>NC_138191.1:117297128-117898492 GCF_964194105.1 Spermophilus citellus | reverse complement strand
GTTTAACGGGTGGAGAGGAGGGAGAAGCCAGCCAGATCTTGTCCCCAGTCGAGGGACATCTCCACATGGGACCCACTCCCTGGCCCCTATGACTGCTCCCCTCCCCTCACCCCCGGTCTGAGCTCGAAGCAGCGGCTGGGAACACCGTGTGTGCAGGAGGCAGGAGGTGAGTCGGTCGGTGTCTGGCGGGTCCACACGGGGTGGTCGTAACCCGAGAGAGCCTTTTCCTGAGACCTGAAGTGCTGGGGACGTGCCTAAGTGGAAGCCGCCCAGATGTCATCCTGCTCATCTGGAGACTGAGTAGAACTCACCGGCTCCACACCGCCCACCTCCCTCCCTGGACCCTCTCCCTGCCCCGGGGCCAGACCCTGCCTCCGTCTCCCCCAGGCTCCGGGGGCCCCCTGAGCTACCAGTGATCCACCGCCTCCTCCACTCTCGGAGGCCACGAGGACCACGCCTCGACTATCCTCACCGAATCCTCCGCCAGGCCAAGGCTGGCAGTGTCCCCCTCGGGAAGGCCACCTCTGGACACTCTCCCCTCGGCTCCTGCTGGACCTTCTCCCCCTGGAGGATGCCCGGCTCTCTCCAGCCCCTCCCTCCTGACCTCTCTGTGACCTTTCTTCTGTTCTGTCAATGCCATAGTCCAAGGTCCCTCTTGTCAGGCTGCCCACCCCTCTCCCGTCCTCGACCCCAGGACAAACCCTCCTGGCCCTCCTGGCCCTTCCTCCTTCTCTCCACAGCGTGACCCCCCTCACTCAGCCAGGGCTGTCCCTGAGGTCCTGAAATGTCATCATATCTGACGGAATCCAGGGCAGCCTGGAGAGAGCGCCACCCAGAGGTCCATGTGTCCCAGCTGGACTCAGGGCCCATTCAGAAGCGCTCCGGCACCCGCCTGCTCACCGCTGCCGAGGGCGGCCCTGGGAAACTGTCACGGAGACACATTGATTTATTGAGCCCACGCACAGGGACGGGGCTTCCAGTGGAGGGAATTCAGTCATCGTGGGGGAAACTGGGGTGTCCGCAGCCTGGCTGAGGCCACCGAGTTGCCCAACCTGTGTCTAGCTTTGATCTCCCAGGGGACAAGAGCCCACGCTCATCCAGAATACCTTGTAGACAGGACCTCGGGACGGGGACAGCAAAATGAGGAAACTGAGGCCAGATACACGGAGTTGGTGGCGGCCCTGGGACCCGAGCCTGAATCCAGACCACGGCCCTCCCCCATGGTTTGTCTCCACAGCAGACAAGGAGGAGCCCTGCTGAAGGTACAAGCAGCCCGAACCCCGGGCCCCTTCAAGGCAGGGCTCCCCAGGGGACGGGACGGTGGAGCCGCGGCTCTGGTGCCGGCCACCTTCCAAATGGCTCCCTTCCCATGGTCTCTTCCCTCATCTGTGTAAGACGGCTGATGGCCTGCAAGGTTTCTTCAGGCTCCAAACACATGCTACCATAGGCCCCAGTTTCCTGAAGCTCTCTGCTCCCCAACATGCTGCGAAGAACATAGGAGGCAAAGATGCTTGGAACAGCAGTGGGACGTGCCTTGGAACAGGACTGTCATGGTCCCCACGCTTGCAGCAAGATGACACACAGAGGAGAGGCCAGCCCCCATCTGAGCTGCTGGAAAGACCCCCAGGGGGAACAGATGCTTTGGTTCCTGGAGTCGGGGAGGGGGCTCAGCTGGGCCACTCCATCTGTGCTTGGAGGAGCTGGAATTTTCTCTGCCAGATGGGGGTGCTGGGTCTTCAAAGCAAAATCCCCTTAACTGTCTTAAGAAACCCCAGGGACTCACGGATCTCAGGCTGCTTCTCGAGGGAAACTTGGATGTTGTGTCCCGTGGGCGGGCAGAGACATGGGAAGCAGGGAACAGAGAAAAGATAGAAAGGAGGAGGGGCGGGAAGAGAGAGGACAGATTTCTTCTTGGTGCCAAATGCCAAAAGCACGCAGCGTGGCCCCCAGCGCCAGAAACGCCTGGGACCAAATATTGGACCCATCACTCATGACATCGGCGTAAATAATTGAAGAAAACGCACTCGAGCCCCATTTCCATTTCTATCAGATGGGGACTGGGAATGTGCCACTCACGGGGACAAGGCTGGCCAAGGTCTCAGAGAGCTCACCTGGCCTAGGTCATCTGTAGCAGCATCAGCAGTCGGAGGAGGAGGAGTTACTGCAGGTCTGCAAAGCGATGCTACTTAGAGTAGTCGCAGGGGCCAGGGAGCAGGTCACACGTGGGGATGTCCCTTGACTGGGGACATCCTCACCATGGGTGAGGGTGGAGGGAGGGAGCAAGGACCACATGGCGGGAAGCAGAAGGGGTGGGACCACACCAAACAAAACCTGAGGCGGTGCAGAGAGTGAATGCAGTTAACCAGTTTTCATTATGTTAACGAGAGCGGGAATTATTCATGGATGTCTACCAGGGATTACATTAGTCGGAGAAAAGTTAGGAGCTCATGTTCTAATAGCAGCTGTAATGAGTGTTGTAATAAGGAGCTGAAGGCCAATTTCATCTAGTAGATCAATCAAGTGGAAATTTCCGTGCAGCTCTGTGAGTGGGTCATTTTCCTGTATGCAAAATAATGGGTGCCAACGTGAGAGCCAGAGGAGGGGGAATTCACAGAACTCGCCCTGCCTGGGAATGGCAGCTCCGCCACAAGCCATGCAACCTTCTTTGGACCTCCTCAGACAAATGATGGCTTCAAAACTCCATGGGGGGGGGGGGGCGGGGGGGGGATGAGTCGCAGAACCTGGACCTAAACTCCTTTCTGTCTGACACCAAATCTGAGTCTTTGTCTAGGACTCGCCTAGGCCCCCCCTTGCCTAGCAAATCTGGGTACCACAGTGGCCCAGGATGGAAGGGCGTAGGTACCCAGAGGAGTTCCTCTGTAATGCTGCTGGGTGGATGTGACATATAACCAGGAGCTGTGACTTGTAAAGCCAGGAAGCAGGATCATCTTTAAATCTTTTTAACTGAAGAGGTCCTTAGAGATCCCCGTGCCCAGCGCTCGATTTAAATATGAAGAAACTCAGGCCCAAGGTCATGGGATGAGCAAGTGGTGGAGTCAAGGACAGAGCCAGATTGTTTTGATCCTTCCCCAGCACCTTGGCCACCGTGGCCTGACACCTCTTCCTAGAACTGGGTAAGAATGGAGGGGTCCAGACCACATGCTGCGTGCATGTCGCGAGCCGGACCAGGCAGCCTGTCATGACCTGCTCTTCCCGCATGTCCTGACACCATTGGTCAGAAGATGCCCACGTGTCCTTCCCTCCCTGGGCCCCAGGGAAGCAGCTCCTGAGCTGGGCAGGCTGCTGTCCGTGGTGCTGAAACAGGTCCCAGCGCTTCAACATGCGTTTCGGGCTCCAGTTCCACATTCTGCAGCCACCATTTGAAAAAGGAGTGAACCCCAAATATAGTAAGGTCTAGCAAGTGATTTCCTGAGTCACTTTCACAATATTTGTCATTTACAGGCAATAAAAAATGAGGCATTTTAAGTGAACGGGTCGGTAACTTTTGACAAAGGTAAGCCCACATGGATACACCATGTCAACCGACACCTGGAAGTGCCTTCACCCCTCTCCATGTGTGTGACATGATGGGGCTGGAGAGGCCCAGGGGATGGCAGAGGCCCAGGAGGGAAACGTCAGGGTCTGGGAGTCCTCCTAGCGATGAGGAGCTTTGAGCTGAGACCCAACAGGAGCAGGTATTAGTCAGGCAAAGTCGTGGTGCAAGAGGCTCCGCATGTGTATTTTGGGTTTATACTACTTTATGTGCCGGACTATATTTAGCTTTGTGGCTTCAGAGAAGAAAATCTCTTTGCCTCCCCGGAATCACATCTCACACAGATGCTAAATATCTTTGAGTCATCTGGGCTCACAGCTCTGTGGGCAAAATATCAGCCAACCTTTCTTCCCAATGACCGTGGTTTTCTTCTTCAGGGGCTACACCCACAGACAGGGGGACCCAAACAGGCTCACTCGCCCTCTACCTGGGGACAGAGAGCATTGAGCTGGTCTGCTGAACAGTAGAGAAAGTCACCTCAGCCACCACAGACTCTAAAAGTTTATGAGAAGAAACAGACCTGAAGTGGCTCTGGGAAATCTGGGAGGACCGTGGATACATAAACAGGCACCCGCACACCCAGAACATGAGCATAGTGACGCGGGGCCCATGTGCAGAAGTGCATGGCCTCCTCGACACATGCACACATATTTGTACCAAATGTATCCGTGGTGGGCACCTCAGGATGCCACCCAGCTCCCAGAACTCCGTGAGCTGTGAGCCACTGCTGCAAGTAAACCCTGGGAACCCAATGAAGAAGTCATCTGGGAGTGTGAGAAGCCACTTTTACTCTGGGTCCCTCAAGGGAAGGGACTGGCTGATCCCCCGTGGTCCTTCCAGGTGTCACAGGTAGGGGTGGGGCTTCCTCGCCCGTCCAGGAAACTCTTGGGGAGACAGAGCCCCAGAATTTCTGACCCAAATAGCCTGAATCCCACATCCCAGACCTGGGGGTGTCTGTCCCCTGGGTCTGTCCTCTGGAAGGCAGATGCACTGTGGTGGGCACCAGGCCTGAGGGGTGGCCTTGGACAGCTGTTCGTTTGGCTGTGGGAGGAGTTTGAGACCGGGCACTCTGGGTGCCCACATGCATGTGAGGCCACCGTCTGTGGGGTAGACCTGGGCAGGGGAGGAAAGGAAGGGGACCTTGGGTCCCAGGAAGTGTGTTTAAGGAGGGTCCGTGGGGCTGGTGTGTAGCTCAGTGATAGAGCACATGCCTGGCCTGGCAAGGTCCTTGTTCATCCCCAAACCAAATAAATAAACAAATAAGAACTTGTGTGTCTAGGACCCAGGATCCCTGAGGCCTCTATGCAGATGGTCTTAGACATCCCTACCCCATAAGACCCTGGGAGTCCCCTCCCGAGGCTGGCCAGACACCCGTAGTCTGCACACAGTCGCAAGCTGCTGAGGTGGGGACATAGGTGACCACACAGGCCTCTGAGTGCTTCCCTCTCATTGAGCTGGACAGATCCCCAGTTTGCTTGCAAGATAAAGCAGCTGGGGAGAAGAGGGCACTCGGCTGCAGGGGGGCAGGGCAGGTGGGCAGGGACTGTAGCAGGAGCTGAGCCCAGCAGGCGCAGCACCAGGGAACAGATCAGCAGGCTGGGGACCGGGACAGGAGCACCAGCCCAGCGTGGGGAGGAAAGGGCCCTGGAGGAGGTGGTGTTCCCGGGCAGGAGAGTGAGCCAGGCAGCCAGGACACAGCAGGGCCACGGGCCCCACCACAGGCGGGGAGGAGAGGGCAGGCACTCTGGGTCTTAGGCGGTAACAGGGCCCTGGAGCAGTGTCCTGGGAGATCCCAGGTGTGCAGGAGGACACTGAGCACGTGGGTCTCCACCTTCCCAGGTCCTGTGCTCGGCGATGGGTGCCTGGGCTGGAAGCGACTGCTGGGCCCCCCTGGAGCCCCTCCTCCATCAGGCGATTCCTCCTTCCCTGCCTCCTTGGTGGCTGAGGCCATTTCTCTGTGTCCAGCCAAAGAAGTGCCCTTCATGAAAGTGATCTGAGCAGCAGCCGAGCCATTCAGGTCCTGGAGACCAGGGGCCAGAGGGCCAGCTACGAACACCTGCGTCCCTGTCACTGCCTTTTATCAGGTGAGGTCTCAGGGGGCTGATTTGGGGCTCTGGGGTGGCGGGGGCTCGGGTCTGCTCTTTCCTAGCTGAGAGCTGGGTGTCTGTTTACTTTGGGGAGCCTCTGCCGTATAAACCGTGGTGCCCCAGTGCACCCCAAAGCTGGTATGGACACCCAGTGGCTGGATGGTGCAGCCCAGATGCCAACCTGTGCCCTCCCGGGCCCCGTGTGCCAGACCCTGCCTGCAGGGTGCGCTGTGGCACAGCTGTGCAGCCCTGTCCCTTCCCAGGGGGCTCCCACCTCCACACCTGACATGTTGGTGGCCCTATGAGCCCAGCCAATCCACACACCCCAGTGCTCTCTGTTTCTGGGTCAGCGCTGACCACCCTGAGCCCCTGCCCCACGCAGGAGGATCACGAGTCCTGAGTCCAGGCTCCGCCTCCCAGCCACAGCTGCTCCCACTCTGGACCCGAGGGTTTGGAGGGTAGTTGTCCCTTTATCAGGCTTGTTGGAGGACTCAGAGGCAGGGATTGCTCTAATCAGCAGAGTGGGTCAGAGCTGTGCCCTGGGCCACTTCTTCCCAAGATGGAAGAACAAATGGACGAGGAGAGACCGGGGCTCTGCCTGTTGGCGTCTCGCCTACTGTCACGGACCGAGCGGTGGCAGCAGTGGGTGGCCATCTTCCTCTTGCCTTGGTTCACCTGCCCTGGGTTCCTTCTGTTCCCGTGGCTGCTGTTTTCTGCCTTCTTCTGAATGAACTGAATCTCATTTTTTTTTGCCCTGCGTGTTTATTGACCAGCCGTACCTCTGCGTGTTGTTTTTGCTTTCCTTTTTAAGGGATGGATCCAAGGATGGCAAAAGGCAACCCTAACTTCCCACCCTGCATCTGCATGGGTCCACTGTGTCTCTTCCCGCTGTCCTTTGGGTCATCGTTGCAGCATGTGGCACGACAGCCACAGACACCGTAAATGCTACCAGGCAGTATCTTGTTCTTTAAAGAGTTGTCTGTATCTTAAAGAAGATAAAATGAAATACACTATCTTCTATTTGCCTACACAGGGATTATTTCTGGGGTTCTTCTCTACCTCCTTGAGTACTTGAATTTCCATCCCTTTTCTTTGGCCTACGTGACCTCCTTCAGAATTTCTTCTACTTAAGTTCTATTGCTAGCAAATTATCCCAGTGTTCTTTTGTCTGAAAATGCTTTTATGCCGCTTTTGAGACTCGTTTCTGGTTATAGAATCCGGGATTGAGGGTTCTCAAAGTCGCAGTTCCACTGCCCTCCGGCCCCATGGCTTCTCACTGGAAGTCAGCAGTCAAATGGTCCCTCCCCTCTGTGCGCTGCCCGTCTCCTCTGAGTGCTTTCAAGATGTTTTTTAATCTTTGCTTTTCAGCAACTTGAGGGTAATTCACTCAGGCGTCATTTTCTTCAAATTCATCCGCTTGGGGTTCGCTGAATTTCTTCAACCTGGAAATGTTGGTCTTTCACCAAATTTGGGGAATTTTCAGCCAATATGTCTTCAAATAGATCTCCCCACATCTCTCTCTCTCTCTCTCTCTCACACACACACACACACACACACACACACACACCCCACACCCTTCTGGGATGCAGTGCTCTATATAAGGTTTTTTATTCAATGTTACTCTATAGATCCCTGAGACTCTGTTACTTTTCTCATTTTTAATTTTTATTCCTGTGTCCGTCAGTTGGAAATTTCTATTGGTATATCTTCGGTTTCATGATTCTTTTATCTTCAATTTTTGATTAAGACACCCAATGCTTCCCTAAAACACAGGTAGAATATCCCTATCCAAATGTTTGAGACCAGAAGTGTTTTGAATATCAGATTCTTTCAAATTTTAGAATATTTGCATACGTACAATGAACTATCTTGGGGATGGGACCCAGCTCTAAACACAAGATTCATTTACATTTCATGTGTACCATATATTCACACACACACTGAATATATATGCACATATATATCTCCTGAGGGTAATTTTATATAATACACATAGGTATATACACACATATACATATATATTCACACACACATGTATGTATATGTATATATATTTTTTAAATAATTTGTGCATGAATCAAGACTCACGATGTGGAATTTTCCACGGTGGCATAAGGTCATTGCACAAAAGCTTTTGGATTTGGAGCATTTCAGATTTGGGCTTCTCCTATTAGGGACGGATTGTAATTTTCAGTTCTACCATTTCCATTTGGTTCCTTTGTATCGTCTTCGCTTCACTGCGGGGATTTCCAATCTTTTCATTCATTATACAGAGTGCATTTAACAACCTCAAGTTTAATGATAATATCTGCTTTAAAAATCTGTGCCTGGTCGTCGTAACATCTGGCTCGTTTTGAGACTGTTCTCCATTGATTCCTGGTTTTGGTTCACATTTTCATAGTCTTCCTTGCTGTGGTGACTTTGAGTTGTACTGATGGGAGAAAAGGGTGCTTCTTGCTTTGCTTTGTAGAGACAGAGGATTCTTCTGGAAGGGAGTGGCTCCTGTCTGCTGGCTCAGGGGCGGGTGCAGTCAGAGCAGGCAGGAGGCCCTTTCCCAGCTGAGGTCTGTCCAGTAACAGCTGCTTCCTAACGGGGCTCTTGGGTCCTCCTGGACCCCCAGTGCGGCAACTAGGGGATCCCCAAACACAAACCTTGCCATGGCTTCCCTCTCCCTGGCCTCCACTGCCTTCCCAACGACGCCCCTTCTCTTAAGATAAAGATGGCAGGGATCCCACAGCCGAGAGCCGGGGCAGGTGCCCTTCTTCCTGGAGCAGGACCTGCTGTGCTCCGAGGCCAGTCAGTGCCCAAGTACAGGTGGCCTTGAGCTCAGCCATCCCCTCGTGGATGTCCTCTGTGACCTTCCATGTCTATGCACCTTCAGGGACCCTCTGCGTGCTCCCTTGCTGTAGCTATTTCCACTGCAGTCACACTCATCGACGGTGTGTCCACCACGCTAGGCTGTCCACCCTGCGTGGTCAGAGACTGTTGCTCTTGACTCTCACTGTAGTCCCCAGGGTTTGGCACTAGGTAAGACCTAATAAACTCTTGCCCAGAGGCTGGGTGGCCCCACGTTCTCCTCCTGTCAGTTCCGGGCCTCACATCCCTGTAGGAATGTGATCCGGCCCCTCAAGAGCGGCCTGCTTTAGACAGAACCTCTCATTGCAGAGGACCAAACCCCAACATCACGAGCATCTGTCCTGCAGCATGAAGAAAGCCTGCCGAAGACGACACTGGCTCGGGGGAAAGCAGAGATGACAGATGAGTGGAAGGATGGAGCCCAGGTCCCAGCAGAAACGAAGAGGGTTTCACCCTGTGTCCTTCAAATGTAAATGTCAATTCTCTTTACCTGGTCACTCATGGCATTATTTAAAAAAAAACTAAACATACAATAATGGCAGAGGGGAGATGGGTTGGTCGGACAGGAGCGGAGGCCTCACCCACCCCAGCGGAAAGCTCTTAGGCTCTGCAGGAACCTCGGGAGAAACAGCTCACAAATGACAACTGATCGCCTCCGAGGAGCAGAACTCAGGGGGCGAGGGGGCTCCGGGCCCCTGCTTTCTATGATGTCCCTCTGTGCTCTTGTTTTTAAACCCTCTGCACGAGTCGCTCTGCAGAGGGAAATCGTGACTCGGAGTCAGGCACATAATGCGATCTTGGCTCCTGCCACTCCCTTGGCCGGGAGCCCACTGGATTTTTGTTCTATAAAAATAAAGCTTCACACTCCTAACTAAGGAGGTTAAACACTAAAAGCCACATATGTTTATCTTGTTGAAGTGGTTGTGTTATTAAAGTTTAAAAATAGAACCCTCTTCCCCGTGTTTAAGAAAGAAAATGGCTGAGACCAAGCTGGACGCCGTGCCGGGGACCGTGGCAGGTGTCCTGGTCAGCTCTTTTGCTGCTGGGACCGAAGGACCCCACCAGAACAACTGTTGAGGAGGAGACATTTATTGGGGGGCTCACGGTTTCAGAGGTCCCCATCCATAGACAGCAGGCTGCATTCCGTGGGGCTCAAGGTGAGGCAGGACATCAGAGCAGAAGAGTGTGGCAGAGGGGAACAGCTCACGTGGTGACGAGGAGGCACAGAGAGCCACTCTACTCACCGACACAAATATAGACCCCAAAGCCACCGCCCAGTGCCCGCTCCTCCAGCCACACCCCACCTGCCTTCAGTCCAACCCATTGACCCCATTGGGTGGTCATTTCTCTGACTGGGCTCAGGTTCTCGTGACCCCATCATATCTCCTTTAAACCTTCTTGCTGTGTCTCGTGTGGGAGCTTTTGGGGGACACCTCACACCCAAACCCTCACACCAGGAGAATGCTCCTTGGAGAAGCAAGGTAGGACACCAGTGACTGGCTTGACCCCTGGGCAGGGACCATCTGAGACACTCCATTGCCCTGGGGGATCCTTCTGGGACCCAGGCCAAGGCCAGTCAGTGCCCAAGTACAGGTGGCCTGAACTAGCAGGTGAGCACCCCCAGTCTGGGTGGAGGCTGTTGTGGTGGACATCAGCCAGGTCCCTCCTGGCCACTCTAGCTCCTCTCATGGGGCTTGGGAAGCCACTGGCAGAGCTTACCCACTCCTGCCTCCCTCCAAAGTGGCCTTCCCCATGGCAACTTATAGTTGGGCAGATCTCCTGGAGCAGCTACTATGTTGCAAAGAGTGAGGAGGTCTTGGGGACTGACCTCTAAGGAACAGGGTCCACAGTCCTGATGTGGACAAGGGGCCACCCTCTGGTCACACTTTCTTCCCAATTTCCCCTGGGGCAGAATAACCTCCCCAATTGACTCTATTTCTGCCCTCCAGAAGTCCTCCCAACAGCCTGACCTTCTTCCTCCTCTGCAGGGGTGAAAAGAGAAAGCTGAGAAGCCCTCACCAGGCCTGGGCTCTGAATGTCCATGGTTCTAGAATGTTCTGTCTGTGAGAGGAAGAGTGGACTGACTTATTAGATCTTCTATCCCCAGCACCCAGCCCAACACCGCATGTGAGGGGAACATTTGAAAACTATTTATTAAATGAAGTAACACAACCTAAGATTCTGTTATTCTTCGTGTCTGAGAGCGAGCTTCTAAGATTCTGTGAATCTGTGAAACTAAAAATTTTAAATGTTATGTTTTACCAAGGATCTAAGTCTCAAGTGCCAACCGGGGCCCTGGCAGGGAGGGTGTGAGATGGGCCAGATGTGGGAACCCGCTGCTCGCCCGGTGGAGCGGGGCTCCTGCGCCCGTGGAGCTGTGCCAGGGCCTCTCCTCTGGCCCCGCTGACCGACCTCGAGGCAGCCTCGCGGCCTCAGCTTCTTCCTGCAGGGCCTGCTTCCCTCTGGGGTCTGCCTCAATCGCAGCCCTTTTGCAGAGCCTTCTGTTGTCAGGAGCAGAACACAAATAACTTCAGCAAAAGGTGTGACGCCTGACAGGCTCCTGTCCCTGGGCCAGGCAGGACGTACATAAGTGGCCTCGGGAGGGCTGAAGGCAAGGCCCAGCCTCACCCTGGGCTCCATCTCCTCCCTCCACCCTCAGAGCCCCGCTCCTCCCTGGGCTTCTGCACTGCGGGGAGACACAGCCCCAGGCTCCAGGGTTCTTGCTGTGACCCCAGAGGAGCAGGGGCCTTTTCTCTCCCAGCGTCCTGCTGTCAAATCCCAGAAGACAGCTGACCCCTGCAAGTGGACTTTGCTAGGGCCCTGGTGCTGGGGAGGCAGATGCTCAGATGTCTTCTGCATGCCGCAAACAAGGGTCTCCGCCACACAGCTGCACCCCAGGAGCTCAAGGTGAGAGCCCAAAGCCACTGGCCCTGCCTACTCTGCCCAAGCGCCCCGGGCAGAGGCAGGTGTACAGCCTCAGCGAGGCCAGGAACCCCGTGGGCCTCACCCGCCCCTGGGCTCTCCACAGTGGCCAGAAGGGAAGGCTGGGGAGCCAGAGGCCAGAATTCAACAGGGCCTTCAGTGCCCGGTGCTGTCCAGTCTCTGGGCCTCGGCTGGGCTGCCTCCTGGGCTGGACAGAACCAATCCACAGGAGAAGGTAAGTGCCAAGGTACCCACCCCTGTCCCGGCTCCAGACCACAGTGGGTGGGGGCTGCAGATGAGTCACAGAAGGAACCAATCAACAGCCGCCCCTGGGCACACCCACCAATCAGGTGAACTCATCGGCTCAGCTGAGCCCTCATTGGGCACTGACCCCTGCACCTTCTGAGGACAAGGGGGCTGCACTGCAGAGTCTCCAGGTTCCAATGACCTGAGGCTGCTGGGGCGTCCCCGCTGGGAGCAGCCAATCTCCCTCCCCAGCGTCTCAGAGTTGAGGCCACACGGGAGGGCCTGCCTGACGTTTCTTTCTTTCTTTAAAATATTTTTTTAGTTGTCAATAGACTTTTTTACTTTGTTTGTTTATTTCTATGCGGTGCCGAGGATGGAACCCAGGGCCTCGCACACGCCAGGCCAGCGCTCCACCGCCAAGCCCCAGCCCCAGCCCCGTGCCTGACATCCTGTGGCACTTTGATACCTACTCGAGTCCTCGGGCTCATCAAAGGTGTCCAAATGTCACGATCTTCCTGGAAGTCATGAGTGGGAGTAAAGATTTCTCCACATCCTGAGCGTGTCGCCCTGAGACATCCCTACCCTCTCCTGCGGAGTCACACAACTTGGTCCCCAGGAGTGCTCCTGGGGACCCTGGCCCCAGCTGTCCCTCATTCAGGAACTCTTAAGGTATTCAGTTAAAAAAACAAAGCTTTAGTGCAGCAAAACTGATGTTCTCAAGTCTGGACCCACGTGCAGTGTGCACATGGAGGATTCTGACAGGGTTTCGTGGGTGTAGACAGAGGTCACGGTCAACATAACGATCACATTCATCTTCTCCCACAAATTCCCACCACCCCATGGCCCACCTCCTCGCTGGAGGGGAAATGGTGAGTTCTAGGCTCAGCCTCCTCGGCGACTTAATCCCTGGTGGGGTTCCCTGAAGTGTGGGGGGGAATTGGGGCGTGGCTTTGGGGTCTATATTTGTATCCGCAGGTGGAGTCCCCCCCCTTCTTGGTCACCACCCCGGGAGCTGCTTCTCTGGGCCACCCCCTCGCGGATGCTCAGCCTCATCCGAGGTCCTGAGGGACCAGCCCGCCTTCTGTGGGCTGAGACCCCTGGAACCCGAGCCCTCCGACAAGCTGCTCCTGCTCTGTCGCTGTCTGCTCAGGTGCTGTTAGTCACAGCAGCGAAACAGAATGCTCGAGTGCATTTCTTAGAGCCCGCGTAGACTCCTGGAGCCACTCGGATACTAATTCTGAAATCACCCACCGTGTCCCGTGTACCTGTCCCTTGTTCCTTCTTATTGCTGGGAGTGTTCCATCGTCCAGCTACGCTAGGCTGTGCCCACCCGCCCACCTGAGAGTGGGCATGGGACTACGACATTGCAGCCATGGAACGAATAAAGCTTAGTAACCTGTGTAGTGACTGTCCCGTGTCACATCCCATCACCGCCCCAGAGCCCGTGACCCTCAGCCCTAGTGCGGATCTCGGCATGAACAGCCATTTCTGTCACAGACAGGCTTGGGACTGTCATTTGTATTTACCCGAGACTACCCACGTTCAGACACTCTTTCTACACGCTTAATTGACCTTTATTTTTCTTTAATAAAAAGCTCAAATCTTTTACTCATTTTTAAAAAAATGGAGATGGCCTCCTTAATAATGTTTTAAGAGTTCTTTGTATATTCTAGATTTTTAAAAAAACCTTTACCAAATGTGAGTTCTAGATGTATTTTCGCAGCCCTTTGAGTTTCGTGTCTTTTGTAGGCAAAGTTTTATTCGTCAATTTATTGTTTCCATTTATATTTTTTCCTAAGACCTTTGAATCGGTTCATTCATTCATTCAAGTCACTCATGGACCAGATATTTACTTAACTCCTGTTCTAGGTATAGAGAACACAGCAGGACGATCCCTGTCCCCCTGAGCTCGTAGTCCATGGGGACAGCAGACACAAGTAGAACACCAAAGAAAGGGCATAATTCGAACCTGGAATGCTGATTATAATGTTCTTTGCCTGAGGGAGAAGAACAGAGCCTATTTGGCTGGGGGCTCAGGAAGGCCTCACTTGAGAAACTCAATTTAAGCTGATTCCAGGAGAAGCAAAGGGAAGGGGAAAGATCCTCCTGGTGGCAGGAACTGCCAGTGCAAAGGTCCTGAGGCAGGAAGGAGCTTGAGCATCCCGGGAACAGAGGCTCCAGCATGGCTGACGTGAGGCTGGAAACCCGACCAGGACCAGGTCAGGCTGGGCCACACAGGCTGGCAGCTCATCAAGGGAGGGGGGTTATGGGAGGGGTTTAAGCTTCACTGTGACACCACCAGGCTGGTGTGTTTAAAGCTCTTCTGTCTACAGGAGCAAGAATAGTGTTCCTGGAAGTGGAGGCAGTTTGCAGACAGGTGAGGCTGAAGGCCAAGAGCAGGTGGCCAGGAGCAGTGGGACACGGGGAGGGTGTGCGGGACTTCATAGGTGCTGTGACAGGTTTGGGTTTTTCTTGAAGGCAACAGTGACCATCGAACGCCTCTAAAAGTGGGGGGGGGGGTATGACCTGACCTATAACCTTAAAGATCCCCTCTGCAGGCTCAGCCTCACCTTGCCTGCAGCCAAACCCTGACCAAGGGATCAGGGAGGGAGGAAACTGGGGTGTGAATTTAGAAAGAGGCTCAGGGGTGCAGGGTGGATGGCTCTAGGTGTCACTCAGATGGAGTGTTGGGACTGCCTGGCTCTATCCTTCCTGGCTGTGTGACCTTGGCTGAGTTTCTGAACCTCTCTGAGCCTCAACTTCCTGCTCAGGAAATGGGTCTGAGACTCTCCACAGGGCCTTTCTGAGGGCCTGGCCTGCTCACGTGTGTGGCTCGGGACTCAGTCTGTCATCCGTGTCATTGTGGCTCTGTTTGCCTTGTGGGGAGGGGGCTTCACACACCAGGAGGCAAGGGCCAAGGGTTGTCATTTCCATTTTTCAGATGAGAAAACTGAGGTCCAGGAAAAGGTGACTGTCCCAGGTTGGTGGGTAGCAGACAGTGCCCGGGCAGAGGCTGGCTGGGCGGCTGGAGTGGGCACTCTCTGGAGCCCTGAGGATCTGGGCCCAAATCTCGACCTGCCCCTCACCAGCTGGCTCCTTGGTGTCCAGCCCTGGGTCTCAGTGTCTGCGCCTTCTGGACACCTTCATTGGGATGCTTGGTCCCCGGCCACTGGGACATGGCGTCTGGGATTTGCCCAGCCTGGCAGAGAACTCAGTGTGGTGGAGGCCACCGGGTTCTGGAGGCCAGAGAGGCTGGACACCCGAGGGATTTTCAGGCAGCAGGTATATTGCCAGCAGGGTCCAGAGGGGCTCTCACCCCCTCATTCCCTGGACCAAGAGCCCAGGAATCCCTTGGACTTCATCCCCCGTGGGACGGGCGCTTGGAGCTTTACATTTTTGCAGGAGTCAATGTAAAAGTAATTTTTTTTTCTCTGAGTTCTCAGAAAGTGCTTTTTTCCTCTTTTTTAGAACAGTCAGAGGTTTTACACATTTTACCTCAATCTGCAAGTCTGCGGTTAAACTTCCCCTTTGCAAGACAGAGCAATGGGAACAAAGAAGTCCTGGCCCTGTTGAGCTCTTCTGCAGAATCTTTGCTGCTATTCTGTTAACAAGGACAGTTGTGGGGAGGGTCTCTGGGTGGGTCTCTGGCCGGCTTAACCCTCCAGCACGATCAAAGGCTGCAGGGTAAAGAGGCCACCAGGGTGAGGGCATGGCCCCTGCCCTCCTCGCTTCCTGTGTCCTCCTGTCTCTCGGGGACCCACTGTCAGGTTGTCCCTTCCCCTCCAGGACAACTGTACCAAAGATTGCTGATAATCCGAAGCTCAGACCCTGCTCTCTTTGGAGAATTTCACCAGAGAAACACCCACCCTCCCCCGAGGGAAGAAAGTCCTAAAGGAGGACCCTGTGCTCAGGGCTCCAGTCCCCTCTCTGTCCCCATGTGTGGCCTGGAGCTGGTGGTTTCCGCAGTCTGGGCCTCAGATCCCCATTTGCAGAACGTGGGTGTTGAACTTGATGCCTGGAGCGGGGACAGTGTCTGTCATTTTGAGACTCGATGGTCCACAGCAATGTTCAGGGACCGTGAGGCTGGGGGAGGGAGGGAGCAGCCCCCTAGAGCCACAGCTCAGGCTGTCGAGTGGCCACAATGTGCCAGGCACCATCCTGAGTGCTGCACACCGGTCACCCTGGCTGTGCCTGGGCCACCAACTTGAGGTGGGGTGTCATGGCCAGGAAGCTGCTCCAGGAGACAGTGACCCACGGACCCCTTGGCTTCCTGAGTGGCCTTAGGGGAGGAGCCCCTCCTCGTTGTCTTCAGGAGGGAGGTGACAGAATGGGGGTGAAGTGAGGGTGAGGCCCACTGGGCAGGAGCCGCTGGGTGTCCTGGCCTGTGAGGTTGGAGCCCGGACCTGGCAGAGAAGGTGACCCGGGAAGAGGGACCTGGAGGACAGCCGTCAGCCCTGTGACCTTAGGAGGGGGAGCTCAGGGCTGGGCAGCAGAGAGCAGGGCAGCTGTGGGGACTCGGGGAGGTGACAGTGGGTGACAGTTGGGCTCCTTGGTTGGTGGGCACAGGGTGCTGGCAGCGTGGGTTCTGGGACAGGGACGACATCCTGGGAGCTGAGCCAATAGGACGAGGCAAGACCCCAGCTCTGGAGGACGCTGAATACCAGGCTCATGGCGGCCCCAGCTTCCACCCAGCCCAGCCCTCAAGGGGAGGCCAGAGAGAGTTCCGAGGTCCCTCAGCTCCCAGCCCTCCATGGCTCCCCTTCACACTCAGAGGGAAAGCCAGACCCTGGGCATGGCCCCCAGAACTGTCCCTTGCCCTAATCACCCCCCACCCCGTGGCCTTGGCCTCCTCACTCTCCCCACCCTCCTAGCTGTAGACACACTACCCCCCCATCAAGCTCGGCCTATTGTGGCCTCAGGGCCTTTGCACTAGTTCCCTCTGCCAGGAACATTCTTCCCTCAGGTGCAACCAGGGCTTGTCCCTGCACTTCATTCAGGTCTCAGCCCAGGTGTCCCCTGAAGTGTCACCCACCCCAGCTCACCCCTCCCTGACCTCCTCAACCCTTGTTTTTTAAATATCCTTGCCGCCCTCTGGCATTTTTTAAAACATTGTTTTTGTTATTGTGAGTTGCGTAGCAGCAGGATTGGTCCTGTTCTGTGTCCTGCTCCACTTCAAGGCCAGAGGACGGAACTGGGTTCATCAGAGGTGCGAGAGTTTGGAACTGCAATGTCCCCAGGGGCCCACGTGTTAAATGCTTTGTCACCAGCCTGATGCGACTGGGAAGTGGCCAGACCTCTAGGAGGTGCGGCCTGGTAGGGGGTCTTCAGGTCTCTGGGATGTGTCCTGAAAGGGGATTGTGGGGCCGTGGTCTCTTCCTGCCCTCTTTGCTTCTAGTCATGAGATAAATGGTTTTGCCCTGCCCTGTGCTGCCACCGTGATGAGCTGCCCCGTCTAAGGACACTGGGACCAACCCATTAGCCAGGAGCCGAAATAAAACTTTTCTCTTTATAAGTGGATTCTTTTGGGCATTTATTATAGTGACTGCAGCTAACACAGTGTCTTCAGTAAACACAGAGGTTGGAGGTAAACAGCCCAAGTTCACATCTTGGCCTTTTCATTCTCTCACCTACTGACTTTACACTGGATCCTTGACCCCTCTAAGCCCATTGGGCCCAATCTGTGAATCACCTTGTCAAAGTCACAAGGGGTTGTGAAGTCATCAAGCATCGATACAGACGAAGGACCAAGAGGAGGGGCTGGCACAGAGCTCTAAGTGCTGCTGCTGCTGCTATTGCCCCAGTAGTCAGCAGGGTTAGTGGTGGGATGATTTTATTTATTAACTCATTATTGACATAGTGCTTTGGTTGCTGGGGACACAGTCAGGCTGCTGGAAGATCCCAGGCTAACGGGAGATGAACCAGGGGATTGGTGACAAGGGGCCTGGTGTGTGTGGAAAGAGAGCAGCTCAGTTGCGGAGGCACAGGGCCAGGCAGGATCGACTTGGCTTGAGAAAAGCAGAGGGGGCTTCCCAGAGGAGGGGTGCTGGATCTGGGTGCTGAGGAGTGAGGGGGAGCTCACCAGGCTGGCGGGGCGGGATGGGCTCGCAGGCAGAGGAAGGCTGGGGGCCAGGGCCTCCCCAGGTGTGTGCCTGGCTGATGTCCTGTCTCTGTGGACTGTGACCTGGAAGCACTGGGGGTGACATCGTTTCCAGCTGGGAGGGACCCAGCCTGCTGTGTGCTGCTGGGGATCGCTCTGCGGCAAAGAAGGGGACAAACTTGAGGGAGAAAGGCCGGGCAGCATGTGGAGCTGGGCATGAAGGGGCTCAGCCAGAGGACCCTCCCAGGGCCCAGTGATGGACAGAGGCCAAGGTCAGCTAGGAGAAGCAGCCAGATGCTGAAATGTCTGAGCCACTGAGGTGGCTCCTGCGTCCCCAGGTAGCCTGAGACTGCCCCCACCTGGGCGCGGCTGGGGAGGCAGTTGGGCCTTGGTGGCTGTGGGGCCAGAGAGCTTGGAGCCCTGGAGCATCAGCCAGGGCATGGCCCCGCACAGGGATGTCAGGAAGGAGGAGCGCTCTGTCCATGAGCTGCGGCAGGAAAACCCAAGAAAGCTGAGAAAGTTTCCTCCCTCGGAAAGCCAAAGGGAGAAGCATGTTTCCATGTCGCACTGATGTTTTCGGAGACAGCGGATTGTTTCTTCAGTTTTGCACTGAAAGCCGTGAATGGAAGCCTCCACCTGCTGTGACAGCCACTCCTCCCCCAGGCATGTCTGCACCTGACATGACTGCCACTTCCTCCCCCGGCACTAAACAACGGAAAACTCTTCCAGGCACAGCTCCTGGTGCCCGAAATGCCACCACAGGAGCTTTGTCCTTTAGCTTACAGCTTCGTCCTTTGCAAAAGTGTGAATTCCGAGCCAGGTGCAGTGGCTCCCGCCTGGAGCCCCAGCTACTCAAGGAGAGGCTGAGGCGGGAGGATCCCTTGAGTCATGCATGCATTCAAGGACATCCTGGTCACCCTAGCAAGGCCCACGTTAAAAAAAAATAGTAAACACCTAGGACACCACGTGTGTAACAACAGAGAAATGTTCATTCACTCTATAATTATTTGTTGAGGAGAGGATCAAAAGAACGATTAAGACTCGGTCTGTAGTTCCACGGAACTCCCAGGCTGGGTGCGTGCCTGCCTGTTTGGGGCTGAGTGACGTGGAAATGTGAAAGGGTTGTAAGTGACATTGAGGAATGTGGGTGCAAATTTCTGGGAAAGCCCACACTAGGAATGACCCAGTTATGTGCTGTCCCAGGTCAACCTCGGGGGTCTGAAACGCTGAGGGAAGAGTCGCAGTTGGAGGGCGCAGCGAGCAGGACCCCAGAGTCCTGAGCCCGCGCAGGCGGCAGGAGGAGCCGGCTGGGGCCGGCCTCGGGTGTGGACCAGGCCGTGGGAGCTGGGGCTGCAGTTCTCAAGGACCGGATCTTTTGGGTAGTGTCAGGGGGTCATGGTGACTTCGGTTCTTGTTGCCTCCTGCTTGGTTCCCCTGCCTCCCACAGTCACCGGGACACTGTTTGGAAAACCTCCTGGTGCTCTCCGTGGTCCGCAAGGTCCGAGGTCAGCTTAGTGCTGCATTCTGATTGACTTAAACCACCTTGCTTCCTGCTAGCCCTGCTGATGGGTTCAGGGACGGGCACGTGACTCAGTTCAGGCCAATGAAAGAGAGGGAAGTGTTTGCCGAGGGATGAGGGCCCACCCCCTCTCAGGGGAGCCCTGGGCTCTGTCCCAGTTCCATCCACTGCCCAGCTGTGGGACCTGGGCTGGGTGGGGCCCAGTCTTTGGGCCTAGATTTGTGATTCAGCTACCAGCCCGTGGGCTGTGAGCTCTCCAAGGGCAGGGGTGATATTTCCTTCTTGTGGCCCTAGCACCTAGGACCGTGCTGGGACAGAGAAGGTGTCCATAGGGCTGCTTGGTGACCAGTGTGGGAGCAGCACCTGCTGCTCTGACCTTCTAGGACCACGGCCAGGTGCGATGCTGATTGACAGCTGCTGTGGCCCTGTGCCAGAGCCCCAGGAAGGGATTTGACAGCAATGGATTTCACATCTGGGGGGGGGGGCGGCAGGGGGGTGGCGCCTCAGCACACACAGCTTCAGGGGCTCTCAGGGGCTCCCTGAGCTACAGTTCGGCTGCCGGGTGAGAAAAATCCCCTCAAAGCCTAACCCCTTATTCTCCAGCTGCAGATGATCTGCGTGGTGGATCTCTGGGACTCCTCTGTCTGCTCCTCGTGGACAAGTATATTCTTTGTCCACAGTGGAACTGAATTAGAAACTAATAACAGAAGGGACTCTTGACAATCACCAATTATTCAAAGGCAAAATAACATTCTTGTGTATAACACACAGGTCAAAGAGGAAATTCAAAGAGGCATCAGAAAGTAGCTGAACTGAATGAAATTTAAAAACATATCAAAATTTGTGAGATGCCACTAAATTGGTACTTGAGGCCTTTTATTGTAGTTTCTAATGGCCCACAATAGAAAAGAAGAAAGGCGTCCAGCCAATGATTTCAGCTTCAGTCTTATGAAACGAGGGAAAGAAAAGTAAATGAAACTCAGGATAAAGGAAGGGAGCAAGAGTGAATATCAGAGTAAAAATCAATGCTAAAAAAACAGAACCATTATAGAGAAAACCAATAAAACCAAAAGCTTGTTCTTGGAGGAGATCAATAAAATCCATAAACCTCCATCCAGACAAATTTGGAATAAAAGAGGAAAGACACAAATTACAAATAGCAGAAATGAGAGAAGTGACATCACCATAGAAGCTTCAAGTATTGAAAGGATAAATAGGAAAAGTAATGAACAACTTCATGCCCATAAGTTGGACAAATCAGAAGAAATGGACTAATTCCTCCAACGCTCACGGAGGAAGAGCTGTGTAATGTGGATAGTTGTAAGTCTGCTAAATCCATTTCATAGTGAAAAATATTCTCCAACAGAAAAATCCAGGCTTAGGGGCCTTCACTGGTGAATTATAGCAAACATGTAGAGCAGAAATAATACCAATGCCACATCAAGCCTTCCCCCCGAACAGGGGTGAGGGGAGACTTCCCAACTCAGTCTTTGTGGCCAGCATTTCTCTGTTGCCCAAAACTTGACATGCCAGAGAAGACCTATCAGGGGAAAAAGATGCAAAGTTTCTAAACATAATGATAACAAATTAAATTCCATGAATATAATGATGAGGCTGGTACATCATTACCAAGTGGGACGTCCGCAAGAATACGGGGCTGATTTGACAATTGAGGATCAATAGACACAATTCATTGTATTAACAAACTCAAAACCAGAAAACTATAAGGTTATCTTAATATATACAGAAAAGGCATCTGATAAAATTTCCTCAATCCAATAAAGGGCATCTGGAAAACTCTATATAGCGAAAAACTTAATGCTGTATCCCAGCAGATGCCCACTCTCTTTATTTCCTGCCAATACTGTACTGGAAGTTCCAGCCAGTGCAATCAGATGAGAAAAAAAGTTAAAACTTCTCAGTATATAAAGAAAGAAAAATATCGTATTCACATACAACACGGTCATCTATGTAGAAAACATGATGGAATTTATAACATTAACAAAACTAACAAAGGCATTAGAACTAATGAGATTACCAAGGTGAAGGATATCAAGAGCAATATATAAACACAAGGTGTATCTCTGTGTGGGTAACCAATAATCAGAAATAACAATTAGGAACTACTACTTACAATGGCAGAAAAATGAAATGGGATTCATTTGTGACATTGGTGTGAATCTTCTATGAAAATTCGTAGGAGGAAGTATGACAAGAGATACACAAGCCCTACACATAGGAAACTACAAAATGCTGCCTCTTTCCCCCTAATTGTTCTATAGATGAAATGCAATCCTAATAAAAACCCCAAGAGTTTGTTTTTGCAGAAATTGACAAACTAATTATAATGAGCATAAGTGTGTGTGTAAATGCAAAAGATGTAGAATAACCAAGTTCACTTTTGAACAGAAGAACAAAGTGGGAAGGCAGATACTACCAAGACTCAATATAGAACTTCAACACTAGGGTTGGGGCTCAGTGGTAGAGCGCTTGCCTAGCTCGTGTGAGCAACTGGGTTTGATCCTCAGCACCACACAAAAAGTAAACAAATAAATGAAATAATGTATTGCGTCCATTTACAACTAAAATGATTTTTTTTTTAAAAGCAAGAAACAAAAGCTTCGGTAATCAAGATGATGTGCTGTTAGCATCCAGAATGGCTAATAGACTAAGAGAATAGAATACAATCCAGAAACAGACCACACACAAAGGCACCTTGTTTTTTACCATGGGGTAAAACAATTCAGTTGAAAGAGAATAGTTTTTTTCTACAAACGTTTCTAGGACAATTGAATACCCATATGCAAATGAACAAAGATGAACTCTGCTCCGTACTAAATGTAAAATCTAAGATTATAAATCATTTTTTTAAAAAAACAGGAAAAAAATAGGATGTTGATTAAACAAAGATTTTTTAGATATAACATCAAAAGCACAATGCATAAAGGAACAAGCCAAGAAACTGGACTTCATCAAAATTAAAACTCTGGTTTTGAAAAACACTTGGAAAAGATAATCCAGGGGCTGAAAGATAATATTTTCAAATTACATATTTCTTAACAGACATGTACCCACGCTATGTCTCAAAAACAGATATCAGGAAACAACAACTTAATTAAAAAATTTGAAGATAAACAACCCAATTCAAAAGGTTTGAACAACAATTGCATCCAAGAGGATATCTAGATGGCAGATAAATCCATAAAGTATGCTCAACAACAGTAATTGTTATATGATGTGTTTTAAAACCACAGTGAGATGCTAAAATTCACCTATTACAATGGCTAAAACTAAAACAATTGATCATACCAAGTGTTGGTGAGGATGTAAAAATCTGGAACTCTTCTACACTTAGGATGGGTACCCATACCATAGGACCCAGTTATTTCATGCTGAAGTATTTACACATGGGAAATCAAAGCATGTCAATAGAAAAACTCATACATGAACCTTCACAGTAGTTTATCTGCAGTCATAAAAACAATAAATGAAAGCCCTGGAAAATTCCAAGTATCCACAAAGGTGAATGGATAAACAAATTGTCATAGATCCATTCTGTGAGATACTGTTCAGCAATGAAATCAACAAAAGATTGATATATACAACACCATGGATGGATCTCAAAATCATCGTGCCGAGTGAAGAAAGCCAAATAAAAAGTCTATTCCCTTTGATTCCAATGCCAGAATGCAAACTAGTCTTTGGGACAGAAGATCGGTGCTCGCCTTAGGGAGATGGTGTGGGTCAGGACCCGAGTGGCACCGTGCGGTTCAGCCCGGAGCTGGCATCTTCAAGACTTGCCTTTTCTCCTCCCTGGTCAGGCGGTGCCTCTGGATGGGGTGTCCTCTGTATCACCTGGATGGCAGCCTGCTGTGTCCCTGGCCTGGCTGTGTGTCACTTGCTCTCCCCCGGCCACTGCCTTCTGTTTCCTCTCCAGCCTCCCGTCTCCCTTGCTAAGGCTCACTGGTTCTTGATGTCTAATGCTTCCTTTTATGTCCCTACAAATTGCTTTTGGTCCCAACAAAGTAGCTCCGGCTCTGCCCAAAGGTCCACGCACTTCAGCCTTGGAGGCAGGCTCCATCTTCTCCTTCAGGATCCTCCCTGATTTATTGAACCCCAAAGGAGGATGACAACACATTTTCCATGAGAAAGTCCTCTCTGCATGATGTGGCTTTCCCCGAGCTCCACGGACCAGCCCAGCAGCCCAGCAGCCGGAGGACAGACTGTGGTAGGCAGAGTATTAGCTCCTCAGAGATGTCCCTGGAACCTGCCTCAGTCCCCTTGCATATCAAAAGAGTCTCTGCAGATGTGGTTAAAATGGGGTTCTTTTTTTGGGAGGGGTACCAGGGACTGAACTCAGGGGCACTCTGCCACTGAGCCACATCCCCAGCACTATTTTGTATTTTATTTAGAGACAGGGCCTCACTGAGTTGCTCAGTGCCTCACTTTTCCTGAGGCTTTGAACTCACGATCCTCCTACCTCAGCCTCCAGAGCCACTAGGATCACAGGGGTGCCCACTGCTCCCAGCTAAATTGGGGTTTTTAAGACGGGGAGATTATCCTGGGTTTTCCAGCTGAGCCCAGACTATTAGCAAGGGAGCTTGTAAGGCCCAGAGGAGGCAGGAGGGTGAGGAAGAGCGATGATCACAGGATCAGAGGCTGAATGGCGAGGCCGTGAGCAGGCAGCCTCAGGGGTGGGGGAAAACCACAAAGGAGCCCTGAGAAACGGTGAGATCCCCCGGAATCTTTAGAAGGAATGAGCTGCGCTGACCCCTTTGAACTTGAAATCTTCAGAGCTCTACGATAATACATTCATGTTGTTTGAAGCCACTGAGTTTGTGCTGGTGATTTGTTAAGGCAGCATAAACTAGAGGAGATTCTGGAACCTCTGGGCGCTCCAAGTCCCACCACAGACATAAACCAGCAGGGCTCGTGTGGAGGCAGAAGCTCATGAAGCAGCAGAGTGACCCTTCCCTAGACATGACCCACGCACCCTGTGTAGCTCCAGGACCACACCCCAGGTGCCCTGATGAGGCCTTCGTGTGCACAGTACGGGACGGGCCTCCGCTTACAGCCCAGTGATGGGTGCCCTCTCCTGGGCACAGCTGACCCTGGTCCTCAGGTCTCCTGGGCCCAGCCTGGCACTGGGCTCACTGGCAAACTGCTGTCTTCGTGAGCCTGAGAGCCCTGTCTAGGAGACCCATTCCAGGTCCAGAGGGTCACTGTATTATTCACCTTTCCATCCCTGTTATGGTTTGGACCTTAAATGTCCCTCCAAGGCCATGTTTGAAGGCTTAGAACCCCTAGGAGGTGAGGCCTCGTTGGAGGAAGTGAGATCATTGTCCTTGTGCCCTTGAAATGACATCAGAACCCCCGGCTCCTTCTTCCATCTCTTTGCTTCTTGGCCACCATGATGTGAACAGGCCTCCACGTGCACTGTCCCCATTCAGTTCTGCCTTGTCACAGGCCCCAAAGCCATGGAGCCAACCAACCACACACTGAAACCTCTGAACCTGTGAGCCCAAATCCATCTTTCCTCCTTCTAAATGGCTTATCTCAGGCGTTATGTCATAGCAACGGAAAGCTGGCTGACACAGTTACTATAAAAAGTCCCTGAGATAATCAGCTCACAGAAAGAAAATGTTTATTTTTGGCTCACAGTTTTGCAGGTTTCAGTCCACGATCAGTAGATCCTGTTGATTGGGGCCTGTGCTGAGGCAGCACATCACCGCATTAAGCATGTGCCAGAGCCAACTCGTCACCACATGTCCAAGAAGCAAAACACAAAAGAGAGGCAGTGGCTGGGGACCCACTGCCCTTCAAGGCATGGGTCTCTGGGGCACTTCAGATGCAAACCACAGCCCTCCCCAGTGAACGCTGTCTTCAGGTCTCCTCCCGCCATGGACTCCACACGTACTAAGGAGACCCATGTGTCTGGCCTCTTCCTGTTTTAGTCTTGCTTGTTCTTTTAGAAAGTCCCCTATACTGGGGTGTGCCTAGCCCCTCCCCCCAAAATAAATCAATAATTAAGAATAAAAGAGAAAGAAACCCTGATTTCCAGTTCCCCTGGTGTGAACCAGCCCGCCTGGGCCTACTGCGAGTTGCCGAGGCCAACCCCAGACTCACGAATCATGCAAACATTTAGGGTTTGTTATTCCGTGGGCCTCCATGAGCCAGGCCAAGCCAGCTGCCCCCCCCCCCCCCCGCCACTGCCCACCCGACCTCAGCCTCCCCCCAACAGGAACGGCAGCAGGTTACTTTTCCCTGGGGCCCGGTCAGCTCCACGCACAGGAGGGAGGGAGGCCCAGTTTTCGGGGAACGTGGTTGTCTGTCCCTGGGGTGCTCTGACCTCCAGTTGCTGTGTGATCTGCCTCGTCTGGACCCATTCTGGTGTGTGGATCATCCCTGTCTCTCCCATCTCCTCTCCTCCCAGAATCCAGCCATAGCGTAGGTGGAGGGACGCAAGTCGGGGACGAGAACCTTTGGACCCCTGCTCCCTGAATCTTAAGCATCCACCCCAGTAAGTCTCTAACTTACCCAGAGGGAGGGGTCTGCCATGTCGGCTGCCATGGTATAGGACCCTCTGTGCCTCATTTGTCCTACTAGAGAAATGGGCCCAAGCCTGGTGTTTATGTGAAAAGCACAAACTTTGGGGTAGCATTTTAAATCGGGCTACCCTCAGACACTGGGCTGCTTCCAGGCCAAGGAAGGGAAGGGCCTCCGCCAGTGCCCTGGTTCCCTCCCGGCTGCTGAAGAGTGCGGAGGCTGCCTGTCCAGAGGCACCAAAGCAGCCTGCCTCCCTGAGCCCCCAGGACCTGACTCACAGTGGAGTTTGCCAGAGGAGACAGTGAACTTGGGGCATTCATCTCCTGCCCGAGGGCTTGTTTGTTACTGCAGCATTAGCTCAGCCCATGCTAATCCCGACCCCTTGGAGAGCCCAGCCAGCTCTGAGCTCTCAGCCTAGGAAATGTCCCCCTGCCTGGAAACCTTGTATTTGGGCTCCCTGTCCACAACTCCAGCTCCGGGTCCTCTGTTTCTGGCTTTCCCTCTGTCACATTCCCCAGTGTGTCTGTGTGTCTCTCTGTCTCTCTGTCACACACACACACCATCTTCCCCCTGGCTTCTGGGCTTGCTCAACTCCTTCCTGCTGCCTGGGACCCCAGCCAGGCTCTGGGCAGCAGCGTGGTGCTGGCTGGCCTCCAGATGTCCTTTCTCGCTGGCCTCAGCACAGAGGCAGAGCTGGAGCCCTGGACATGTGGGGAGGGCAGAGGGCAGGTCAGCAGAGTCCCCGCCTGGAGCTGAGCCAGGAGGAGCGGCGGCTCTCAGAGCCCAGGCCATGGACATTTCGCTATCACTTCCTCTGGTTTCTTCTGCTGTCGGGCGCTTCCCTTTCTTTCCCTGTCCTCACCCTAAAGGTCACCTGACAAGACCCCTCTACGGGGCAGTCCTGGCTAGAAGCAGGGCTTTAGCCGGAGAGGAGAGGGCGGGAGGCGGGGGACTGCCTCTGCCCAGCCCTCTCCGGCTCTCCCAGTGACCTCCTCCATGAAGACCCAGTGGGGAGAAGCCCAGGCCCCGGGCCTCCTCTGCAGCATGTGTCCTCTGACAGTGGAGGTGTCCCTCACTGTGACCTTCATGGAGATGAGCAGATGGTCCCACCCTGGTGAGCAGAGGAAGGACCAGGGCTGGAGCAGAGAAGCCTGCCCAAGCCCACGCTCAGGGTCCTAGCAGGAAACAGAGCGGCCAGCCACAGAGACTCAGTCCCTGCTGCCCTCCGCCCAGGCTGAGCAAGGCTGCCAGCTCTCAGTGGTTCCCAAGTGGCATTTGACCATGTCCCCAGGCCCTCAGGTCACACACTGCAGGAGAGACACACAGCAGTGGGATAGAGCCTCTCTTTCTGAGACAGGTGTGTGTGCCCAGCCCGGGAGGGAGCCGGGCGCCTCAGAGGCCAGAGCTCCAGGGGCTCCCAGAGGGACTCCCAGCAGAGGGACTTCTGGGACAGGCCAATGCAGGTGGCCACAGGCTTCAGATATATTTTCAGTGCAAAAGCAACCAGGGAGGAACCACGCTGGGGGAAAGGCTGAGCTGTGTAGACAACAGAAACACCACCAGCCACTGGCTCCGATCAAGCCCTTGCCCTGCCAGCTGCTCACTGCCCTGCACGCTGGCCCTGGACCATCCTGCCACAGTGGCCCACTGAAGTGGATTCTGTCCTTATGCACATTTAACAGATGAGGAAGCTGAGTCCTGTCTGGGGGCTTTTCCCAGGGCTGGGAAGAGGTGAAGCTGGGACTGAAGCATGGGCCTGTCTCTCTGTCACCTTCAGACCTCATTGGCTCCCTTGGGGACAGCGTACCAGCAAATTCAACCCAGAGTCCCCTGGGAGCACATCTGTTTGGGGGTGGGGGGGACTGCTGAGTCCTGAGGAAGAACTGAGGGGTCCAGGAGGGCACGAAGGGGCTGGGGTCCACCATCCACCCCTTCCCCTCTCCTGGGGACTTCCCCCCCACTATTAAATCAGAAGCAACCTTCCCCATTGCCCAAGTGGCCTCTCCTGTCCTGGTTCAGGGGTGCAGGTGTGGGCCTTGGGACAGGGCAGCTTGTTAGTAGCACTGGTGCTGCAGTCTCCTGGACAGAGTTGGAGCCCGAGCTTTCTTTCTCACAAGCTGGTGTCCTTGAACGCGTCACCTTATCTCCCTGGGCCCACATTCCCTATGACATGAAGCTGGGGGACCTGTGCTTTAGAACTATTTCAGTTACCAAATAAGAAAAATAAAGCCAAGGAGATAAAACATTATGAAATATGTACTTTGTGCCTGGCACTCTCCTGAATGCTTTCAACTACATCAGTGAGCGCTGAAGAGTACACCGTAGTGCAGGTGGCCTCGGGTCCAGGAGCTGTGCCCGGGAGAACTGTCCAGAAGTGAAGGTCAAGTACAGTCATCCCTCTATGTCCCCCGGCTCCACGTCCACAGATTCATTCAATTGTAGATGAAAATAAGTCGCATCTACACAGCCCATATCCAGCCTCCTTTTCTTGTTACTCCTGAAACAGGACACTGGAACAACTAGTCACAGGGCATTGACATTAGGTATAAGTCATTCAGCCACGAATTAAAGTTCATGGAAGGACATGCGGAGGTTACATGCAAATACTACACTGTATTACACAAGGAACTTGAGCATCCGTGGCTTTTGGTATTTGCAGGTGTCCAGCACCAATACCCTCTGGATACTGAGGGATGGCCCTACTCAGAACAAGCCCTGGAATTTCCCATAACCAGCATTTCTCCAAGAGGGATCTGCACAAAACCTTTAATCAGAATCCTCCAGAAAGGAGGGTAGGGGTCCGGGGAGGGCACGTCCATTTGAAGATTTTCCCCAGCTCTATCCAAAGCTCCCTGGATCAGGGTCACTGAGGCCTGGGGGTCAGCATTTGGCATAGACACAGCTGCTCTCAACCATGTGACGCCTGAGCCTCCAAGGATTTAGAATCAGGGAAATGAGTCTGTAAGGTCAAGGTCAAAGAGGCAGAGCCTGGGTCCTAGGCGAGGTTCTGCCACAGCAAGCCAAGACAGGACACTCAAGTCACCACAGCCCTTATCTCAGTTTTCCTGTCTGGTCCCCTGCTGCTTACCTCACAAGACACACGAGAGCAGGGAGTTGGAGGGGCTGTAGACCTTGCCTGGGGACGGTGCAGGTGGGCCTGAGACGCACTGACCCAAGGTCCAATTCTATGTCTACCATCGAGATCATTTTACTTTCCTTATTGAGTCTTTTACTTTATTTTAAAATTATTTTTTGGTGGTTGCCATGGAGATTTCAATGACTATATTAGTTTAAAACAATCTAGTTCAAATTAATGTGAATATAATTTCAATTGTATAATAAAAAAAACTTGGACCTAATACAGCTTCATGGCATCCCCCCGTCCTTTGTGCTATTATTGTCACACAAATTACCTCTCTGTGCTAGAAGTCCATCAGCACAAATTGATAATTACTGCTTTGCACAGTTGTCTTATAAATCAGATGTGAGAAGAATCACAAAACATACATTTACACTGTCTTTCTATTTACCTTGGCAGATACCTTTGACGATGCTTTTTATGGCTTCGTGTGGATTCAAGTTACTATCCACACTCCTTTCATTTCAGCCTGAAATCCTGTCTTTGGCATTCCTTGTAGGGTGTCTCTGCTAGCGACAGATCTCTAGAGTTTGGTACATCTGGGAAAGTCTTAATTTCTCCTTCTGTCTTAAGGACAGTTTTCCTAGGTATAAAAGTGTTGACCCTTTTTTTAAAAAAAAAAAAAAGTGCATTGAACATGTCATCCCAGTGCTTTTTGTTTCTCATGAGAAGTCAGCTGTTAATCTTACTGAGCATTTTTTCCTACGTGATGAATTATTTTTCTCTTCCTATTTTGAAGCACTCCTTCTCTTTGTCTTTTTGACACTTTGGCCATTGTGTGTCTAAGAGTGTGGATCTCTTTGTGTTTGTCCTACATGGAGTCTCTTGAACATCTGAGATGTATTGATTAATGTTTTACATCAAATTTGGGGGATTTTCAACCATTATTTCTTCAAATATCTTTTCTGCTCATTTCCCCGTGTTCCATTCTTTGGGTACATACCCAGAAGTGGAATTGTGGCATTTTTCTGTTTAATTTTCTGAGACACCAACAGACCGTTTTCACAGTTACTGCCCCACCAGCGATGCCCAAGGATTCCAATTTCTCCACGTCCTCATCAGCTCCTATGAGTTTGCTTCTGTGTGTGCTCGACAGTCACCCTAGTGGGTCTGAACAGATATCACAGTATGGTTTTCATTTGCATTTTCCTAATTTTTGTGATGTTGGATATCTTTTCAAGTGCTTATTAGCCATTTTTATACACTTATGGAGAAATGTCTGTTGAAATTCTTTGCCTATCTTTCATTTTTTTTTGTTATGGGGAGTTTTAGGAGTTCTCTATATAACCTGGATCATAATTACTTATGATATTGACTTGCAAATATTTTCTTTCATTTTGTAAGTTGCCATTTTAATTCTGTTGATAATGTTCTTTGATAGACAAAGGATTTTCAATGGGAAAAAAATGAAGCTTGATTTTTTTCTTTGGTTGCTTGTGTTCTTCATGAAATCATCACCTCATCCAATGTCAGGAAGACTTTCTCCTTTTGTATTCTGAGTTTTCTTCTAAAAGTGTTTTTGGTTTTAGCCTTTACATTTGAGTCTTTGATCCATTTCATATTAATTTTTATGTGATATACGGTAAAAACCAACTTCATTATTTTGCCTGAGCTTTTCCGGGAACTTTTTGCATTAAATCTGGAGGTGGGTTTGGGACTCTTAACTCCATGAGGACCAACAGTGACCTTCTAGGGCTTACTTGAGAAGCTCAGGAACAGGGAGAAAAGCCTGTCCTTTCCCCAGTCAATGGTCCTGGAAACATTGTCAAAAATCATAGGACCCTATATGAAAGCCCTTATTTCTGGGCTCACGTTTCTGTCTGCATGCCAGCACCACCCTGTTTGGTAATAAGGTTTGAAGTCAGGAAGCTTGACATCTCCAACTTTGGTATGACTTTTCAGGATTGTTTGGGTTATTTGGATTTCTTTGTGATTCCATATGCATTTTAGGATGGATTTTTCCATTTCTGCAAAAATCAACATCAGGATTTGGATAGGGATTACATCAAATCTGTAGGTCCAGTTGAGTAACACTGACTTCTCAAGTGAATTTCTTTTGTGATGGTGAAGATTCACCCCAGGCTTCCTGCAGCCTGGGCTGGTGCTCATCCACGGAGCCTTGCCCCCAGCCCAAGGCTACCTTTTAACCTCTTCTGCCATGTTTTGAAGTCTTGGATGTATATATCTTTAACATACTTGCTTAAGCTAATTCCTAAGTATTTTAGAATCGTTTTATTTATTTCCTTTGTGAGCTATTCCCTGTCAGGATAGAAACAAAAGTGATGTTTTTGGTTTGGATTTTTATATTCTACAATTTGCTGAAATGCTCTTCTTCACTTTAACACATTTCTTTGCATATGTGCGTGGCATTGTTAGGATTTTCTACAGGAGATCTTGTCATTTGTTGACAGTGATAAATTTTATTTCTCTCTTTCTAGTCTGTATGCCCTTATCTCCTTTTCTTGTTGGGTTTCTCTTCTAGAACTGTGTTAAAAGCATAGAAGTGGTAAAAGCAGACAGCCTTTAAATTTATTTATTTTTTTATCTTGGAGGAAAATCTTTGAGGTTTTTTTTTTTTGCTATTGAATATGATGTTAATCATGAATTTGGTTTTAAAAAATAAATCCTTCAAATCTCCCTGTTTCTGAGCTTCTTATGTAAACCCTAGAAGGTCACTGTTGGTTCTCATGGAGTTAAGTGTCCCAAACTGGCCTCCAAATTTAATGCAAATCCTGGCCTGCCTTATTGTGACAGGAGGTCCACTTCATTTGAACTCTCTTGGTGACAATCTCTGCTCATTTTCAGCAGAACCGCTAATCCCTGCAATTGCCGTGGTGCTGGTAATCATGGAAAAAAAAAAACAACTTGGAGGCACAGAAATTTTGTATCCTGTATACAGGATTACACATGGTAATGGAGTTTATTATATTTATTTTGCAGTTACTAAGGATGTGAGGCTCCCTGTGCTACTCCAGAGGGCAAAGCAGAGACCAGTGGGTGGAATCTGCCAGGAGGCACTTGGGAAGGCAAAAGAGAGAGGAGTTTTCCAAGGGTCGGAGCCAGCTGGCACCTGGTGAGCCTCCCAGGAAGCCAGGGTGAGGTCACTGCAGGGGCGTCAGGAGCAAGGGCTTGGGGCCACACTTGGGTTCATTTCCAATTGCCCACTTACCAGGTAAGTGCCTTTAGCTTTTGTGATCTCCAGTGTCCCACTCTGTGACATGGTGGCCACTAGGCCAGCACAGAATGATGCCCCATGAGTGATCCCAACCGTGATTTCATTAGTTAGAGCTGGGGGGAGGCTCCCGACTCCTAGTTTCCTGAACGGGTTCCCCAGATGCCCGGTCTCCCTCTCCCACAGAGGCACAGGCTCTCCACCTTGGGGACCCAGGGCCCAGCACCCTGCTGAGGGCAGGCTCCTCTGTCTAGTCCCGGGGCCCACAGGCCCATGGGATGAGCCCGTCCTCCAGCCTCAGCTCCGTCAGTGAGGAAGGGCTCATTCTCTGTCCCTCACACCCTGGATCTTCCTGTTCAGAATCAAGACAGAGAAGCTGACAGCTCCAATTGGCCTCCACCCCCCCCCCCCGTCCTCCCTGCCCATCACAGTGGTCTCCCACCCAACCACTCCTTCATTTGATCTGCACTGTAGCTCTGTAAGGTGGTCTGGCTGGATGAGCACACCCACTTGTCCGAGGAAGAAACAGAGGCCTCGGGAGAAGAAGACCTAGGTGCAGAGGTCAATCAAGGGAGTCTTCCTGGAAGAGACAGCCTGAGAGGGTGGAGCCAGGAGGAGGCAGATGAGCAAGGAGCTCCCAACCCAGGGATAGGAGGCTCAGCAGGCCCAGAGCAAGGAAGGTGTTCTCCACCCAATCAGTGCAGAGAGCCGGGAGTGCTCGGGGCCTCAGGGTCAGGCCGCGGTTTGGGGGTAGAGTTGAGACCCTCAGGATCGTGTCCAGCCTGAACAGTCTCCCTCCACAAAGAACCTTTGGGATGACACATCGGCTATGCAGGTGCCCTTTGAACAGCTCTGCATGTGTTGACCTCAGTCCCCTCTTACAGGTGAGGGGACTCGGGCACAGAGATCTTAAGTCACAGGCCCCAGTCCCTGCACTCTTAGCCACTGGCCCCAGCACTCTGGGCAGTGGGTGCTCCCCTCACTCCTCCTGTCCCAGACCCCTGGGTGTCACACAGTGACAGCAGGGAGTCTCTTCCACAAGTGTCCACAGTGTGCACGGTCATGCAGGATGCCCCACTGCGTCTCAGGGACCTCATGGCTGTGACCTTGGTGACCTTGGTGAGACACCGAAGCATCTGTCTTCCCTTCTCCCTGCCTGCTGCTGTGTGCCACAGGGATACTCATGTAGGGAGCACATTTTACAAAACCGAGAAGCGAGAGAGATGCACTTGGGCCCCAGAGTGTCGCTGTCCCCGCGAGGGCCTCCTCCTGCTCCCCACACGCGCAGCGAGGAGCTCTCTCCTCTCCCTTGGCACCATTTTCCCCGAACCAAATCCCCCCAGCAGGAGCCAAGCGAGCGCTCCGACTGACTGGTCCTTATCAATATCCCTCCCGTGGTTCTCCATCTCAGCCTCCCTGGGGCACCAAGAATAATCTCAGCCTAACTCTGAAGTTTGGATTCTCGGCATCCCTCCGTTGATTAGGGACCTGAGACATCGGAGTGGGCGGGCCGTGCGCAGTGCTACCCCTTTACTGTGAGATGGGGGACTGAGTCCTGGGGTGAGGGCGGAACAACCACAGTCATGCAGTTCCGCACCCAAAGACTGGCACAGGGAGCCTGCCAGGAGGGGCTGTCACCCCCTCACTCACCTGTGACAAGTCTGCTCTGAGCACACGGAGTGCTGTCTGGGAGCTGGGGCTGCCCTGAGCACTGGGGAGTCGGAGCCCTGTCCCCGGGTCTGTGTGTCCCGCACAGCAGCCACAGCCCGACTCTGCTCCCCTCAGTGCTCTGAGGAGGAAATGGCTCCTGGAGGGAGACTCTCCGAAGGGAGCAGGGGCCTGCCAAGGCTGGGCTGTGGTCAGACCCGCTGCCCTGGGAGATCAGGCGCTGGGTCAAACCTGACCTGAAGGAGGTGTCAACCCAGCCAGGAAGGGGGGTCCCTGCAGGTGGAGGGGCCAGGTGAGCAGATGCACCAGGAGACGGGGAAGGAGCCTGGGAGGAGGAGCCAGCGGGGGTGGGGGTGGTGAAGTCATAGCAGCCAGTGAGGGTCCCTCACTGGGACCGGTCACCCAAGTCATGGCTGTGAAGGGCAGGGAAGGGATTGGGTTTGAAAGCAGAGGGGGACTCAGAGGGACTTTAAGCAGGAGAATGACGTAACCAGATTTGCCCTATTGCTCTGCCAATGGATGAAGGACGGATGGGTGGGGGGACTGGTTAGTGCAGAGACGCCATGGGGGTGAGGGTTTTGGGGGCTCCGACCAGTGGGAGGAATGGAAAAAACTGGGGAGGCAGATGAAGTTCAGAGGTTGGATGGATCAAAGAATGAAGGGCCACCTGGACAAGGGCTGTCGGCGGTGTGTGGAGATCAGGGACCCTCCTCCTCTCAGGACTTGGTGGCCCAGGCTCCGGGGTGTACGGGGGTCTCCAGCATGAGGACAAGGAGCTGCAGTCCCAAGCCTGGGCCATCCCCTCATCCTCTAGGGGCTGGAGACCGGGTCAGAGGGAGCGTGCGTCTCTCTCTGCGTCTTCCCTGGTCTGATGCTGACCTTAGCAGGACCTGCCCACCTTGGACCTCGTTTCCCCATCTGCAAATTGAGGAAGTTCCCCCCGGCTCCGCGCTGTGTCTGTGAAGGAGTCTGCCATCCCCTACTCCTGAGGCTGAGCAAGGCTGCAGAGCGCTAAGCAGTGGAGTGGGGCCACCTAGAGTCGTCCAGGGACGTCCCTGGAGCCCGAGGTGGCCCCCAGTGGTGGTCTTCATGAGGATTAGCGGTATCTGCCCCGGGAATGCTCCCCACTACCTACAGGGGATGAATTCCGTTGGTAACTAGAAACTTAATCCTCATTTTTGATGATAAAGGGATTGAAAAATAATCGGGAGTGTCAAGTACTGCGCCGAGAGGACTGGCGGAGTGAGACGGGGCTGACCGCTGGCCTCTGCATCGGCCGCTGCTCGGGCCCCAGAAATCAGCAAATTTTTGCTTCCATAATTACAGGATCGAGAACCCCGGGCCCTGGGGCGCAGGGGCAGTGGTGTGCAGGAGCGGGTCCAGCCAGCCACAGAGGGGCAGGGAGCAGGGGTGTGCAGGACACTTGTCATCGTGTTGCTAAACACAGGCACTATGAATACCTAAGTGACGTTAACTTGTGACAAAATGAATTACATTTAAAGCAAAGGTAACAAATACCCGAGTCACTGGTTTCTGATCGCCTTCTAATTCCAGGCTCCTGTATGTGCTTTTAGGGTGAGTGGCTCCTTTGGCCTCTGGGTGGTCATATGTGACACTGCGTGTTTGGTCCTGTTCAGTGACATCTCATTGGAAGGTTGAAACAGACCACATGGAATTATTTACACCATGGAAATGGGCAGAAGTGGCCAATCAGGGCCCCCACTGGGTGGGGGAGAGGCACAGAGCAGGCAGAGGAAAGAGGAGGGGGCAGCAGGGGGTCTCCCCCACCCAGCCCTGAGCCACGGGCCCATTGGTTCTTGGGCTGGTGGCCCACCACGAGCCACGGGTCTGACAGGAGACATCTGAGCAGGCCGTGGTGGCTGGCCACCTGCAGAGCTCCGTCAGGGTCCTAGGCAGGGGCCCCAACTGAGCAGAGCCCTGTTCCCTGCTCCCCACACCTGGCCTCTGGCCACTCCTGGTCACACCCTGTGACTTGCACACAGCCGCGTGGAGCCAGGGTGGGGGGGGAGGTTTCCGAGGGGCCGAAGCTCGTGCCCAGAGACACCACAGGAGACACATGGTTTACTGGGGAAGCATAGGAGGGGTCGGTGATGCTCCAGGAAGAGTTCAGGGGTGACAGTGGACAGATGGCATCTCCATCCCCCGTGGTGCTTTGCCAGGCGGGGCCTCCAAACCTCAGTGTGTTTGTCCAGTGGTGGCCACTTGGACAAGTGACAGGTGACCTCTCCCAGTGCCCTTGGTTCCACCCCAGTCCCCACTCGGAGAGGGGTTTGTATGTTGGGCTGCAGAAGGAGTGACGTCACGGGCATTGGCTTGCTTCTCTGACCAGCATCGCAGGGAGGGACCGTTCTGGAGCCCGTGAAAGGAAGGAGCTTCCTACAGGTGACACTGACCGGCCCAGTCCGTAGGGTGTGTGAGGGCAAGCCAGCGTCCTTCCAGGTGATACTTGTCTGGACTTTCCAGGCCAGGCGCTCTCTTAATTGGGCTAGGGTTTGGGGACTAGAAAGGGGGTGTTCAGGGACATGGTGGTTTATGTCCCCCTTGGCTCTACGGATGATCCACCCTGTCACCTGGGAGGTGGCTACCCTGTCCTCCACTAGGATGGCTCGTCTGGGTTTAGCACTGAAAGGTCCCTGTCCCAGGGAACCCGGAGACCCAGGCTGACTGGGATGGTTGTCACCTCCCCCTCCCCTGCCTGACTGAGGTGGCAAACACGGAGATCGACCCTCTCTGAGCAGCCACCTGGGTAAACAGGTTGTTGCACTGAACTCTCTCCACTCATGTCACTCCACTGTCTTCCCTGTGGGTGACAGTCCCTCACTCAGATGGCAGGTGTGTGGTTTAGATGCAAGGGGTCCCCCAAGGCTCATGAGCAGACAACGCAGGGATTCGGAGGTGACATGATTGGGCCCCGAGAGCCTTCATCTGCCCTGAACATTAACCCCGGCAGGGACTCCCTGGGTGATCCTGTGGCGGGCAGGGTGGGGCTGGGGGAGGTCACTGTGATGTGACTCTGGGGTACATACTTTGTCCCTGGTGAGCGGAGCTCTCTCTGTTCCTGGGGCCTGTCCTGAGCCACCTCCCACCCCCCCTTCATCCTGTCCCACCTCGGGCCCAGAGCCATGGAGTCGGCCTCTGTGGACTGACACCTCCGAACCCTGAGCCCCAGCTAAGCTTTTCCTGCTCTCAGCTGGTTCTCTGGGGTCTTTGGGGCGCAGCAGTGAGACGGCCGACTGTAACAGCAGGTGAGAGCAGGGGTGTGAGAGGGGTGAAGGCAGGACGCGGAGGCCAGGGTGCTGTCACCCCAGGGCAGCTCCTGTGCCCACCCCACGCCCTCATCTGTCACCCACCTGCCTCCCGTGTCCTGCCCTGTCACAGCACAAGCACACACAGGCCCGTACCTGGGCACGCTCACCCCCAACAGACCCCCACCCCCACCCCCACCCCCGCCTCCTTCCTGCAGGTCCCACCTCCTCCAATCAGGAGGCCGGGGGGGGGCCTCGGCTCACAGCCCTGGCCTCCAGGTGTGCAGTGACACCCCCATCACACTTAGAGATGGGGACACAGAGAAAGCAGAGCTGAATCTCATTGTAATTGCCTGGGGCAGGTTCCAAGTTTTCAGATGATAATTATAATAATTAAAAATTCTCTCACCAGTGGTGGGGAGGGCGCTCTGTGGGGAGGCGGGTGCTGGCCTCACTGGGCGGCATTTTGTGCCTCCTTTGGTGGCCAGCCTGGCTTGCCGTGTGGTCTTGGATGGGTCGGGTCACCCACTTACCTGGTTGCCTTGGTCCTTGGCAACCCCTGACAGTGCTCTTTGGACCTGGAATGCTCCCCTGCTTGCGGCCACCATGAGGCGAACAGCTTCCTCCATTACCTCCTCCCACCACCCACCTCAAGGAGCCCCAAGAGAGCAGGCCTCCTCCATATTGCCCACCTCTGTGTCCTCAGTGTCCAGACCAGGGCCTGGCTCCCAGGAGGTTCCCAAGTAATACTGATGGAAGGTCTGAAAGAGCTTGTTCAGAAAGAGAATAAGTCCTGGGGGTAGACATTCTTATCCCCACTTAACAGAGGGGGAGAAGTCACCCAGCTATTCAGGGGGACAGGAACCAGGCAGGGAGGGTCAGGGCTGGGGCTGGAGAGCAGCTCAGAGCCCGGAGGGGCAGCCAGAGCCATCTGTACTTAGATGATTAATCAAATGTTTCCGGAGGCTCCATCCAGCACCTGGGAAACCCACCCAGCCTGGCTGAGGCCCTGCGCTGGTGGCCTCTGGAGAAAGGGAGGATAAGGAAGCAGACTCATTTGCATAAAGGTCCCACCTCCTCCAATCAGCTGGTCTCTCGGGGGCGGAGACACAGCAAGCCTGGCCAGTCACCAGGAAGCTGGGAGCAGAAGTGAGTGGAATAGGCCAGGCCTGGTCCGGCCCTTGGCCTTTCTCAGCCCAGTTGTCTACCTTGACCTGCTTCAACCCTTCCAACATGGTCTCTATATTGCAGATGAGGCAACTGAGGCCCAGAGAGATCACGTGGTTTACCTAAGGTCCCACAGCAAGTCAGCAGCAGACACTGATCAAGGTCCTGACCCCCCAGTCCAGGGTATTGATGCCTGCTTTCTCCTGGCTGTCTGGCCCAGAGCCCCTGCCAGGTGCCCCACCCAAGACCTGTCTCATTACCACCAGCCCCTCAGTCCCACCTAACGCCTCCACCCAGGGCTTGGCTCAGAGCCACTGCTGCCTCCCCAGCCTCCTCCCCAGCCTCCATCCCTGAGCCCGGGCCCTTTGCCCAGCTGCCCCCAGACTCAGGGAGACACAGCATATCAGAGCTGGCAGGGACCCCAGAAGTGTCTGGCCCAATTCCTGGGGGGGCAGGCGGGAGCCCTGGTCCCTCAGTGGCCACACTGTGCCCCCACCTCCACCCAGAAGCCTCCAGGGCCCAACGTGGGGCGCTACTCTTCACCCCCCCAGTGTGTGAACCAAACCTTGGCCCTGGACTCCCAGACTCTGGGGGCGGAAGTGAGGCAGGAAGCCGGAGGGAGCCCGGGAGGAGGGCAGCCCGAGGCAGGTCCCAGCGTCTGGAGAACAGAGACAGTGGCAGTGCGCCCGCAGACAGAACCCTGCTCGGCTGTACGGGGACAAGCCGTGGCTCCTGTCCAGGCACACGCATGAAGAATGTGTGTAAAAATACCGCACACGTGGAAGTCACACGTGACGACAGGACCCGGAGGGGGGGTGAGGAGGGAGGCTGTAGAGCATGTCCAAGGTCACCCCTGAGGTCAGGCACAGGGCACAGCTGCGCTTGTCTTTCCCACCTCAGCTGCCAGTTCCTGGCTGCTGCCCCCAGATTCTCTCCTCGGCCCCCACACGGCGGTGGCACCTGGCCCTGATTCCCCTCGTGTCCCAGCAGCTGTTAATTACACGTGCACTTAATCATCCCGTAAGTGCTCCCAGGTGCCTTCCAGAGACATGGGCTTGGATCTTCTTCCTCTGTGTAATTAAGTTCAGAGCCATCCGTCTCCCACAATCAGAGAGCGGCAGGCTCAGGGGCCTTCTCACTGCCCAGAGGTCTCCTGGCCCCTGCTGGAGCTGGGCAGCCCAGTGGGGGTCTCCGCTGCAGCTCGGGGAACCGAGGCCTGGAGAGGGAGGCAGCTCCTGGAGGCCCAGCTGCAGGCGAGGAGCGAAGGCCCAACTGGGCTCCAGGACGCTGCTCTTTCTCCACAGCCCGTGGGCCCTGCTGAGCCTCGGATGTGCCTTTGAGACTCGGTTTCCAGGAGGGGCCATGATGTCAAGGTCACTTCATTCCTGCTTGTGGAGCGCTCTGCCTTCCTTTTAAAATAGCTTTGTACAAAAGACGACTCACATTGTGTGAGGCCGTCCACTGACACCAAAGAATAAAGAGACCCAGAGGCCCTGAATCCCCGCCAAAGTGGGCAGCCCCTGAGCTGTGGCCTTGTGTGACTTTCCCACCAACTTGCGGAATGCATTTGGATATTGGGTCTGCCAGCTCTCTATCTATCCAGGTGACAACATGCCTAAGGTAAAGAAAGTCAAAAGAGGAAAGGGGTTTGGGGCTTGTAGTTCAGCTGTTTCAGTCCATGGTTGACCTGGGCCTGTGGCAGCCCAGCATAGCATGGCAGGAGCCAATGGCAGAGGAGGCCCGTCCACCTCACAGCAGCCAGGAAGCAAAGAGAGGGACAGGAAAGTGCCAGGGTCCTACTAGGACACGCCCCCCAAAATCTAACTTCCTTCCACTAGCCTCCACCTCCTGACAGGTCTGCCCCCTCCCAGCAGCACCAAGGCTTGGGGACCAGGTCTTCAACGCGTGCGCCTTTGGGGAACATTCAAGGTCCAAACCACAGCCCCGTCCTTGGCAGGTCCTTGTCCTTGCCCTGTTCACCCTTGGCCTCACTGTCCAGCTCTGCCCAGAGAGCCTGGCCTGCAGGGACTACCTCGGACCTCTCTCGCCAACTGGCTTCTGCTGGTTTCCGCCAACAGGAGGCGCTGGTGAGAGGCCAGAGGATGGACAGGGAGAGCAGTCAGGGAAGGTTCTCCTGCTCCCTCCTGGACTCAAATCTGAGTCTGCAGCTCTTGAGCTCCCGGGGCAGGGACAGCAGCCTGGCCATCCCTAGGGTGGTGCCCTCAAGAAACCTGGGCACAGCTGGCTAGCAGTGTCAAGATCGCCCAGCCTGCCACAGTGTGGACTGGCCTCCTGCTTCCTCGCTCCTGCACTCTGGCCTGCACCACCCAGGTCTGGATCTGGGAGGGGTCTGCTGCTGTCCCCTGCTCCTCTGTCCTTGCTTCTGCCACCCTCGGGCTCCGCTTCCCTCTGCTAGACCTCTGGGTGCAGCTTATGCAAGGGGTGGGGTTCGTGGTGAAGGGAGACCATGTCAAGGCGATGTCAAGGCCTGTCACTCCAGGGCCTCCCAGACCTGCCAGCCTCCCGCCCTGTCCCCTGTGTGGTGCTTCACAGAGCACACTTCAAGGCCTGGCACGTGGCGCACTCGGTACATGGCACACCCTCGGATGTAAATGCCTGGGGCAGAGACTGAGCCTGTCTCAGTGACACCTGTCTTCCTGGTACTTAGAATGACATCTCTGGATGCTTAATGGGAGGTGCCAAATAAGTCACAGCTCAAGCAAATGACCTCTATGGCTATGGGTGTGGTTTAAGAGGATGCCATGGAGGGGGGGACCTGAGCAGGATGCAGGACGTGAGGTGGCGGAGGACCTGGCCACTCCTCCACTCCTCCATCCACAGATGTCCTGGAGCACCCTCCGGGCCTCAGGCCTGAGATGGGAGTAAAGGCTGAGTGCATCCCCCCACAACCTGCCCTGAGCTGCTCTCTGCTAAGTGGGGGTGACAGACACTCCCTCAGGCACCTGTGATCAGGGGGACAAGAGTGGAGATAGGACATACAGTGACTCCCCCTGGAGGAGAAAACCAGCATTTCCCTCTTGGGTTCAAGCCATTTGAGTGGAGTCTTCAACAATTCCCATCTGAAAAGTCAAGTTGCTTCCACCCAAGAGGGAATTTAGTGGCTTCTACAACTGCAAAGACACCAGTGGCTCCAGCTTCAGGCACAGCAGGATCCAGGGGCTGCATTCCATCACTGGTCCCCTCTATCCATCTTGGCATCTCTTTGCTTTCTTTCTGGCTGCAGAGAAGCATCTTGCCTTTGGTTTACTCAGAGGCAGAAAGGGGCTGGCCGGGGACTCAGAACCACCCACAGCTCCAAGTTCCTGTCACCCTATCTACTGACTCCAGAAGAAAGTGAGATCTGGTCTTCCTAATAACTAGTCCCAGCCTGATTTGGGTCACGTGCTCTGCTTGGACCAATCAGTATTTCCTGAGGGGAACAGCCATATGGTGGGTTCATCCTGGGCTGCTACCTCAGAGGAGGGATGGGATGGAATCACAGAGGGATACCCCTGCAGGAGCCTGGGGAGCTGGTGGTGGGAGGGCTGGGTGCTGCAATAGAGGGGGAAGGGGCTACATAGGCTGAAGTTGGGCGCATGCCAATTAGAGTAGCTCTTCTTTTTTTTTTAATAAACAAACTGAGCCTCAGGGAAATGAAGTACTAGGCATGAATTAGCAGGTGGCAGAACAGACCCCTGAACCCTCTGAACAAAAGTGCCCTGTGCCGTAGCCACCAGGGGACAGCACGGATGGGCCCTGGGGCTTCTGCAGGTAGCTAAGGGCCTCCCAGACCTGAGTTCCCACGGGTTCAAACTGGGATTTCCAGTCCAAACAGAAAGACTCTCACAGTCGGGCACTGGGGCCCCTCCTCCGAGGCCCCAGAGCTTAGGAACCTAATCTTCAGGATGGATTTGATTTAAGGCTCCGTTTTCTTTGCAGACCACACTGTGCAGAAAACGCTGCTCCTGGCAATTTCTTGTAGACGAGCAATGCTGGGAGCTCCCCTCAAAGAGAACGCGCACCAGGTTGGTCTCGCCGCAGGGAGCGTTCAAGGACTCAGGTGGGGGCTGCTGGGGTGTGAGCGTGGCCCCCGGAACCACTCAGATGCCCTCAGAGCCTCCCGCAAGCCTTTCCCCTCTGCGGGGCTCCTTTCCAGCAACCACACGCTCCCTGTGTCCATCCCACGGGTCCTACCCTGTCCACCTCACTCCACGGGCGACTCCCAGCCATGGGGTTCATCAGGGCTGGAGGGGCCTTGGAGTCTCCAGTCCATCCCTGTTCATTTTACAGATGAGAACCAGAGCTCAGAGAGGCCTGGACACTTGTTCAAGTCAGAGAGAAGGTCGGGAGAGACACTGGACCTGACCACAGGAGCGCATCTCTCACACTGGGTCTGCCACGGACACTCCTCTGTGCTGTCAACTGTTGTAGGACAAGTGCGTGGTGACTGCAATCCCTGTCTACTCTTGAGTAGAAAAAGGCCCAGAGAGGTCAGGCGACAGGCTCAGGCACAGAGCCAAGTCTCCAACGGTCCTGATTACCACCGAGACCAAGTGCTGAGCCCCGCGCAGGGCCTTTGTCCCTCCGCTGCCTGCCCTCTGCTCTGGGACCCTGCTGAGTGCTGCTGGGTCCCTTCTTGTTCCCCTTTCCAGCCTTCCATGCTCGACCCCTGCGTGGACCCCCCTCTGTTGGCAACCTGGTGCAGTTTGGCCATGCTGCCAGGGTTGGGCATTGGGGCTGGGACACCAACTTGACCAGCTGGAGCTCAGTGAGGACCTCGTGTTCAGGGGACAGGGGCTGTGGTGCCACATGGCCTGTCTGTGCAGGGAGGCACCTCCTGGAGCCCGTGATGGCCTCAGAACGGCTGTCCAGGTTTCTGATACAAAGTGCATCCCCTCCCCTAGATGACTGCTCTCCATTTGAGAAACAGTTCCAGGCTTTTCTCTGGGCCCCTGAGAGATGAAATGCCTGACCCTGGGCACCAAATATAGCATACTGGTGTCCCTTCTCGACCTGGGTGTCATCTGTTCCCGAGTCATCAAGCTGGTGCCAGCAGTGTTAGCTCATTACCCATTTGGGCATGGGTGCACCCTGGCAGAGGTCAGCTGCACAAATCTGGCACCGAGGTGTCGGCCGGGCCAGGCTCTCTGGACACTCCAGGGCATAGCGACTGGTGGCTCCCGGCATCCTTGGCTTGTGGGAGCATCGCTCCAAACCCTGCCTCTGTCTTTGTGCAGCTTCCTCCACCACGCATCCCTGTGTCTTATGCATTTCTGTCCCTTATGAGGACACCTGCCATGGATCTAGGGCCCACCTAATCTAGATGCTCTCATCTTAGAACCTCACCTGTGTCACACCCACCAACACCGATACTCCACAGAAGGCCACACTCTGTGTCTGGGTGGACATTCTCCAAGAGGGAGGGAGGAGGAGCCGCTTAGCCCCAGGAGCAATTGACGTGCTGGACCTGGTGACATGGTGTGGGGGGGCAACGGGGACCCAAGGAGATGCCTACAAGGAGCATTTTTTAGGAAGGACGTGGCCCTGGGTCCCTGCAGCCAGAGCAGCAGGCGGGTGTGGGCTCCAGAAGCCCTTCCTGGGTCTGCCAGGTCAGGCCCGCGGTGGCCCAGCAGGGTCTCACTAGTGAGCACTCTGGCCTCTGGCCACGTCCCCTCCCAGTCCCCTCAGCCCTGGTGGCCTCTCAAGTCACAACCCTCCAGACACTTCTGCCATTGTTGCCTTGTCCTCAATGCCCTCTGCTGACTGAGTGTGGCTTCTGCAGGACCACCTGGGCCCTACCTGCAGGGCCAACAGCTCCTGCCCTGGGCCGGGCCAGCCTCCCCTATTTCTTTTGCAGCCTGCTCAGGGGCTTGGCCAGACCCCACCTAGAGGGAGGCCTGCCGTCCCTGTCCATGCCTGCCGCTTCTGCAGACATGGCCTTTCCGGAATCAAAACAGTGCCACTCCTGGGACTGTCGGGTGTATGAGAGCGAGAGAGGCAGGAGGCTGTCACACAGCCACAGAGGTCCCATCCGGACACTGGACCATCCCAGCATTTGTGCGGCAGAGGTATCTGGGCGACCCTTCCTCTCCCGGCTCCCGGTTCCCAACCCTGGAGGTGAAAGCGCAGGGAGATGAGGGGAGCTCCTCAAGATCACCAGCAGGCGGCGCCAGGGCTTGGACAAGAACCAGGGCTGCAACTCCCACCCGAGTGACCTCCAGAGCCCGCCTGCCCTGGCGCGGGCACGGAAGTGGCCAGACAGCATCTCGCGCCGTGAGACGCGTGACTGCCCTGTGGTGTGGCGTCTGGCTTTTATTTAATGACCAACAAGGGAACCATGAAACTGTCATCCGCCCTCAAGAGAGCCGCTCCAGGTGAGGTGCCCTCCACCTGTCCCCTCCAATGAGGCCCCGCCCCTCCCGCGAGGCACCGCCCACTCCACCGCCCAGAATTCCCCGCCAGCCCTTGAGCTCAGCGCAGGGTAATTACATTTTCCATAGTTTTCTTTTTTAATACCTCAATAAATGTTGCCTATGAAAATCAATTGACATTTTCTCTACTTAATGCATAATAACTGATCTTATAAATTTAAATTATCCCTATAAATCTAGATTAAATACCCAGGTTTCAATGTATTTAGGACACTTAATTAATAAAGTGCCGGCACATAAACACCGCTGATGGGTCCGCTCCGGGCTGGCTGCCTCTCATTTCCAAGGCACTTATGCCCCCATACACTGTGTTTCGGGGAGGGAAAGGAGGGGCCCAGGGTTCTGGGTTGTTCGCTGCCTGCTCTGGGCACTGCCCACCTTCAGGAAGCCCTCCAGAGCTGCCTGGTCCTCCCTGTGCCTGGCTCTCTGTCCTCTGGGTCACCTCTCTGTAGGTGCCCAAGGAGAAGGTGGCCAGAACAACCTACAGGTGACGGAGTCCTGGGTGGGAATCAGAAGCCTGGCTCAGCCACTGTGATGCCATGTGAGCTTGCACAAGTTGCTTGACTTCTCTGGTCCTCAGCTTCCCCTTCTGCATAAGGAGGAAAGAACCAGAATATCGCAGAGGGCCTTTCCAGCCACCGTGAGGAGGACTCTCAGGGGCAGGGAGGTTGCTCCTCAATTTACACACAGTGTGGTCTTGGACAAGGGGCTTCACTTCAGGCTCCCATTCCGTCTCTCTTACCAGGTGGGTGGTAATGTCATCTGCTCACAGGGCTGCAACTCCCACCCAAGTGACCTCCACACGCCCACCTGCCCTGGCGCAGGCACAGAAGTGGCCAGACAGCATCTTGTGCTGTGATGACACGTGATGCCCCGTGGAGGTGGCTCAGGGCCTGTCTGTCCGGTGCCCTGGGAAGGTTGGTGCTATTATTCTCCCACCTGACATCTCAGGGTTTTACCAACATGATCAAAACTTCGACAGAGAGATTTGGAGGAAACGAAGTGGAGACCAGGGCTGAAGCAGTGGTGGTCAGTGGGAGCGTCAGTCTCCCAGGGCCCCCCTGCCTCTGCTCCAGGTTGACAGCCCGAGGTCCAGGGCTCGGGTTCTCTGAGCATCCAGAAGAAGAAAAAGCAGACTCAAGTGAGAGGTGGCTCCCTAGGGAGCCAGGAGACCCCTTGTCCACCCACCCCTCAGTCCATGGCAGAAATGGGAGGCTCAGGGCCTGGGACCCAAATGGGATGGCCTGGCGCCTCTCCTCCCTCTGAGGACAGAAGGCGGAGGGCACTGCCCTCCTGTGGGAGGACTCCAGGGGAGGCTGAGACGTTGTGCTTTGGCACCATGGTCAGCGCTGCTGCCCTTGCAGGGGGTCCCCAGCCCCCAGGAGGCCCTGCAGGTGCGCTTTGGAGGCGTCATGGTTGAACCCACCACAGGGAGAATGCTGACAGTCATGGGGCATATGTCCTTGGAGGTGCCACAGCAAACACCCAGATAGATAGGACCAGATGGGGCCCCTGTGAGAGGAACAGCAGAGGAAGAGGGTCTCCTAGTGGTTCCCGCCTGCTCCCAGGCATTAGAAAGGACCCACCTGGTGACCCAGCCATCACCTGGTCATCAGCACCCACCTGGGTGGGCTCCTCACCACCTCCCGGATCACGGTCACCTCTCATCGGCTCCTCCCTGTGCTCCCACCAACCCCCTCCCGGCCACCTGCTCCTGGGCTAGGGAGGTTGACCGAGCCCCCCTGGGGTTCAGCTCCTGACCTCAGCCCAGCCCCCCCCCAGAGACTCCCCAGGGCACAGTCTCCCCACTGCGCTCAGGTCAGGGTCAGACCCCTCTGGGTGGGTTCTGAGATTCCTTGGGGTCCCTCCTGCCTCTTCCTCTTCTCCACCTCTGTCACCCTGTGTCCTCAAAGACTGGCTCTCTGGCCAACATGTCCACTCGCCGGCTCTCTCCTGGCTCCTTCCTCTGCCCTGAGACACCTCCTTCCCCTTCTCCCTCCTCCTGGCTCCCAGAGGCCCACCAGGATGACTTGACGGTCCACAGCCCTGGGGGACCACCTCACCTAGAACTGACCTCCCGAATGTCCTGCTCCTTCCTCTTCCACCTCTCCTTCTGACTGGGAGGGCCCGAGGACAGAAGCATAGCTCTCATCTCAGTCACCCCAGGACCTGCTGTGGGCCTGGCCTGTCAGGGTCTCCAGGACACACTGATTGAGAGCAAAGAACCCCAGGGGTGGCGGATTGTGGACAGGCAGCATGTCCCTGTGTACCCAGCATGACCAGCTCAGCTGTCTCTCATCCCCCTCACTCTCTCCCTCCCGCCCCTGCTCTCTGGAGTAATCCTGTGCACCTGTGCCCTCCTGTTTCTTCCTGGATAGTACTCAGACAAAATGCCCAGAATCATGGCAGCCATTCTGTAGCCATGAGGTAACAAATGCAAAGACAAAGCCATGTACTCCAAGAACAGCACAGTGATAAAGCAGAGAGGAAATGCTTAGGTATCTGACAGCCTCGTGAGCATCTGTCACCAGCGGCTGCCCTCCGAATCTCAATCCAGGTGAGAGAAAAAACTTGTATGCATTTAAGCTACTATTAGCCAGGGTCCCTCCCTGTTGCTTATATCCAGACAGAGTTGTAATAGATCCAGAAACGTTCCTGCTTGTCACCGGCTAGCTGGTGACCTTGGGCAAATCACTCAGTTATGAACCACGATTTTTTCACTATTAAACAGAGTTAACAGACCCTACCTCATAGGGATCCTGACAATTACTAGCATTTACCCAGGGCTGCCCCTGTGCCAAGACCTGAACAAAGCACTTTGTACATTTTTTCTTCCTCAATTCTTACCAAAGCACAGTGAGATAAATATGAGTAAATTCTACAGGAGAGACAGCTGAGCACAGCCAGGTTAAGTAACTTGCCTTAGGGCACACAGACACCAAAGACAGGTTGTGAACCCAGACAGTCAGATTTCAGCACACACACCCCTATCCGTGGCACTATGTATACGACATTGCCTGGCACATAGTAGGTGCTCAGTGATCAGTTGCTGTTCACTTACCAGCGGCTGCTCCAGAACACACCAGCTCTTGGCCGGGCCCCCTCCACCAGGACCTCCACTTCAGGGGAAGGTGGGATCAGGGCTGCAGTGGGTGGAGCTCTGAGCTTGCCCTCCCCCACCCACAAGGCTCCTGGCTCCCTGGGTGCCGGGCTGGGCTCCCTCGGGTCCTCTCTGGACCTTCCTTGGCTAAGGTAATGATGGACTCCCGAGTTGGCTGTTATTAACTATCCATCTCTGCAGGCTTCCGCCGTGACCGTGACCGTTTTTTATTTGTTTAAAGTAGTAGATGCTACTTGGTGGGAGAATCAATCCGGGTGTAAAATCCCTCATCCATATGGATGGACCAGCGCCTCCCGGGGAGGGCAGGGGATGGGCCCTGCCTGTCGCTCTGGCCACCAGGAGCGAGTTGGGGGCGCCAAGGTGGGAAGTGCTTCCCACTGGGCCTGGCCAGCAGAGGAGGCGGGGGCCGGCGGGGGGAGGGGGGCATCTCGGGGCTGAAAGCCGGCCGGGGGCGGTGTCTGAGAGGAGGGAAGGGCGGGGACCAGCAGGGCTCAGGTGGGCGGGCACCGGGTGGACAGCACCACGCGCCTCCTGCGCCTGGGCTCTCCGCCGCCTGCATCCGTCCAGCTTTTGGCAGGGAAGCCGCCTCCGCTGGCCCCTGGCTGTGTGCACGTCCCTACCGCGGTGCCAGGTCGCCCTGCCCTCGGCACAGGTTCCTCGGGTCACTGTGCCCAGATGAATGCACCCAGGGCCGGCGCCGCCCAGGACGCTGTGCCAAGGATGCGCCCCGCAGCGCTGGTTCAGCCCCAGGATGGCCACGTTCTGGGGAGTTGGTCATCTCAGTGGGTGGTCCTAACCGGGCAGAGGGAGACAGACCTAGAGAAGGGCAGGGATCTGGTGGGCAGAGTGCCCGGAGCCAGGCCACCCAGGGCCTGAGACAGGCTGAGGAGGAGCTTGAGCACAGGAGCAGGCAACTGGGGCTGTCACCCCGCCTCCGTGTCCTAATTTGTCACACGGGACTCTTGGATTCCAGGATCTCAGGGACCTTCCGGTACTAATATCAGATCCCCTGGGCTGGCCTCAGGGACCCCTGCAGTCACCGTGAGGTCTGGGTATGAAGAGCACCATTTATGGAGCACCTGCTGGATGCCCTCTTCATTCTGCCAGTTCTCCAACAGTCCTTTTAGGGGCAATTCCTGTGAGCCGATTTTGCAGATGAGGGGTCCAGGGCTAGGAGAGTGACCCGGTGTCACTCGGGTAGTGAGGTGTCACATCAGGCTGGACTCACTCTGGAGCACAGACTCCAGGCACCCCCCACTCCCCAGCTGTGACCTGGCCTCTCTGCCTCAGTCTCCCCCCCTGTCAGGCAGAGAGGGACCTTCCTCTGAAGGGCTCCACAAAGGCAAGGGGTTGGGCTAGGCTCCAGGCACACAGTAAGTGTTCAATAAATGCTCACAGCTGTCGTGCTCCCTGGAACCCCTATTAAGTGTGGAGTTCACTATCTAAGCTACAGGAGGACGTGTGACATGAGCCCCTGGAAACAAAACCTCCAAGTTCATGGTCGGGTGTGGCCGACCTGGTGCCGATTTGGAAATGAGCCCCAGATGCTGGCGCCAGTTGGGCTGGGATCTTCATGAGACACGCCACACGGGGCCCTTTCCCGCAGTCTCCCTGGGGTCCTTGAATAAGCTGTCAGTGCTGGGCTGACTCCCAGGCCAGCCCGGCTCCTGGGCCTCCTTTCCTTCCTGCCTGCCTCCCCTCCACAAGCACTATTAGGACACCTACTGTATACGGGGCTGGCAGTGCTGGGCATTGCTTTCCCAACGCAGCTCATGGCCTGGGGAAGGGTGGCCACCATCACCAGCTGTCACAGGGACCACGTGGAATTGGAATATGACAAAGAAATGTGACCTTAGTGTGTGCACACGAGTGAGTGAACTGTGTGCACCTGCGTGTAATTGCGTGCACGTGAGGACCTATGTGGCGTGCCCGGGTGTGGGGCCTGTGAGTGTGTGATGGCTGCTTTTATGTCCCACGATCTCTGGGCTGAGGGAGGCTGGGAGGGGGGGGAAGCATCATTTCTCTCTGAGTGTTTTTTCTGGAAGCAGCTAGTGTTCAAATTGGTGCTGAGCCCAGAGGCTCTGTCCAGGCCCCCGGGGGGGCCTGCACGGGGGCAGGGTGGGGAGTGATGATCCTGGCCTCCTCTGGAGCTTGGACCTCGCCCCTGCCTCCTGGGCCTTTCAACTCTGGAACACACACCGGTGGGTCCCTGCTCTGTCCCCAGGCCTCAGGCCTCCCACCTTGGAGGGGAGCGAGGTCATGCACTTTGTGCTCTCAGGCCTCTGGACCCCCCCGGCTCTCCTGGAATCCAGGCTGCAGTCACAGGCCATGGGACAACTTGGCCTCCATAGTCACAAGAGCCAATTTCCCCTGTGCCCACAGCGTGCTGCCCAGGGCCCACTCACTGGTGGCCCAGGGCCAGTAACTGCTCTGCCATGCCGTTGACTTCCCAGGGGCGTGAGGAGCAGAGCGCAGGCGCAGGTGGGAGGGGCCAGCACCCCGGCTCCACGGCCTGCTGGGCCTCTGTGGACCCCTATTCCCTGTCTGTCCGGGGACCAGGCCACCTGGCAGGGCTACTGGGAGCATCCCGGGTGGAGCAGCAAGACCCCCGGCTCACAGCAGTGAAGCTCAGAGCCACCAACCAGGGCCTCAGGGTTGAGGCTTTGCAAATGCCCCAGGGAGGTGATGTCGGAGGCTGCCAGGAGGAGGGACAGCCACCCTGAGAGGATGAGCCAGCATCCAGGGCCTCCATGAAGGTCTCCGTCGCCCCAGGCTGCCCTGGCCTCTGAGTGCAAAGGGTAGAAGAACTGCTGTCCTCCCGGGTGTCCGGGTGTCCCAAGGAAGGACAGAGGTGCATAACACCGGTGGGCACTCATCCTGGACCAGACGCTGAGGTTCCACGCCCTCATCGGCTCTGCAAGGTGGATGCAGTCCCATGTAACAGACCAGGAAACTGAAGCCCAGAGAGGGAAAGCCTCTTGCCCAATGTCACACAGCCCAGGTTTGGACCAGATCTGTTTTACCAGCTCTGTAAGGTGCCGTCCAATCCTTGAAGGGGAGTCATTAGTAGGGGGTGGGGAGGGGCTCCATGTTAGGCAGGATTCTCATCACTGCTACAGCGGCCTTCTGATGACTCCCAGATGCATTGGTAGGTCTGTGGTACAGAAGCCTCTGGAACAATAGTCTCTGAGAACCCATGGTTGAGGGTGTAGATGCTCTCAGCCCACTCAACCTTCTTAGGCTGGGACTCTCATTCTCTCCACTGATAAAGAACTGGAAGCTCAGAGAGGCCTCGTGAGCTCCCTGAGGCGCACAGCAGGTTAGGAACAGAGTCAGGCTCACAGCATACCCATTTAATTTTCAGGCCACGAATCCTCTTGCTTTAGACAACTAGCTAGAGACACACTCATGATACTGGGGGTCCTGGAGGAGTGGACCATAGCCAAGTGGCATGGACCCCCCACCACACCCTCTGCTGAGGGTTTCCCTGAAGAAAACCCCAAGCTTGTCTACTTGGGTAGGAGCGGAGGAGACAGGCCTGGGGCTGGATCTGGGCCCAGTGATATTGAGCAGGTCTCTTTGCTCTGGTTTCCTGCCAAGATCTGGAGGATTGGGTGCCAAGCTCTTTAGATGCCTTAGCTCACTCCTTCCCGTTACCCTTCGAGGCAGCAGACACCCGCGGCCCACTGTAAGGTGTGGACACTGAGACTGGCCAAAGCTCAGAGATGGACCTGAAGTTGCGGGGCCACCTCTCCTTCCCCACCTCCCTGTCTTCCTTGAGTCCCAGCTGACACCCACCCACATATTAAGCCACTGAGTCCGGCTCTTTGTGTCTCAGAGTGGCCCAAAAGGTGCTGCAGGAATCAGATCCTGAAGTCCCCTACCGCACACGTGGCTGAAGCTTGCAAGGTCGTGATGGTCAGGTCTTACATGGAGAAAGCGAGGTGACGACAAGGACACTGGTTTGGAAAGCTCTGTCCCTTTCCCCTGGGATTTTCCAGGACAGACGACATCCTGAGGTGAGGCCCTGCCTTTAGCAGGACCCAAGGTCGTGGCCAGCACGGCTGGCCCTCCGCTCTGCTCCTGCCCTAGCCCTGCGCCTTGGAATCATCCATCCTAATAGCAGGCTGATTTGACCTCCAGGTTTTCCAGACTTAGCAAAGCAGATATTTCCTCATTAATCTGCACTTAGACGTCAAGACAGGGACAGGGCGCACGGCCCAACCCATTCCGACTTAGTTGAATGAACAGGGAAAGGTCAAAAGCCTTCCTCATAATTAGAAAGCCTCTCCCTCTCCCCTCTCCCGTCGGCCCAGCCTCCTTCCTGTCTTCTGGGCCTTTCTTCTCTGCCTCCTGCTCCTGAATCCAGAAGTTGGTGTCTGTCCCCTCTGAGTCAGGAACGGAACAGAGGAGGTGTCCGTAAAGTGGACGGAGATGCAGGTGGCCAAATGGCAAAGGGCCCAGACTGGGGTTGCACAGACCCAGATTGGAGATTAGTCTTTTCAAGTAAGATGATGTGTGTGAGCTTCTCAACGCTGGGGCTGGCCCGAGGGGGCCAGTCAATGAACTGGGTTGCAGAACTGTAATCTGGGATTGTTAAAAGGCTCTCCACTGAGTCGGGGGGACAGGGATGCTGGTCCTACGTTGACCTTGACCATAAGTAAGGCACTTACATCTTTACGGGGTGGTGTCTGTTTATTTTTTTTTTAACCTAGGAAATGAGGAGCTGTGAGAGTCATTCATGTGACCTGTGGGGAAACTGAGGCCTATAAACCTCACTCACTAGAAAATGAGTGACAGGCCACAGTCTCATGGCCACTCTCTCTGCTACACTCCCAAACACATGGTGCCCCCTGGATCACGGGAACTAAAAGGACTCTACAAAATATTTTGACTCAAATGGAAATGGAATATAATATGTCAAAATGTGTACTTAGGAGGAAATGTGTAGCCCTAAGTGCCTATAGAAGAGAAAAGATGTCAAATCAATCATTTCAGATTCCTGTATAAAAAATTTTTAAAAAGAATATGGAGTTAAATCCACAGTAATCAGAAGAAAGGGAGGAAAACAACAGACATTAATGACATTGAAAACAGAAAAAACAAGAGAGAAAGTCAAGGTACAATAAGATTGATGAAATGATGGACACACAGCCAGAGAGATCTAAAGGAAATATGGAGAAAACACCAAGGACTAATATTGGTGATGACAGAGGTAAGTTTCCTTGAAAACACACACCAAAAAAAGCTCGCTCCAGAAGAAACAGAGACCCTGGATAGCCCTATGCCTCCTCAACAAACTGAATCCATAGTCACCAAACTTCCCAAAAAGAAGACCCTGGGCCAGGCAACCCACCTGTCTGGTACACTCTACCAAAGACTTAAAGAATAAATAATAAAAATTCTACAGTTCAGCAAATGAGGCCTCCAAACCTATTTCACAAGGCCAGCATCATCCTGATACCAAAACTTGAGAAGGACACTGTAATAGAGGAAAATTACAGATAATTAACCTTCAAGAACATAGACATAAAAATTACAACAATATTTTAGCAAATAGAACTAAATATATATATATATATATATATATATATATATATATATATATCATGACCTGGGGTGGGGGGAATTTTCCCCAAAATGTAAGATTGGCTTAACATTCAAAAATCAATTAAAGAAATTCATAATATCAACAAATGTAAAACAAAAGACTCATGACCAATTCAAAATCTGACAACAGTTCCTATGTGTACTCTCAGAAAATCAGGAGAAGGAAGAAACTTCCTCAGTCTGATGATCGGTGTCTATTACAATCTTAGAGCTAATAACATAAATTATAGGAAAAGACTAAGTGCTTTCCCACTCTGAGATCAAAACACAGGTCTCAAGGAAAAGATGTACATTTATACCTCTTCTCTTCCACATTGCACTGGAAGTTCAAGCCAGTGCAATAATGCAAGAAAAAGAAATAAAAGGCATTCACATTAATAAGGAAGAGGTAAAAGTGCCCTTTTCACAGGAAACATAGCTGTCTATGTAGAAAATTTATTGGAATCTCTAAGAAGGCTACTAGAAATAGTGTTTTTAGCAAGGTTTCAGGGTAGAAAACTAATGCATAAAATCAATTTTACTTCTTTGTACTAGTAATGAATAATAAAATTGAAATTAAACAGTATCACTTACAATAGCATCAAAAATATGAAGTTCTTATGGATATATCTGATAGGAGATTGTAAGAACTATATGCTGAAAACTACAAAAAGTTATTGAGAGAAATTGAATAAGACCAAAAAAAAAAAAAAAGAAGAAGAAGAGATATACCATGTTCATGGAAGGGAAGACACCATATTGTTCAGATGTTGATTCTTGCCACAGTGATCTTTACATTCAATGTAACCCCAATCAACATTCCTGCAGCCTTTTTTTTTTCAAAAGTTTGCTCAAATTCATATGGAAGTACTTAAGACCTCAAATGGCTAAAATAAATTAAAAGAAAAAGAACAGAGTTGAAGAACAATTGATTTTAAGACTTATTATAAAGCTATTGTAATCAAGACAGTGGGGGGCTGACACAAAGAGACAAGTAGATCAATGGAAGAGAGTAGAGTCCATAATGTGACCTATAAGGACACCTGGTCTTTAACAAAGGTACAGAAATAGTTCAATGGAAAAGGGACAGTATTTTCAATGAGCTGAGCTGAAACAATTGGAAATCAACTGGAAAAAAATTCTTTGAAATTTAGTCCATGCTTCATGCCATAGACAAAAAATTAACTTTGAGTGATAAACCTAAATGTGGACCCCAAATCTATAAGACTTTTCAAGGAAATTATGCGAGAAACTGTTTGTAACCTAGGGTTAGGCAAAGACTTCCTAGGATATCAAAGACACAAGCCATAAAAGAACAAATTGATAAATTGCACTTCAAGAAATATTAAAGCTTCTGCCCTTCCAAAGACACTGTTATGAGAAGGAAAACACAAGCCACAGATTGGGAAAAAAAAATATTTGCAAATATGACCAAGGAGTCCTATCCAGAACATATACAGAGCCCCGATCTCTTGATAGCAAAGCAAATAGTAGGTGAAAGATTTGAGTGAACAAAGTATGAGTGGCAAATAAGCCCCTGAAAAATGCTCAAAATCACTAGTGATTAGGGAAGAGCAAACTAGAACCACAGTGAGGTCTCACCCTCACTTCCATACACTAAAAACACTGACCACAGCAAGTGTTGGTGAGGATGTGGAGAAACCAGAACTCCCGGGCACTGTCAGTGACCTGTGGACTATAAGAAGCACCGGGGGAAAAATTTTGTGGATTTTTTTTTAAATTAAAGCATTTTCATATTGCAGAACCCCCAGTTACTCTCCTTACCCAAGGGCAATGAAAATTCAGGTCCATACATTGACTTGTTGTGAAGTTTCCCAGTAGCTTTGTTGCAATATCCAAAAAATTGGCACAACCTACGTGTCTATCAGTTGTTGTACATCCATACAAAAGATGACTGCTCAGCAATAAAGATTTAAATAAAAAATTGCCGTAAAGAGGCCAGGAGAAAATGAACACCTCCCTGTGGTTCCACTGAGCAGCTCGCAGGGAGACATGAGCTCCAGCTGACAGAAAGCAAGCACATCAGTGGTCTGCTGGGGGCCGGGCAGGGCCTAGAGGGGCAGCCAAGGGACAGGGGGAAAGCGGGAGGACCATGGTTTCCTGAGGGTACACTCACGTCATCACTTAGCAAATTTTCACTTTAACTGTATCTCTACATAGGTCATTTTAAAGCATCTGGTTTATCATAGGTCAGTCATGTCTCATTAAAGCTGATGAAACCATCCACTCCATTGCCAAGCCCGGCCCAGGAAGAGCCGGTGGCCGGTTCTGGGCAAGCCGAGGCCGGAGGGGCAGAGCTGGCTGGAAGGTCAGCAGAGGAGGCGCAGGAAGAGGAGTCGGGGAGAGGGGACCCCCACCCAGAGCTGCACACGACTTCTATCTGCCCCCCTCCGGGAACTCTTGGCACCGCTGGCTCCATACTCCTGGGCGTTGGCCTTTGTCACCACATGAGTATCTCCCTTTGGAGATGATATTGTATTCTTCCCAAGAAGAATTCTGATAAAAATGTTTTTCTCACATTTTACAGATATTATTGTCGCTGTTTTACAAATGAAGACGTGAAGGCACAGAGAAGTTAAGTGACTGGCCCACAGGTCACACAGCCAGGGAGAGATCTTGGCAGCAGAAACCCCATCTGAGTGTTCCATTTGAGCTCCTGGGTTCTGCTCAGACAGACCTGGGTCTGATTCCAGCTCCACCACTAACCCGCTGTGGTAGCACCACATCTGAGGAGTAAACGAGATGACACTCCTCTGGTGCTAGTCAAGTCTGGACATAGTAGGCGCTCAGTAAAATCAGCAGCAGCTGTTGTTAGAGGTGTGCTGACTATACCTGGCCCTGCCTGGGCACACACCCAGACTTCCTCCCCAACCTTCCCTGCCATCCAGTTCCTGTTCCTTTCTGCTTTCCCAAAACATTAAAACTCACATCCTTGGAGTGATGTTACAATATGGATCTTGGATGTCCTTGAAGACATCTTAAAGACCCACGTGTTCGACACTTGGTTTCCAGGGTGGCACTATTGGGAGGTGGTGGGGGCCTTTAAGAGGTGGGGCTAGTGGGAGGAAGTTAGGTCATTGGAGGTGTGTCCTTGAAGAGATCTGTGGGTGATTTGCTCTTCCTCTTTGCACCCCGGCTTTGCTCTACCAGATGCTCCTGCCATGATGCGGCTGCTCACCACAGGCCCAACAAACCACGAGGCCAACCAATCAAAGACTTGAACCTCCAAAACTGTGAGCCAAAATATACCTTTCCTCTTTATCATTGATTGTCTCAAGTATTTTGTTATAGTGATGGAAAGATGGTAATAAGACAGCTTTAATACAGGGAGCTCCCTCTTTCACTCTTGTTATAGCTCAGTCAGGTAAAAGAGGGGGAAGTGCCATTTCGGAAGCAGACAGGCCTGGATGCACATCTCCTCTGTCCTCTCTGTCTAGGAGGCCTTGAGCAGGTCGCTTATTGGAGCTCAGATTTCCTGCCTTAGCAGAGCCCTGGTCTTCTCGTCTGTGCAGTGGGGACCGCGCTGTGTAGCCTCAGGATTTGTTGCAAGGACCCAGTGAGACAATAGGTGAGAGAAGAGCTCCACTATGACAGCCGGCCAGCGCGGGCTGCTTTCTTCTCCTTTCCTCCGTGTCCCTCAGCAACCTGCGTGTTACCCTGGCCTGTGAGGGGCCATGTGCAGAAACAGCTGTCCCGGGAACCATCCCCCAGTCAGCCTGGTGTCCACAGTCCTGCAGTGCAGCCAGCAACTATGCCTGGCTTGTCCCGTGCGCTCAGGGCCTGCAGACTCCTGCTGTCCCCTCTGTCCCTCCCTGCGATCCTCACGCCACCCTGCTCTGCCTGGAGCACCCCCTTCCTGTCCTCCTACCCATGCTCCCTCCTCAGAGAAGCCCTTCCTGTCCCCAAGACTGTCAGCCCCTGGGTGTGGCACTGTTCAGTTCGGAAGAATGAGTGGCTTCTGTCCCACTTTAGACTGTGAATTGCATGAGGACGGGGACTGACCGGCTTGTCCATGTGTCCCACAGCTTCCTGTCATGCCCAGTCCAATTTATTATTTTTTTTAATGGGTTCTCTATGCACTTAAACCATTGACTGTGTCACAGTCTTGCTGTGTGACCCTGGGCTGGTGTCTGCCCCTCTCTGGAGTGTTGTTCCCTAGGTAGTGTATGGAGGGACGGGATGATGGTCCCCAGGGTCCTCCCCTGCTTCTGCCCTTGACTTGGAAGGCAGTGGGGACATGCAGAGGTAGCTACCGCCCGCAATCGGGTGTGTGGTGTGTGAGGACAGTTTGGGCGCCTCCTACCTCCCCAGGCTCCTTGCTGTGTGGCTCTCTCTTGGAGCACTGGGGTTCCCATCTCCTGAGGGTGGCCACAGGTGACCAGTGACTCCCAGTGCCCAGAGGGACAAAGGGGAAGGGGTGTCATGTCTGAGTGGGGGGCCCTGGCTCTGGAAATAAGCCACTGGCCCATTGGGAAATCAGCTGCCAAAGCGTCACCGGGCCTAGGGGTGGAGCCAGGGCCTGCTCCGAGGTTTCCAGGATCCTCAGGTCCTTCCCACAGCTTGAACAGAGCCAGGCTGAGCCCCGTCCTGTTTGGACAGCCCTGCGGGGGGTGCCCCTTGGCTCTCTCTTTCCAGGCTCCAGCCCGGTCACTGCGGTCACTGCGGGGCTGGCCTGGGACTTACTAAGCTCCAGCTCCCGTGGGCGTGGGGAGCTCTCGAGGCCTAGGTCGGGGTTCTGTTAGTCTGTCCCTGTCTCACGGGCTCCAGGTCACAGGCAGGCAGAACAGCACAAGTGTGGCTGCCCGGAGTGGCTCCCGGGAGGGGAAGAGGACCGTGAAGGAGTCTCTGTGAGCTGGACAGACGCTCTTAAGAGTTCCAGTCCCCGTGCCCATCCAGGGACACCACAGGATACCTGGACCAGGCCTGCCCTTGAGGGCTGTCAGTGGGCAGACAGATGGACGGAGGGAAGGTGGACAGAGAGGACCCAGATGGCTGGGCCCCCTTTGCCTGCCAGGTCTACACGCTGGGCTCCCGCGTCCTGCTCAGCAGAGGTGACGCTCCTACCTCAAGGGCAAAGCCAGGCAAAGCATGGAGACGGCTGAGCCGGGACTGGGCACTCAGCCCCCAGCCCCAGGTGACCCGGGCAGCTATTTCTCGGCTCTGCTGCAGCGGGAGACCCCACAACAAGGTCCCCATGGCTGCTCCGAGATCCTGCCTATTCTTAGCTACAGCCCTGAGCCCAGGAGGGAAGCAGGAAATGATTCATCTCTTTCTCAGACACAATCACAACCCTGACTTGTGAGCATTTGCCCAGGGCCTCCTCCAAGGCCCAATGGCAAGCAGGTCCCGGGAAGGAAGGGGCTCAGGTGATAAGCTCTGTGGACCCTGTGGCTGCGTCCAAGTGAGTCAGAGACCCCCAGTGTCAGAGCTAAAGGGGGAGCTCACCCTGTCACCCCGTTTTACAGAGAGGGAAGCTGAGGCCCAGAGATTTCAGAGGGTTAAACCAAGGAACTCCAGCGGGAGGGAGGCAGAGGAGGGAAGAGCTTTGAGCATGGGGGACAGAAGAGCATGGGGTCACCTGTAAAGTGGGGACCTAAGAACTGGTTGGGGTGTTCTCCAAGTTGAGCAGCCTCATCACCACCAGTGTCTGCAAGGACGCCAGCACCCTGCCTGCCTCCCTCCCAGTGTGCTCTGCCCTGCCTGGAAGCCCCATCTCTCCCTGCCCCCATCAGGTGGCTGGGCCAGGGGCACACACTGCCCAGCCCGGCCAACAGAGTGCCTGTCCCAACCAGAAACCAACACCTATGGAGGCAGCCAGGCCCACTGGTTGCTGGAGCTCATGGTGACTATGTTTCTGGTCTGTGGGACACAAGAAGGGGCCGGGGTGGGGACATCAGTCTGTGTCCTGGCCTATGCCGCTGTGCGGGTTCCCAGTCCCCCAGGAGTTCTGGCGAGTTCCTTTCCCCGGGCATCCTCGAGGCCAGGCCACTCACCGGTCCCCCTGCAGCTGAGCAGAGTGTTACTGTAGACACAAGCTGCCCTGACCTGGTGACAGGCGGGTGCTCTCGGGGTCAGAGGGGTCAGGGCCAGGCAGAGAGCTGCCCAGGGGAGGTCACTGAGCACTGTTGGCAGCAGGAGCAGGCAGCACAGGGGCTCCGTGTCCTGCACATCTGGGGCCTCTGCTTCCTCCCTGGGCCTCTCTCTGGGGCAGCCCCTCCCTGTATCTCTCCCTGTGGTCCCTGGCAGTGGCTCATCTGCTGGGCTGTCCACCCTGGGCACTCAGAGGGCAGAGTCCCTGTCCTCAGGAAGGAACGCCCAGTCTGCCTGGGGAAGCAGAGGGATCCAGCATGGCCCAGCCTGGCCAGCGCTGAGATGGGGAGCCTGGGGCAGGTCTGGCCTGGACACGGGTCAGGGCGACCGAACATGGGCCAGGGAGGAGCTGCTGTCTGCAGTGAGGCCTGGGGGGAAGTGGGGCCAGGGAAGGGGTGCTGGGAGGAGGCTGCCATTGACAGCTGCCACCCTGCACAGGCCAGGCAAGGCGACCCCAGGGCGGGCGACCCTGGCCCTCTGGCAGGTGGCAGGCACTTCTGTGCAGTGGGGCCCTGGTGGGAGGGGACCGGGAGAGAGAAGGTGCTGGGTCCCGGGCTCGCTCAGGGGGCGGCTGCGCAGATTGGGCTTCACCCTGAGGGCCTCGGGGAGCCACGGGTGGACGAAGGGGGCCGGGTGACCCAGGAGGGGACTCTGCTGTAGGGGGGCGGGCACGAGAGGGTCTGGGCTCCTCCAAACCCTGAATGGGAAGGGAGGGGCTTCTCCCTCTGTCTCTCCCGGCATTTTCTCTCCCTCCTTCCCCTGGTCTCCCCAGGTCTCCTCCTGCTCTCACAGTCCCCTTCCCTGGTCCCCAGGCCCCGCCCAGCCGCGTCCCTGGACCCCGCCCCACCCCCAGACGCCGGCCGGCCCCGCCCCGTCGCGCTTGCGAGAGCCTGCAGCGCCACCTTCAGGCCGCATCCGGGACTGCCGCGGGTGTCGCCCACCAGGACGACGACGCTGCTCGGGGTCTTTGCCACCTGGACAGCTGGTCGGTGCCGCCGCGCTGACCTTCCCGGGGCCCCGCCTCGACCCCTGCTGCCTCGGCCTGGCTGCAGTGGGCCCCGGTACCAGCCCGTCCCTGTCCCCCCCGACGGCCCCGTCCCCCCGACGGCCCCGTCACCAGTCCCGTCTGCCCTCGAAGGACCAGGCTCCAGGAGCGTAAGGTCCTCTCAGGGCCTGGCCCCTGGGGCGCCTGGGGAAGGCCGCCAGCGGCGTCTCTGCTGTCCCGGAAGGAAGGGCCCTGCTGGGACCGTCACACCCTCCTCCAGCAGGGAAACAGGGCTCAGACAGGGCAGCGAGGGCACCCACGGAGCATGCAGGGGAGCCTGGCGCCCCATTCTGTGTGTGCTTGTTCAGTGCCCCCGGGCGCACCCACACCGTGCTAGAGGGCTCTGTGACCAGGGAAAAGACTGGGGTGACAGCTCCAGTGCTGGCAGCCAGGGCGCTCTGAGCTGGGGGAGGGGCAGGCTGAAGGGCTTCATGGAGGAGGCAGCTCCCGGCTGATTCCTCCAGGGAGGAGGGCGGAGGAGGGCGCAGGGGTGAGGGGGGTGGGCGCCCAGGCGGGGACAGCTGGGGAGGGAGCGGGTGGCTGGGCGGGGGAGGTCGGGGGAGGTCAGGTGAGGGAGGTGGGGGTCAGGCCAGGAGGGCTGTGGGGTCTTCCTGTAGCCCTTGCCACAGACAGTGCTGATGACAGCAGTAACCATGGCTGTCATTATCACGTTGCTGTCAGCCACTAATAATTGCTGAGGGCTTTTGGTCTGCGACAATCTCAAACACTTTCATCCGTTGACTAAGCTGATTTTCATGATTCCCCCCTGAGTAGGGACAATTAGAGAAATAGACACAGAGAGGTCAAAGAACTTGTCCTGTGTCAGCCAGTGTGTGGCAGGGCACCCTGTCCCCAGAGTAGGCGGAACCCCAGCCCACCCCAGCCCCTTCTAATAGCTGTTACATCCTACCTCCGACAGAGGATCGGATGCCCATTTTCCCTGAAGTAAGGAGCAATTAACATTTTGGAAGAAAAGTCTGAAGGTCAGAGAGGAGGTGGCCTGCCCTCTCCTGCTGTGATTTAACCAGGGACGCTGGGCATCATTGGCATTTGGAGCCCCTGGGCCTGGCCAAGGCTGCCTCTTCCACCCGACCCCAGGAGCTCTGCAGTTCTGAGAAAGAGGACCCAGAGCCCAGCACCACCTGCCAAGGGGCGGCCGGGCACACTGCAGCAAGCGGGGACTTGGTCCTGCAGGGCGTCCAGCCTTGGAAGGCCCTGGATTTTCCTCTGAGAGCCTTGGGCAGGGCGTTTCCAGGCTTCATCACCAGCTTGGATGCCTCCTCTGCCCGGGGAGAGGGTGGATGGCAACCTCAATTCAGGTTTCCAAGCTCAGGACTGTCTCCTGACGTGGGCGGAGCAATATTCAGCGGAAGATTTTGCTGGGAAGAAAGAACTAGGAGATAATGACCCGTTTCCAGAATGATCCAAGAGTGAGTTTGGAGTCGCATAGCGGAATGGAGCAGCCCAGCCCCCTCCCCCCCCCACCATCCCCCTCCCCCCCCCACCATCCCCCTCCCCCCCCCACCATCCCCCTCCCCCCCCCACCATCCCCCTCCCCTCCCCCACCATCCCCCTCCCCTCCCCCACCATCCCCCTCCCCTCCCCCACCATCCCCCTCCCCTCCCCCACCATCCCCCTCCCCTCCCCCACCATCCCCCTCCCCTCCCCCACCATCCCCTCCCCTCCCCTCCACCACCACCCCCTCCCCTCCCCTCCACCACCACCCCCTCCCCTCCCCTCCACCACCACCCACGGCCCCGCCTCCCGCCCAGGCTCTGACCCCCACTTCCAGGACCTTCTCCCTGTTGTGGCAAGCACGAGGAAATGTCCCACTGTGGACGTCCAATTCAAGCATGTCACTGTGCCAGGGCCGCCCTGGAGTGGGAGGTGACCATGTGACAACGCTGTACTTTGTGGACATGTGATTAAACATTTATCAATTTCAATCTCAGAGTTTCCTCTTTTTTTTTTTTTTTTTATTTTAAAGCCAAATAAATTGTTTTCCCGGCCTTAAACGTTTTCTTAGACCCATAAGAGCCCGAGGCCTTGGCTGGATGCCCAGAACAGCGGCTGAGGGACGCGCCCCTCCGCTCCCGACCCGCCCGGGCAGGACAGGGATCCCCGCCCTGCACCCCTGGACCCGGAGCCCTGGAGCCTGGGAATCGCTCCTGCTGTTTCTCCCCGGCAGACCTAAACCCAGGGTCAAGCCCCCAGAAAACTTAGCTACTGTTTTGGAAAGAAGGGAGACAGGGAGGAGGGAGAGCAGGGGAGGGAGGCGCCCCGCTGAGCCAGCCCGTGGGAGGGCGGGCAGGGCTGTCTGCGGAGGCTCTGGGAGGCGGAGTGGGCACCCGCTGGATCTCAGGGTCCCCTGTTCTAGGGAAGTGAGCTTTTTCCTCCCCGTGAGCTGCTGGGAGGACTTTGGACAGGGGACTGGGCGTTTTAGCAGTGGCCTGGCTGTTTGTACCTGGACTGGGGTGTGTCTCAGGGGTCTCTCCCCAGTCCCCCAGGCTAAAGTCTCCATCTCCATTTTCCACAGACCCCCATCTCCCGGGTGGGCCCCCTTCATGCCCTCCAAATGTGGCAACAAGAATGTGCCCACCTCAGGGCCTTTGCACTAGGATGCATATCTGTGCACCACTCCCCAGCTTCACCCAGTCTCTCATCAGACCTCACCCTGCCAGAAAGGTCTGCGGGCACTGTCCCATGTAAAGGAGCCCCTTCCTTCCTCCAGGAGAGAGGGTTTGGTGAAGGATCCTGGGTTCAGACATGGACCTGGGCAGGAGAGGATGTGCTGTGACCCCACCTTGGACTGGTCACAGCCACACCTGGGCTTAGGGACCCTCACAGCAGAACTCTGACCTGGAGTTACCATCTTCCCATTATAGGAGGAGACGGAGGCTCCGGCAGGTGACAGGAGCTGCCCAAGGCCTCGTGGGGGGATGGAGGAAGCCCCAGGTGGGCTTGGGATGGGGGGACCAGTCCCTCCAGGTGAGGCCTCGGGGCTGGGCAGCAGCAGACAGGACGGGGCAGTTGCTGGGGCTCCCGGGGATCCCAGGGCCTGCTGGAGGAAGAGCGCTGAGCCTCCCGCCTCCGCCCAGGCTGCCTCCCTCATCTAATCAGCGTGGCTGAGAATTTAACTCCACACTTGAGCACGCGCCTGCTCCCCCGAGAGCGCCCCAGAACTAATGCTGCTCAGATATGAAATGGCTCCTGCCCCCGGGGCTGAGTCAAGGAAGTACAAGCCAGAAACAGGAGCTGTAATTACCGGCTCTGATTAAGCCAGTCATAGTAAAAAATAAAACACAGCACAGGCCTCTGGGCCTGGGAGGACACCCGGGGCCCCTGTCAGCTCCTCCTGTTCCATCTCGGGGCGCAGACTGTTTGGTTCTGACTCATTGCCCATTCTTAGTCAGCCAGCTCCTTCGCTGAGCACCTACTATGTGACAGGTGAAAACTGATGCAGGTTTGAGACAGGAGCACACTGAACAGAGCACCATTGGGGTTCAAGGTCAGGAGTGGAATTCGGCTCTTCAAGGAAGAAACAAACGGAAGAACACGTGCATGGGAAGGTAATGAAGGGGACTGACCTAGGGCCTTAGAGCTGATATAAAGACCTGAAGAAACAATTTCAGCAAGAGTACAGGGGGGTGAAGAGTGATCTAGGGAGCAGGAGCTGCCTGTTCAAAGGCCCTGGGGTGGGAAGGGGTGGTAGGAGGACTGAAGAGGGGCCCTGGGGCAGGATGAGGTTGGAGGGGGAGGTGACAGAGGGGACAGCAGCCAGACCTGAGGGCCTGGCAACCTTGGTGGTGTGCTCAGTGACTCGAGGTCCCCTGAGCGGAACTGAAAGATACTCAACAAGTTGCTCACACAATCCCAGAGTTCTGGCTGCAGAGCCCTCCACATGTGTAAGGATGGCTGTGTGGGGAACCGCGCTGGTCACCGGGGCTACAGCTCTGAGCATGACGAACCAGGGAGCCCACAGCGTCCCAGGGAGACAGACGATCCATAGCCAAGGGAGTGTCGGGTCTTTGCCTGCACTGTGAAGGAAGCAGAGGTAGAGGTGGATGCAGTACATGCAAAGGCCCTGTGGTGGGATGGTGGCACCATGCTTGAGGACCAGCAGTGGCTGGCCATCTCATGATCTTCCTGACAGAGGCACAAACACAACAGGCCTGTTCCTACCTCAGGGCCTTTGCACATGCTGTTCCCTCTGCCTGGAATGTTCTGACCTGGTATCCACGTACTTCAGTCCTGTGGATCCTCTTAGGCATCTGTTCAGCTGATACCTGCCCACTGAGGGCTCCCAGCTGCCCCTCGGCTATCCCCCACTGCCCACGGGTTTCCTGCGTCCTGTCTCCTTAGCTGCTGTCTGTGCTGACCTGACGCATCATGAGTGCCCCCCCTTTAGGACAGCGACTGCATTTGTCTGTGCCCATGACCGTGGTTCAGTGTCTGTTGAGTCACTGGATGGCGACCCCTGGAGGTCACGCCAGCAACAGGTACACCTCATGGCACAGGTGTCACCAGACCCAGAGGACCCACAGGGAGACCTGGGCATCTGAGCCCTCGGGGATTCTGTTGAGCACCTGGATCTCACACACTCACACACACACACACTCACACACGCACACTCACACACACACACTCACACACACACTCACACACACACACACACTCACACACACACACACACACACACACTCGCCCCTTCTGCGTGGCTCCTGGCACATAGTAGGTGCTCAGCAAACCAAGAGGCTGTGGTGTGTCCCCTCTGGGAGCAGGGGTGGCCGTGAGTTCGTCATGGTCACCGGAGCCAGTGGGGACAGGGAGCGGAGGGAGCTTGGGCCACTCCCAGGTCACAGGGCACACGGCTTTAGAGTGGTGTCCTCCCGGCTGCGCACCAGGTCACCTGGAGCTCTAACCTGGCCCTTGGGTGGTGCCCACACCATCTGCTCCAGGTCACAGGGGCAGCAGGGCAGTGGCCCAGGGCCTGCCCTTCCTGGTCTACTCTGGGGCCAGTGGTCGGTGGTGGATGCGATTCTGCTCCTGACCTCAGTCAGGGGAGGAAGCCACCTGGGGATCCTGGAGCCCCTGTGCGGGGAAGCACCGTGACCTTGGTGGGCACCAGGGGCCAGCGGCCAGGTAGTAAAGTCCCAGGTGACGCCCGTGGAGCCCAGCATGCCCCCAGCCCCCGGGGCCACTGCCTTTCAGAGCTGCCTGGCCCTGACCCTCCCGTGCCCTGTGGTAAGGATGGGTGAGCTGGGCGGGCCCCACCCTGGCTGGCCTGGCCCCTCTGACCACGTCTCTGACCACACCCCCTCATGTGGCATGCACCTGGGTCTAGGAGGGAACACTGGCCCAAGGTAGGTCAGGTTGGGGCTCTGGGTTGGGGTGCCAAGCGCTGGGGCAAGCCCCCTGGAGCCAGGCCTGGCCAGGCTGTGCCAGGTCCAAGGCCTAGGGCATGGTGGACTGCAGGGTGGGCGTGGGGCGGCCACAGCAGGGGGTCTGGGAGGCCCAGGCCAGAGAGGACAGGGTCTGAGAGCAATGGCGTGAGGGTGGGGAGGGGACCCGGAGGGTGTCAGGAGTCGAGGTCATAGGACCTGCTGGCCTGGCCATCAGAGGCAGAGGCGAGCCGGGCCACCGTGTCTGCCCTGGGTGAACAGGTGCCCGGCAGCGCCAGGGCAGCAGGAGGCACAGGAGCCGGGCACCAGGCAGTGCAGGTTCTGGTTTGGACCTGTTGGGTCGGAGGACGCTGGAGCCCTGGCGGAGAGGCCCAGGAGGGGACAGGGCCTGTCCAGACCACGCTGTGCGTCCAGCACTCAGGACGCGGGCACATCCCAGCGCCTGGATACGGGGAGGCAGAGACGTGAGGGTGGAGAGTCCACGGGGGAGGGACCTGCAGAGACAGGGAGCAGCCGGTCACTGGGCACAGGAGGCTCCAGGGCCAGCACAGACCCCAGGCCAGGCCACTCCAAGGACAGGAACCCACTCCCTGGCAATGAGGGCAGCTTTTCCCATGGCAGAAGGGACAAGGGACAAAGGCCCCAAGCACTCACCCCTTCACGATGGGGGAGGTCAAGTGGGTAGGAGGACCCGTGGGAGCCTGGGACCCGGGTCCTGGGGGACACCGGGTGGGTCCAGCCTGGGGTGGGGGCAGAAGTTTCCTCCATGGGGAGTGAAGTGCTGCTTTTGACCTTGACCTTCAAGGTGGGTAAGAATCCAACCCCAGGACAGGACGATGGGAGCTGCCGTGGCCAGTGCTGGACAGAGGGACTGTGCATGTGGGCAGAGGGTGCAGTAGACCAGGATGCGGTTGGGCAAAGTGGACTTTGGAAGCCCTCAGTCTGGCGGTCGGCTGGGGCGGGCACTGTCGGGTGGAGGGCCGTCTGGGGACCATGTAGCCGTGGGGTCCTAGGGAGTCTCAGATGGGGACAGTAATGAGACCAAGCCCCAAAGCCCCAGAGTCTCACGGTGTCTTAGGACAATTGAATCCTAGAGTCGGAGCCGTCGGTTTCTAAAATCGCAGACATTCTGGATCTTGAATTGCTTGCGTGTCAAGATCCCGCCGCCCCCCCCTCCCGCTATGGTAATGTGCACTCCGTGCTCGGAGCCTCGCACACACTCTGTCCTTTTGTCTCCATGACAACCCTGGAGAGTAGGAACTATTATTTTGCCTGATTTTCCAGATGAAAAATAACGGAGCCAGCGCGAGTAGAAATGGGTTTCGGGAGGTCGGACGCCCGGCGGGCAGCGGGGCCAGCCTCTGCCCGGACCGCTCAGCTTCTGCGGCCGCACTCTCAGCCTCTCAGCCTCTCTGCCTCCTGTGAGGCCTCTGCTGAGGATCACCTGCCCTCTGTGCACACCTCAGGGACGGGGAGCTCACCACCTCTCCCCAGGGCGGCCCGTCCACCCCAACTCTGGGCACATCTCTCCTTCTCGGGGCGTCCACCCACTGGCCCCAAATCGGCCATGGGAGACCCCTCCACGTGGACCCCTGTAGGGAGAAGGAGCAGCCCCTGAGGAGGGGCAGCCAATGCACTGGGGAAGAGTGGGGTGAGGAGGCCCCGATGTCCCCATCCTGGAGAGGGTGGAGGGGCTTATCCGGGGACGGCGAGAGCAGGCCACTCAGGGACCAATGGTAATGGAGCCAGAGGGGGAGGCGGTGGGGCTGGGGGAGAGCGGACCGTTCCCCAGGGACGTGGCAGACCTAAGTGCTGCCTTCCCAGCTCTCTCTGCGGCCGCCGCCTTCTGCACATTCTGCCCCGCGTCACCGTCCTCCCAGACGCTGTGGAAGTGGAGCTGTTTGTTAAGTGGGAGAAGAAAAGGGAGATCGATGAGGGGGGCTGTGGCCAGGGCTCCAGACCCCGGGGAAGGGGTGGGTGCCAGGAGCCCCTGTGGGTGCACAGCCCCCCAGGAAGGGACTGGGCAGTACAGCAGTCCATGTGTCCAGGGTCCCCTGCCCGCTGGCCGCAGCCGCTGTGTGCACCTCCTCGGGTGAGCCCTTTGGACTCACGGGCCTAGTACCTCGTGCCACGTCCCTGGGCAGCAGGGCTGCGACCCTCCTCAGCTTTCAGAGGAGATGTTCAGAGAGGTGTAGGCACTTTCCCAAAGCCACACAGCTATGAGAGGCTGAGGACAGGAGTCCAGGGCTGTTGGGCGCCAGAGGCCTGTCTCCCAACCAGAATGTCATACAGCATCAGGTTGACAAAGTCGGAAAATCTGGCCTGGGACTCAGGTCGTTTTAAAGTCCCGCTGTTGGCCATTCTGATGCAGAGCCGAGGGTGGAAACGGAGATGTTCTCCTTGTACAGGTGGACAGAGGAGTCCCCGGGGCCGGACAGCACTGGCCAGGGTCGTCTGTGGGCTGGAGGGTCATGAGCCTGGCCCCCTTGAATTCCTCAAGGGGAGCGTCCCCAGGGTGATTGCTGGAGAGGGAGGCGGGGACAGCCTCGGCCATGGCCACTCGTCGGTGGCCACCCAGAGGGAGCATCGTGTTGGATTCCTTCCCTCCTCCGTCTTCATCTTCTCGGCCCGTTTCCCCCCAGGACAGGACTGAGGGGCCTGAGGGATCACCGCTGTCTCAGGCTGCAGATGGCGCTCCCACCCCTCGTGCCTCTGCCCCCGCCTGGTGCCCAGAGCAGCCACTCAGTGAATGATCCTGCATAGGGAACAGGAAGTGGGCAGGGGTGACACTGGGGACAGGACTGTCACCGCGGAATGCACGGCAGACACAACCCGGCAGCCCAATTCCAGGCCCTGCTCTGCGCTCTTCCAAGTTTCCAATCAAATACCAAGTGGGGGAGAAGGTCCCCAGGGGGGACTGACGTTGGCCTGGTCAGGGCTCGGCTTCCCCGGGGAGGGGTGTCTGCCCACGCCTAGCCGGGCAGCCGGAGGCACAGCGTGAGGCCGAGCCAGCAGGGAGGCCAGCAGCCTCGCCACTCCTGCTGACTGGGCTCCCCGACACCCCCAAACCCACTCCTCCCCAGGGCTGCCTCCCCCAGCAGGGTCTAGGCAGAGAAGCCCCCTCCTCATGACCACCCAGAGGTGAGTGGGGTCATCTCTCCGCCAGCCACACCAACTGCCTACTGTGTGTCTACCCTGCACCAGGGACACCACTGGGATCCTGCAGATGCCTCCTGTCCCAGCCACCATGCTGCCCTCCAGCAGGGGAGACAGGAGCAGGAGCCCAGGTAAGGACGCACTACCGGGGTGGGGAGGGCTGTGCCCGGGTCCCTCGGGGAGCCGCCTAGTGGGGGACAGGAGCGCTCCTCAGAGAAGGAACAGGAGCCCCAGAGCCCGAGGTTAGGACCGCTGGGGTGGGCTGTCTGTGAAGAGAGGGGCGCAGGCTTCGCAGCTCTGAGCACAGAACCTCTGGGGACAGCACTGTCACCAGCTGCCCAGCAGTCTGGGTGCTCCTGGGTGGACACACCTGACTGCAGGCTCTAACCCTGTTTCTGTCTCTCGAAGCCCATGGTGGATTCACTGGCCTGGGACGGCCCGGCCCACACAAGGCTGTCCCCTGGTGGCCTGTGCGTTCCTCCTGCTGACCGGGGGACTGGCCAGCTCCAGCCTCTCCTGTGACTGGCAGTCCTCCTCAACTGCTCTCCTTTGTCACTGACGGTCTCTCAAGGGTCTCTGGGGACCATCTTCTCTGTGGCCTTAGGTCTGACGGCGACACTGTGGCTGCTCCCATGACAGGCAGTGGGCAGCTCTGGGCGTCCAGCTGAGTGTCCTTGGGAAGCGGCCATCCTGACACCCCTCGGGAGGTCTGCGCACGGGGCTCCTGTGCCTGTCTGAGGAGGCCCAGCGAAGGCCCCAAGTTTCCCTGCTGGACCCTCAAGGACTCCAGCCAGACACCCGGCTGCCAGAGGAGCCCACGTCTCACTGGATGGAGCCCTCCCCGTCCCTCCACAGGTGGCCTTTGCCAGGTGGTTCCTGTCGCTCCCATAGTGGCGCCTCCTGGACCCAGGTGATGTAAGTGACCGTGGTCAGAGCCCTGAGCAGGGGGACAGGCCAGCTCCCTGACCCCGGCCTGGGGCTGCCCACCAGGCGGCTCCCTGTCCTGGTCTCCAGGCTTCCTGGGTGGACACCCAGTGCTCTGGCAGAAGATGGGTGTCCTCGAACACTGCTGGGGGAGGGGACAGGCCACTCCAGGAGAGCCACTGGGTGCCGAAGGCCCCAACCTGAGCAGCATCATTGCCATGAGGCCCTGATCCCTCCCGCGGAGTCTGCCCTGGAGACGTGGCCAGGGCTCGGGCCAGAGGCTCCTCACGGCTGATGTGGGTGAGAAGCTCCCCGAGGTCCTCTGGGTATGTGACGGCCGAGGACAGCGCGGAAAATTATGGTGTCTAAACGAGGTGCCATTACAGCGCTGTCACCATCGTGCTCCTGAGGAATTCTCAGTGATGTGGGGGACGCTGGGGACGTGTGGGGAGCAAAGGGGACTGAACAGACGGTGTCCCAGCACGTCATAGTTCAGAGCAGAGAGGAAGATGAGCCGCTGGTGACATCGGCGCTGGTGACGTCAGCCCTGGTGGGTACGGCTATCTCCTGGGCGTGGTCTCGGGCTTGGGTCACCTCCCTTGGCTCATTTCACTTCCCAAGGACCCTGCTGTCCAAACCTCCATCGATCCCAGGTCACAGGTGAGGAAAACGAGGCACAGGGGTAAGTGACCTCTAGGAACTCACACAACTGGCCAGGACGTGAACCCAGGTCTGGAAGTCCCCAAAGCCCTCTTGGTCCTCTCTGTCCCCTCTGGGTCTGCGGGCCGGGGATGGGGGAGACGGGTGGTGTGTCCCAGGAGCTCTGGGGGATGGGGTTGTGGAAGATGGCTTCCTCTCTGGTTGGTGTCATAGCCATCGTCTCATTTTACACAAAGTGGCTTGGGGACCTGCTCAAGAGAAGTGGTGACAGGGTGGACCAGGTCCTGATGGCACCTCCCCTGCACCTACAGACTGTGAATGGCTGGATGGAGCTGGAGGGGACAGGCACAGCCCTGGGTCACACCTGGGCACCCCTGGGGACTTTGCAGAGCTGCTCTGGGACCTGGCACAGAGCCCGCCCTGGAGCCCATCTGCCCAGGTGACCCCGCCCTCCTGGGACAGTCCAGTGACCCCATTTGGTTGAGTCTATGCCCCACACTAGGCCCATCTATGGTGGCTGGCTGGGGACACGCCACTAGTGGTGGCCTCAGAACTGACTCTGTGCTCATTAGAGCCACCTGCATGCACATTCACTCACACGCCTGACGAGCCTCGCACAGGCCACCAGTGTCACCTCCTGCCCTGAGCCTGTGACTGTCTCCCTGGCTGCTGTGGGGGAGGGTCAGGGGTCTCTGAAGCGCAGCGCAGGCGGGACTCACACTGCGCGCCCCTGGTGGCCGTCCCTCCCTCCTGGGCCTGGAAGCTCTCATCCAGGCATGGGCGTGCTGCCCCTGTCCCCTGTCCCCTGTCCCCTGTCCCCTGAAGCCTGGCCCAGCCCTTTTCCCAGCAGGATCTCTCCCGCGGAGGCCCTCCTCAGAGCTGCTCACAGACCTGCACTCCAGGCCATCAGGGGACTCGGGTCCACATCAGGGGACTCGGGGCCACCTCAGGGGACTCCAGGCCACGTCAGGGAACTCTGGGCTGTCGCTGACAAGGCCCATGGTCCCTCTCCACAGTTCCGGGGGATCTCAGGAAACAGGGAAACTGAGTCTCAGAGAAGCAGAACTCAGTCATGACTGGGTCCCCCCCACCTCTCCTGACCCCCGCCCAGCAGACAGGAGGGCCGTGGGGGCTGGGCCTGGGGGTCTAAGGGCAGATACCCCACCAGGCCTCGGGGAGACCCAGCAGCAGGTAGCTGCCCCCAGTCCACCTCTGTGCCATCCCTCTGCCCTGGAGGAGTGCACGCCCCGCCGCCCTGCGGCCGCTATCCCACCCAGGGACAGCGTGGACTCCGCCAAACCCCCCGCCCAGCCACCGGAGCCTACCCCTCATTCATTCGTATTACGTGCCCACAGCGTGCGCCAGGCCCTGGCCACCCAGCAGCAGATGGGTCAGTGCGACTCTGTGGAGCTGAAGTTTCAGCGAAGAGAGAGAAATGTTCCAGCCAGTTAGAGGGAGCAGGGGGCAGCGAGGGGACAGGGCATGGGTGGCGGGTGCTGGGGAGGTGACCTGGGTCTCTCTGGCCACTGCTTTCCCCGACACACCAACCCCACCGGGACCTGTCTCCCCGGCCAGCAGATGGGGGCTGCTGGGATTGCCTGCCCTGGGGCAGGGGATGCCCAGCAGCCGGGCCCTGCCTCCCCCTCCCCTGGCCACAAGCTGAGCATTTTAAAGTTAATTGGTTTTGCAATTAAAGGGCGAGAGAACAGCTGGTGCGATTAATTGTACATGAGCGTGTTCTGGAATGCAGAGTTCCGCAGCCCCCTCCCTAAGTGAAGCCTCGGTCATTTCCAGGTGGCGCCTGCCCCACCGTCAGGGCTGCCCGCGCATCTCACAGGGTGTTGTCCTTTCTGGGGTGTTCTGTGCGGCTCACAGGACCCTGCAGAGGATTCTGGTTTAGGAGTAAGCGACATTTTTTTCTGTTTTAAGATGAGGACACAGAGGGTCAGGGAGGAGCAGTGGCTTGCTCCAGCTACAGGGCCAGGCCAGGGAGGGGAGAGTCCGGCACAGAGTCCTCTTCCTTCTTCCTCACTACTGCTCCTGTCTCATCACACATTTAGAAGCCAAAAAAGTGTCTGAGTTTGAAGGGAGAACTGGACCCTTCCTGCTGACCAGAGCAGCCTGCGCACGGCAGGGTCCCCGAGAGCCTCACCTGGCCCTCAGATTACATCACAGTGCTCAGCCCCACAGCGGCCTTCCAGGGGTCCTCATGGTCCATTTAACAGAAGAAGAAACCAAGGGTCAGGGAGGCACCGTGGCCTCCCAGGCCTCCCAGCAGAGGGCTTGGAGCCTCAGCCTCCAGCGCGGGCAGCCTGCTCCTCCCACCGCAGGTGTGACTGAAGACAGAGATTGGCCAAGCAGAGGGGGAGGCCTCTGCTCAGGTAGGTGGGGACACTTTGCTCCCCATGCACCCGGGGAGCGTTCAACAGTGACTCGGGCCTCTTCCTGTCCTTCTCTTAGGTGACCCACAACAGCCCCCCGGGGCAGAGCAGCTCCTCAGTCACAGGGCCTGAGACGGAGGTGCAGGGGCCTCCAGCCACCAGGGCCGGTGGAAGTCACCCGGGTCACCACCCAGAGTCCTTCTGCAGGGCAGTGCTTCTCTGAGGTCCCCTGGTACCTGAGGACACCTGTCCTTGGAGAGGGACGCAATGGGGCTGCCCAGGCCAGCCTGTCCTGCTGCCCATCACAGGCTGCAGCCCTGGCTCTGCCGCTTCCCAGCCTCGAGGATGGGGCAGGCTCCCACCTCTCCAGGCCTCAGTGGTGTCGGTGCAGATGGCTCTCAGGGGACCTTCCTGCAATGCGGGTGTGTGGAGGGTGGAACGGGGACAGAGGGGTTTTGACACTTGTTTTCGTCACAGCACAAACCTCATCCTGCTGTCATTCACTTCTGTTCATTTGACGCCACTCGTCCCCACCCGTCTCCACCTGTCCCCATCTTCACCTGAGCAGCCCCATGAAGGTGGGGACCTCACCTGTCCAACCCCAGCTGTCTTTGCAGGTGTCGGCACAAGGCCAGGCGCATAGTAGGCTGTGTTCATCGGTTTTGCCTCACGGCGACCAAAACACCTGACTGAGAGGAGGAGAGTTTATTTGGACTCTTGATTTCAGAGGCTCAGTCCTCTGTGGGCTCATCCACTGCCCTGGGCCCAAGGGGAGCAGAAGACCCTGGCAGGAGGGTGTGGCAGGGAGAGCTGCTCTGCTGTTGGCAGCCAGGAGGTCAGGGGAAGGGGGAGAGGCCAAAGGAAAGAGGAGCCCGTCCAGGGCACACCCCCAGAGGCTCACCCCCTGTAGCCACTCCTTATCCACAGTGACCACCCAGTGAGTCCTTCACATGAGGGTGGGCTGATTAGGCAGCAGCTCTCAGTCTCGTCATCATATCTCTGAATATTCCTGCACTCACAGGAGCTTTAGGGGACACCTCATATTCAAGTCATAATACTATGCCACTGGCCCCCCAAACTCACACCCACCTCGCAATTCAAAATACATTCACTCTATTTCCAAGAGTTTCCACGATCTTACAAGTTTGAGCATTGCCCCAAAGTCCGATCCCAAGTCTCATCTGAGACTTAGGGCAAAGTTTTGGCCGTAATCCCCTATAAAGTTCAAAAGCAGGTTGCAAATATATCATATACACAATGTCACAGAGCAGACATTCCCATTCCAAAAGGGAGAAATAGGGGCAAGACCAAACCCCAGCCAGGCAGATGTTAGATCCTGTAACTCCACACCCACATCTGGGCCTGTGGTGGGAAGATGTTCTCTGCAGGCTTGGCCATCCTGCCCTTGAACCTTGCCAGTTATGGCTCTCGTGACGCCCTCTGCATGCAGCTAGCAGTTTTCCTCAGCAGGCAGTCCATGTTACTGGCATCTCTTAATCTGGGGGTCTCCACTGCAGCTGCAGCTTCACCTTTAAGGCCCCACACATGGCCTCTTGGGGGATTCTGACCTGTCTACATTTTGCCTGGCCTCCCATGCCTTCCTTTGAAATCTGGGTGGATGCTGCCATAACCCCTTAATCTCAGCATCCTTCATTCCTGCAAAACCAATACCATGTGGATAATGTCAGGGTTTGCTGTCAGCTCAGTCATTACCTGGGTCCCCTTGTTCTATGGCAGCCTCTGAGTGCCTGGGAAGCTGAACATGGAGAGACAACTTCCTAGGCCCCCTGTGTGGGCAGGGGTCTCCCAAGATCTCTCCCTAAAGGAATTTCCCTTTTATAGCCTTGAGCCTGCAGGGGGTGTGGTCTTGCAAATTCTTGAGATGTCCTCAAACCATCATTCCTGTTGTCTCTGTTCAAAGTACTTAGCATCTCCTTAGTGGTTGCAGTCTCTTCAACAACCACACCTTTCTTGGCCCCAATTTAACATGCACATTTCTGGCCAAACCACAAGCTTTAAAAATCCTCAGCTCCTCTTTCTGCTCCAGAATCCAGCATAATTCATACCACTGCCTCAGTGCTGTGCTGCCTTAAAAGTTTCCTCCACCAAATTAATCTGTTCATTACCTTTAAATAGACCTCACACAAAGCCTCAGGATATGGGCAAAATGCAGACAACTTCTTCTCAAGAATATAACAAGAGTGGCCTCTGCTTCAATTCCAACAGGATCTTCACTCCCTTCTGGAACTTCATGAGCACAGTCTTTACAGTCCGCATACTATCAGCATTCACGTCTCTGGGCACCCACCAAATCACCCATTAAGCTCTGCTTACATCCTTCTAAGACTTCTCCAACCTGTATTTCCAAACCCTTCCAAATTCCTCCCTCAAACCAGCTCCAAAAGCTTCTGCACCCCCCAGTCAGATCTGTTACAATAGCACCCCATTCCTGGTACCAATTTCTATTCATCAACTTTGCATCACTGTGACCAAAACACCCAACAAGAACAACTTAGAGGAGGAAAAGTTTATTTGGGCTCATGGCTTAAGAGGTTTAGACCAAAGTGAGGGCCCAAGGTGAAGCAGAACCTTACAGCAGAAGGGCATGGTGCAAGATGGCTACTCTGTGGTGACACCAGGGGACTGGGGGCTGCAGGGGACCAGGGCATGCCCTCAGTGATTCACCTTTCTGCCATGCCCCACCTGCCTACAACTGCCACCCAGCCAGGCCATTCCAACTGGGATGGACTGATGAAGCCACCGGTCTCATAATCCAGCCATTTTACCTCCGAATATTCCTGCATGAACGCAGCAGCTCTTGGGCTCACCTCTTATTCACACCATGACATAGTTCAGTAAAAAGTCACCACTGAATGAATCTGTGTGCCATCTGGCGCACAGTAGGTGCTCTGTAAATGGGGACGTTTCTTAGCCTTCTCTGATTCCCCCACAGACCTACACACAGCCCTAGGCAACCACTTACCTGCCCTTCCTGATTCCCTGACCCACTAGGCTCCCCCCATACCTCTGCCGAGTGGGACAAAGTGACTGGCCATCTTATGGAACTGATGACAGAACCCAGAACCCCCTTCGGATGACACTGTCCTCCAGAGGAGCCCCCAGGCACCTGTTGGATCTTGGGGCAAGATGGTGGCGGAGGTGCCTGAAATTCTAGAATTCTGTGCCTCTGACATCTGACTTTAGGTTTTATAATTCACCATTCTATTAAAGTTTTGAAGATTCAGTGATGATAGAAGATTCCGGGTTTCCATGACGGGTCCTAAGTCACTGATACTCTCATGGGTGACTCTTTGCCACTGGAGAAATTCCCATCAGAACTTCCCATCATCTGAGAGTGACTTCACTCTGCCCCAGGTCCCCAGCCAACCCCATAATGTGCCTTGTGGATGTGGCTTTTGGTGGCATAGACCCTGTAAATTCATGCGGCGTGTGGAACAGCACATTCTCACCTTATTGGCACGCTTGGACTTAGCATCAATATTAAATGATGACAGCTCTTTGGGGACTGTGTCTTATGCATAGAGGCGCTGCCTTCTGGGGAGGTGCTCTGACACGGGCCACCCTCCCTGCGCCCAATTCCAACAGGATTTGGCTGCAGCAAACCCAGAAGAGAGGGGAGGGTCCCTCTTTCATGCCCAAGGGACTAAGAAGGGCTCTGTGTCTGCAGAGGCTACAGGCTGAGGCGGAGAGAAGGCAGGAGGGAGAACATGGCCCAGGGGATCCGAGGGAGAGAACCTCCCTGCTTGCTGTTAGTACCCCTGCTTTAAAGAGGGGGACACTGCTCTCCCGGAGCACAGGTACAGCTGGCAGGTAGCGGTCAGGGGCTGCTAGCCCCACTCCAAGAAGACACTGGGCTCATGCAAAGCTTGTGGGAGTGTCTGGGGAAGCCACTGGGAACCCCAAGCTGTCAAAGGGGCCCTCTGCTCACTGATGTCAGTCACATCTTCTTACAAACCGCGTTCTTTGTGTCACCCCGTCCTTTATGTCACACCGGCACATCATTTGCACTAAATCACCTCGTCATGTTAATTAAACATGAGCTGATTATAAGGGAGGCGTGTCGGGACCGCGGAACTGGCTCACAGGAACGCGGGAGGAAAACCTGTCCTCGGCTCCACAACCCGATCAGCTTCCTGGGACGAAGCGTCTTCTCGCCTTCTGTGCTTTGGAGCTTGAACGGATACGGTCCAGGGTTCACGGATCTGCACACCATTAACAACTGATGGAAGGTTTAAATTCATTGGCCACAGACAGGGTCAACGTCCACCAGGGCCAAGGGTCCTGTGGCTAGGCTGAGGTGAGATCTCACAATGAAGAAAGTTCTAGAAAGGAAGCAGCCGCTCTACAGACATCTACCGTCAATGGCTTTCACGGGGTCTGCCTGGGCCGGGGTTCTAGCCCCAGCCTTCACTCTGGCAGGCTCTGTTCTGCCCTCTCCCTGGCCATTTAGGGAGGTCATTTTAAGAGGCTAGCCTCACCAGAAGCCTGTTACCGTTCCGAGTTCCTAAAAGTGCCTTAGCCTGGCATTCAAGCCCTTCAGGATGAGACCTGACTTCTCTCTGCATCTTGAGTCCTTCCAATACCATCCTTGGCTCTGGAAGCCCGGAGGCATCATCCAGGCTTCCAGAGTTGAGTTCTGTCTCAGGCGGGCAGCCCTTTCCCATCCCAGGCTGTGCCCCTGGATCCACTCTCCACGGCTACAGTGGGGCCGACTCCCTGACCCAGAGAGCCTCCTTGGCTAACGCCAAAGCACGTTCATTGGTCACTTCTCTGGGGCAGCTGGGTTGGCTGCTGATCTCTGCTGGCCTCACTCCATGCCTGGGCATCCCATGGTTGCTGGCCGATGGAGCTGACCTTGGCTGGGGTGACCGAGCCCCCTGGCCCTGGTCCATGTCTCTCACCCTCTAGAAGGAGGCCAGCCAGTGTTCCTGCAAGAGCCGGCCTGAGTGCGCTCAGTGGTGTCCCATCTAGGAACAGCCCACAGCCCAAGCCAGCGCTGGGGGGCCCTGAGACTAGGGGCAGGACCAGGTTGTAGAGCTCCGTGGACAGTGGGGGAGGCCCAAGGGCCAACGGTGCCCTGTACCTGCTGCAGGGTGCACCCGTGGTTCAAATCTCCCAGAACACTGCGAGCTTAATGTCGGAAATGCCTTTGCAGCCGACCATGGACACACAATCAGCTGTAAACTGCTGAACACACCAACTTGATGAGTTTTATTTATATAAACACCATCACATCACAGTCTGGATAATGCCCATCACTCCAGGTATTCCCCTGCCTCTGGGCCATCCCTCCCTCCTTCGCTCGGGCAGCAACCAGTCTTTCCATTGGTCTCCATTAGTTTTCATTTTCCAGAATCTTATCTAATGGACCCGCACAGTGTGGCCCCTTGGGCTCAGCCTTCTTAACTGGGCCCCCTCGCTGCCGTCCACACCCCACCTCGCTCCCGGTATTGCGGAGGAGTAAGTGACCGTGTGGTCATCGTGGATTCATTCACCTGTCGATGGGGATTCAGAGTGTTTCCAATTTATTTTCAATGAAGCTGCTGTCAACACTGTGGGTGTCTCTGTAGCTCTTCCCGTTGGGAAAAACCTCATAGAGAACCACCACATCAGACGGTCACCGCCCAGCGGTTCCCGGGCTCTGGGTGCTCCTGCTACCCTGGTGGAAGGGGAGGACACTGGAGGCTGCTGGTCCCCAACACTCGGCACAGTAGCTGTTTCTTCCCCCTGGTGTGGGGGTGAAGTGGGACCTCACTGTGGCTTTGCCTTGTGTCGCCCTCACATCTAGTGGCGCTGGGCATCTCTTCCCGTGCGTCCCGGCCACTCCTGTCTCTCTGGGTGAAGTGTCTGTTCACAGGTCTTCCCCACGGGCAGTTCTCTGCTTCAGCATTATTGACGTTTGAGGGCTCTTTACTCTAGACCTTGATCCCATGTGTCTGGTAAACATTTCTCCCGGCCTGCGGCCTGTCCTGGGTGGGACTTTTACACACTAATCCCCTTGCCCTCCAGCGAGCAAGGACTGTGTGGGTAGGACGCATCTGGGTCTGACCCCTCCCCTCGGTAAAAATAATCACCCAAACCCAGCAAGGTGACTGCCCAGGAGCCCCATCATGTGCGTCTTTCTGTCTCTGGTGATGTTGATTTTACTGGGATTTATTTTGAAAATTGTGGTCATAGCAGGGTCAGGAGTGGCAGGTGGCGGGGTGGTTAGGTCCAGAGAAACACACCCTAGCGCTGGGCAGCGTCCTTTTCCTGGTCCAAGATCGCCCTCTAATGGCACAAGCTCCTCTGGCCACCGCCTTGCTGCCCTAAGGCCCCTGGAGGATTGGACAGAGATGTGTGGAAAAGAGCTCTGTCCCCAGGTTGATGAATACAGTGTCCATCCACGGGGACGCATCTTGGGGAGATGGGTGGAAAGGGCACTGCTGGGGGGGGCACTCCGGCTGCTCCCCAAGGCCCAGGGGGAGGCGCCTGTGCACACGCAGACCCCACGCCCAGGCCCTCCAGCCTCGGGTTCCTGAGGGGCCCGGCCTGGGGAGGCTGCCAGCCTCTTCCATTTCCTACAGGACCCCAGAGAGGAGGCCATTACCTGGTCACCTGCCATGACATCTCAGGAGGTTGGGGCGCTACTAACAAAGGGTCACGGCACAAGAAAGAGGACAGACGTCCCTGACCCAGCTCCAGAGATCTCCCCAGCTGACCGCTCCCTTCTGCCCTCACCTGCTGTTGGTGCCGACCAACAGAGGACCCTGCACCCTCCCCTAGTCCCAGAGTCCCCTCACGCCTCCCCAGACCCGACGGACCCACCGACTTCCTGCAGCTAAGTGCTAGGGCTGAGTCCTGGCTCTGCTTGTGACGGGGGCCCAGCAACCCATATCTGCTGCCAGGAGGAGGATTTCATCCTGCCCTTGAGGACGCCATTCTAAGAGCAGGAGGCAGCTCTGGAATGTGGAGGTCGGGAGCGTCACCCTAAAGTCCACATCCCAAACCCAACTGCATCAATGAATCCCTGGGGACCTTGGACATGTTCCTTACTCGTTCTGTGCCTTGGTTTCCCCATTTGTAAAGGGGGATAGAAGTTTATACTGCATAGAGTCCTTGACAGGGTTAAATGACTTAAGACCTCCAAGGGGTTCAGACAGGCCCCTGCCATGTAGTATATGCTCAGTTAATGTCAATGAACACTCCACACCATCTCCACTGGCCAGACACTTAGCTCTGACGCCAAGCCGAGCCTCCTCTCTCTGTCTGTGGATTGAGTGGGTGGCGTACAGAAGACGGGTGGCTGCCCCTCCAGCCTAGAAAGCCTGGGAGGTGCAGGGAGGAGGGGTCTGGCTTCTGACACCAGGACTCCCTGCAATGCTGCAGAGGCCCAGGCTGCGGAGCCGGGGTCCTGACAGGCTGAAGGGTCGTGGGTGGAGACATGAGGCCAGGAGGGAGACAGCAGGGCAGGCAGAGGTCCCCACGGCTGGGACTATGCTCCTCAGAGGTTCAGATCGACACAAACTCCATACAGCTCTGAACTGGTTGGAGACGGAGTAAATAAAGCTAACTCCTCCACTCGCTCTGGCTGGGTCTGCGCCACACAGTTAATCGAGCATCCGCTCTGTGTGGGGCTCAGGACAAATACTGGGGATACAATGGCTGAACAGAAGCAGCTTCTGCCTTCAGGAAACTCATAGCCTAGGAGGAAGAGAGACAGCTAACAATTAAGGACAGATTTTATTACTTCATGGTGGGGGCTGGTGTCCTTTCTTGTCAGGGACAGAAGAGGAGGTAGGTTTTTAGTGAAGATGAAAAAGACAAGTGCTGTCTAGGTCAAGTGTGGGGGAGGCAGGGAGAAGGAACACCAGACCAAACACCAGCATGTGCAAAGGCCCAGGGGTAAGAGGGACCACAGCATGGAGACCCAAGGGGCCAGGCCCAGGCCTAAGTCAGAAAAGAAGCCATGGTCAGATCCCATCAGGCCTTGGAAACCCCATGGGATGCCTGGTCTTCATCCCAGGAGTGGGAGTGCTCCGTGAGAGGAGGTGACAAAGAGCCAGATGACCTTGCTTGGGAGGGTTGGGGATAGGTCTTCTGTGAAGCAATGGAGGTGGACCCAATCTCCCTGGAAATGCCATCACCTGCCACCCAGTTCTGGAGGACCCACCCTGCCATCTCCACCCAGACGGGGTTTCCAGACTTGCTGTGAGACTCAGGCCTCCTCACAGTTCCAGCAATGGATCTCGATCCCAATCTTCAGACGCCACTACTGGAAAGCAAAGCAGCAGCCTGAAGCCAGAAGCCCCAGTGCGGCTAGGGTTTTGCCCTCCTGCCCACCCTGGCTTGTCACAGCAAGTCTGAGAGTCAGGATCTGCAGGGGGAGGCTCCGGGGCCATCCCGTGTGGCAGAGGGACAGGGCAGGCCCGTGCTGGGCCACTCAGCACAGGTGCAAACGCTCAGCAGGGCCCGGCAGCTCCCTGAGTGCTCATCCAGAGTCCGGGTTTTCAAGTCCAGCGCTTCCCAAACTGGACCCCGGGAGCTCGAGTCCTGGTGGTGGTGATGGGTGTTTCAGGAGCAGAGGTTTATTCCGCACTGTGGGGACCGAGTGCCAGCGGGCGGAGGAGTCCTGAGGTTAGAACCCCTCCAACATTCACCAAGAGCGCTTCCAGGTGACGAGGGGAGCCTGTTCCCAGGATCCTTCCAGAAAGCAAAGTTGAATCAAAATAAGAACAACACAATTTTACGGTAAAAGGCCTTCTGAGAAAGCCCGGTTGGCAACTGTGTACTGACAGGCTGTGACGACTACTTCTCATGTCACCCTGAGCCTGTTACAATGACATCCAGGCGTCCATGGCCTTGGCCCCCTCAAGGCTGGGGAAATGCTTATCTGCGGGTCCCTCCAGAGCCCAGGGGGCTTCATTTGACTGCTTCCCCCAAAGTCCACACCTCCATGAGGGCCTGAGTGCTGCCGGCCCCCGAGGTCAGGTGCGGCAATCCCTACACCTGAGACGTGGCATCCGGAGGGGGACCCTGGGAGGAGGTTAGGCCAGGGAGGTGGAGCCCCCCTGCATGGGACTGGTGTCCCCAGAGAGCTCCCTCCCCCCTCCAGCTGTACAAGGACCCAGCAAGGCCATGCCATCGCGAACCAGAAAGCAGAGCCTCACCAGACGCTGGTCTGTTGTCCCTTGATGTGGGTCACCAGCTTCCAGCAGTGTGAGCACGAAGTTGATGTCACTGACACTCCTCTCCCTTTGTGCTATTTAATGACAGCAGCCCCCAGAAGACAAGAGCCCCCTGTCCAAACGGGCCCCTCCCTTGTCCCCAGCTTGGAATTCTGGGCCCAGCCAGCACGTGGCCTGGAATCCTCGTGGGCTACAGTTGAGCTGAGGAGTGTCAGCTCCAGGTCAGAAGAGAGTGGCCTGGTCTCCATTCTGCCACGAAAGTACTGGGTGACCTTGGACGGATCACGGACCCCTCCAGGATTCGCTTTCCCCAACTCCGCCATGAGGGGTGGGGGAGGGTCTCTCCATTTCTGGAGGAGACATTTATGCTAAACTGGCCTTAGCTCTACTGTGACAGAGTCTCCTTGTGGGGAGGGGGCAGGAAACAAGGACAACTCTCAGCTAGATCATGAGCCTTAGACTCCATGACCCGAACCCAAGGACACTGCCCCCTGCTGGCCACAGGCGGCATGGCTGCAGGGGCTTTAGACCCAGCGGGAGCAGAGCAAGATGAAGCCCTGACCACAGCAAAGGCCCCCTCGGATCCGCCGGTCACAGGAGCAACTGAGCCAGGAGGTGTGAAGCCCCACTTTGAGGACAGAGCCCGAGGGAGGCGGGGCAGCAGGGAGGAGCTGACAGACTGCATGCCATCGCCATCATTATCGTCATCATCAGATTAACAGCTGGGACTGCACCAGCCCACTGTGCCCAGCCCCCTCCCAGAGCTCCTGGAAAAGCAGTGAGCCCAGGGCCCAGCACACAGTAGGTGGTCACGTCACGTGGGCCACACCGACTGGTCCTGGAGCAGCCAGTGGTGTCTAATTTTTGCTCTTGGCCAACACAAATCTCCTTGAGTTCCTGCAGTTCGCCGCCAGCTCTTGACAACTTCTAAGAGTACCATTAACAGAGAGTGGATGAGGCCACCGCAGGACAAGACAGGAGTGTCACTCACAAAGGGCCACCTGCTGCAAGCATGAGGCTGCCGCTTCATACCACGGAGGCCACTTGGCACTTTATGCCCCGAGCCCAGCATAAAGCAGGCGTCTCTGAAAAGCCTGGAGTAAATCCTTCCCGCCTGCCCCTGTCCTTCTCAGGCAGCTCCCGGGCCCCAGAGGTGACAACTGCTCTGTTTCTGAGGTCCAGCTGTTTTAATGGGGACTTTAAATAACTCCCTCTGCTGCGGAGGAAATGGAGTCCTGCTGAGACACAGGCACTGTGAACTGGCACTCAAGGGAGGTTCTGTGGGACAATGACCTTCTGGTGCCCTCTCCTCCCTCTGGAGGCAACTTCCTGGTGGCTCAGCAGGTGTCACCATGGAGTGCCAGGCCATGTGCAGGCTCTGGGCACAGAGAGAAGAATGGTCACCTTCCTGTGCTCCAGGAAGTCACGGTCAGATGGGGGAGGCTGACTCGTGCCAGCTATGCACACCACCCACCTGCAAAGTGCCAGACTAGAGCTCTCAGCCATGGCCGCCATCTCATGAGCACCTGCTGTATGCGACTCCATCATTGAGTGTGTAGCTGTGTGCAGCTTGGGGCCAGGAGACCAATTATATTCACTGCCCCTCACCACGACCCTCTCTGCCACGAGGTCAGCATGATCCTCTCCATTTTAGAGGTGAGGACAGTGAGACTCAGAGAAGCTGGGGACATGGCCAGGGTCACACAGCCAGGGGAGGTCTACTCCACATGAGCTTCATTGTCAACAGCGTCAGGACAGGCCCCCCACCTCTAGATGGGGACAGGTCTGCCGGGGACCGAAGGCAGGGTGGGCCACCAGAACCAGGTGGGCAGAGTCCTGGGAACCCACTGTGCTGCAGGGGCACGGACTCCCCGGCTGCGTATGGGGTGGGGGGCTTTCAAGGTCACCACATTTGCCCAGCTGAGTTTGGTCTTCCTGGCCCGCCTGCCGAGGAAGAAGCAGGGATGAGATTCACCTGTGCATTAACCTTATTTTTACCTGTTCAGACCCCGCCCCCTTCCTCTCACTTCCTTTAGAAACCGTGGCCCCGCCCATCCTTTGCACTCTAAGGGCTTTGGCCAGGACACAGCCCACCCGCCAATACTGGCTCTAGCATGTGACTAGGACCTGGCCAATTAGTGACTCCCATTCTCCTGGACTTAAGTGATTGGCTCAGGAATGAGCACATGATCCAGGCTAGTCCAATCAGAGTTTGCCTTTCAACTTTCGCTGCGGCGTGAGGCCCCGCCCCTGCCCTCCCTTCCTTCCCAGTGGCTGAACTGGTGGGAGGTCAGACCGGCCAGCGATCAGGGTCATTGCGGGAGAAGCCTGTTTAAAAACGAAGCCGAGACAGATAAATGCATCTCTGAAAGGTGGAGTGAAATAGAAAGAGGCAGAGAGAGAGAGAGAGACGGTCAGAACGGAGCCAGGTGGCCCCGAAGGCCGACACCCCGACTGCCTTGCTCCCTGCGGTGCACCCTGTGCCCGAGGCTCCCTGCACGGCCAGGCGCCCCCGCTAGACCCCTGCACGGACCAGGCTGGCAGCCAGCGCCCCAGGTGTGCCAGCCTCGTGAGCGAGTGCGCTTCTTTTTCTGTTTGGGTCAGCTGCGATGCCTTTCTGTCATCTACAATCCAGTGAGTCCGATTCTACTCGGTAGCCACCACCAGGAAACAGCGCCTGCTGGATGATAGATGCTAAGTAAATATGTGTGCAGTGTGCAAAAATAAATAAATAAATAAATAAATAAATAAATAAATAAATAAAGGAACAGGCTGGGCTGCTTCTGCTGCCCTCAGCATCCCACCTTTTCAGCACGCGCGCGCGCACACGCACACACACAGACACACACGCACACGTGCGCACTGCAGATGCTTAATTTCGACCGTTACTCCAGGACTCATTCTTGATGGACAGCCACCTGGTTCCCTCACTGTGGCAGCAGTGTCTCTCACTGGGTCTTGGAGGAGGACGGCTGGGCTCAGGAAGGTGGCTGGCATTTCCATGTGAGCACAGCATCCCCAGGAGATATTGGAAATGGGCTCGGAGCTGCATGGCTGGGGACCAGGGACTGGGACCTGCTCTATTGACTGCAGCCTGCTGGAGAAGACAGGCGTCCTTGCCTGTCTGCTCGGAGGAGACTGCGGTCTCACAAGTGGCTCTGATGAGGCCATTAGACCATATTGCACCTGCCAATCAGCCCCGCCAGGCACACAGTCCTTGTACAGTGTGTCATTAGCCCCAGAGCCAAGGCCCCGAGATTTCCTGCACAAATCCCCGTGTCAGCAGCAGGCTGCAAAGGTGAGAAACCCACTGTGTCACTGTGTCCACGACTGGGAAAGGCAAGTTTCTCTTTCTGTTCTGCCCCTGATGCCCACTTCTCATAGCGAGACCACAGAAGACAGCAGCCGTCACACCGTGGGAAAGTACACGTGGGCTCAGCTGCGGAGGGGCGACTTCTGGGAGCCAGATGCCTGTGCAGGTGGGAGACGCATCGTCCTCTGCAAGATCATCTTTCCAGACAGAGGCTGGGAGGCTGAGCTGGCAATTCCTGTCTGCTGCACCCCCTCAGGCTGGCATTCAGTGATGTCAATGCGTTGCACACCCTGAGGTTGGCACCAGGGGTTTGGGGATGCTGGAGGGCCTCCCTAAATAGCCCCAGGCACCTCTCTTGTCTGACCCTAGTACAAGCTCTGTGGCTGAGACACATCCCTGACTGGGGGACTCTGAGACCTTCAGAGTCACAATATTCATTTACTATTGAACACATTTGTTGAGCACCTACTATGTGACAGCTGCTACATTAGGGGACTCAGTGGTAAGCGAAACGGACATGGTTCCAGCCCCAGAGAGCTCCAGAAATGAATGTGGAAGTCCACCACGGGCAGTAGAAAATTCCCAGTGCTCTAAAGAAGAGTCAAGTTCAGGAGAGAGGGTGGAATGGGGGATTCCAAGGCAAACCAGGAGGGTGACCCGGAGGACATGACCCTCTATTGCGAGCTAAAGAAAGATGCATAGTTCTCTATCAGGTGAGTTCTGGTGGAGGGAGAGTGTTTATATCAGATGTGCAAAGGCCCAGGGGCACAGAGACCCCCAAGGTCTGTATGATCAGAGGGCAAGGAGAGGGCGGTAGCCTGAAGGGGGACAGTAGCAAGACTCTGCACAGCCCAAAAGGCCACTTTAAAGTTTGAGGTCTTCTCCCCACAGCAGGGAGTAGTGAAGGGCACGGGGCAGTAGCCAAGGTGATGGGACCAGGTCTGTTTTCACACTGAGGCTCTGGCTGGGCGCGGTGGTGCATGCCTGTAATCCCCACTGAGGCCCGAGGAGTGTGAGTTCAAGGTCAGCCTCAGAAACTGGGCAAGAAAGGGCTGGGGAGGTGGCTCTGTGGTCAGCACCCCTGTGTTCAGTCCTCAGTCACACACACACACCCACACACACACACACTGACCCCAGGCGTGGCGTGAGGCTGGGAGTGTTTGCTTCAGCTTGGAGGCAGGGCCACTCCCCAAGCAGGAGAGGGGGGGACAACCAGGGCCACATCCACAGCTGCGTGACATCGTTCATTTCATTTGACCCGTGTTGACTGAACACAGCTCTGTGCCGGAGCCCTGTGAATAACAACAAGGCACCGTCCTCAGGGACCCTACAGGGAAGGGCAGTGTCCCCCTGATACTTCGGGAGGTCAGCTCCCTTGAGCAGTGTGTGGGCGGCCATGATAACTGGCACTTACCCACGGAAAGAGAAGACGAGCGGGGGGCGTCTGGATATAAGCAAGAGAACCCCATCACCTCAAGCCGGTCAAGGGGCTGGGTGAAAGGACACAGGACAGAGCCAGGTCCCATGGGATCAAGAGTCCTCAGGCCTGTGTCACTCTCCTCCCCTGTGAAGACCCTCAAGGTGGGTTCCCACGTCCACTCATTTCCCTTCCTAGGTCAACATTTTCTGGAGCAGGAACCTGAGTGGTCTCAGCTTGGGTGACTGTGGAACAGAGGGCCGCCCTCAGTGGCCTGCAAGACTGACACTCTTTCTGCTCTGCAGTGAGTGAACACAAATTCAGAGAAGTGAAGATGCTTCCCCAAGGTCACACAGCCCAGCAGCCATGCAGAAGCGAAAAGGGTCCAAGCTGGTGATGACATGAGGGGGTGCCATTCCAAACATCAAGGACACCATACTCCCAGCCCTTTACTTTGGTGACAAACACAAGCTCCATCTGAGGATCCAGTAGCCATGGAGCAACATCAATGGCTAGCGTCCACCTAGAGCTTATGGGGTACCAGGCACGGGCTCTGCACCCCTCCACCCATTAACTTCTCCACCTTCACGGTAATTCTCCGGCTGGTCCTCATTACGCATCACCAGGAGGATGACATGCAACGAGCCCTGGAGAAGCCACGCTGCTAGGAGCTGGGAGCACTAGGGCATGTTCAAAATCAACCCACCAGAAGGTGGTCCTCATCATAGTCAGTTAGTTCTCCTTATGAGGCTCAGAGAGGTGCAGTGAGTTGCTCAACATCACACAGCTACCAAAGAGCAAAGGTGAGATTTGAGCTCAGGTTTGTGCCCTTCCCTGTGACTCTGCTGTGCCCAAAGCACAGACAGAGAAACCTAGTGCCCAGAGAACCTAGGGACCTGGAGTGGAGGGGGGCCTCTGACATCAGAGGAGAAGTGTCTTCCTCCCCTAGAGAGACAGAGGGGTTGCCTGGGCAGGTAGCAGAGCCCAGGCCCCAGGCCCCAGCTTGGTTCCAAAAGGTAGATCTGGATAAGAGTCATTCAGCCATTCCATAAACACAACCTTGGGAGAAAGTCATGGCCATGCTCTGCCCTGGCACTGTCTTCCCCTGGCCATGCCCACCCGTCCTTCGACACTTGGCATAGGTGTCTCCTCCAGGAAGACCTCTGGGGTTGGCCATGCCCCATACACACTGTGTGCTTTTACTGGAGCCTGAATGACCCTGGGTTGTCACTGCTGGCGTATGGCACTATCCAGCCCAGCATCCTGGAGAGAACCTCCTCGGGGTCTTCCAGACAGATGGAAGCTTCCAGAGGGCAGGGCTATGGAGACTCTGCTGTCTCCTCGCGGCCTAGAACACTGCAGGCAAAAAATCCTGGACAGAGAGAGGAGGGAGGAGGAGAGAGGAGGAGGGAGGAGGAGGGAGGAGGAGGGAGGAGGGAGGAGGAGGGAGGACGAGGGAGGAGGGAGGAGGAGGGAGGAGGGAGGAGGAGGGAGGAGGGAGGAGGAGGGAGGAGGGAGGAGGGGGAAGGAGGGGGGAGGAGGGAGGAGGGAGGAGGAGGGAGGAGGGGGAAGGAGGGAGGAGAGAGGAGGAGATAGGAGGGGGGAGGAGGGAGGAGGGAGGAGGAGGGAGGAGGAGGGAGGAAGAGGGAGGAGGGAGGAGAGAGGAGGAGGGAGGAGAGAGGAGGAGGGAGGAGGGGGGAGGAGGGGGGAGGGGGGAGGAGGGAGGAGGAGAGACGGAGACTGGGAGTGAAGAGGTTGGGTGGGGGCAGAAAAACCCGGACATCACCAAAGGTCACTCAGTGACCTGTGGCACTTGGCTTAATCAGGGACAATGACTGCACCCAGTAGATCTAGAGCACTTCAGTCTGCTCCTGGGAGAGCTTTCTGGAGCGAGGCAGTCCTCAGGGGCCTGTTCCAGGACAAGCCACGTCCGTGCCACATGGCGGGGGCCTGAGAGAGCGTCTCTGCTGACTGCCCCCTGTAAAGGAGCAGAGGTCCCGGGCAGAGGCGGGTTTGGGCAGCTGATCCCCTCCCTGAGTGACCCTGCGTAAATCACTGGGACTCTCTCTGACGAGGCCAGCAGGTCCCTCCCTCTCTGGCTCCTTCTTCCCCCACCCCGGCCTGGGCCCACTTGCGGTCAGGGCCCACCCTCTGCTAGGAGGTTGCTGGTCCTGCCTTTTCTGGACTTGGGGTTGAGGCCTGGCCCTGAGTCAGGCCTGCAGGGTTTAGACTCAAGCTGTCCTCGGTTCTGGACACTTGCTGCTTTCAGGGGTGACCAGGGCATTGGTGGGAGCCTGTCCCCACTCAGGCCCTGCTGCCACACCTCTAAGGAGCCTGGGGGCTGTGAACAGAGGCCCCAGGTGATCCCACTGCATTCCTGGGTGAGGCCTCCCTGGGCATCCTGTGCTGGGCAGCCGTCTGCACAGGAAGGCAGGCAGGACTTGCGACCTGTCTCTAACCAACCCCATACGGCAAAAGCGGTGGGTTGTCGGTGGTATGATTTGGCTGTAAAGGGTGGTGGCTTCTGTCTTGCTGGGTGACCATTCTATTGTCTTATCTTCCCCACTTCAAGAAAGTTGCTGCCCCAGGGAGCCCCCACCCACATGGCCAGGAGCTGAAGCAGCCTCCCGTGGGAAGCAGCCAGGAGCAGAGCCCCAGCCCATGAGGCCACAGTCACAGCAGCCTGGAAACCATCCTCGCCAGGCGAGCCTTCAGATGACATCTCAGCCTCAGTGGGAAACTCAATTGCAACCTCATGAAGGAGAGGACCCAGAGTCCTGCCTGAGTCTCTGCCCCACAGAAACTGCGGGATGATAAACTCGAGTGGCCTCAGCCACTAGATCTGGGGTGATCTGTCACATAGCCACAGATGACTAATGCCTGTCCCAGCCAGTCCCCCGCAGCCCTGGGCTGTGTGCCAGTGACCCCTTCTAGGTATGGGGAGACCGAGGCACAGACTCTAAGTGCCACACAGAGGTTCTGAGTAGAACTGGACTCAATGCTGGGTTGGCCCAACCTGGTACCTGCACTGCCTGTTCCCTGTTCTCGACCTCCCGACCGACGTCAGCCAAGACATAAAAGTCAGTTAAAAAAAGGAGAATCTGAAATGTGGGGGATCATGCGAAAGCAAGCCGCGCATGCAAATCCTCTTCATCTGTCCGTCACCCAGACACCGATTCACTCTGTGCTGTCTGTGGCCCCGGTGGGGAGGGGACGTGTCCATAATCTCAGTCAGAGTGCCTTTGCCCTGCTGTTACTGTCATTCAGGTGGGCGTCTCAGGAGGTGCGGGCATCACTGTGACTGGGGAGAGGGGCGGGTCAGGAGGTGGGCACGGGCACGTGTTCTCACCCCCTCCCGTTTCCTTTTAAAAAAAAATTTGATAGCAGGGACTGAGCCCAGAGGTGCTTAACCACTGAGCCACACCCCAGCCCTTTTTATTCTTTTATTTTGAGACGTGTTCTCACTAAGTTGCTCAGGACCTTGATAAATTGCCAAGGCTGGCTTTGAACTTGGGATCCTCCTGCCTCAGCCTCCTGAGCCTCTGGGATTACAGACGCCGCGGCCAGCCCCCCTCCCACTTTCACAGTAGGAGACTGGAAGTCAGCCTAACCACAGAGCTACCTCCAAACAGGGCCCGGGAGTCAGTCGGGACCACAGTGCTGTGACTAAGTCACTGCAGAACCCTGGGGGGAGGTGGTACCTGGTGCCACTCACTCCAGTGTCCCACCTGTAGGCTGCAGGGTGAGCTCCTGAGATTCACGGCAGGTGGACTCTGGCAGGTAAGAAGAGTCCGCAGGTGCCATCCAGTTCCTGCCGCTAGCTCCCAGCACTGCCCCAAGCCACTGATAGACCCTCTTGTCCCTCCCAGGAAGCCCCCTGCAGTGGCCGACCCTCCTGGGCCTGGCTTCTGCTGGGCTGAGGGCACCAGAGGAGATGGGGCAGGAGGAGAGAAAGCGCCTCCCACACTGAGACGTTGACCAAGACTCAAGAAGAGGATCTGGGACGTCTTTGAATTTTAGTGGGACCCCTGGCGGGTTTCAGCAGGATGGAGTCTAAATCAACTTTTCAGAAAGACCCTTGCGCCTGGGAATCCAGACAGGATGGGCACGTTAGGGGCGAGCAGGGAGCCCCACTTTGATGGGGCTTGGCCCTCCAGTGAGGTAGAGAAGAAAAGCCCAGAGTCAGGCAGGACCAGGGGCCAGGGAAGCTGGGCCTGCAGGAGGACTCGGGGCAAGGGGAGGAGCCCCCACCAAGGCTGGGGCAGGGTTAGGGGCTCCAGGTGGAGGGAGGGCTTCCCTGGGCACAGCGCGCCCTCCAAGGTTCAGGAAGAGAGCAGGCGGTGGGACCGCAGGGGGAGCCGGGAGCTGCTTTGGTCTGGGGCAAGAGCTGCCCAAGCAGGGGTCCTAGAACCTGCGGCTCCGCCAGGCCCAACCAAGGCCCCCCACCAGCAGCCGCCTCCCCGGCCCTTCCTCTGCCTCTGCCTGAGGAGCGCCCGCCTTCCACCCCTGCCAGCCCAGCAGTGTGGTCACTGCCCGAGGAGCAGGGCCCAGCTGCTGCTGCTGTACTGCAGCCTCTTCCTTCCAAGGGACAGGAGGTGTGTGGAGTGGGGAGCACTCCCTGTGGGAAAGCCGGTGTAGTGTGGGGGAGGGATCAGCTGTGAGGTGCTGGACAAGTTGCTCCACCTCTCTGAGCTTTATTTTTGTCATCTGGGAAATGGGCCAATTCCTGTCCCACAGGGTTGGTGTGGCCCCTGAGTGGGATGGCACACACACAGGCCTTCAGCACCACAGAGAGCTCCGGGCGACCATGCTCCTGGAACCCAACCCCCACCTCACCCTGCCTCAGGGATCCCACACCTGATGCTCCCCCATCGGGGACCAAGGCCTTTGCAGCGTGGACAGCCAGGGCTCTTATTTCTTTGCTGAGCCACAGCCTCACAGCCTTGAGCTCCGCCCACTGCACCCCCAGCCTCCCTCACCTGGGGGGACCTTCCTAGGCTGGTCCTTGGAGCTGTGGCAGGACACAAGCCCCCGGTTGATTAAGATTCTGCTGTATCCTGGGTCCTGAGATCACAGGCGCCTCCAGGCCCTGGTCCCTCTGAGGTCGTGCATGGGCAGGATGGGGGCAGGAGTCCTGAGGACATTTGCTGGACACACCAGGCCACCCCTCGGAGCACGACTCCTACCTGGGGACCCAGGAATAGACCCGCAGGTGCACATGAGCGCTGAGCTGCGGTGGCTCTTGCTCTTCAGCCTGTCAGCACCAGGGAATAATTAGAATCCTAAAAAAGCCCTCATTATTTCTCCCAGGGCCGAGACACCCTTTGGAAAAAAATGGATGTTTCCTGCCAGATCATCCCCTGAAGATCCGTTTGTCACAAGCTATTGTGTAAATCCATGTTTGGCCCATTTTTTTTTAAAAACGTGATTTATCCGCTTGTCTGGTCTGCACGCTCTTCTCCAAACCCTAAAAATGTGGCTATTATTAGGAGCCCAGAAAGGAGACATAGAACACCACGAGGGAGCGGCCAGCTTAGAGGCCTGTGGGCTGGGAGCTTCCTGCAGCCTGGAGAGTCAGCAAGGCCGGCCAGGCAGCTGGGGAGGGAGGAGGCCATGGTGCTGGGGGCAGCAGACCCTTCTGGAACCTTCCAGGGAGAGAAGCTAAGATGCGGGGGAAAGGCCCAACTGCAAGCTCACCCAATTCAAGAAGCTCCTGGAGGATCTGCACCTACAGACCTGTGCCTGACCTCAGGGTGCAGCAGGGAAGAAGCCACACTGCCGTCCCCAGCGGCCACAGTGCAGGAAGAGATGGGCCCAGGAGGCAGCAGGAGGCCTTTCCAGCGGGGGATGGTGCAGTGAAACGTCACCATTCTATGGAATGCAGACTCATGGGGCCACTGAAGCAGAGGACCCCAGGCGTAGGGTGGGGCTGGACAGTGACCACCCCGGACTGTGGGGACAGAAGCGTTCTCTCTGGGACCTGAAGGACAAGAAAAAACAGACACTAACACAAGCATTGAAGGGAGTGACCAGGGCATCCTGGGACGGGATGATTGACAGGTGAGCTAACTTGGGGATACAGAGAACAGCGGGGAGCTCCACCCGGTAGGACCCGATCAGTCCCCTGAAGAGGTCAGACAGCAGCAGGAGGTGACACCTGAGCTACTGGTGCTCTCTGAGACCTTCATCAAGTAGGCAGAGCGAAGCTTCCAGGTGGACACGGTTGGAAGGCCCCGACCTGAGCAGGTCCAGCGTGTTGGGACAGCCAGGGTCAGGGCCGCATGGGAGTTTCCGTACCGAGTGAGACCACAGACAAGACCGTGGCCGGGGGTTGATGCTCGCCAGCCTCAGACAGAACCACACGATCAGTCTCTCTCCTGAGACAAGAAGACCCACTGCTGAGGCAGCAAGAAGTCCCCATCTGGGCAAGTGGTGGCCCCCCCAGATCCCAAACGCAACCAGGAGGCCAAGCCTGCTTATATTTCAATTGAATAAAAATGAACAGACTTGACCTGGCCGCATCTGTCCTCAGCCAGACATCCAGAAGGGGGGACGTGTTCATGTCCAGAAGGTTGAGCCAGAGTGCAAAGCTGGGTGTTCTCTGGTTCCCCTGGGTCCTGGCGTAGCAGCAGGCAGTCACAGGGACCTGAGCTGGCAGGGAGAGTGGCCTCAGTATCCCGTCTTCCTGTGTGGGGACCTCACACAGATGGACACAGCCCTTCGCCGCCTCCCCACTCGCCCCATGGGGCTGGGAAGGGCCAGCAGGGCCCAGGCCTCCCGCTCCTGCCCAGCACCCTCGGGAGCAGTCCCCGAAGGCCAGCCCCAGATACCCAGCCCGAACCGGGTCACCCTTCCTCCTCGCTCCTGTTTTAGATCCACCCAGCCAGTGTCCCCTTTGGGAGCCACAGATTCATTTCTGTCCCTGCTCAGTAAATCAGTAAGACCTGGGGACTGTCACAGCAGGAGACGGGAGAAAAGTTTTCTGGACTGTCAGCCCTTTGATGGCGAGTCTGCCTGGCAAATAATTGGGAGTCTGGGCTCCTGAGACCCAGGAAGGGCGGGGAGGTGTCCCAGTTCCTCAGCAGAGCACAGCTTCTGGGCTCCAGCCTTGGCTGGAGATGATCCTAGAGAGGACGGGGCAGGGGGCAAGCTCAGGGAGGGCCTCGGGCGGTGGGGATCTGCTCCCCCCTGCCCCCTGTGCAGTGAGGCTGCAGGAGGAGGGGCTCATGACAGGACTGAGAGGTGACACGGGATCTGTGGCCTCCTTGCTCACCTCCACCCCTCCTCCCGGGTCCTTCTGCTGGGCAGCTCTGCCTCTGTCAAGCTGGGGACTCTGGATGACATTCATCCATCAAGGGCTCCCTCCTTCCCAGGGGAGCTGCCCACTTCAGGAACCCAGAGAGAGGGGAGGCAAGCATGCAGGTCACCAGGGTCCCACCCCTCCCATCAGACAGGTGAGGACGATGGCACCTGAGACAGGGACAGGAGGCTTCATAAACACACACGATCCCAACCCAACTCAAGGCCAGAAGTGGAGCCCTCAGGAGCAGCCAGAGACACCCCCGGAGGTCAGTATGTGGAAGGTGGCTTAGAATAGCTAAAACAGTCAGTAACCTGCACGTTACCCCCAGAGCTAGGTGACATTATTTATGGTGTATTCATTCAGTGGGAAAGTAGGTGACAATTCTACAATCCTGTGCAACTGTGGGATGCAAAGTGGCACAGGAGATGTGAACAACAGTAGAATAAACAGATCATCAGGAAGAATATACACATAAGAATATAAACATACGTAGAAGCCAACATTTGACAGAAATCATTTCTGGTGATGGCATTATGAGTTATTTTCCTCTTTATCTGTCATTACCTATGATGAAGATATCCAATTATTCTGAGAAAAAATATCCTTGAAATGATTGTTACCATTGTGATGTCCTTTAGTCTGGATGACATCTAAGGACAAGGAGATTCTTTTGTGACTCTGAGTCTGACAAGCTAACAGTGTCTGAAATGAACCGAAATCCCTGGGGAAATACTGGGGCTTCTTTGCCTTGGAGACTCCTGACAATTGGCTTGATGGTTTTAAAATGCTCTGTTTTTAGCTCCGTTATCATTGCAAGCCACTTGGGCCTACCTGAGGAGACAGAACCATTCTCTTGATGGATTTTAGCACATGTGGAATGTTTCCACCACACTGTATCAGTCAGCTATTGCTGTGTAACGAATAACCCCAAATCCAGGTAATATTCTGTAACAAGCGTGCATTTCCTACCCTCTTGATGGTGGGCTGGGTGTTCCTAGCTGCAGGCTTTCGATGCTGGTCTGCCCCCCACACAGGGCAACTTCTTCCCATGGCAATGGCAGAGGCACTAAAGGGCCAATGGGACATGTAAAGTTCCTTCATATCTACACACAAAGCCTACAACCACCACTTCTTTCCACAGGAGTCAAGTCCAAAGTCAGGAGACCAGGAAGTTCCCTCTGCCCTCCGTGGGAGGAGCTGTGCAGTCACATGCATGGGGACAGGGAAGGATGAAGGACTAGGAGAAGTATTAATCCACCATTTCCCATCAGAGCCATGGCAGTCCTATCAGGGAGAACATGGGAGATTCTCTGGGCACTCTAAAACCAGCGCTATTCCTGCCTGGACTTTAACGGTCACACATGCTTACAGAACCAACAAAGGGAAAAGTCGGTGACTCTCCTTCCATTATCCATCAAATAATCGTAGGGTTAGCCCTGCTTTCTTGAGTTTTGAGCCCTTCTCTTTTAACTCCATCTCATTTTGTGAGATTTTACTCTCATTATTAAACATTCTTTAAAAACAGTTTTTTTGTAGCCATACCATAATTTAAAGACGCAGCGTTATTTATCTAGACAATCCGCTGTGGTTAGATATGTAGGCTCTTCAAGATTTTGTTCCACTGTAAACAAAAGTGTTAATGGGCGTGGTGGGCACAGTAAGAGCTGGCTTTGTCTGAGCTGCTTCCGTATTCTTGGTTTTGTGCTCAGATTTTCACACACAACACCTTCCCCCTTTTTTTGCTACCAGGGATTGAACTCGGGGGTATTTAACCACTGAACCACATCCCAGCCCTGATTTTATATTTTATCTAGAGTCAGGGTCTCATGAGTTGCTCAGTTCCTCCCTGAGTTGTTGAGGCTGGTTAGAACTTCAGTCCTCCTGCCTCAGCCTCCATCTTCAGAGAAGTAAGCAAAGCAGAGGACCTGGCAGCAGCTGGCACAGGGTGTGGTGCAGGTGACAGGTAGCATTATCCTTGGGGTCTTCCCAGGACGGTGGCCTTAAGCTCAGACCTGAGAAACCAGGAGAGAAATTTTGCAAGAGAGGCTCCAGGCAGAGGATGAGGGGAACACAAAGTCACCAAGGTAGGGCTGACCTGTGAGAAGCCCGGTTAGGCCACCGGGGTGGGTGTGAGGAAGCCCTGGGAGGAGGAGCCAGAAGGGATGGGGAGGGACCCCCCAAACCTGGGGCAGGGCAGGAGGAAGCCCCCAGAGGCAGCAAATGCAGATATCACAGTTCTGAAAATTATACCCCCACCGCACTCCCTTTATAACAATGTAGAATTAGGATTCAAAATTAGCTATGCGAATTAATATTTAGCATGAGAAAAGAAATCACAATAAACTACAGATTTTCAAAAGCCAACAATTACCCAAAACAACTAAGAAAAAACCCACTCTCTATTACTCAGCATCCTGCCTGGTCCCTTGCATCTTTGGGGCTGCACCCTCTTTATCCAGAGAGAACAGAAAGCAGATCGGCTCCCCCTCCCCACCCAGCCTCACAGGACAGGTTCCCATCCGGGAACTAAAGTGTCCTTCACCTTAGCACTTCACTCTGGATGATGTCATGCGAATCCTCAGGGTCATTGTCAAATTTGGGAAATCCTCTGTCAGGTTTCTGTTATACATGAGTGGTCAGATCTCAGGGCATTGCAAGACTTCTTTGCTGTTTCTAATCCTAATTAATCTTTGGAACCGACAATGCTCATTAGCCACATAGCCTGGGGCTAGAGCAGACCTGGGTCTGAGAAGGGGCCCTGGAGAGCCAGGGCCTGGATCTAAAGCTTCATCAGCCTCTAGTAAGGCCCCCAGTGTCTGCAAGTTTATCACGGGGAGGGGGTGGTCTGACCACTGGGGCTGCTGAGCAGAGGGTGGTAGGCTAGGGCAGGGAGAAGGCAGGGCCACAGGGCTCAGCAGTGCACCCCGCAGGAGGTGGCAGCTGTGGAGACAGGGGCAGGGGGTTGGGATTGTGGCTGGTGCTGACCTGGGGGAGGAGAAGGGCGGCCCCAAGGGTGACCTGGATCAGGCCTGTGGCTTTCTCCAGGGTCTCTTGAGACTGAGACCTGGGCACCCACACCCCCCACTCCTTCTGCTCCTCATTCAGAAGTGGAGACGGGCCCCAGGGACAAACAGCCCCAGAGCCACACCCTGGACACCACCTGTCACTGAATGAGGAACAGAGCAGATGAGCATAGGCCAGTCTCCTGATGGGCTCTGCTTGGGGATGAGGCCACAGGGGAAGGGGAGCTGCTGAGGACACACAGGACCAGGCACCAGGAGTGTTGACAGCCACAGCCAAAGGGGCCCCAGCAAACTTCCAGCAAACTTCCAGCTGCCAGCAAACTTCCAGCGGCCCCAGCATCTTCTAGCTGATTGGCTCCTCTGCGGTGATGCTCATTGGGCTGTTTCCCTGCCCTTTCAGACTATGGAGCTGCTCATTGGGGGGCTTTTTTTGGCTCCGCCCACACGATGCAGCCAATCGGCCTCAAGAGCAGGAGGATTGTGGGAGGTGGAGAGGCTTGTGAGAAGCCGGTAGTGGCAGTTGGGCTCTGAGGGTTTTTCCTGAGGAGCTGTTTTGTTTGGCCTGTGTGGTTCTAAAAATAAAGTTCGTTTCTTTTGACAAGTGGCTCCTGAATTGTGCCCAGCCAGACTGTGGCACAAGAGGGTTCACCCAGGGCTAGTCCCTGCTGTGCCAACTGGAGATGGCCACTCATGACCAGGAGGTTTAGAAATGCGCTTGAGGGCGGTGGGTAAACCTCCCTGCTCCTGAGCCAGGGGGTAGCGCCATTGCCACCACCAGGCTTGCTGGGCACCCTGACTGTGGGGAGAGAGCTCAGAAAACTGAAGGGTGGGGGGTGCTTTCAAGTTTGGGCTGAAGTTGGGGTGGTTATTGCTGAGGGCCTCTGCAGAGTGTTTTTTGTTTGTTTGTTTTGGTACCAGGGATTGAACTCAGGGGCACTCAACCACTGAGCCTCACCCCCAGCCCTATTTTGTATTTTATTTAGAGACAGGGTCTCACTGAATTGCTTAGCACATCGCTGTTGCTGAGGCTGGCTTTGAACTCGAGATCCTCCTGCCTCAGCCTCCTGAGCCACTGGGATTGCAGGCACGTGCCACCAAGTCCGGCCTCTGCAGGTTTTGAAGCCACTGTTCTTCCCACCTTGGGCCGCTCAGCCGAGGCCACCTGGTGCCTGCACCCCCATGACAGCATCCAGCTTGACCTGGCAATGAGGCAGGCCCAGGACCTGGAGCAGGGGCTCTGGGCTGGGGCCGGGGCCTGGGCTGCACAGGTGACATGGTCTAGTCTGACTTAGAATGAAGTGAAGTGAAAACTAGAAGAAAACAGAAGAAAAGGAATGAAGCATTGAGGGGAAATCCTGTCATCCAGGCTGCAAGGAGGGTCAAGGATGGGGTCACTGGGGGCGCAGGGGCCAGGCAGTTGTGCAGTTCTAAATCCGGAAGAAAGTTGCGCTTCACTGAGAAGGTGACAGCACTGTGTCCTCCCCCAAATTCTTGTGTTGAAGGTTTGACTGTCGATGTGTCAGAATGTGGCCTTGCTTGGAGACGGGGTCTTCACGGAGGTGATCATGAGGGGGTGTCCTTATTTACAGGGGACCCTGCGGACAGACGTTCACACGGAGAGCAGCTGCACACGAATGTCGAAGCAGATCAGGACGTCACACCCACAAAAGTAAAGGAGCCACCAGAAAGCCACCAGTAAAGAGGGGAAGCAGGGGCCGTTGCTCCCCGAGCCACAGAAGCACCGCCATCTTGGAGGTCCGGCCTCTGGAACCCGAGACCCACAGCTCCTGTCCCTAAACCACCCGTTTATGGCGCCTCGTTAGAGCAGCCCTGGAAAACCAACCGGGGACTGTCCTAGCCACAGTCTGCAGTCCCAGGATGCCACCGACTGGGTGAATAATGAACAGACTCCTTTCTCCCAGTTCTGAGTCTGGGAGGTCCAAGATCAGGTCCCAGCCGATCCCGGGTCTGCTGAGGACCCCCTTCCTGACCTGCAGACTCGTCCACTCATGGCAGAAGGGGCCAAGGAGACTTCTGAGCTCTCTTTAGGGGACAGTGCACACACGGAGGGAGCCAGGCCCACGGCAATGGAGACGGCATCAGGGGAGCCTGGGGGGCCACGTGGGTCTCCCACAGCACCGCGCCCTGTGGCTTCACACCGAGGGAAGGGGAAGCTCGAGGGCCCAGCGTGGCACATTGGCTCAGGACTCGGGGTGTTGAGAAGGGCCCCAGAAGGGAGGAGGGAGCAGGGGTCAGGCCGGGGCTCTTGCACTGCTGCAGGGGACAAAGGGGACAAGTGACGGTGGGATGGTCTGCGGGCACAGTCGGGGGGAGGGGGTCAGGCCCTCTGGGGTGGGGTGGGACGGAGGGAGAGAGCCCAGGATGACGCAGACGGTTGGCCCGGTGCCCTGTGAGGACAGAGGTGCCATGTGCTGGACAGGAAAGGTGGTGTCTAAGGTCTGAGCCTTAAGAGGGGCGGTGACCGTTTCCCTGGAGAGAAGGGAGGGGCTTGGGGACAGGGCACTGGGCTCAGTTCTCTTATCCAGCACAGCAGGGTCCGAGCAGAGGAGGGGTCAGGCTAGTGAGCCAGGGAGAGGACAGCCCCCTGCCTGGACCCCTGGTGACGATGGCCAGGGGAAAGGGGCCTAAGAGAGGGAAGAGGGGGCTCCCTGGGCCGCCGGGCTCAGAGGACTGGAAACTTCATACGATAGGCCAAAAGCAGCCCCAGCACCTGACCCCGAAAACAGGGAGGTGTGTCCCCCAGCACCCAGAAAATGCTGTGTTGTCCCCAGACGTGAGAGGACGAGCCCAAGCCGAAGTTAAGGACTGCCCAGCCAGCTCAGTGCTCCTTCCCTGACAGTGGCCACCCCACCCCAGAGGGCAGCGACCAGCAAGGAGAAACACAGGACCCCCCCGCGGGGAACTGTGCCCAAGAGTGAATGAGACCTGAGCCAAAGGTGGCGAAGTTACCTCCTAAGGGGAGGACCCAGGACCCAGAGGCGGGAAGGCTGAGACTCCGGCCAGAGGAAGAGCCGCAGTTCAAAGAGGAACCCTTCCTGTGAGTTATGAAATGAGAGGAGGAGAAAAATGAGCCGGCACATCGCAGGACAGAAATGAAACAAATGAAAACATTACGGAGACGAATGTCACCGAAAAGCGGAGCCCCCCAATGATGGATCAGGAAGGGAAGATCCATCAGGGAGATGGAGAAGCCCTTCAGGAGATGATTCAAGTCAAACGGAAAAAACAAAGTTGTTAATGACAAAGACGAGAGGGACGAGGTCTGGCATAGGCATCCTGCAAAAAGAATGGGGGGGGGGAGAGAGAGAGAGAGAGAGAGAGAGAGAGAAGGAAGAGGAGGAGGAGGAGGAGGGGGAGGGGGAGGGGGAGGGGGGAGGGGGAGGGGAGGCGGGGAGGTGAGAACTTTCCAAGAACATCAGGCCGTCCCCGTGCGCCTGCTCTGTGGCAGGCACTGGGCTAAGAAGTCACATCTAGGTCAGTTTGTCCAGGCCCAGGGAGGACGTGGGCTGAACTAGGGAAAATGTATAGAGGGCCAGTCAAGTGCCAGACACTGTGCCTTGTCACGTGCCTTAGGAGCGACTTGTCACAACTGCTAAATCCAGGGGACAGAAAGCCTGCCGTTTCCTGAATCACTTAAAACATGAAATTATGGTGAAAAACACTCCGTGGTTACAGAACAGAAGCAAGCTGTGATATTGCATAGGAAACCTGCACAATGTTAAGTAATAATTTTATTTTTGGGCACCAGGGATTGAACCCAGGTACAAACACAGAGCCCCAGCCCCGTTTTATTTATTTATTTTTTTTATTTTGAGACAGGGCCTCACTGAGTTGCTCAGGGCCTCACCAAATGGCTGAGGCTGACTTTGGACTTGGTGTCCTCCTATCTCAGCCTCCCGAGCTGCTGGAATTAGGGGTGTGTGCCACCGCAGCTGGCTTAAATAAAGATTTGATGGTAAGAGACAGTAGCAAAACTCCTACCTACCAATCAAAGCAGAGGTGGGGAAGGAAGTAAAATAAGGTGACAACATTTCTCAGTTGCCTCTTCTTCATGCTGAGTAATCAACAGGCACGGAAGCTGATCAGTCCAGAAATATAAGCCTGCTCTCATCATGTAAAAGTATAAAAATAGAATTTAAGCCAAAGCACCTAACAACCAAATCAAAACAAGGGGGGAAAAAAGAAAAGAAACCAGAGAGTAAATAATAGATGGCAATAGGACATCTCAGAAGCATAAATATTTTATGTGGAAATTAGTGAAGCCCAGCCTAAGATATCTCCTAGAGTGATTATAGCAGATAGCGCTGTGATAATGATGGCACAGAAGGACCGTAACGCTATTGTGACGATATAATGTTTATCTTGGATACAGGATTTTTAAAAGGTGGTAAAGGAATCTCTCACATTGGGTTAAGACACTTATTATTTTCGTGCTCTGAACCAGAAATATCTGGCATAATAGGGAAAAAGAAATAATTGGCCAATTAAAAGCCATATCAAAGAAGTAAAGAGCCCAATGTCAATGACAGATTCAAGAAAATAAAGATGAGATTCAGGGAAAAACAAAGACTCTGAGAGGGATGAAGAAGGCCACTTTTTAGTTATTAAGGGTATAAGCGCAGCAAAGATGTAATGGCCGCTAATCAATAGGGACCTGTTATATAACAGTGGAATATAAGAAGTAGGAGCTTCAGGAAATGCAAAGAAAGATCCAACAGAAACACAGCATCAGTGGGAACTTCAAAAGCTGCCCTTGGCTGGAAACACCCCAAGAAGAACTGAGGTCATCGGAGGACACTAATAGCATCATTAATACAAGTTGATAGGTTAGGCATATATACAACTCTTTCCACTGCAAACAAAGCAATGCAGCTCCTAAAAGTGTTCACTTGTTGAAAGGAACAGATACTAGGTCAGGAAGAAACCCCAGAACATTTGAGAAAGTAGAAACGGTGCCCTCCCTGTTGGCTGAGCTGGCATTGCCCGTCCAGGGCGAGGAGGGTGAGGGCAGATCAGCTAGGGACTTCCCCCGAAGCCATCCTAAGTTCAGGTGGAAGTGAGAGCTCGTGAGGATCGGCAGGAAAGTTCCACCAGGGAAATCAGGGCGTGTGGACGGGCTGGAGAAGTCGAAAGCCGTGGAGAAGCTGATCCCGGTGAGAGTCAAGACCGTCTGGGAATCAGCAGGCGAGACAGGGCCAAGAATAAAGAACCAGAAATAGACCCAGGTGAGCCCGTGTCAAGCGCCAGAGGAAGGTGCGAATTATCTGTGTGTGTTTCAACTCCACGAGGGAAAGATGAGTCACTGGAGCAGTTGGATGGTGACAGCGGGCCTGGCCTGGCACTTGGAAACCCAGAAAACAGCCTGGAAGTTTCTGAGAGAGGAATGTTTTCCGAGCTGAGAATGGGAGACAGTTCTCTAAGCATATCAAGAAAAGACCAGAAAGAGGAAGGCAGGTAAATGCTAATAAAATTAGAAACTTTGGCGAGTCCATGAAACCATTGACCAAAAAAAAAAAAAAAAAAGAGAGAGAGATGAATGTATTTCTGCAAAAATCAGGAGAGGTTTGCTCTGGGCGGGGACTGAGTGGGGAGGGGGTCTCTGGGGTTCCTGCGGGGTCCTGCTCCTTGATCTCTGTTTACTACATGGACACTTTTCTATTATGAACATTAACCCTATACCACGAGCAAGGCTGAAATCCCAGGACGAAGGGTCCCCGTTGATGCACACACTGTCACCCACAAAGTGAATACACAAAGAAGTCCCCTAACAGGAGACAAACATGCTGAGACTCAGAGAGGCCATCCCCAAGGGAAGGTTGAGCGCACCAATGCACACGGGGAAAGGCGCCTGACTTCTCTGCTAATCACAGACGCGTCTATGCAGAGAGGTGGGTTTTCCACTTAGCAGACAGGTCAGGACCGGGAAGATGGACAGGCCCACTTAGCGTCTTGGGAGACGGGTCGTCCTCGCCGACAGATGGCAACCCTGCTGATGGATTCAACCTTTTCAGGAAGACAGTTTGGCGATACGTGTCCAAGTGCAGAATGAGCGTCCTGTTTATCCCACTAATTTCACTCTCAAGGAGCTTATCCACGGAGGCGCTCAGATGAGTTAACAAAAAGAAGCAGCAGCCGAGGTTCATCGCTTTGCTTCACTGGAGCGTGGTTTATTTTGAGGGATCAAATAGACGTGCAGAAGGAATTACTTTGCTAAATTAGTGCAGATCTATAAAATGGGACTCGATTGGACGTGATGATATGAAATTATGTGATTCTGAAACTATCCAAGTGGAAAGCCGGCTCAGGACCTTGTTCAGGGAGCATGAAACCTGGCCCTCCCTCTGGAAGCTCATTTATTGGCATTGAGGAAGGAAAAAAAAAAAGGATTTTAACTAAAACGTCAGTAAGGGCTGTATGGGTGGTGTGAGTTTACTTCTTCTTACTTTTCTCTAATGTTTGAAATGTTTACGATAAACAGGTGCACTTTTAAAAAAGGAAATGGTTTAAAATGAAACCAGTGTAAGCATTTGTTGAGAAAAACAATCCTAAATTTTGAACAGAAAGAAATTCTTTACAATTGGTTTTATTGTTTTTCTCTTAAATTAACCACAATGATTTTGAATTTAACTTCACATCCTTGCTTTGGGCTTCAGTGAAAGTACTGGTTTTAACAGATATTTCGAAAGCACGTTAGCAAATGCTCTTCATTTCCAAGGGGTGGTTTGGCGTACTGTCTGTGGATCACTGCAGACCAGATCCTGTTCCAGGTGACCCGCTCCTGTCTGGGGACCATGGCCTCAGCTCACTCCCTGATGATAGCCACACACATATTCAGAAACACAGCCCCAGATGCATGCAGGCTCCAGGGCAGGCTACCATCAATCAGATATTTACAGCATGTTAAAAGTGTCACATTCTTAATATCGTTTGATCCTCAGCCTGCTTCATGGTGTAGGTATAATTATTTATGAGGAAACGGAGGATTGTCCCGCTTAAGAGACTAGATTAGAATCACGCAGGTCCTAAGTGGCTGAGCTGGATGAGCTTTGCCTCTTTCCAAAGCTCCAATAAATGACATAATGTACTAAGAGATAAATCTAGTAAACTACGTGCAAGACCTTTAAAGAGAAAATTATAAAACTTTATTGAAGGACATAAAAGGAAAACTGAATAGAGGGAGAGATATAACCTGCTTACGGACAGGAAGAACCAATATTGTAAAGATGTCAATTATTCCCTGGGCCAGTCTCGAAACACAATACAATTACAATTTGTGCAAATCCCAGCAGAGCTTCTGGTGAACACGACAGGCTGGTTCCAAAGTTCTCCTGGAAAATCATTTTGAAGGACAAGGATAATTTACTGACCCTCATCTAAGATTTGGGATAAAGCTTTAGATGGCATAGTACTCACATGCATATCTGGTAGGTTAGAAAGAGTGGTGTGTTGGTCAGTTTTCTGTTACTGTAACAAAATACCTGAGATCATCAATCAACTTTTTAAAACAATTTATTTTGTCTCAGAGTTCTGGAAGTTTCAGCCTGTGGTCTGTTGGCCCTGTTGTTTTGGGCCTGTGGTGGAGCAGCACCTCGTGGCTGGGGCATGTGGTGGAAGAAGCTGTTCATCTCATGGTGGCCAGGAAGCAAACAGAGGAAGAGCAAGGGGCGGGGGTCCCACTTCCCCTCCAGGGGCATGTCCTTCCACTAGACCCCAACTCTTCAAGTTTCCACCAGCTCCCCAAAGAGTGCTTCACTTGGGGGCCATTTAAGATCCAAACTTAGGCAGTGGATCAAACCAGGTCTGTGTGAGGACAGAGCCCATGGTCCCGGCCACACCACTCCTTGGTGGACCATGGAGGGTATTACCGTCCGCCACCCCGGCCCTCCCTCAGGGTAAGATCCTGCTGTCCCAGGGTCTGGGGTGTCTGTGACCCCGCCTCCAGCTGTCAGCCCTTCCAGTTCAGGGACCATCTGCTTTCCCAGGCTGCCACATCCTGTGATGGACGGGGGTGGGACTAAGTGACAGGCTTTTGCCATGGCTCCCTGGGGAGCAGCTGAGCCCTTGGTGGTGGCTGCCAGGCCTCCCAGGTGCAGGTCGGCAGCCTCCTGGCACACATTCTGCAGGCTGCCTTGGAGTCTGCTGCTGCAGGAAATGGGGTGCAGGGGTCCAGGGCAAGCTGAGGGTTTCCTGGAGCCTCTTGATAAGCTCAGGTGAGGCTGGGGGTGGGGGGCACCCACGCTTTGCAGCAGAGCCCCATTACACTGATTGTGAGTGTCCACGGTGAGGAACCTGGGACCCCACCGTGGAGACCTGGCTTCCAGTGGCCCCAGATGCAGGGGGACAGCCACGGCTGTGCTGCCCACGGTTTCTAGCTTATTTTTAGCTTAGTTGCTTCTGCTACCAAATCTGTGATTTGAAGCATTTCCTCTGCTTGGCCTGCTCTGCTCCTGCGCTCAGGGCCCTGTAAACAGGGTGCATTCAGGTTGCTCTCCTTGTATCTGAAGCTGCTTTCTCCCCCAGAGAACCCGGCTCTCATCAGCCCCCATTTCAAATCCTCCATTGGAGCCCACCCCTGCTGTGAACGCCCCCCCTCAACTCACCATGTCACCCCTGTTGGTGTTCCCAACCCCACTGGGGTAATTGTGCCCTGCTTCTAATAATCATCACTTAAAAATTTTCTGCCACGTGGTGTTAGGGTTTGGAGGTGAGGTGTCCCCTGAAAGCTCACATGTGAGACCATGCAGAAATGTTCAGAGGTGACATGATGGTATTATTAAAGTGTGACCTAATCAGTGAATGGGTTAATTATTTGAAAGGGCTAGGGTACTGGGAGGTAACTATAGGCAGGTCAGATGTGGCTGGAGGAAGAAGGTCACTGGGACATAACTATGGGACTTTATTTTGTCCCTGGAGCACCTCTCCACCCCCACCACCCTCTCTCTCTTTCTCTCTCTCCCCTCCACCATATCCTTCTGCCATGATGCCCTGTGTCACCTTAGGCCCAAGCCCTAGCGTCATCCAACCATGGGCTGAACCTCAACTGTGAGCCCTAAATCAACTTTTCCTCCTCTAAGTCGCTCTTGTCAGGTATTTTGATCACAGTGACAGAAAGCTGCCTAGCAAAGTTGGATAAAGGAATGCACGCTGATCACCCCCAATCTCTAGCACAGTGCCCACGTTATGCAAATATAGTAATTACATTATTATTACATGAACGAACAGAAACGGGAAGAACGGCTGAACCCAGGAACTCCTCGTTTTCCATGAATCAGGCACGAGCTGTGTCTTTCATGCCTCTGTGGACAGTGTTTTACTGAACCCCTGGTAAGTGTCAGCAAGACCATGAAGGACATGTCCGCCTTATTTATATTCATAGATTCATGAATTCATAGACCCGAGTGCACTTCAGTGATGAGATAGAAGTTGGGAGAAAAGACTCCTGTGAGGTCCCATGTGGGGTGAAGAGGAAGATCAAGGTCAGCAGTGTCTCTGGGGCCCCAGGAGCTCTCCTCTGCTGCTGCCCCAGAGACCCTCCTATGCAGGTGGGCGAAAGAGTCCATTAGCACAGCGTTTATGGGGGAGCCCTCAGAGGCCATGATTAACCACAACAGGAGGATCCTAACATGTGTTGGAGCTTTTCTCTGTGCGTCCACACAACAACTCTATAGGATAGATGCTGTGACTACCCCCTTTTTCCATAGAAAATGTGATTTTGTAAACGAGATTGAATCCAGCTCTTTCCTTTTGTGATACTTATCACTCCTTTCTCTGCCAGTGAGGATTACGGCTCTGATGATGAGTAATATATTTACTCTAGTGATTAGAGAGAGAAATTCTTTCACTGGCAGTCACTCAGATGTAGGGCAAGAGCATGGGGGTGTGTGCTTTGATGAGTTTGCTCCCCTGAGATGCTCTTAGGAGAATCATCAAGGTCTGGGCGATGCCACTTATTTGAACTGAGTGGCACGAGTTCCACACACTGTCCTGTCACAGTTATCTTTACATGCGAAGTTGACTGGGCTCAGGGGTGCCCAGATGGCTCATAGAACATTATTTCTGCCTTAGACTGTGAGGAGGTTTCCGGAGAGATTAGCATTTGAATCAGAGGACAGAGTGCAGATGACCTGCCTGATCAGTGTGAGCAGGGCATCCACCTTCTGTGGCCTGCAGATGTTGGTACTTGTGGTTCTGGGCCTTTGGACTTTGGGACTTACATGAGCTTCCCTTGTTCTCATGCCCTTGGACTCAGACTGAATTAGACCCTGTCTTTCCTGTTTAAGTGTCATGAACTATTCTATTATGATTCTCCTAATAGATTAGTTCATTCAAAAGGAGCTTCCTGCTGGGACAGTCTCTGAGGCCCCCAAGGATCTTATCCCTCTGGGGTCTGGCTGAGGACTGTTCTTCCGGAACCCAGTGCATTTGGATTTATGGCCTGTGCCCCAGGATGACATGGGAAGCTGGTCACACCCTGCCCCATCCTGGGGGGGGGGCACAGCTCAGCAGGAGGCACCTTGCTCAGCCCAGGGCCTTGGCTCAGTGCCTCTTGTCCATGGCCCCCTCCCAGGTCCTTGAAGGTGGAGACATCCAGGGAATAAAGGAGGGAGCAGACGCATTCCTGGGGAAAGGGAGCTGTTTTGAGGCCAAGGGGACAGGGAGGGCGTGGAAGGCTGGGAAGGCAGGACAGCCAGGTGCCCGTGAGGGGAGGGAGGTGCCCCTGGAGGAGCAGGTGTGGGAGTACAGACAGTGGACAGGAGCCTCCTCCCACACGGGGACCCTGGAGCGCAGTTGACAGGGTCTGGGAGGCGGGTGTCAGACCTGCCTTCTCACCTCCTCTGGTTTCATTTTCAAGACTTTAAGGAGGCACGAAATGCAAATGTAGGATTCCTCCGCCTACAGCTTCCACTGAATAGCACGTGCCTTTCACTTTTATGTGTTTTGCCCCTGAAATGTCAAGTGGTTTTTTTTTTCTAGAAGCACTGAATGGAAATAAAAGGGATTCGAGGAGAATTCTGCCTCATTTAAAAGTAGCCTGGAGCAAGTGGGAGTCAACAGAGCCACTTGGAGCCCACCCCTCCTGCCCCTCCGGCCTCTGGCTCCTGCCCGGGGCCTCCTCCCCTGGGAGTTTGGACCTAGGGGCTCAGCGCTGTGCCAGGGACCTGCCAAGCTCCACCTCCCAGAAGGCGGGTTCCCACATTAGCCTGACAGGAAGCAGGTCCCCAAGGAAACTCTGGCCTTCTGGAAAGGAAAAGGAGGAACCCCTGAGAGCAGAAGCCCCCGAGCCTTGGTTTGAGATCCTGTCAACTTCTCCAGGGCAACACCCTGGAAGTCCCCAGGCTGCAGGCTCTTTGGTGCCACCTGGACTGTGGGAGGGGCAGTCAACAGCAGGGACACGGGAGGCCTTCACCCTGATGCTGAGCAGCTGTGGCCCTCAGCTCTTCAAAAGTGCAGCTCATCCTGGAGAGGACCAGTCAGGGCTGCGGAGGGACAGTGGCTTTCTGGACTATCTGTTACTTGGCTGTAGGCTTCTGTAGCATTTAGAGGTCAGCACTGGTCAAAAGCCAACAGTTTCCTATTGGTCCTTCTAACATGCACCTGAAGTCAGATCTGAATGCGCATTTGTCAGGTCGAGTGCTTGTAGAACGCTGTGCCTGTCATCTCGTGGACCATCTTCAACCTGCTCCGTGCCTTGACTTGTTCCTTAATGGAGGCCCATCCACGTCACCTGGCTTCCCTGCTGTGTTATGTCCCCTTCATGGGCTCCATTCGCTTTCCTCTCATTCCTTCAACAGATATTGATTGGCAAACGGCTCTGCGTCAGGTTTGTGTGAGGGGCCACAAATCTAGTCGTCATGACACTGAAGATCCTGGGAGCCAGTGTTGAGGTGTGTGTGTGACTTCAATCAGAGGTGTTCAGCACAAGGAAAAGAGTAAGAGGAAAGAAAAAGACAGTGATATAAAGAGCACAGGCGATGTCGTCCGAAGCTCTGCCAAGTGCAGAGGCACGTGCTGCTGACTTCACAGCTGGACCCCGAGATTCATCTGACCAGTGAGAAAGCCAAGGAGTGGCCAAGGCAGGTAGCTCAGTCCAGCTCAGACAGGAGGAACTGCTTGAGCAAAGATACAGGGGTACAGGAGGAAACAAGGAAAGGTCCACAGAGTAGGAGCATCAGCATGGGGTGAGAAGGGGGTGGGAGAGGAAGAGGAAGTGGGGCCAGGAAGGACCAGAGGATAAGGCTCGCCCTGGAAGCCAGAGATTTTTCATTCAGATGCCTCATTTGAGGTAACTTGGGGTACAGAAAAGGGTGAAGGGAGAGCTGGAACAGGGGGCCTGACAGCCCTCCTCTACTCTGAGAAGTTCTGCTGCTGTCAGCCCAGACTTGGGGACTCACATCAGATTCAGTGTGGACAGGAGAAGCATTTGCCTTTTAATCTTCATAACATATGAGTGTGCATGGAACCAGGGAAAGTTTTATAAATTAAACTTTGATTCTGGTCATGACAAATGAAGAAGAACAGTATTTACCCCCTGACTGTAAGCAACCAGAAAAGCAGACAAAACATACCTAACATCACAGACAAGGGGCTGTGCAGGAGCATGGTCCTGGAGTGGAGGAGACAGGGAGCTGAGCCCGGGGACTGCACACTGATTCCCCAGAGGAGCTTCGAGCTGCAGAGCATGGAGGGAGGACTCAGCAGAGCTCAGCACCTTGGAAAATTGAAGAGGAAGAGACCAGAGTGTGAGAAGGCCAAGGTGGCTAGAATCTGGAGAACGGAATGTTGAGGAGGAAGGAGCTGCACAGAAAGGGATTTCTGAAGTTATCAGAAGGGTCCACTTGAGAAGGAGTGTGAGTAATGACCCCCATATAGGCAAAAGGAAAGTACTTACCTAGGGCCAGGAGAGGACCACCAGAACAGAGCAGGTGGGAAGTCTCCAAGCTCACACAGGACTGTGGTCAGTTCTTATCCCGCCTTCAGGGGGAGAGTTCATAATAAATGGGACACCAGGTGGAATACTCAGGAGGTCTGGGCATTAGAGGTGGGCATTCAGTGACCTTAGAGGAACTCCACCCTTGTATCCGCTCTAACAAACTTAAAAGAAAGTCCCCAAATAATTCAAATGACTTAATTGCTTTTCAGAACAAAATTTCTTTTTATTTAAAGAAATAAACAAGTTCTGAAAACAACAACAACAAAATACAATCACAGTGTCCAACATCTAATAAGAAATTACTAGATGTTCAAAGAAGCAGGAAAATATGACTATAAGCAGAAGAAAATAATAACCACAAATTACAAATTTTGGGGGGGAGCTAGTAGATAAGATCACTAAAATAGCTATTATGAATATGCTCTGATGTTCAGGAAGGCAAAGGGGAATATAAACACTGATAGAATATCTATAGCAGAGAAATACAATTTCTGAAATGAAAAAAATCGCATGTGATGGGACTGACAGCAGATTAGGTCTTGCAAAAGAAAAGGTCAACAGAATCGAAGATGTAGGAAAAAATAACTATGCAAAATAAAGCAGAGAGGAAAAATACTTTGAAGAATGAAAGAATGAACAGACTCTCAGTAGCCTCTGGGCCAACATCAGCCTAAAGTACTTAAAGCTGACGTTCCCGGAGAGGACATGGGGGAGAGATGGGGACAGAAAAACATTTAGAAAATAATAACCAAAAAATTTCTAAATTTAATAAAAATTATAATCCTAAGTATCCATAAAGCTCAACAAAAACCAAAGCAGAAGAAATATGAAATAAATCACATCAAAGCACATCATAATTAAATTGAAAAAAGCCAATGATAAGGGGAAAATATCTCAAAAGCAGACGGGGGTGGGGAAGAGACATATGATGTATGTGCCCAGGAACAAAGACAAGAATAGAATATGTCACATCAGAAGACAAGGAAAGCATAAAATAATGGAGTGACATCCTGAAAATACAAAAATAAATATAAGCAAAGCATTCTAGACCCAGTGGAAATATCATTTAAAAAACACACTTGAAGACTGTTTTAGGATAGATGAGAGAATTCAGCTTCAGCAGAGCGTCCCTTCAAAAAACACTGAAGAAAGTCCTTTTGTTATAGGGAAATTGATAACACATAGGAATCAGGATCCATACAGGAAAAGATGAAAACTAGGGTGGAAGACATAATTATTTTCTCTTTTTTTACTCTTTGCAATGAAAATACAAACTACATCAATGTATGGTGGGGTTTGTGATATACACTGGAGAAAAATGTAGGAAAACAGTAGCATGAAGGAAGGGGGGAAATGTAAGCTTACTCTATGAGGTTCTTATAGTGGCATAGTAGTATTTACAAATATACGGAATGATTCAAGAAATGTATTGTAAAAGCTTGAGCAACCAGTAAAAATATAGACAAGTAACAGAAAGAGATATCACTAGTAAACCAGTAGTGGAAAAAAAGAACTTAATAAAGATTCAGTTAATTCAAGGGAAGGCAGAAAAACTAAGAGTGACAGCAAACAGATGGAACAGACAGAAACAGACATCCAGTCGGTAGATCGAACACCAAACTTATCTATTGTCACCTGAAATGGATCTTAAAAATGATCTGAAAAATCAATTAGAAGTCTAAAGATTATCAAACTGTCATTAATGAATGTATTAAAGACATACTGCATTATACATCATATAATGTAGTATTTAGAGCTGAACTTCACAAAACATGTGAAAACTAAAAAAAGTGCCAGAAGACATTAAAGATTGAGATATACCATGTTCATGGATCTGAAGCTGCGGCATGGGGAAGACGTGAACTCTTCCCACATTGGCCTACGGATGTGATGCAAATATACAGGTGTATGACATTATCCATATCAAAATCCCAACTGACGTTTTTGTTGACCTGGATAAAGTGAATGCAAAACGTATGTGAAAATGCCGTAGACCTAGATGTATCTCAAAGGATTTTGAAGAAGCAGAGCAAAATGTATTTATACTACCTGATTTCAAGTAAACTCTGAGGATCTAATTAATGATCAGAAGCGTATGGTGTCAATATAAGAACAGACATAAAGCAAGGAAACAGAATAGAGAATATGGGGAAAGACCCACAAATAAATGAGTGCTTTTCAACAGAACGGCAAAGCTGGGCTGGGGGTGCAGCTCAGTGGTGGAACACTTGCTCAGTGCAAGGTTGATAAGTGGGTAGAGGACGGGAGTCTCATCTGGCTGTGAGACCAACCACACAGGTGTGGAGGAGAACCACACATGCTTCCTCAACTCTTAGCTCACACTTTCCTAGAAATTTACCTGGAAATAGATCATAGACTTAAAGGTAGTTATTAAAACAAACTTCTGGAATAAAACATGGAGAAAATGTAGGCTTGATTTAAGAGAGAAACAAATGAGAGAAATGGAGAAAGAAAGAGAATTAAAAGTCGGGACTGTAAAAGAAAACAATGAGACTTCCAATTTCATCAAAATGAAAAATACATTCCTAAAACCCTTGTTTTTGTCAACATTTTCACTGCTGTGACTAAAAGACCTGACAAGAACAACTTTAGAGGAGAAAACACTGGAGGGCTCCTAGTTTCAGAGGTCTAGTTCACAGAGAGCCGGCTCCATTCCTTGGGGCTCCAGGTGAGGCAGGACATGATGGCGGGAGAGTGTGGTGGAGGGAAGCAGCTCATGGTGATCAGAAAGCAGAGAGAGAGAGAGAGAGAGAGAGGAGGGAGGGATAGGTATTCCACTCCAGAAACAAAATATATACCCCCAAAACACACCCCCAATGACCCACCTCCTCTGGCCCCACCTATCCACCTTCAGTCACCACTTAGTTAATCCCCATCAGGGAATTAATCCACTTATTGGGTTAAGGTTCTCATGACCCAATCATTTCTCCTCTAGACCTTCTTGCATTGTTTCACACGTGCGCTCTTGGAGGACACCTGCTGTACAAACCACAACGTTCTGCCCAGCCCCCAAAAGCTCATGTTCCTCTCACAATGCAAAACGCACATAGTCCATGTCCAAGAGTCTCCATAATCTCAACAGTTCAAGATGGCCCAAAAGTTCAGGTTCAAAGTCTCCTCTGAGACTCAAGAAAAGCTCTCATGGTGAGCACCTATTAGAAACCCAAAGCAGTTTATAAGTATCCAGCACATAAAGATACAGAGCAGCCATTTCCATTCACAAAACGCAGGAGCACAGAAAAAAAGGGGAAGGACCAAATCAGACTGAAATCCAGCTGGACAAACAAGTCCTGTGGCTCCAAACCCAGCATCGGGGGCACATGACATAGTGATGTTCTGTCCAAAGGGCTTGTTAGCTCTGCCCCTGTGGCCTTGTTGGTGGCAGCCCAAGTGGCCTTCCTGTTGGCTTGTCTTTGCTCAATGCCTGCAGCCTTCCTCCTCGGATGCTCCACGATACTGGCATTTCTTAATCTCGGGCTTCTCCACTGCAGTCTCCTCTTCCTCCTCAAATCTCCACACTTTGACTCCACAGGGGCTGCCTGCAGGAATTCTGACCCTGCTGGACTTCGCCTGGCCTCCCAGGCCTTCCTTTGAAATCCTGGTGGAAGCTTCCATGACCCGCTAACTCCAGCATCCTGCCTTCTTGAAGAACCAGCACCGCGTGTGATGCCAAGGTCTGCTGCCAGGAACCCTGGCTGCAGCAGCCTTGGAGAGTCTGGGTGGCTGAGCACGGTGACAAGACGTCATAGGCTCCCCTCACAAGAAGGGGATCCACTGGTTTCTTCTCCAGAGAATTTTTACTTTTACTCCCTTGAACCTGGGATGGGTGTGGTCTTTCCAGCTCCTGAGAAGCCCTCAAACCATCTGTCCTATTGTCTCTGGGCAAAGTCTATAGCTTTTCTTTCTTGGTAGAAATGTCTTTGACAATTTCCTTAGCCCCGGTTTTATTCCCAACTTTCAAGTCCAAGTTTTTCTAATCTTTCCACTCTGCTTTCTGCTCCTGATTATCATAATAAATTTGGCTAAAAGTCACCAGTAATATCCATGCCACAGCCTGATGTTCTGCTGCCTAGAAATTTCTTCTGCCAGATTAAAAAGTCCGTCACTTTTAAAATCAGCCTCACAGGAAGTCTCAGGACCCAGGCAAAATGCAGACAGCTTCTCAGCCAGAACATAAGTGGCCTCTTGCTCAATTGCCAATAGAGTCTCCCTCTGACCCCTCTTGAGCCCTGTCCTCACTGTTTGTGGACACAGGCATTCTGCTCTTCTGAGCTCCCACCAGAACTGGCCGTGAAGCTCCACTCTCAACAATCTATAGCATTTCCAGTTTGCACTGCTACACATCTCAAAGTTCCTCCCCCCAATTCCCAAAAGCTCCAAAAGCTTCTGGACCACGTGGTCACGTTAGTCACAGCAACGACCCCACTTCTCAGTACCAATATTTGTTTTAGTCAGATTCTTGCTGCTGTGACTAAAAGACTAGACCAGAACAATTGTAGAGGAGGAAAAGTTTATTTCAGGGCTCATGGTTTCAGAGGTCTCAGTCCCTGAGAGGCCAGCTCCATTCCTTGGGGCTCCAGGTGAGGCTGAGCATCAAGGCAGAAGAATGTGGCGGAGGGAAGCAGCTCACATGATGATCTGAAAGTGGGGAGCGGGGGTGGGGGGGTGTCTCCACCCACCAAATACAAAATATACATCTATTATATAAAACCATAAAACTCTCAAAAACACATTTAAGAAAAGTAAAAATGACATGCATCATGAAGCCTATGCTTCATAAATCACTTGCATTCAGAATATATAAAGAGCACTAACAAGTGAACAATAAACCAAATGGGAAGAAGAATTGAATAGAAAACTCGCCCAGGAAAATATATAATGGCAAATAAGCACAAAAGACATTCAGCATCACTAGTCATCAGAGAAACACAAATTAAAACCACTGTGAGATAGTAGCCCACACCCATTAGAATGGCTGAAATTAAACAGCCAGATAATGCCAGTGCTGGTGAGGATGTCGACCCTCCGGAACGCTCCTGCATTGCAGGGGAAATTTAAAATTATAAAGGACAGTTTGGAAATCTGTCTGGCAATTTCTAGAAAAGCTAAACGTATATCTTCGATGCATTGATTCATCCATTCCATTACGAGGCATTTGCCAAAAGAAAAAAAAAAATATGTGTGTCTACCCAAAGACTTGCACAAGAGTATCTGTGGCCCTTTTCTGTCCCAAACCAGGAAAACAAGAAGAGATAAACAAAATATGACCTGTCCATTTAATAGGACACTACTCTAATAAAAAAAGGATAAAAACAACTGATAAACACAGCACCACGGACCTTAAAGGTGGATTGTATGGAATTTTGAAAAGATGCAAAAGACTAAATATCATATGACTTCATCTATCTGAAATTTTAGAAAAGGCGAAACCAAAGCCACAGAACCACAGCAGACACAGTTTGTGGGGGAGGGATTGACTGCAAAGAGGCATGGGGGAGTGTTCTGGGGTTGTAACAATGTTCCCACTGTGACGGGAGACCTGAGGCAATTGGAGCTTGGGACTTCCAATTCTGGGACCTGGCCCTCTGGGAATCCTGTAGTCCCTCCTGTCCCCTGGGCCACTCAGAGGTATTCAATGTCCCCAAGACAGGAGCACTGGGTTGCCCTCCTGCTAACACCCCTCATGCAGATGGGTGTCAACTTACTGCTAGAAGCCAGGGGCTCAGAAGAGGGAACTGGCACCTAATTGGAAATATCTTTAACACCCTATTGATGGCTTTCCCCCTACTGCTCTGTGACAAAATGAAACAGTAAAAGATATCGATTTTTCTCCAGCAGGAAAAGGGGGAGGAAGGCTGGGTCTTAAAATGAAATTATGGTTATTGTTCTCCTGGTAACATTTCTTCTGTGCCACCCTGACAGATGGCTCTTTAAGTGACAACCGATTTGTATTTCATTAGGACACTTGAGGCAAAAGATCAATGATGCTTCTCGGAACCTCTCTGCCACGGCAGTGGGGCGCATGAGCAGGGCAAGAAGCCTGCAAAGGCCCAGCTACAGTTAGGCAGCTGCCGCAGACACTGACTCGGCAGCCACAGCGCATTGATTTCCAAAGCGATGCGCGAACCCGGGGAGTTTTATTGGCCTGCTGGTTCTGTCTTGGTGGCCAAGGATGCTTTCTAATAAAGTGGTCCTGCCTCTGGGGAAATGAGCTCTTTAAAGGCTGGATTAATTCTGGACGGGGGGTGAGATGGGGGTCAGCCACATTCTGGGTGAGCCAAGTCCAGCTTCAGCCTGCAGCTGGGCTGCCAGGCCTGGGCGGTTGCTAACACACTGAGCTGTCCTTGGTAAAGCACCCAGGGGGCACCAGGTCCTGGGGAACACCTTAGACCCCGGGGGGCCACCTCGACACCATTAGCAAAGACAGGCACTTGGGGCAGCAAAATAACTCCAGAAACACATCCTGCTGTGTACCACCGGTGAGCTCTGGGCTCAGAACCAATAGAACTCAGTAGCAGAAGCCTGCTATTTTCTAATGGTATTTTTTTTTTCAGTACTGGGTATTGAACCTAGGGTGCTTCACTACTGAGCTACATCCCCAGATCTTTTCATTTTCAATTTTGAGACAGGGTCTCATTAAGTGGCTGAGGCTGGCCTCCAACTTGCAATCCTCTTGCCTTGACCTCCCGAGTCGCTGGGATTTCAGGTGTGCACCGCCACGCCTCCCTGGCTGTGCATTCTTGACTAAACGATTCAAATTTTTTGAAAGCCAACTTCACAGGGCTGCTCCAGGGAGAGGTGACATCCTGAATATGGAGTGCCCCGACAGTAGCTCAGTCCAGGTGCACTGACGCTGAGGTCCACCCTGGGAGGAGAGCCGGCTGCCTGCTAGGCCTGAGGAGCAGGCTCGAGGGCAGACATTTATTAGCAAGAGAGATGGTTGGGTATTCCGGAAAGGACACGGGGGAAGGGAAAATACATCACAGCCTTCTCACTCAACTTCGTAAACATCGTTGATCTGAGGCAGGAGTCAGTTCAGGGCTGCAGACGTATTGATTGATTGGGCCTTTCAATGAGTTCTGTGTTGCATACGCTATTGGTTCCCGGCCCATCTCCCCAGCAGGTCTAAGAAGAGATGTGCAGCAGGCATATGAGAGGCACAGGATGAAGCTGCAGCAAGAAGAATTTAGGCTAGACACCAGAAAGAATGTCCTTTCTGCTGCACTTTATCAGTAGAGAAGGATTCTGGTCTCAGTGCAAACCAGGGGGCACAGGCTGGGCCAGGCCTGGTCCTCCACACTTTCACCATAGGCACCTGGAACTCACACCAGTCCAGGGTGTGGATTCGGTGGTTGCCATTTCTGTTCCACACCTGAGAAAACTGGGGCTCAGAAGAGGAGGCTAAGTAACTGACTCAATCACTGGCAAAAACCAAGATTCCGGCCCGGGACCTGTTCCAGATTCTTTCTCCAAACCAGCACGGGACGCTGCCTCTTTGCTCTCTTGCCTGTTTATCCATTCTTCTGCCAATGAAGACCCCTGGTGCTGGCAGCCACCAGAAGTTGCAGAGGGGCCTGGAATAGATTCTTCCTCGGGGATTCCGGAAGGAACCAACCCTGCGGGCTCTTTGACTTCAGACTTTTAGCCTCAGGAACTTCGAGAGTTCTATGCCTGCCCTTTGGAGCTTCCTCGTCTGTGATGATTTGTCACCTGTCCCTTGGAATAGAGCACGGTCCTCAACATCCCTAAATCCAGGCTCCCGTGGGCTTCCCCCACCCCCACAGCACCATGTCCCAGCCTGGGGACAGTTGTCAAATCATGAGGACAGTTTATTTTCCTCCGGAAGGTAATGCCTGGAGAAGATACCAGAGTATGTAGACATGTATTAGAATCACGTTATCAGTGCCTAAATTAGTGCAGACGGGTAACAGGGCAGAAGGCGGCAGCTGGCCACAGCCACAGACCTGTTGAACGTGTGTGTGTGCCTGTGACTGAGCCCACGCCACAGGAGCCCGCTAAACCCAGTGCACAGGAGGGCAGCCCCTGCCCCCCCCCCCCAAATGAGCTGTACTATTCCAACATAGCGGTCTGAGCAGACGGCAGAGATCTACACTGTCCTCCAAAAATACCAAACTAGCATCTTCCACAGAAAATGTCAAACTGCTTTTACTGTAAGGGGCAGACCCAGCCACTGCTCATGCAGGATGACAGGCCCCGACATGGAAGAAATACACCACAGAATGCAAAAGGGAAGCGACCCAGAGTGTTGAGACTCCACTGTGCGCCTGATGCAGACCCGGGCAACTTATAGGTGAACCGTACTTCATGCCCATGCGAACCTCGCCCAGCAGGGGTTATCACCCCCAAAGCCCTGTCCTGGGCCCCATCCACAATATCTGCTGCAGAGTGAACCCCCATTCTACAGATGAAGAAGCTTGGGTCCAAGGCAGTTAGGTGGATCAGCCATGTCTTGCTTTCAAAGCACCTCTGACTTCTAGGCCAGACGCTTAATTGCAAGTTGGTGTGTTGTTCTGAGTCTCAGTTTTCCCATCTGCACACAGGAACTATAGCATCTGCCTGCAGGGTAAGTTTGGGGATTTGATGAAGTGACAGGTGTTGGGCCTGAACACTGTCCTGGCACAGAGAAGGGGCTCAGAGGTAATGGGGACATTGCTAGTGCTAGGTAGAAGCATAATGTGATCTATGGTGTGCCTGGGGCCAAACAGGTCCTGTTTAGCACGAATTAGACACATGTGCATAAAGCCCAGGTGTTTGGGTCCAGGATGTCTGGCTGTCTCTAATGACTTGCTCTCTCCTGCTTGTTTCTACCACTTCTTATCGGCTTTAGCATTGAACAAGCATCCAGCTCTGCACACAGAACTGCCCCGGGCTGACCCTTCTGGTTGTTCCTAAGCTGACCACCTGAGCTCTGTGATCCAGCAGATCCAAGTAAGGTGTTGGTGGCAAATAGCGGCGATGGATGGAGTGGAGCCATTGACAACTGTCAACAGAAGAATCATAGCGTGGACCCTCCACTCTTTGAAGCAAAACTCTGTGTCTTCTTTGGATGGGTTACCAGTCCCCTCTTGAAAACTGACTCCAGCTTGGTAGTGGGCCTCAATGGAATGATTATCTGAATATAGGGCATCAGGGGGCACATGACCTGCACTTCCTATCTGAACGACAAGCTACCAGCCCTCCTAGCCCCAACTTGGGGGTGTGCAGCAGCTGTTTGACATCAGAGGGACATGGCATATGGGCGTGGGCGGGTCTGGAAGGTAGAATAAGTTGCGTAACAGGTAGCTCAGAGTCCTTCCATGTCACCTGGCCTCACTTCTCTTTCCCGTCCCTCCCAGCCCAAGGCCTGATGGGGAGTTTCTTAGACTGGTTGACTGAGGAAGAACAGATCTGGTTTAGGGGTGAATTTGCATGATATCACTGGGTGGTGGGTGGTGCCATGGCCCAACTTGGGAACGATCCTTTGGAAAAACAATGAAGGCAAAAATCTTCCAGTTTGAGTAAGTCTCACGTTAGACTTGTCTGGGCCGTGTCCCTGGGCCTGAGGTATGGAGCTGCCTTAACTGGTGGGCAGTTGCTGATGATCTGGGGACTCAGAAGGAATAAGGTAGAAGATCTGTGGCAGGGAGTCTGGGAACAAGGTGTACAGATGGCCTTCTCAGAATTGGGGACCTTAACGATATATTGTCCTATGCCAATAATAGGCATCCACTGCAGAGAAGGCTCTCAATAGTGACTGGGCAGAGTGACGTGTTTGGTGGTGTCCTTCACCTCAGTACTTGTTCAAAGAGACAGCCAAGGTGGCTGAGAAGATGGCTGGGCGGGTGCCTATGTCTATTATAAAGAGCTTCATTTTAACCAAGGATGACCTGCCCAGCTCCCTACTGAGTGCCCAGTCTGTCCAATGTTGAGGCTAACATCAAGCCCCAATATGACACCATTTCCCAGGGGCGACTGTCAAATACCTGGTAACAGGTCAGTGACGTTGGAACACTTCCATGACACAGAGCAGAGATTCACCGTCACTGGGACAGACATGGATTCCAGATAAGAATGTGCCTCTCCTGCTCCAAGGTGCTTCAGGAAGCACAACCATTCCTGAGCCCAGAGTCTCTATCCACCACCACAGCTCTGCCCAGAACTGCTCACCTCCCAGGAAGGACGGTGCAATAGGGACCCGGGTCTGAGTCATGAACTGCCCCTCCCACACCACTTACCTCCCAGAACCAGTTGGTATTATTAAGGTGAAGAGCTTCCCGGGCGTGCAGGGTGGCAGCACTTGAACATTAGCATCTTGAAAGAATGCTTCGACTTGGAGACCATCCTGTGGCGCTGTCTCCCACCCCAGCTGTGCTGCGAATGTGTCCTCCGAAGTCCACGTGTCAGAAACTTAATCCCCAGTGCAAAAATGTGGAGAGGTGGGACCTTTCAAAGATGATGGGCTCTGAGGGTCCTGCCCGGGAGTGGACTCATGCTGTTGTCACAGGAGAGGCCCCTGACAGAGGATGAGTTTGTTCCTTTCCATCTCCCCTCCATGCTTTCTGACCCTTCTGCCTTTCACCATGGGATGAAGCAAAACAAGAAGGTCTTTACCAGGCAGGGACCCAGCTGCAGGGAAGAGGACCTTGGACTTCCCAGCTCCCAGAGTGGTGAGGAAGTACAATTCTGTTCTTTGTAAAGTAACCCAGATGTATGTCTCTAAGTAGCACAAGATGGGGGAGACACCTCCATAACCACAATCCATGGGTCCTGGAACCCGGGGGTAAAACAGAGGTGGCCCTTCTCACCGTGAATCCCTCACACCCATGTGCAGTTCTCCTCAGGCTGCCGTAGCTAGGTCCATGCACTCTGAGGCTGGACAGTGGAAACATAATGTCCAAGACCAAGGTGTCTGCGGGCGTTGTCTCCTGGAGGCCTCTCCTGGGCTTGCAGATGCTGCCTTCTCGCTGTGTCTTCACGGCTTTTTCCTTTCGATGTAGTCACACGCAGGGCTTCTCTTCTTCTTAAGACTGCAGTCTTATTGGATTGGGACCTGTACATTTGACCTCGTTTAATCTTAATCACCTCTTTAAGGGCCCTGTATCCAGATATGGTCACATTGAGGGCCAGGGCTTGTGCCAGTCTGTTTTCTGTTACTATAACAAAATGATTTTATGAAGAAAAGAGGTTTGTTTTAGCTCACTCCTCTGGAGGCTCAAAGTCCTAGATCAGGCAACCCTGTCTGTTAAGCCTCTGGTGAGGGCCTGACGGGAGACGGTGCCACAGTGGCGAGAGCCAGGGTGGGCAGAAGACCACGTCTTAGACCAGGAAGCCAGGGAGCTGCTCCGGCTCTGGCTCGCTTTCATAAAAACTCGCTCATGAGAGGTCCCCACGAGAGTGACCTCACTTCCTCTGAAGAGCAGCATCCCCAGTGACCTAGAGACCGCCCATGGGACCCCACCTCTTTGGGGCTTCACACCACCTCCCAACATCACTGTCAGTGGACATAGGAGCCCTTGGGGACAAACCGCATTTGCCACCACAGGTCTTCAACGCCATTCATTCCACACTGCCTACCCACGGATGATGGCTTCCCATCCTGAACGTCCCAAGCTTGGCCAGTCTGAGCTCATATCCCCCAAAGCAGCGGGAGATGTTCTAGTGAGTTCCATTGCACTGGGAGGCAGAATCACCACTGTCCCCTGGGAGTCTCTTATGCCTTTAAATCAACAGAAATTAAAAGGGTCACTGTGCTGATTAACATGACCCAACCCCATCCCCAGGGGAAATGGCTGGATCACTGCACAACTAGGGGCCAAGAGGGCTGTGCCTGGGACCCAGCTCATTCGCTGGGGAACCTCTGAATTCTTCTCTGTTCCATAGTAAAAGTTCCTGGAGGAAGGACACAGACCCATTCCTGAGGACACAGACCTTTAGGGAATGACCATTGGGTTTCCTCCCCACAGTGAGCGCTGCTGCCGAGGCTGTGGCTGAAGTCAAAGGAAACACATCAAAGGGAGCAGAGGAGGGAAGTCACAATATCAGCTGTGCCCTGTGATCAGTTCCAAAACAGAAGGCTGTGGGGGCTCTGGATGTGCTCTCCTTGCACCTGACCTGTACATTCATCTGATCGTCTCCATCCCGCCATCTGATCTTCAGGCTGCTGGAGGCTAACTTTGCAATTTAACTGAACACGGAGGCTCCATGGCTGAATTTCAGGAGGAAGGAATGGAGTCCAAACAGTAATCGCAGGGACTCTTTGCCTCCTCATTTTGGCAAAAGAATGAGAATCTCTCCACTTGTGCTGGGGACAGCCGCCTCCTGGCAGATGGAAACAGGAATGGGCTCGTTTCTGCGGTGGAAGTTCAAGTGTGTGTTGAAGGGTTCATTTGTAAGTTGAGTGGGCAGAGGGTGGACTGTGCCAAGGATTGATTTCCTGCCTCTCCTCTCCAAACCTCCCCATTTGTTCTGTATTTGGACACAGGAGCTGGACCTGTAAACACTTCTCTTTGCCACAATATTACTCTCTCTCAGCAGCTGGCTGAGAGGTGCTCTGCCTGCTCTGCTCCCAGAAGGACTTCTCCTCCTGTCACACAGCCTTTCCTGCCAGCCAACCCAGGGTGTCCACTGTCCATCAAGTGCCTCTGACACCCAGCGGGCCACTTCCTGTGGGCCACTCCTGGTCTTCCCACACCCCCCAGCAAGCCTCTGGTCCCCCCAGCTAGCTGACCCTATAGACTGACCCTGAGTACAACTCCTGCCAGGTTCTTTTGCCACCAGCACATCGTGTGTTCCTGAGTAGCCTCAGGCTCTCCAACCGCATCTAAACCTCAGCTCTGAAGTCCTTAACTGCTGAACCAGTCAACCCCCTTGGCACAGAGGAAGCCACTACTTCTTGCAAGATGCTCCTCAACTTGCGATGGGGTTGTCTTCCCCACAACCCATCGTAAATGTAAAATATCATAACTTGAAAATGCGGGTAATACACCCAAACACAGAGTAGCTTAGCTCAGCTGCACAGTGCATCCCACCTAGTGACCTGTGGCTGACCGGGAGCAGCCACCGTCATGCTGTCCAGTATCTCAAGAGAGTGCTGATCAGCACTTCACCATCCTGGGAAAAGATCAAAATTCAAAACCTCAAGCATGGTTTCTGTGGAGCGCCCATGGCTTTTGCACCATCAAAAAGTCAAAAAAAAAAATTGTCAATTGACTCATCATAATAAGCTGGAGACCGTAAGCTGTGCTCCAGAGAATTCAACACTAGCATCAACCTCCTTTGACAAGTTATTCTTCACATTAAGCTTTCCCTGTTCTAATTCCTGGTGGGGTGTCCGTCTCCAAACTGGATCCTGATGATCCCCCGTGTGAATCAGGCAAGGGGCTGGGGGAGGGGTTGGTAGGACCCTTGGGTCTCAGAAGGACGGAGGCCACTGAGTTCACACAGCATCTATTTGGTGTCTCACCATCCTGGATGTGAGGACACAGCCACGAACCAGAACAACGGAGGCTCCGTCTTCTGCCACGGGGCTCTGTCTGGCAGAGTGAGCGAGAGCCACCTGACTTTCTATAAATGTTCTGCATAACCCCCAGGTGAGCTCTGAAATCTTTCTATCCTTGTTCGAAAAGGCAAACAATAAGAATAATACAGTTTTGAGAGTTAAATGGGGAAAACCGCATAAATGGCTTAGGACCGTGCCTGGCACATGACCAACACTCAATAACTCTCATCTGTTTCTATGAATAAACCCCAGAAAGACAATGAAATAGACAGCACCCTCTCCTCTGTTGACAGAGGAGCAAACAGGCCCAGAGACACTAAGGTCACACAGGAAGTGCATGGCAGGCTTGGTTCTAGAATCCAAATACTCTAATGCTTCCCTCCAGCGGCATCTTTCTGGACGAATCCTAGTCCTGACCCACAGACGCCCCTGGCCCAGGTGGATGGAAGGGACAGCAGGGATCCCACCAGAGTCAGCCTGAGCTGTTTCCTGATTGTGACCAGAGTGGGGCAGAGGGGACTGTGGACATTGCTGCCCAGGGAGCCCCTCAGCCGGATGCCACGGGACTCATGTGTCTCACCGGCTGCCTGGCCCACCTGTGATCGGGCTAGAGGACAGTGGCCTTAGATCTCAGAGATGTAGAGAGACCAGAGACTGGAAGGAAGAGCTGGGCTGGGCCTTGGAACTGGTCCTCCCCTCTCCTCCCGCTCTCGTCTCTCCTCCACGATTCCTGGTTCTTTCCCTCCTTCCTCTCTTCTTCCTGTTCTTGTCTCACCAACTGTCTTCTTCCTTTACTTCTCTTTCCCCTTCTTTTCCAGTTACGTCTCCTCCTCCCCTCCCCCCTAACCCTCCTCCTCCTCTCTCTTTCCCGTCCTCCCATCTCTTCCTCCTTGATCCCATGTTCTCCTCTTTCCCCTTCCATTCCCTCCTTCTGGCAACACGGAGGCCAGCCTCCTCTCTAGCCTCCCAGTCTTCTCACACCACACTGAAGCATCCTTGCTGCCAACAGCCACCGCCCTGGGGCTTGCCACCAGAGAAAAGAACGTCTCTCTCCTTCTAATTAGCTGCTGCCTTTAGCTGATTCAACTGGGTCTTTGCAACACATTTTGTTTCTGAGCAGAGCATCTGTCCTGGAAGACCTGCGCCAGCCCAGCAGGACAAAGTCCCTCTGCAGCTCCATGCCTTCTCAGTGTCACATCCTGATGTCTGCTTTATCTTAAGGAAAGAGCAGGCCCTGGCCCACAGTCTTGGCTTCTCCTGCAGGGGGCAGATTGTCCCGGAGTCACTGGGCATTTAAAGGAGAGGGTGTGCTGGGGGGCTCACAGCCCGCCCCCGCCTGTCTTCCCTGCTTGTAGGAGATGGTGTTCTGGTTCCACGGAAGGGCGCAGGATTGAGCCTGTGGATCTGGGTATAATCGAGCCTCACCTGCAGCCTCCCAGCCTCTGTGAGCCTCATTTGTCTCCCGGAGGTGCTGGTAAGCCCTCTCCCACCCCTGCAGTCTGCATCGTGCTTGTCCACTTCAGCACCCTGCCATCAGACCGCGAGACCCGCAGGCAGCACCCTGATTTGTAGCCCCTCTCCTCCCAGCTCGGGGGTCTAAGGACACCCTGCCAAGAAAGGAGTAGAGGAGGAGGGTGTAGCCCTGAATCCTGGCTCTTCAGTACTTATCAGGGCTGGGGCTAAATGGGTACCCAGAGATTCGCTGCATGAAGTTCTGTCGAAAAAGCAGGAAAGCTAAGGGCTCCGGGAGCTCGGTTTCCAGTGCCGGTGGCTTGGCTGAGGCCACTGTGGGCTGCTGCCCTCTGTGCTGCCCTCCATGCCACCAGGGTACCCAGAGACCTCCACTCTCCCACACCAGCGCACAGCGGCCTGCGTGCCTGCAGCTGCATGTCGCCACAGACCCAGCAAGGAGCACGGCAGACACGTCACCTGCACCACCAAATAGCACAAGTGGCTGTTTAATGAGGAGCCTGGGGAGCAGCCCTCGAATCCTGGCCTGGGATCTAAATCTCAGTGATTATGGCTCACTGGTCCCTTCCAAAGGCCCTCGGGTTCCTACTGAACGCAGTCAGGACAGCAGAGCCTCTCAGCACCTGTGGCCAGACTCCCTCTAAACCAGCTGTTGTGCACCTGATGGGAGCAGGCAAACCGGGCTGAGCAGGCGCTGGGCGGAAAGCCCAGGGCCCGACTGACAGGCGCCTGGAGTGAGGCCCGTTCTAAGCATTCTGAGCCATGACCACCCTGGGCTGGGCAGTGTCTGACCTCCCTCCCAGAGGTGTGATCATCAAAGCCAGATTCAGCCTCTGTTGTTAAAAGGCCACTGACAGGAGCCTGGGAGGTGCCACAGGACCACAGTGGGACTGGCCACACCCCAGGGGCGGCTCCCCAGCGGGCCTCGGTTTGAATCTGACTCTGCCCCTGCAGATGGCGTGACCTTGGGTGAGTTTCACAGCCACTCTGAGCTTCCATTTCCACCGTTGAGGGTGTGGGTGGGAGGGGAGGGGAGGGGAGGAGGGGCAACCGCTGGCCTCTCTAAGGCGCTCTCAAGGTGGGCTCTGTCTCCGCAGCAGTGGAAGCTTGTGGTGTGCTGTAAGCAGGACCGGCCCAGGCCGGGGTGGGGGGGTGAGGGGATGAGAGGAGGGGGACAGGAGGGTTTTGCATTTCATATAGGACAAAAGCGGAAAACGCTGCTGAGAACAGCTGCCAGAAAACAGTAGCAAATGCCACCAGGATGGAGGTGGGTGGGTAGCGGGCAGTTCTGGACACACTTCCGCAGCCTGGCCCATTAAAGCCGTAGCCCCGCCCACCACAGCAGAGGCCCCACCTCTGCAAATGTTCTATGCAGGGACCTTGAAAGGCCCCGGGTGGAGGCTGAGCAGATGCCTGGGTCCGTGAAGGCTCGTGGGGTGGGCCCTACAGGCAGAGGGAGCAGCCAGTGCCAGGGGCAAGGTGTTGGAGGAACACGCAGAAGGCCTGCTCCGCAGGAGGGGAGGCAGGATGGGCCCAGGAGGGGCCTCCTAGGACCTGGGCTTTTACCCGGAGTCCATGAGGAGCCCTTGGGAAGAGCCTTGAACAGAGGAAGGCAGGCCTGGCCTTGGCCATGAAGGGGTCTCTCTGGCTGCAGAGGGAGGGAGCCATCCACAAGGGTGGGCGCTAGGGTCTAGGGAGAGGAGGAGCCCGGCCAGGAGGCTGTCAGCACAGTCCCGCGAAGGCTGCTGCGGCTGCCCTGGCTCCTGCCACCCGCGCCTGGGTCAAGGCCGCCTGCCCAGCGCCACTTTGAGCTCCAGGGTCTCTCTCCCTCCCCGCCCATTTTGCTTCAAGAACCAGGGCGCAGTGGCCATTCCAGGCACCAGGCTCAGGTGCTTTTCAGGCGGGAGTTTGGTGACTTGCCATAGCCAGTGTCCTGATCCCTAGCGGGTGGGTCACCCCCATTCCTGGAGGATCTTCTGCTTTCCTCCCGGCCACCCCAAACCTCAGGGTGCAGCCTGTGGATCGTCAGCCCCACCCTGCGACCTGGCACAGAGCAGATGGGCACATTTTGGGGAAACCTGGAGTCCTGAGCCCTGGCTCCCCTGAGCAGCCCTGGTCCTGGCAGGGGAGCAGAGTGTGACACTCCTGGGCTGAATCCTGACCCTGGCTTAGTCGTGCTGGCTGTGTGACCTCGGACAGGTTGCTTTGCTCTTCTGAATGACAGTTTCCCTAAATGTTGAAGGTGGGCTTTAATACCCACCAAGTGGACGATCCCTGAGAAGTCAATGGTACATTTGTGCAAAGCCCCGTATGTGGTGTCTGGCAAGTGCCTGAGGTTCAGGGAACAGGGCTCTCCCTCAGCTCCCTGGCCCTCCTAGGCCCTTGTCACAGGCTTCCAGCTGAGACTTGGCTCCCAATGACAGTCAGGTGTCAGCCTTAGCTGTGGGGAGCGGGGGCCCTGGCTGGAGGGAGGAGGTCTTCCTCCTTCGGTTACACAGGGCACTGGGTGTTGAGCCACAGAAGCAGATGAAATATGGAGTCACTTTAAGCTGCTGCTATGGGTGCTTATCCTGGGTACATTGTCCCTCATGATAACTGACACAGGGAGAGGGGACAAGGCACGGCAGGTCTGTATCCTGCTCGGGGAAGGGTGGAGGGCGGCAGGAAGTGCCCGTCCCTGGGCACAGGCAGAGCCTGTCTGTTATCCTGGCCAGGCCCTTCCCTGAACCACCCACCGCCTGTCCATCCTCTTCCCCAGCAGAAACAGAGGGCCTAGGGAGATACAGGGACATGGGATGTGTGTCCTCCTTGTCCCTGTTGCCTGGCCCTCGGGGCTCCTGCCACCTACCTCCCCACAGAGGGCTGCCCTCACACAGCTGCTGGTCTCCCGGGTGCAGCTCTGACACCGCCATCTCTCTGCCCAGGAACATTCCATGGCTCCCATCTCCTCCCGACAGGTGCCTCAGAGCTTAGCAGGTGAGGCGTCCTGGGATCAGGCCTGGACACGCCCCGTGGGAGGAGGCAGCTATGCAGATCCAAACCCCAGAGCCGGGTCCCCCCGCAACCTAGACCTTGCTGTGCCACCACTGGCCAGTCACTTCACTTCTCTGAGCCTCAGATTCCTCTTCTAGGAGGCGAGGGGAATTGTACTTTATGGAGACTCCTCCTCCTAGGGCTGTTGAGAGGGTGAATGTGCTTGCTAGTGACCCCCACGGCAAATGCTCGGTGCTTGCTCATTCCTGTCATCCGTCAGGTGAGCATCTGGGAGAAGTGTCTCTGACCAGCTAATTTTCCTTCTAAGCTCCAGCCTGCTCCCACCCCTGCCCGCCCTTCGGGGCTGGCATCCCAGATGGACCCCTGGTTTCTTTTGAAGCCAAGCCCAGAGGAGCCGGGTCTGCTCACAGGCCTAACCTGCCTTCTCACAGCTGTCCCCAGCCTCTTGGGCTCCAGGACACCAACCCTCTGCACAGCCTGCCACCTGGCCCCTCAAGATGCCCAGCATGCTCTGTCCCTGCCCCTTTGCTGGCCCTCAGCCTGGATGCCCTGACCCTAAATCCTTGGTCTGTCCAAATTCTGTACATCTGTCCGCACAGCACCCCAGACCTTGAAAGCAGCACAGAAGAAAGAAAAGAGCTTTGAGTCAAGAGACGGGGAAGCTTTGTCCCTGCTCTGCCCCTCCCTGGCCGGGTGACCACAGGCTCCTTCCTACCTCCATCCTGAGTCCACCCATGATGCCTGCCCTACAGGCTCCTCCAGTGCATGGAACCCCTAATTCACAAGAAGAGGCCCGGAGCACAAGAGGTGCTTAATAATTGCCGGTCGACCCCAGGGACCCTGGACTAACATAAGCAGCTCTGTGCCCAGCACTCACCTCCAGCGGGGCAGGCTCCCCTGGGAAATTTACCCAGCAGCCTCGCTCTGGGAAAGAGAAATGGAAAATGTTCTAATTCCAAAGAGTAAATGTCAGGGGCTTGGGAAGGACCCTGAGGTTTTGAAAATAAACACCGGGCACTGAATGGAATGGAGGAAGGAGTGAGAGAGGGGAGGGCGGCGGCGGAGGGCAGGAGTGAGGGCAGAGGGGTGCCAAGGGGGTGGGGAGTTGCAGGACGGTGGGGCCTTTCCTCTGGCTCGGGCCCCTCTGCAGGGAGTGGCCTCTCAGCTCAGGCGCAGGCCCCATACCAAGTGTCTGCAGGGTCCATCTGCCTGCAGATGTACTGTGTTTTTCCTGCATGAAGTAGTTTTGGAAATTGAATGGACCTCTGATGCCTGCAAATTGGCCTGTTTCACACAGAAATCCAGAGGACTCTGGCTGGCCACTTAGGGCCACATGGAGACTCATCAACGTTATGAGGACCTGGGAGACGGCTAATGGTCTCCTTCCACAGGCCATAGTTACACAGGTAGCCTCCTCCCAGCAGTGACTCAGGCCCACGGACAAGGGTGGCCCCTGCTCCTCCTGCCTCTCAGGAGCCGAGGACCGATCCACAAATGGGACAAACTGGGTGAACCTGTGGAGGCCGTTTCCTGGTGAATTCGGGCTGCGGAGGGAGCAGGAGACTTGTCCCTGTCCGGGGCTCTCCGCCTGGCAAGGAAGTGGGGTGTTTGTCTGTCAGCAGACACACACAGGATTCCGTGTCCTTGTTTTGCAGACGAGGACACTGAAAATTTTAGGTTGGTGAGGGCCATATACGTGGCAAATGGCCTTCGGCTCGGCCCAGCAGTCCCCGTGAGGTCCTGCCATGAAGTCTCCACCCTGACCTTGCCTGGCTTTGGGTCCCTCCCTCAGGAGTTAGGGTCTGTCCCCTGTGGGTTTCCTCCTGAAGACCCCAGCTCTGCACCTGGAGCCTTCTCAGATCACTGTTAGTCACCCACCTCCAGCTTCGGGCCACACCCTCACAGAACAGCACAGCACCGGGAATAGCTGACCTTTGTCAAGGGCCCAAGGTGAGGCCACTCATTTTTGCATATGGTACGAGATAAGTAAGGATAGAAGTTCATTTTGAAAAATACGGATGGCCAGTTGTTCCACCATCTGTTAAGGCTGCTCTTTCTCTGCCCAATTGCTTTTGCATTTTTGCCAAAAATATGTTGTCCTTAATATGTGGATCTACTTCTCCATTCTTGTGTTCCATTGACCTATTTATCTATCTGGCTGCCAATTCCACACTCTCTCAATTGTCCCAGATTTATTCTACGTCTTGTCATCAGGTACCGTTAGTACTCCATCTTTGATTCAAAGTTTATCCTTTGAATTTGGATGTGAATTTTAGAATCAATTTGTCATTTCTTCAAAACCCTTCTGGAGCTAGATCATAATTCTGTTGAAAATCTCTAGGTCAAGTTAAAAAGAAGTCAATCTTAATAATAAGGAGACTTCTAACCCAAGATCACAGTAAACCTATTCTACTAAGGTCATTTGAAATTTCACTCAGAAATGTTTTATAGTTTTCAGTGTATAGGTTTACTTACTTTTTGTTAAATTTACCACTGATAATTTTATATTTCTTATATTCATATATTTATATTTCTTATACTATTGTAAATAATACTGTTTTTTTAAAATTTCATTTTCTGATTGTTCATTGCCAGTATGTAAAAGTGCATTTGAAATTTGTATATTGACCTTATACCCAGAAACCTTGCTGACTTACTCTAAAGTTAAAGTGTTTTTTGTTTTTGTTTTTGTTTTAAGATTCTACACAATTTTCTATGTAGAAGATAGTGACATCTGTGAATGACGACAGATTTATTTTTTCCTTTCTATTGTGGATACCTTTAATTTCTTTTTCTTGGTTAATTGCATGGGCTGGAATCTCCACTACATTTTTTTTTTCATAGATGTAGTGAAAATGGGTCCTTACCTTGTTCTTCCAAGGAAAAGCCTTTAGTCTTTTATTACTAAGGATAATCTGAATGATACACATTTCATACATGTCCTTCATAATATAAATGTTTGCTGGAGATTTTATCAGATATGGATATTGGGGTTTGTGAAATGGTTGTACTACATCTGTTGCATTGGTCATCATGTAGGTCTTCAGTATCGCAACTTGAAATGACTGCTGTTTAAATATTAAACCACCCTTGTAGTCTAAGAAAAACTTGATTTGGCTGGGATATGTTTCCCATCTTATATATTGTTTGATTTGTTTTGCTGAAATTTTGTTTAAAATTCTACACCTGCATTTTGAAGAACATTGTTCTATAGTTTTCTTGTTTTGTTTTTGTTTTGTTGGCAACAGGGATTGAACCCAGATGTACTTAACTACTGAATAAGTTACATCCCCAACCCATTTCAAAATTTTAGACAGGATCTAAGTTACTTAGGGTCTCATTAATTCTGAACTTGTAATCCTCCTGCCTCAGACTAGGATTACATTCTGAATTTGTAATCCTCCTGCCTCAGACTAGGATTACATTATTGTGCCCAGCTGCTAATGTCTTTGCATAGTTTTAAAGTCGGGGTGTCTTGGTCTGTTTTGTATTGCTATAACAAAATACCTGAGACTTGGTAAGTTATAAAGAACAAACGGTCATGAAGGTTGCAAAGTCTAAGTTCAGTGTGTCAGTAGGTTAGGCCTGGTCTCCCTGATTCCTGGATGACAAGGATTAATTCACCGATTGGTTAAGGCTCTCAGAGCCCAACCATATCACCTCTAGATTTTTCTGCATGGGCTCACATTTTGGGGGACAGATTTTTGGGGACACCTCATATCTCAGTCATAACAATTAGAGGTTATATTGTGCATGTTTAATTTATCACCGTGAGCCTTCAGGAGATATCATACCTCTTGGAGTATAATCTAAGAACTCTGTGATAGTATCCTGTGTCTTCTCTCCAGGCTCTTGCTGTTGCCGTCATATTCATTTTACTTCTGTGTATGCTGTAAACTCAACTCTGCGCTGTTGTGATTAGCCTTCACGCGCTCAGTGACCTTTTAAAGAGATTCAAATAATAGAAGAACATATCTTGTCTCAGCCTGTGTAATACCTATTTCCAGGGCTTCTCGTGACATCGGTGAGATTCATCTTTCACTTTTCTTCTGCCTGAAGGACTTCAACATTTCTTATAGATCTGCTGATAATTATTTCAGGAGAAAAAAAAATCCATTCAAAAGGACGATGACTTGCCAATTTAATAAAAACATGAACGCACAGATCCAAGAAGTTCCATAGATCCCCAACATGAAAAGACATGAAAACAAAACTGTACTAACTCACATCATAATCAAAGAACTCAAAGCCAGAATTCAAAAAAAAATCTTAGAGACAGAAGGCCATGCTGGGAGTTGGGGGGACACGTCATGTCATGTCCACAGGAACAGACATTAGGAAAACAGCAGATTTCTCCTCAGGAACAATTCAGATGGGAACATAGAAAGAGAGAAAATGTGGGGAAAAAGATAAATAACCCCACTGAGCCTAAAATTCTAAACTCTACGGCCAAGCTATGGAAACAATCTAGGTGTCCTTCAATGGATTAATGGATAAAGAAAATATGGTGTATATACACAATGGAATATTACTCAGCCATAAAGAAGAATTAAATTATGGCATTTGCCACTAAATGGATGGAACTGGAGACTATCATGCTAAGTGAAATAAGCCAATCCCCAAAAGCCAAGGCTGAATGTTCCTTCTGATTTGTGGATGCTAACCCAAAACAAGGGAGGTTGGGGAGGGGAATAGTAGAAATAGATTGGACCAGACAAAGAGTAATGAAGGGAAGGGAGAGGGAAGGGGAATAGGAATGACCGTAGAATTAAGTGTTCCCAACTTTCCTAGCCTTGTCTTCATATTCACAACCTGGGACCTCCACACCATGTATGACCACAAGGGAACCTAATAGAACAAGTCATACTTACGTAGGTTTATTCTGCCCAAATACCTTCTACTGTCATGTGTAAATAAAAGTAAAAAGTAAAAAAAGAAAGAAACTGAAACTTGAGAGAGAGAGAGAGAGAGAGAGAGAGAGAGAGAGAGAGAGGCAAAAACTTTTTAGGAGCACAAGCCTGAGGTGGTCATCGGCTTGTGTCTGCCTGATGTTTGTTTAATGGCTGTGCGTTCGATACATTCGATTTTTCCTTTTTTTTTTTTTTTTTTTTTTTTCTGTTTGAGACAGAGCGGGAAGCCCGTCCCTGATTCTCCGTGTTGGCCAGAAGTAGAGTCCCAGCTACAAGTCACTTCAGGTATACAGGTACCCTCATGTGATTTTCTCAAGTTGCAGGCTCCAGTCCAGGAGGGAAGGAATCTCATCTGTTTCTACTGCGTCCCCGGCACCCAGCACAGCGTCAGGCACAGGCGGGTTGACAGCTAAATTATCTAAGCTTTCATATGGTCTTACATAGTGACTCCCAGAGCTACTGGAAGATCCAGAAAGTGCTTTGGAAGATACATAAGGAGCTAAGAAAAGGACCAATAAGGTATGTACAGGAAGTCGGGAAGGCTGGGAAAGACAGGATGGACCATCTCTTTTCCCAACCCACCGTCAACCTCACCCCAATCCCCCAAAGGCACTTTCTCATACATACCCCTGACCGTGGCCAACCTGCCACTCCCTGCTCACCCCAAACCCAGCCACTTTCCTCTTCTTCCTCTAGTTTTAGAATGTCAAAGTGAAGCTGCATCAAATAAAAACTACATTTCCCAGCTTCCCCTGCAGCAAGGTGTAATCACATGACTAATTTCTCCCAATAACAGTGAGTAATTGTCTGTGCGATTTCCAGGATGTGTCCTGAAGGGACAGGGCTAAACTGTCCACGTCCTCGTGTTCTTCTTTCCCACTGGATAGAACATGGACATGACGTTGAGCTGTGTTTCAGAAAATTAACGGGGTCTATGAATTAGGACCAAGAAGCAAATAAAAGGAAGCACCATGTCTCCAACACCATGAGTCACCTCAAGGAGGACTTAAGGACGGTGCTAGAACTGTCATGGGATGTAACCTTACAAAAGTCACAATCATGTTGAGCCTTACTGTGTGATTCTCAGTTGCACCCAGGTCCAAGCACCTGGCCATTTGGCAGAGGAGTTGACAATCCTCAGAAAAACCTAGACAAAGGGCCCGGAAGAAAAACTCTCTGATTTTAATCTGCACCTTGGCCCCAGCACATCAGGGCATCTGGAGAAATCTGCTTAGAAAGGGCCTCCGGGATCTGTGGCTGTGCTGATGGGGCTCGGCTGCAACAGAAGACGCGGCCGGCGGGGAAGACGTTAAGGAAGACGTTAAAGCTGGTCGGAGGGAGGGGGGCCCTGGTGGACTCTGCCCCTTTCCCTTCCCTTCTAGGCAGGAGGATCCTTCCCCAGATCCTGAATCTTGCTGAGCTTCGGCCTCTTTCTGGCTCCTGTGTGGACCTAGCCAGTCCACACAGCAGGAAAACTGAGAAGGAGGAAAATTCATGGTGTTACTAATGGGGATGGTGGTTATGAACGGCTGGCTGTCCAGTCACTACCCATCACACCACTGAGGGCGCCCCCGGGAGGAGAGCTCAGCGATCAAGTGCCCTTTACCGCAGGGCACTCTCTGGGCTCCACCCGGCCTCGCGGAGCCATCAAATAAATCCAGCGTTTAGATAAGAGGGGTCTGCAGAGGACACTTTCCTGAAATGCAACAGTAATAAAAGAGAAAAATGGCCGAGCTCGCGCCAGGTAACCCCGCCAGAGCAGTGATTATGCCTGTCCTGAGCCAGGATGCCGGTGGCAGAGGCACCTGCCCAGGTGATCCATCAGCCCCAGAGTTATGGACTCCCCCTGAACTGCCGGCCCATTTCCTCCCCTCTGGTTTACTTGAGACACTTATTTAGATTTTGTCAAGGCTATCGATCATCCTGGAGTGAGCTTCTCCCTGGGTGGCACCATCAAAGGCGGATCTGCTCGCAAAGATCCAGGGGAAAAAATCACCCTCTCAAGGGAGCTGATGGCTTCCAACTGCCCACATCCTGCGTTCCTGCGCGTGGCTTTGTGCTCCCGTTACATTACCCCAGGCGAGGGGAGCGGAGAGCCCCCGGTTGCTGAGGCGGTGTGCGTCCGTGTCCCCGTTGGAAGAATGGGAATCAGAACCGCGAGCCCCCTGAATGCAGGAGCGAGGGCAGATGGTGAGTGAGAGATGGGCATCCCTGGTCACCCTCCTGCCTGCAGTGTCCACAGCCAGCACAGACACCAAACCAGACCAAAGGCACTGGGAGTGGTTTAGGAGACCTCCTGTCCATCATCCGGCTTTTGGCCCGAGGAGGATCATGTTCCGATTCTGTGGATGTTTCGGCCAAGGCTGGTCCGGGTAAACCGCCTGTCCAGGTCACACGGCAAAGAGGCCCTTGAAGTCCTAGAGCAGTAACCACAACCACAGGGCCACGGTGGCCACGGGACACGCAGGCGCCACAGCCTGGCCGTCCTTCACAGCCGCGGGCCCTGTTTTCTCTTCCTCTTCACCCCAGGTCCAGGGGCGGGTCCTGTATTTTCAATTGACTTTAATGGTTTCTTCATTGAGCCTGGTTTCCTTGTTTCAGAGGAAATCCGTCCTCCCTTGAGATGGTTTGATCAATAGAGAAACTCGTTTCGGGTGGGAAGGAAAAGGAGACTTCAGACTTCAGATCTGACTTCCATCCGGCCCCAGCGTTCGCACCACGTCCCTCCCACAGCATCGGGACACCAGTGGCAGGAGCCAGGCCGGGACCTGTGGTGAGGTGTCACTCATCACATCCAAGAGTCCCCTTCATGAGTCTGGCACAGTGATGTCGGGGGCAGTAAAAGCAGCGTGGCGGTGCCCTCGTCACTGTCACCCTCCTGGGAACTGCATCATTTGGGGGTGTCATCCCACTCAGCCTCAGAAAGGACTCCGATCATTTTTTTAATCACAATGAGTAGGAAATTTGGGATGGAGAGAGAGTCTGCCCAAAGGGAGCCTCTGTCCCCCGTCCATGGGAAGTGAGGCCCCTCCGCCTGCCCTTGTCCGGAGTGATCCGGGGGCAGTGACAGCTTCCTGCAGGACTCAGATTGACACACAGCCTGGCATCTCGTGGTAACTGACAGGAGGCTCCAGCCTCCCCTTCAGCTGAGCCTCCAATGACAAAATGAAGACCCCTAGGGACTGGACTGGGTTCTGCTCCTTCTGCTGACATCGGGGAGGAACTGTGGCCATGGAGGATCAAAGCAGATGGCTGAAGCTGCGTTCCGCTTGAAGGTGGGGTGGACACTGATGGACTCTGCCCCTCCTGTTGTGGGAGCAGTATGCTCCCCTGGGCAGGTCTGGGAGCTGAGAGAGAGTAGCACTGAGAGGAGAGAGAGGCAGACAGAGGGTAGGAGCCCTGAGTAGGGAGCTGCTGGGTGCTCAGGGGCCAGTGTCAGCTGCAGGCCTGGCTTGGCAGACAGCTCACTGGGCTGCTGGGCTCCAGCCCTCCCCGTCTGGTTAGGACGGTAAGCATGCCACTGGGCAGCTCCAGAGAGGTCACAAATGCTGGGCAGAGACCACAGGCTGGGCACCGACATCTACGTCCCTCTCCTTCCTTATCAACACCACCCTCTAGTTTGGGAGAAGAAGATTCCCTGGGGGACGTGGTCACAGCCCCAGCCAATGGAGCAGGAGCAGAGGTTGCTTCGGGGCATCCCGGGAAAGCTCTGCAGAAGGACCAGAGCCCACTGGACTCTGGGGTGGACCAGCCCCTGGGTGTCCTAACATGGAACACAAGGCCCAGCAACGGAGCAGCCGGGCTGTGACCTCATGGCTGTCCACTCACGCTGAGGACACAAAGAGGAGACGAGGAGGCGGCCAGCCCAGACGCATCTTAGGGCTGCTGAGCTTTCATGAGAAGCCACTACCAGCCATATTAGGTGAGGAAAATAAACCCTTCATTTGTTGACACCTCAGTTCATGGGTTTCTGTTACCCTCCATGGACAAGTGCAGGGGCGGGGCACGGGGCACCAGTTGGGACTCCAGGAAACCTGTCCACTCTCTCCTTGCCCCTGGCCAGCTGTGTGTTGGAGCCCGAGGAGCTCTCTCCACCTGATTGCCCGTCTGTAACTAGGGCAACAGTCCCAGAGACACCAGCCTCACAGGATCAAAGGAGAGTAAAATCACAGAAACTCTTTGAAAGTTCTTGATTTGGAACTCAGGGAGGCTGGGGACTTGTCCTGGTCTCTGACAGCTCAGCAGCATGACCCTGGACAAGCCCCAACTGCTCTCAGACTCACAGTTATCCCGTGTTTAAACAGGAGGGTGGGTCCACCTGCAGAGGATGACACTGTTGGAGGGAGACAGGGCACTAGCGTGGAAGGATTCGTGCTAATTGGGCGTCTCTTCTGTGCCAGGAACTAAGTTAGGTGCCCTGGTAATAACAGAGACTCCAACAGACGGTGGATAGTTTCCACCAGAGGTCAGGGGGAGGCAGCTCAGAGCTCACGCAGGCAGGGGGACATTTGATTGACAGCCGGGGCCCTTACTTCCAGATGTTTGCGTCTGCCTTGTCCCGGGCCCTCAGTGACCCTACATAAAATGCAGGGTTTGGAGCTAACTTTTCTGCTCTCATGGGGAGGTGGGGTAGAGTGGCAGAGATCAGGGTCAGCTGTGTGATCAGAGTGGGAAGAGCCACAGAATCCTCCGAGAAAGGTCCCCAACCAGGCCCAGCTAGAGGAATCAATGGGACAGCATCTGCCCAGGCTGGGGAGGTGGGCAGAGGGCCCAGGGAGGTGATCAGGGACCCTTCCCACTGTCCCAGGGCAGGTGCACTGTGGCCCCCGGGGGCTGCCCTGTGTGCCTCTGTGTAGTTCTGCAGCAGCTCTAAGCAGATGAACCCCCTGGGCGAGACCCCGGTCCTCCACTCGCGAGCTCTGGGATCTTGAGGGACCGTCCACTTTGTCTTCTATTCACGCGCCGTCCCTGCTTTCTCTGGGTTACTCTGTGCCTGGAATGTTCTTCCCATCCTGTCACTTCCAATCTACGTCAGTCTTCGCCTCTAAACAGTCTCTGGCAGGCAGCGTATTTTTGTTGTTATTTTTAATCCATTCTGCCCAACTTTATCTTTTGGCTCCAGAATTTAATCTGTTTTCATTTAAACTAATTACCAAGAAAGAGGGACTTGACTTCTGCCATTTGCTTGTTTTCTAGTTTTATCATGGTTCTTTTAGCCTGTATTTCATTCATTGCTCTCTTTTTTTTGCATGTATGTCTTAATATTTGTAGTAAAACATTTTATTCTCCTATCCTTTTGTGTATAGTCAATAACCATTTTGTTATATCCATAGAGATTATATTTAATATCTAAAGCTATGATACTCTTGGTTTGAATTTATATCAGCTTAACTTCAGTAACTCTGCCTCTGTCGGGTTCCCTCTCTGTGCCCCTCAGTTACTGATGTTGCACACTTACTTCTTTTTACACTGTGTGTCCAAAATAGACTAATATTCTTTATATATAAAAAAATGTCTTAAATCATGTCAAAAACAAAAAAGTGGAGTTAAAACACAAAGTCGCATTCATGCTGGATTTTATAATCGCCATAAGTTTACCTTTAACAAGATATTTAATTCATCCTACAGCTTTCAACTACTGTCTCGTTTCCGTCCACTTTAGTCTGAAAAACTCCCTGAACATTTCTTTCAGGGCAGGCAGAGCAGTAACACACTCCCTGACCTTTGGCTTGAGGATGTCTTAATTTTCCCCTCATTTCTGGAGAAGAGATTTGCAGGATCCCTTTCCTTTCAGCACTTTGAGTGTGTAAATCTACTGCTTTCTGCCCTGCAAGATTTCAGAGGAGAAATCTACTGATAATCTTACTGAAAACCTCTTGTTTGTGACAACTTACTTGCTGCTTGTGAAAATCTGTCTTTTAATGGTTTGATTTTGTGCCTTGGTGTGGGTTTCTAAGTGCATCCTCCTTGGAGTTCATGAAGCTTCTCAGAAGTTTCTATTTGTGTTCTTAATCAAATTTAGAACTTTTCTGGTCATTCTTATTTCTTCAAATAATTTCTCTGTTCCCTTCTCTTGATGTCCTCCTTCTGGGACTCCCAGGATGTATGTGGTCAGCTTGTTGGCACTCCTGGGTTTCACTTTTCTTCAGTCCTTCTGCCTCTCAGACTTGATCATTTCAATCATCCCCAATTTAAGTCTGTTGAGTCTTTCTTCTGTCTTGTCAAATCTCTGTCTTAGTTCATTCCAGCTGCTATAACAAAACAACATAGATTATCTGGTTCATGAACAACAGAAATGTATCGCTCACAGTTCTGGAGGACAGGAAGTCCAGACTGAGGCAGCAGACTTAGTGTCTGGTGAGGGTCCTCTGCATGGTTCATGTGTGGCCTCTCCTCATTGTGTCCTTACCTGGTAGATGTGGTAGGAAAGCTCTCTGGGGTCTCTTTTTAAAAGCACTAATCCCATTCATGGGCTAGTGACCTCCCCAAAGCCCCTCCTCCAAATACCCTCCTATTGGGAATTAGGTTTCAAGGTATGAATTTAAGAGGGAAAATATTCAGGCAATAGCATCTGATTTTGAATTTCTCTAACAAAATTTTCATTGAAGCTCTACTGTTCAGCTCTAGGGCCTCTTTTTAGATTCCTTTTTTATATTTTCTATTCTCTTTACATTTTTATCTTCATACATTATTTTCTTTGCTTTTCCCATGTAAGTTCTTTTTGCCACATTTAAATGAGTTGCCTTAAAGTCCCTGTGTAATGCTGGGCTTGGTGCCACATACCTGTAATCCCAGCGATTCAGCAGGTTGAAGCAGGAGAACAGCAAGTTTAAGGCCAACCTGGGAAACTTAGTGAACCCATCTAAAAATGGGCTGGGGATGTAACTCAGAGGTAAAGTGCCCCTGGGTTCTATCCCCAGTACCACCAAAAAATAAAAACAGAAATTAAAATTAAATTGCATCTAACAATTTCACCATCTTTTCTTTGTCGGAGACGGTTTCCATTGGTTTCATTTTTCCTTGGCATGGGCAATAGTTTCTCATTTCTTTGTATGTCTTGTGGGTTGTTTCGTTTAAAACCAGACATTTGAATTTTGGAGTATTTTAGCTCTGGAAATCAGACCCTCTCCTTCTCAAGAAATCGCTTCGCTTTCTTAAAACAACAACAACAACAACAACAAAAAACTGTTGCAGGTTATGTTTGCACCAGGTCCAGCCAGGGCAAAAACTGAAGGTCTTCCAAGGTCTTTTCTGAGCCTGCACCTCTGACCGTGTCTGGGAAGGGACTTCCTAATTTCCCCGGACTTCCAGTTGCTTTTCAAATATTCGAGTCCTTGAATGTCTGGTGCCAAAGGGGGAGAGAGAAAGAACAAAGGAGAAAAATAATGGGACAGCACTTTAAGTTCCCGGACCGTCATTCGGCCAGAATGGCTGGAGTTTGCCCCCGTGGTGGGGAAGGCTGCCACCTCAGGCCTGCTCCTCCACATCAGAAGAGTGTTAATCAGCGTATTGTCACTGCCTGTTGTCACCGACAAGGACAATGTAGAGGAGGCAAGGTTTATCTTGGCTCATGGTTTCAGAGGTTCAGTCAATGGTCAGCTTCTTCCACTGCTTGGGGCCTAAAGGGAGGCCCTTCCATCATGGCGGAGCAGGGTGGTGAAGGACGGCTGTCCACTCGGGCAGCCAGGAAGCAGAGAGAGCTAGCAAGGTGGTGCCAGGTGCAGAATATCAACCCCAAAGGCCCAATTCCAATGATGCACTTCCTCTAATCACACCCCACCTGCCTGAAGTCACCACTTTCAAACTGTTAACCCATCAAAGGGATCATCCACTGATGAGGCCACCGCTCTCAGGACGCAATCATGTCACCTCGGAACATTGCCGCATTCTCAGCAGGTTTCGGGAGACATCTCCTCCCAAGCCAAACACAAGAGGCAATCAGCAATCAGAGCACAGAACCCCGATATTTGGAGGACGGGAGGCTCGCGGCTCACCAGATCCCGCCAGCTACGCAGAAGGTGCCCAGGAGCACTCCACAGCTGCCTGTCGCAGGGATGAGGGTGGGAGACGGGCAGCTGCTACCCCACCAAGAGCTGAAACCGACTAGGATGACGCACCAAGCCTGCGAATGGACTTGCAGAGTTCCAAAACAGTGACACCGACAGATTTTGCCAGCAAAATTGTTATCTAGCTGGGGAGATGGATTCCGTGCTTCCTACCCGGCCGTCTTTCCCCTGAGCTGTGTGACTTTGATAAAGTCACTTTGCCGCAGTCTTGGCTGGGCACAAGATCACGAGCCACCACACAGCTTTGTCGATTCAAACAGCAATTCTTTATTCCCGAACTCACACCAGCCTCTACACACACGTTCTGGGGAATTCCCAGTTCTGCCGCCCAATTCACCTACTCCACGAGGCTTTTTTCCAATACTTTCTGAATCTCATGAGAACTCAACGGGAACTCAGGCAGCAGGAACGCCCTATTCCCAGCAGCAATAATCTTCAACCTCGAACATCCCTAAAACCCATATTGTCTTAAACCGGGAACGCCCTAAACTTGTCTTAAACCGGGATCGCCCTAAACCCAAGGAGCGGGATACTTCCTCAAACTGCAGAATATACCCTAAATCTGGATCCACCCTCGTCCTTGAGCAGGGTCACCTTACCTGCAATGTCAACAGCGAAATTCCAAGGCAAGTCCATTTAACATGGAGTACGCTGGCAAGGAAATTTCGATGCATCATTCCTACTTGGCAATGGCCCTCAGCATCTCTCCCCTTCTGATTAATTAAACAACAAGCAATGTGGCTTAAGGACCGTGCCGGGTAGGTTGTCCAATTCAACATATGGTTCTTACCCGTCATGGGAAAACTGACCTCTAGGCGTCAGCCTCCTGTCTTAGGTTGATACCACTGCAATCAGATCAACCCGTCACTGACTACCGGTCCAGCATTCAGCCATGCTTGTGGATAGGCCTATGCACCAGTGGAGGGGTGAGGTTCTTGCCTCACCTCTGTTGGCCCCCAAATTTAGCCTTGGTGCCAGTGGGGGGGTGAGGTTCTTTGCCTCACCTCTGTTGGCCCCCAAATTTTAGACCACCACTAGTAGAAGGGAGGAGGATACAGAAATGCCATGACACCAAGCCAATTGACGGCTCCTTAGGAAAAATTACGTCACTGGTGACACCATCAGCAAAGATATGCCAGCATTACCACAATTAACATGGGGTGAGCTGGCAAGGAAATTGCATCACTGGTGACACCATCAGCAAAGATATGCCAGCACTACCACAATTCGCTGCACCAGACGATAGTTCACAATGCATACAACTGATATATAGTCCAGGCAAGTTCTGCAAGCAGTTCAAATCGGAGGAGTCTATCAATATGTCCATTTCCTCCCAAAGTAAATCAAGTCCTTGATTGAGCATTACTTGTTGAGTTATATTCATTGATGTATCAGTTTATACAGTTTACTGTGATAGCTATCATAGAAGCTGTAGTTTGGTTTTATCTTAGTCTTCACCAGCACTGGGATGGAGATGGGAATTCTGGCAATGATGCTAAAGAGACATTATCCTGAACAGAATTATTAAATATAATGAAAAGGAAAGGTGAAACTAAACAAACAGATCTGTTAACCACCTTTAAAAACAATCCTTAACAGCTGTTTACCTAATTTAAATTAAACCATTTAAATCATGTGAATAAAAAAAAATTTGGATCCATTTTTTCATGAGCGCTCCTCATATATGAAATATGGACATATGCACATACAGACATACAACACAAAACAGAAATGTGCACACATAACATACAACACATAAGACAATAAAGGCCTTGTAGCTTTACCTAGGTGAAATCTCCATTGCAATGTTTAAAAACTCCACAGTCAAAAAATAAAACTGATCAGAAAAACATTAACCTAGGTTTGTATGAGCTCAAAAATGAAATAGAACTTTATGATGTGGAAAAAATGAAATAATAAAATAGATATTGAAAAAAGCACCCTGATTAATCACTGTCACAGATGTAAGAATAGCCAAGCTGGAGCTCTGGATATCAGCCGTTATGGATTTGAGTCAAATCATCTTCTTTTTCTGTAGAAATTGCTTTAGTTAATCTCTCTGGAATCCAAATCGGCTGCTGTTCTCCCTGTGGAAAAACACAAACGGAACCCTGACTCCAGACAATAACTGGGTCGGGACGTTTCCATTGTCCTGTTAGAATATCTTTCCAAAGTACCTTAGGCTTATGTACATTTTTCGGATACATATGTCTTTCCGCAGCACTAAGTCCTGATGAATCCAAATTTAGAAAGTTTAGAGTAAAAAGGGTTATTTTAAGTTTATCTTTGGGGGATATATACCCCTTTCCAATTCCCTCTTTTTGCTTTAATAAGTACGTTTTAATAGTTTGATAAGATCTTTCAACTATGCCTTGTCCCTGTGGATTGTATGGGATTCCTGTTATATGAGTAATACCAAATGATGAGCAAAATTGTTTAAAAGAGGTGGAAGTATAACCAGGACCATTGTCCGTTTTTAACTGTTTTGGAACGCCCACAGTGGCAAAATTTTGTAAGCAATGAGCTATAACATCTTTAGTTTTTTCTCCGGCATGAAGGGAGCCCATCAAAAATCCAGAAGAAGTATCAACTGTAACATGTAAATATTTTAATTTTCCAAATTCTGGCAAGTGTGTGACGTCCATCTGCCAAATATGGTTAGGTATCAGTCCTCTAGGATTGACTCCAAGATTAACTTGTGGTAAAAAGGTCACACAATTTTGACATTGTTTTATTATATGCCTGGCTTGTTCCTTAGTTATTTTAAAACGCTTTTGTAAAGTATTAGCATTAACATGAAACCTTTTATGAATATTTGTAGCTTCTTCTAGTGTAGAGAAAATATGTACGTCATGTGTAGTTTTATCTGCTAAATCATTGCCCAAACTAAGGGCTCCAGGCAATCCTGTATGTGCCCTAATATGTCCTATAAAGAATGGATCTTTTCTGTCCCAGATTAGACTTTGTATAGTGGAAAACAAAGAGAAAACAGTAGAGGAAGGGGAAATCCTACCAGAATCTTCAAGGGATACTATAGCATTAACTACATACTCACTATCAGAAAATAAATTAAATACAGAACCTTTGAACATCACAAAAGCTTGTAATACTGCATTAAGCTCTACCTTTTGAGCTGATTGTTTGGGTACTAAAAATGTAAAAGTTTGATCAGGTGTAACTATTGCTGCTGTACCATTATTAGACCCATCAGTGAATATATTTGGAGCATTCATGATAGGTGTTTTTCTTGTCATTTTAGGAAAAACTACAGGATGCTTAGACCAAAAAGACAACAAAGGATTCGATGGTAAATGATTATCAAATGAAACATTAGATTTACACATGATTATTGCCCAAGTATTTAACTCATTAGCTAACTCATCAATTTGATCCATAGTATATGGAGTAATAATTTTATTGGGAGAAATTCCAAATACTCCCTTTGCTGCTCTTATTCCTTTGAGTATTAATTGTCCTACAGCCTCAGGATACCTAGTAAGAATAGTGTTAGGAGAATAAGATAAATGTATCCACAATAATGGACCTTCTTGCCAAAATACTCCTGTAGGAATAATTTTTGTTGGTAGTACAATAAATAATAAAGGCAAACTTATATCAATTCTATCCAAATGCATATTTTCCATATATGTTTCAATGATTTTTAATGCCTTTCTTGCTTCAGGCCTTAACATTCGGGGTGAATTTGGATCTGATGGACCTTTTAGGATATCAAATAAAGGTCCCAACTCTCCTGTTGGTATGCCTAGATAAGGCCTTATCCAATTTATGTCTCCCAATAACTTTTGAAAGTCGTTAAGTGATTTGAGTTGATCTACTCGTATTTGAATTTTTGGTGGACGGACCATGGTTGAGGATAATAGAACTCCTAAATAATTAATTGGAAAATTTAATTGTACTTTATCTATTCCTATCTCTAGATTATAATTTTTTAATAAGTTCATAAGTGTGGCATAACATTCCAGCAATGTGTTTTTATCTTTATGTGCTAATAATACATCATCCATATAGTGAAATATTTTTAGTTCAGGATTTTGATTTCTAAGTGGCTGGATTGCTTTATTAACATAGATTTGACACACAGTTGGACTGTTAGCCATCCCTTGAGGGAGTACTTTTCACTCATATCTTTGATCAGGACCTTCATGATTTAATGCAGGGATAGTAAATGCAAAACGTGGACTATCCTCGGGATCAATTGGAATCGAAAAAAACAATCTTTAATATCTATAGCTAAAACATGCCAGGTTTTTGGTAAAGCAGACAATTGAGGAATCCCTGATTGAGCAGGTCCCATAATAACCATCTCATTATTAATGGCTCTCAAATCTTGCAATAATCTCCATTTACCCGATTTCTTTTTGATGACAAAAATGGGAGTATTATGGGGAGATACGGAAGGTTGTATATGTCCTTCCGCTAATTGTTGTTTGACCAGATCATGGGCTACTTGTATCTTTTCTTTAGTCAGGGGCCACTGAGGAACCCACACTGGTCTTTCTGATTTCCAAGTAATTTTGATTGTCTCAGTGGCCCTTTGTGAAAATCCAACCCATGTCTGTCTGTTCCTTGATCTATTTGAATTGGTGCTGCTATACCTTGTTCTTGTTTTCCTAATCTTTTTTCTTTCCTAACACCTTGTCTAGTCCTAGTAATGGGCGTATTAGGATTGATGTTATTTGTTAACATGAAACCTAGTTGATCTAGGACATCTCGTCCCCATAAATTTATGGGAAGATGATCTAATACATATGGATGTATAGTTCCTTCATATCCTTCAGGATCCTTCCAATCCGGTACCATAGCACTTCTATGGGGATTTGTTGCCACTCCTAGGCCTCGAAGCGTTTGAGTGGCTTGTTGTAATGGCCAATGTTTTGGCCATTCTTGAAGAGATATGATGCTAAGGTCTGCACCTGTATCCAGTAGCCCATTAAACTCATGACCCTGAATATTTAGTTTTAGCATTGGGCGAGAATCTAAATTTAAAGACAACATAGCCCAATCTACACCTGTGGAGCCTAATCCCCTAGAACCTCTTTCTACATTACTACTAGAGAACTTATTATGTAGGCTGGGTATTATTAACAACTGTGCTATTCTATCTCCAGGTGAAATTACTGATATACCTCTGGGAGAACTAGCTATAATTTTTATTTCACCTACATAATCGGGATCAATTACCCCAGGACTTATCATAAGCCCTTTTAATGTAGATGAACTACGTCCCAATAATAAGCCTACTTTTCCTTGGGGAAGAGGTCCTTTTACTCCTGTAGGAATGATTTGAACTCCCATCTCTGGAGTTAGTACTGCTCTGGCAGAGGCTCAGATGTCCAACCCTGCGCTCCCTCGGGTTTGTCTGATGAGGGATTTAATGGACAATGTGTCCTGGGCACCACCCTGATGGTGTTCCTCCACTGCCTCGTATATTTGTGGTTGTGGGCCCCGGAGCATTGGGCCCCCCAGTCCGTTTTTTGGCAATGAAGCCTGATGCCTTTCTCCTCGATATCGTGGGTAAATACCTGATCCTTGTCCGTTTTTTGATAAGGGAGTACCTTCTATGGTGGTTTGAGAACGGCATTCATTAGCCCAATGTCTCCCTCTACGGCATCGTGGGCAAATACCCAGTATTCTATTCCTTTGATTTCTAGTTTTGTTAAACCCTCCTCTTATGGGGCAACTCCTCTTAAAATGTCCTGTTTGTTCACAATTATAGCATGTTTTTGGCCTGGCATCTAAAGCCTGTTGTACTGCAGCTGCCAAGACTTGCCCTTGTTCATTAATATCTCTACATAATTTAATATATGTGTTTAAATCTTCATGTCTCCATGGTCTAATAACCTCTCTGCAGCACCGATTTGCTTGGTCATAAGCCAGTTGTTTTATTAATGGCATTGCTTGATCTGTATCCCCCAAAATTTTGGTAGCTGTTTGAATAAGCCTATCTACAAAGTCAGCGTAAGGTTCATTAGCTCTCTGTATTACCTTAAATAACTGACCTTGTACATCTCCATGTCCTTGTAAAGTCTTCCATGCCCTAACTGCGTCTGCAGCAATTTGTGCATATATAGCAGGATCATATTCAATTTGTTGCCGTTGACCCTCATAAGGTCCTTTTCCTAACAACATATCTAGATTTCTTTGAGGGTAACCGGCTGCTGCATTTCACCTAGCTGTCTCCATGCAAAATTCCTCATTGGCAACCTTCCATAACAAATATTGTCCTCCATTTAGCACAGATTTACACATGCTAGCCCAATCTGCTGGCGTCATGTCCAAGTTAGTAATAGACTCGACCATGCTTACCGTGAAGGGAGCTTGAGGACTATAGGTTGTTACAGCCTCCTTTAACTGCTTCACTGTTTTAAAATCTAAAGCACGGTGAATTCGCTGCCCTCCTACCTGTTCAAGTACAGGGCATGCTAATCTTTGAGGTCCTGTCTCAGGATCCCACTTATCAACTACGGGGTTTGAGGGCCACTCAGCTGTTTCCATCGGTGGGGCTGTTGGTTGAATTACACCCTCTGGTAATAAAACGGAGTTAGTAACAGCCTCTTGTTGTGGCCTTTTTCCTAATAACCCCTTTTCCTTTAAATTTTCTTCCTCTGTCTGACTAGCTGGAGAGACCTTCTCTTTTGCTTGATCTAAAATGTCTTTCTCCATGGTCTGAACCTCTAACAATTTACTTAACACCTTTTCAGTTTCTTTTTTACTAATTTCTAATCTACTATAAAGATAACACAACCCAATAAGATAACACAAAACAAAACCACAACTGAATGAAACAAAAAAGGAATAAAAATTCGCTGTATCAATTTTGTCTTCCTTGGGGCTGACAAACTTCAAACCTTGAGCCAACCATTTTTCCCAGTTTGCCTGAGAAATTTCTAGGGACAGGCAGCTTGAAACAAAAACGAAATAATCAAAACAAAAACACATTGTTTTTTGAAATGGTCACCCATTCTCTCGCCTTCCCTCAGGGGCAAGCAATTTCACTTACCTCCAAGTTTCAGACGTTCCGCGTACGGACCACTAAATGCCGCAGTCTTGGCTGGGCACAAGATCACGAGCCACCACACAGCTTTGTCGATTCAAACAGCAATTCTTTATTCCCGAACTCACACCGGCCTCTACACACACGTTCTGGGGAATTCCCAGTTCTGCCGCCGCCCAATTCACCTACTCCACGAGGCTTTTTTCCAATACTTTCTGAATCTCATGAGAACTCAACGGGAACTCAGGCAGCAGGAACGCCCTATTCCCAGCAGCAATAATCTTCAACCTCGAACATCCCTAAAACCCATATTGTCTTAAACCGGGAACGCCCTAAACTTGTCTTAAACCGGGAACGCCTTAAACCCAAGGAGCGGGATACTTCCTCAAACTGCAGGATACACCCTAAATCTTGATCCACCCTCGTCCTTGAGCAGGGTCACCTTACCTGCAATGTCAACAGCGAAATTCCAAGGCAAGTCCATTTAACATGGGGTACGCTGGCAAGGAAATTTCGATGCGTCATTCCTACTTGGCAATGGCCCTCAGCATCACTTCATCTTTCTGGGTCTTTGTTTTGCTGCCTATGAAAGTTAAATTGATTTAAGTATCATCATCACAAATCATGGGTGAAAACATGTATCTGTTAATTAGCTTGGTTTAGCCATTCCACAGTATTCACATATTTTAAACAACGTGTGGTACGCCATAAGTAGACGCCATTTTTAGTTATTTCTTTAAATGAATAAATAAGGGAGAGAGGTCGGACTGATGGTGTTGGAGATACTCCCAATTCTAAACACCTGGATTCTCTACCCGGGGGAACAGCAGCCCTATCTCTGTGTGTTACTGGGGAAATGACATCTTCGACCATGACCTGTACATGCTTGCGTTTCCCCCCCTCTTTGATGTCTGTAGTGGATTTTCTTTCCTTGCTCCCCAATCCAAACCCAGCAGAGGCACCTGGGTTTCTGTGGCCTGATTCCTTCTCTTTCTCCTACTGATAAAGCAGTGCCCTCTGGCCAACTCTCGGCCCACGTGGCTTGCGAAGGGCCAGCATCACCCAAGGGACGGACCCTGGTTGACCTAAGCCTGTTGGTACAGTCCAGCCCACGGTTCATTCCCACGGTGCAGGCACAGAGTGTGGCTCGGAGCTAGTGGCCTGGGACTGCTGACCACCCAAGAGCTCTCTTTTCTACTGGGCACCAATCTGGATGGCCACCATCTGGCCACTAGGAAGAGGGACCTGAGAGTGGCCTTGCATGGGAGAGAAGTGCTAAAGGATGAAGAAAGAAGAAGCAGGTCCTGCTGGCCTCCTTTGAACCCCTGGGTCGAGCTGCTCCTGAAGCCTGCCTTGTTCTCTGAGCTTCTGTTGTATGAACCAATTAATCCTCTGGACTCCAGCCAGGTGACACTGAGGTTCCTGCCACAGGAAATGTCCCCGTTCAGCCTCGAGGTCTCCATGCTGAGAGAAGCTCAGAACTGCTGCCTCAGCCTCCCTCCTGGTGTTCGGGTCAGATTCTCCTCCGCTGCCCCTCCCCATCTTCCTTCCCACAGAGGAAGCTGCCGAAGCCGCCTTGTATGGCACCTCCGAGGGCGGGGGCACATTAGCTCCAGACTCGAATGGACCGAGCAGCCCTGTTACTGCCAGACCCAGAGTCACACAGTGACCTGAGGAGGGAGAGATCCTGGGGCGGAGTTGCCTTCCTCTGCAGGAGGCACTGGAGCTGGAAGCCGGGAGCTACACTGAGGGGCAGGGGCTGGGAGGTGGGGGGAGGGGACCCCAGAACCAGCCAGAGCCGCAGCCTGACTGCGCTGAGAGGGGCTTCGAGATGCCCTGGGTAACGCCTGGCTCTGCAGTGACGGCCATGCCAGGCGGCCTGGAGACCCCGGGTCACACAGTGGTGCCGAGGCAGAGGCAGATCCCATCGACCCCCACTTCCCTGATCATGTTATTCATTCCCCGGGGTGGGGCAGCTCTGTGCAGCTCAGCCCACTTCCCACCCTGTCCCCCTGTGCCCCAGACTCCCCCTGGAGCCCATCCTGGGACCACCGCAACCCTCCAGGGGCCTCTGAGACCCCACCACCCCAGCACCCAGCTGCCCCCCGAGTCCGGCTCTTCTTCCTTCAGAGCCGCCCTGGAAACAGGGTGTCGTGGGCCTCAGACGGAAACCAGGAGTGTCCCAGGGCCCTAAGCACTCAGGCCCCGTCCTGTCCCCAGACCTCAGGGTGCCGTCCCCACCCAGGGTACCCCCCCCGACCCCCAGCCCCAGGCTGCCTGCGAGGCCCCCACACTCTGTATGTTTTGCTGCTGGACCCTTGGGCTGGACCTTCTGGCTGTCACTCACCTGCCCAGTTCCTCCAATGCAGAGTCCTGTTTCCTGTCACCTCTGGCTGGGGCTGTCCCCACAGCCTTCTGATCTATTTGTGCAGGAAAGTCCACTGCCCACATCCCTGTCCACCCCTAGTCCAGCTCAATGTCCACCCACCCTCCTGCTGAGGGCCCAGGGCATCTGAGACCCCAGCACTGGGGAGGCTGGAAGCCAGGTGCCACATCACCATCCCCCCACCCCAGCTCAACACGCATCTGTGCCCCCAACACAAGTGACAGCCACTGACTGACTCAGCAGCTGCTGGGAGCTCCCTGGACCTGCCCCTGGGACCCTCACAGCTGCCCCGTCACAGAGGGCTCCTCAGCTCTGCCTTCCAGGTGGGCAACTGAGGAGGTGAGAGGTCAGTTTAGCACCCCAAGGTCACCCAAGTGACCCTGAGGCCCCTGCAGGAGGAGCAGGGAACACACACATCCCCTCCCTCCTGTCTGTGGAGAGGTGGCCTCCAGGCCCATCCCCAGCTGCGGACCCCTCCCACCCCTCCTGCTCCTGTTTACCTGGAACCATCCTGTGGCCCCACCAAGTAAAGGTCAGAGGCCGTCTCCTAGAAGCTGAGGCCACGGCCACCTGCCTGGCAGACACCCGTGGAGCCCGTCCCTGCTCCCCAAGGGGGCTTCCCCGGGTGACAGCATGGTGCACCGCGTCTGCAGAGGCTCTGTGACAATCAGGACGACTTGACACCCACAGGAGGGTCTCTGGCCTCAGGGTGGGGCAGGGTCCTCCTTTTAAGGACTTTGGCCTGATTAAGTCAGGCCCACCCAGGATAATATTCCCCTTTTAAAAAAATGATGGTAAGGGGCTGGGGATGTGGCTCAAGCGGTAGCGCGCTCGCCTGGCATGCGCAGAATGCTGGGTTCGATCCTCAGCACCACATACAAATAAAATAAAGATGTTGTGTCCACCGAAAACTGAAAAATAAATATTAAAAAATTCTCTCTCTGTGTCTCTTCTCTCTCTCTCTCTCTCTCTCTTAAAAAAAATGATGGTAAATGTGCATAACATAACACTCGCAGTGCTATGGGGCTGAAGTCAGTTCATCTTAACAGAGACTCTGCCCACGTGGAAGATCAGGCGCCGCCCCTCCTCCGCCCACCCCTGGTAACCTTCCTGGGTGTCCTGGGTCTGCTGGTCCACACCCTGTAGGAGGAGCTGTGGGGTCTTCTCCTTTCCTGTCTGGCCTCCTGGAGGGGGCCAGGCTGGTCCTGCTTCCTGGCTGTCGTGAGTATTTCTTCCATCACCAGGGTCCACGGGACAGCCTCCCTTTTGGTGAGCTCACGGGTTCGGGCCGCTGTTAGGTTTGCTGAATCCCGCTCTCCTTTGCCGCGTCCCGTTGGTCAGGAGCACATCTCTGGTCCAGCCTGGGCTCACAGGACGGGGAGTGAACACCAGGTCTTCCTGAGCAAGCCCAGCCCACACGTCACCCCAAGTCCAGCTGACTCACAAGTGGACTGGGGCTGACACCGTCCACCTCCTGGGGTCATTGTGAAGAGTGACATTGCTCCTCCCACCTGGGTGACCCCAGGGGCACGGCAGGTGCTTGGTGGGTAATTCCCATGACTGGGTGCTTGGTAGTTCCCCATTATCAAATACTCCAGAAATGTCACCTTCCAGAGATTCTGGAGCCCAGGGGACATGGTTCCACATAACTCCAGACAGAAGACTGTGTTTCCTCGCCTAGTGGCCTCTGCAGCGATTACCGGTGAAAAGCCATGTTTGTGGAGATGTCCAGGCACGAGCAGCACCCCCCTCCCTCCAGCACTCCCAGGCAGGAAAGGTACTGGGGGGCACGGATTCCTGGCCTGCGGGACCAGCCCCACAGACGCGCTGGGAGCCCGAACGAGCCTCCGGCCCTTTCAGTCCTGCCCGTGACAGTGGTGACAGCAGCGCCTGCTGGCTGGGGGCCTACTGTGTCCATCTCTGGGGGCACCATCCTGTAAACTCTCAAGGCAGCCTCCAAGGAGGGGACGGCCACCAACTCATTCTGCAGCATCCGCCTGGGAAACAGGGACACAGACAGGCACCTCTGCCAGCCTCTGCCAGCCTGTGCCACCAGCACAGGGCCCCAAAGAGGGTGAGTGCATGAAGTCCCAGAAGCTCTGGGGTCTCCGCCCCCCAACTCAGCCCCTGGACACCCCCGCAGGCTGCCCTGAGCTACCTCCTCTGGCCTGTTTTCCCTGCGGTGAGATCACGGCTCACGGGTCCAACCCACCGTCTCGGGAGACACCCGCCATCAGGGCTCAGTCTCCTCTCTGGTCCAGGCTCCCGTGGCTGGGTCACCTCCACCCAGGGTCACTCCCCGCCCTGGAGCACTCTGAAGTCCCTGAGCAGCCTGTGCTGGGAGCCCCTGTCGGAGGGCAGCCCTGGCCCTAGTGACAGCTATAATTGTCACCCTTCCTGGACCCCTTCCTCAGTGCGGCCTGTGTGTCCATCGGGCACACAGCCTTCCGGAGCTCCTGCCTGCCCCAGAGCCCTGCCCGCCCCCCTCCTGCCACCGCCCTCCCAGTAGGAAGGGCCCCTCTGCTCTGCCCAGTGGCTCCAGGGCCATTAATCACTGTCAAGGCCCATGAGGGTGGAGGCAGCAGGTGGGGGAGGGGAAGAAGAGCAGGACCCCTCCCCAAGGGGAAGTGTCCCTCTCTGAGGGGCAGGAGGATGACTCAGACACTTCGGCTCTCTCTCGGGTAGGAAGCTGTGCGAAGACCTGGTCCAAGACGCCCGAGTCCAGGCCCCAGGGCCGACCCCTCCCGCCTGAGCCCAGCACACAGTGACCTGTTGGCCGGATTGTTCCCTCTTTGAGAGGACGACTGTTCTGGTCTTGACAAGAGTGTGACACATTTAAGAGTCTTTGGTGGCTACTTTATTTCTCCCACGTACATTCGATATGCAAAGATCAATGCCAAGAAATTCTTAGCCCCGGTAGCAAGAGCAAAGCGGCCGGTCACCAGACCAAGGAAGGCTTCAGTAAGCCCAGGAGAAGGTGGGAACTGACCGGGTGGTCAGCCAGGGCGGAGCCAGGCTCTCCGGGGACTAGAGGTCTTCAATTCTCACCCTCCAGGGCCTGTGGGTCAGAGGAGGTGACGGAGCTCATCAGGCAGCTCAGCACCCTGGGCAGGGCATGGGGGCCCTCCTCAGCCCTGGGGATGTGGTCACCAGGATGTCAGGGGGGCCTTCTGGTTCCCATGTCCCCTGTGTGAGCATCTGTCATCCCACACCTGCCTGGGCAGCAGGAGCAGGACCCCAAAACACCATCTCAGTTCTCCTCTCCCCACCGGGCCAGGAGGGCGGGAGATTCTGACTCAGCAGAGATCTTTCTAGAAGCAGCCAGGGGGCTGGGAGCAGGGACCTGAGGGAGAAGGCAGGGAGGCCCTGCACCCGCTACAACAGAGAGGCCACAGGCAGGCAAGGGAGTAGGTCCCCCAGGGCCACCCACAGGGCGCCTTCCAGAGAGGTCCCTGACGCCCAGTGCCCTCCCACAGTGGCCCCAGCAAGGACTGAGGGGTAGCTGATGTTCAGGCAAAGTCCCCAGGGGTGCTCCTGCCTGTCTGCCCTGTGATTAATTGAGCTTGGCAAAGCAGTATTTTTGCTGGAAATTTAATCATTTCTGATGATAATGGAGTTGGAAATAAATTGCAAATGTCAAATAATAGGGCATTAGGAGGGGTGCACAAGTGGGGTGGGGGGCCGGCCGCCTGGCCTCCGCTTTGGGGGCTCTCCAGGCCTGAGACGTTAGGCAAGTTCTCTTTCTCTAATTGCAGGATTGAGAACCCGGGGCAAGGGGTGACCGGCGTGGGGCCGCCGTGTGCCGGAGCCAGCTCAAACCAGACAGAGCCACAGACGGTTCAGGAAATTGTATCAGCCAGTCGTTGATCACAGGCACTATTAAAAATTAAATTATGGTGACTCACAATGAGATAAATTACATTGAAACAAGGGCAATAAACACTCGAAACTCATCAATTTCTAATTACTTTATAATAGTTTACAACCGAGTACGCCTTGGAGGTTATTCACTCATCTGATATCCGAGCGGTGGAAATATTCTAGCGTGGTATGTCCTCGGCATCGCTCCCAAACCCAGCACACAGGGACACAGCACTGGGGGTCTGGAATGCACCTGGTGGGAGGGTCTCCCCAGGGATGGTAAGTACCACAAACTGGGGTACTTACAAGTAATTTAAATGGGGGAAACTTAATAAGAAGAATCATCAAGTACAAAAGGGCATGAAACCGAATGCTTGAAAACGTGAACAGATACAACGTTGAGGGTGGCTACTGACTCATCGCTGGGGCTGAGAAAGCTGGAAGAGGGTCACACTGTCCAAGACCAAGACTTGGGTATTGCTGGAAATGGTGTGACCCCAGGCCAATGGGTAAAGGAGAGTGTTACAGTGTGGATGCTGAATGACCCCAGAGCCCATGTGTGGCAGGCTGGTCCCCAGATGGCTCTGTTGGGAGGTGGAGGAACCTTTAAGAGGTGGGGCCTAGTGGGAGGTCTTTAGGTCATTGGGGGTGTGGCCCTTGAGTGGGACTGTGGGACCCCAGCCTCTTCCTCTTTCCCTTTTGCTCCCTGGCCCTGAGACGAGGGGTTTTGTTCCACCAGGTACACCTGCCTCGAGGTGCTTCCCCACCCAAAGCAGAGGGGGCCAGCTGAAATCAGCCTTTTCTCTGTTGGTCATGTTGGGTATTTGCCACTGTGACAGAAAGCCACCTGACCCAGAGGAGTCCCCTACAGTGCCACAGGCTGGAGTGTCCACCCACAGTCAGTGGGTATTGTGGCTTAGATCTGAATGTCCCCCAAAAGCCTGTGTGTTGAAGACTCAGCCCCAGGTGTAGCAATGGCAGACGTGGGCTGCTGGGAAATGACCGGTCATGAGGGGCTCTCGCCTCGTCGTTAGTGGGTCAGCCCAGTTGATGAATTAAAATTCTCGAATACACTACCGGGAGGAGGAGGGAACCGTAGGCGGTGGGACAAGACCAGAGGAAGGAGGTCACCGGGGCAGTGCCCTTAGGGACTGTATCTCTGTGCCCCTTCCTTGTGTTCCCTCCATGTCTGTCTGTCTGTCCCTCTCTCTCCCCTCCTCCCCAGGTGCTGGGCAGCTTCCCCTCACCACGTCCTTCCACCATGACGACTCTGCCTTGGGACTGGCCAGACTTGGGATGTATCCTCTGAAACCAGGAGCCAAACCAACCTCCTCCTCCCAGTTGTTTGGGTCCATATTTGGGGCTCAGAGATGAAGCGCTCACTCACACAGTGGGCCAAGGCTGGTGAGCAGGAATCTCCCCACCGGTGACCCCGGTGGGTTAGGGTTAGGGTTAGGGTTAGGGTGGGTGAGAGTCCCAGGTGACTCTAGTGCCACCGTCAGTCCTGCCAGTGGAGCCCAAAGAAAAGAAAACCAGAACCTGGATTGGGAGCCGCAGCCCCTCCCACAGCCTCACAGCGGCTCCGCTGCGCCCCCTACTGACAGGGCCTAACACTGCACCCGCTGGCGGGAGAAACCAAGCAGGACCAAGGAGAGACTGGACTTTGGGCTAGTAGAGGGCACAGTCCCCTGATTCTCCCGGCAATGACAAGGGGGTCTTTTCTAAAGACACTGAGTATCAGAAGCAAGCGGTGCTTCGAGCTCCATCCAGTGCTGGAACCCTCTCAATAAACATAAAACGTTGATCGTACAAACGAGACTGTTGTGTATGCCAACCCCAAGAAGTGGGTGGCTCTCCAATAGCCTTTTACAGATGAGAAAACTGTGGGTCACAGGTGACACTGTTTGTCCTGGAAAACTTACATGGGCTGTCATTCAGAGCCAGTTCACCCAGGGCTCCGCCCTCAGCAGGTAGCTAGCTATCAGCTGCTGGCACACGCATGAGTGTGGGGGACCCCGCGCCCCTCCAGGTGGCCCCTCCATCTCAGGACAGCTCTGACTGTGGGGAATAGCTGCCATCAGCCCACTGAAGGGACATTATCCCCTCTTCTGAGGCTGAAGGCATTTCCTGGGTCTGGGCAGGGGGTAGGTTCCGGTGCATTCCGTACTCCCAGGTCCTTCACCACGGTGGCTGGGTTTTCTGACCAAGCTCAAGTGTCTTGTCTCTCACGCTGTCCTGCAAAGGTGGAGGTGGCCCTCCAGGTATGGTCCTCCCACGCGGGGCCCTGGTCCCGCCTCTGCCCAGCCAAAGCACCCAGCCAACCAAGCCACACGGGGCTCCCATCAAATAACACAGGAGAAGAGCCTGGAGCCGTGTTGGGGTCAAGACAGAAACTAGGCCTGGCTCACTGACACCCCAGTCCCCCGCAGGCAGAGTGGGAAGAGATGCCCGGTCCCCGACACCCAGGACTGGCCTCTGGAGGCCAAATGCGACTCGTCCCTTCTGGGAATCAACAGCAAGCTCCGTCCCAGGGAGGGGACAGCCGGCCCTTCCTCTAGGTGTCACCGGGGGCGAGGCTCACGGTGCGGGCGTGGTGCCCGGGCAGCCCCTCTTCCCTGGCCCTCCTCCCCTCCCTCCTGCCCTCCTCCCCTCCCTCCTGCCCTCCTCCCCTCCCTCCTGCCCTCCTCCCCTCCCTCCTGCCCTCCTCCCCCTCCCTCCTGCCCTCCTCCCCTCCCTCCTGCCCTCCTCCCCCTCCCTCCTGCCCTCCTCCCCCTCCCTCCTGCCCTCCTCCCCTCCCTCCTGCCCTCCTCCCCTCCCTCCTGCCCTCCTCCCCTCCCTCCTGCCCTCCGTCAAGTCCCCACCTCCCGCCGCAGCCCAGCGCCTCTGGCAGAGTTCCCGATGGCGGGCGGGTCCCCCAGGACGGCTGCGCCCTCCCGTAATGACGCCCATTACTCCTCCTGACACCGGCTGCGCTCGGGTTAACACGTTCAACTGGTGACGCGTTTGTTTTCCTTTAGAAAAGCCCCCAAGAAGCCTGTTGGCTCCTGAGGGTTCAGCCGATGAGCAGATGGAGGCTGGGCTTGAAGCCGTTGATGAAGAAAATGAGTCTTCCTCGTCATCAGATACCGGCTGCGCTTAAACTGATCTGTGTGAGGCGCCTTGTTTCTTAGACAAAGAAACAGGAGGAAAGCCTCGCGGGCTCTGAGGTCTGCCTCCCACCTGCCTGTTTAATCCCTGCCCCCACCCACATCCCAAGATCAAGGACGTGAAAACCCCAGGAGCAGCGTGTGCTGAGAGGAGGGCGAAAATGTCCGTGGGGAAGTCGCCGGAGACCCCAGAGCACGAAGCAGAAGCTCAGGTGGGGGCAGAGTACACAGCCAGGTGTTAGTTCTGCTGGGTATCCCGCTGCCCCTTTGCTACATTTGGGTCTTCAGTGCCCCCAAAGCCCATGTGCTCAGATTTTGTCCTCCTGGTGGCCCTACTGAGAAGTGGCAGGTCTTTGAGATCTGGAGACTTCCTGAGGTCCTCAGGCTCTTGGGAGGCAAGTCCCTGAAAGGGATTGTGAGACTCTGGCCCCTTCCTCTTCCTCTTCTGCTCCTGACCATGAGGTAAGCAGTGTTTCTCCACCATACACTCCTGCCATGATGTGCTGCCTTGCCACAGGCCCAAAGCATTGGGACCAACAAATCTTGGATTGAAACCTCCAAAACTGTGAACCAAAATAACTTTTTGTCTTGATAAGTTGATAATCTCAGGTATTTTGTTATAGTGCTCAAAGCCAACTAGTACCACCATCTGAATCAATTACCAGCTCTGTGGGGTTCACCACTGTGCCCAGCACCCAGTGGGAACTCATGGGTATGAGTGTTGAATGAGTGCACTTTTCTCCCCCCAGGAAAGGGCTGCTGGGCCACGACAGTTCAGTGCCTGTCTGCCCTGAAGTCAGAGGGAAGAGACAGGTCTGTCACCCTTTCTGTTTCCATCCTGCCTGCTCCATAATGAAACTGTCCTCTGAAGGCCACAAACAGAAGGCACAGAACGTGTGTGTCCTTGCTGGGGCGGGGTGTTGTGTGCATGGACAGGTGTGGACCTCACAGGGCACAGGGAAGGCTCACTTCTCAGCCCTGCGCTTGCTGACCGTGATGTCAGAGCTGCCTAATGAGCTGCCCCACGCCCAGCAGCTTACGGCCTCACCGTCCCCCAGGGGAGGTTTGTGCCCAGCTGAGCTGGGTTCTCCACGCAGGGTCTCTCAGGGCCGAGGTCAGTGTCCTCCAGCCCCATTCTCATTGGCAGGTTCAAATAGGGAAGAATCCAAGTTCCTCAGGGTGGTTGGCAGCAGCTACTTCCTTGTGGCTATAAAATCCATGGCAGCTCATGTCTCCAAAGCCAGCAGTGAAGACACAGCCTCTAGGGCTCCGAGTGTCTGAGGTACAGACCGTCTTCAAAAGGGTTCACCTGATTAGACCTGACCCACCCAGTGTAACCTCCCCTTTGATTAACTTAGAGTCAACTGAGCGTGGGCTGCTTTCCTTACATTTGCAAAGTCCCTTCGCCTTTACCATGTTATATTAGTAGCACAGGTCACACACACATCCTGTCCACACTCATTAAGATGGGTTTATTTGAGGGGATGTGCCTGGCACACTGCCTGAGAAGCTGTGGGCAAGGCTCTCTCCCTCGGAGGTTCCATCTGCTCCGTTGTACGTGGGGCTAATACTGTTTTATGAAGGGTTTGTAAAATACTAACAGTTGCTCCACACAGAGGGCCCTCGGAAAGAGTGCTCAATTAGATTGGGAGATGAGAGATGCCGTGTCCCTAAGGACATCCAGAATCTTACCTCCTACTCTCCTTAGATCTGCCTCCTCTGATCACTGCTGCTCTGTTCTTTCACTCTAATTCCAAGCCGCATCACGAATCTGGGATCGTCCTGTCTCAATCCCTCTGTGCTCCTGGAACTGAAGGCTGAGACTGGGTGTTAGCGCTTTGTCGCCGTGACCAAAATCCCCGCTAAGAACAAGTTGGAGGAGAAGTGTTTATTTGGGACCCACAGCTGGGAGGTTCAGTCCACAGTCTGCTGACTCCATGGCTCTGGGCTGAGGGCGGGCAGAGCATCATGGCACAAGGAAGCAGAGAGAGGGACAGAGATTGAGGAGCCAGGGACAAGATAGCCCCAAGGGCCTGGCCCCAGTGACCTACTTGTTCCCACCACACCCCCTTCCTACCCTTACCGCCCAGTAGTACTTTCAACTTATGAATTCATCAAGTGGACTAATCCACGTAGGAGGTGACCGCTCTCATCCTCTCTAAAATCCCACCTCTGACCTTTCTGCATTGGGTACCTACTTCAAAGGACAAGCTGTGGGGGGACACGTCTAGATCTAGACCCTAACGCTGGGGATTCACAAATCACACAGTCCTGGAGGTGGAGTCCCAGGTCAAGGGTGGGGTCCTGTGTATCTAGTGATGGCGACTCCTTGAAGCACATGGTGGAAGGCAGAGGACCAGAGGGGCCCAAGATGGTGTCCCTAGCCCTTTCCTGAGGCGCTCATCCACTTGAGAGCACTGAACTCTGGTGACTTAATCACCTCCAAAGTCCCCACCACGTTGGGGGTTATGTCTAACACGGATTCTGAAGGGGCACATTTTCCTCACTGAACCCCCACATTCTGGGTGGCTCCCCTTCCTGGCAGTATCTGCTCCACAGGGGCCTCAGCTACTGGCCCCACCCTGGGCTCCTTTTACCTAACTTGTCCAGCACCTGCTGAGCGGGCACCTGGACTCTGCCCATTCTCCCCCATGCAGGAGAGAGAGCCTGGCGAGCCCCCCACCGTGAAGATGTAGGGGCCGGGGCCACAGGGAGGCCCTTAGCTTTGTGTCTTGGAGGCTGTGCCGGCTCTAAGCTAGCGTGGACATAGCCACAGGCCTCAACAGGAAGAACCACATCCAGTGGCCACCCAACAGCCTCCTGGAGGACCCTGTAGACCTCTGTGCTACAGTCCTGTCTCCTAGGATGCCTGTCATGGGCAGTGTCCCAGGCTTTGGGAGAACAGCTGCGGGCAGCGGGAGGGTAGCAGGAAGACTTACCCCAGGAGGGATTTTTGGGGACTAACTGGGACTTCTCCTGGGCCCCCAATGCCCTGGAGCAGGGCTGCTCCCGGGGTCTCCTCGGGCACCACCAATGGGAACCAGGCAGCCTCTGGCCCAACCTGTTCGTCTTGGCTTTTATGGCTCAAGGGTTGGGAGACTCGGACAGGGGGTCGCTGTGTCCAGCAGTCCTTCCCCTTACAGTTAGGGAATCCCCAGAGTCGAAGTGGGAGGTAGAGAAGTGAGTCTGCTCCAGGGCTTGGTCCCTTCCCTTCTCTGGGCCAAGCTCTAAGTCCTATGTCTCCAGGTTGGAGCAGCCAAACACGGCCCCAAACGTCACCCTGAGTTGGGGCAGGTTGGCGGGGGTGGGTGTCAACAGGCCCCGAGCCCAGTGACCTCCAATCCTCTTTGCTTTTAACCTCTTACCCTTCAGCGCTACATTAGCTGCAGTTTGATGAGAAACTTCTGCCCTCGTGACTGCATTGATCAGCGCCCAAAAAAGAGATTTTGACAAGAGCTTCTTTACCAGAGATGTACTGAAACACGGACAGCCCTCCCGGCCAAGGGACAGGTGCCCGGATTGTGTCCCTGAGGCCAAGCCTCTCACCATCATCCCATCATTGTTTACAGTCCCACAGATGAGGTTGTGGGTGTTCAATCTGTTCTCTCCCCCCTCTACTGGGTGAATCGATCCCTCATTATTAAAACCTATCCCGTCTCCTAACTTGTCCACAGCCCTCACCCTATTTCCAGTGGTTTCTCTGAGATCAACAATATACACACTTCAGGGGAGTCCACCGTCTGGTGACGTCATATCAGTTACTCACAATATCAGAGTCCCGATTTCTCCTTTGCATTCTTTATGTGAATGCTGTCATTGTTTATTTTGCATATTCTCTACACATGATTTTGCTTTAAACAGTTACTTTTTAGGGCAACTAAAATTTGTGGGAAGCAGTGGGGGTGCTTCTTGTGTTTAGAGCTCTCTTTATGTCCTGGCCTACATTCAAGATTCTGTTCAGCCTCACATCCCTCCTGCTTCAAGAACACTTTTAGCATTTCTGATAGAGCAGCTCTGCTCAGAAAATTCTACATATTGTGTTTGAGAAATTTTGTTTTGAATTTCTGCTTCTTTTTGGAAACATGTTTTTCTGGTGTAGCATGAAGAATGAACACTTTTCAGTTTTCCTTTCAGCGTTTCAAACAGGTCACCCATCCTCTCTGGCTCCCGTGGGTCCTGACAAGAAGTTGGCTGTCATTCTTCTTCCTCGTTCCTTCTTTTCTCCGTGTTTAAGGAGGTTTTTTGCCTTATTTTCTCCAATATAGTTTGAATATGATGTGTCCCAGTGCCGGGGGTGGGGGGGTATTTATTCTACTTGATGGTTCATTAATTTGGGGAAATTGTTGGCAATGTTTTTTTTTTTTTTTAAATACTCTCTCTGCCTCGTTTTCTTTCATTTTGTTTTTTAACTCCTATTTTATCAATGTCAAACTGTGGACATGGCCCCACCTGTCTTGGATGTTCTTTTCTGTTTATTTTTTCCTTTGCTCTTTCTTTATATTTCAGTGTGGGTGATTCCTATCAATCCATCGTCATCGTCATTGATCCTCTTCTTACCACTGTTCCAAGTCTGCTGAGGATTCTGTGGGGGTGGGCAATTTTCATCTCTGTTACTATTTTTATTTTATTTTTTTTTTACAGTGAGCTTTCTTATTTTTTTCTTGATTTCCATCTCTCTGTGAAATTGCCCATGGGATCAGACCCATTGTCCTTTGCTATTAATCAGAGTTATTTTAATTTCCTGTCTAATAGCTCCAGTGTCTGTGTGGGGTCTGAATCGGGGTGACAGTTTTCATGTACAATCATGCCCCATGATGCACCTGCTGAAAGACGACCTCTGGGCGTGGGTAGCGGAGCCTCAGGAAAGGGGGTCCCCCCCCCCCCCCCGTGTTGGAACAGGACGAGCCCTTTCTTCTGCTTGGCCTTTAGCGCTGGGTGTGAGTCTCTCCAGCTGGCAGTGGGCTGGGCTTGAAAGCAGTTGTTGCTATGGTTACTGACAGGGCACCCAGGCTTCCAGGGCCTGTGGCAGGACCCTGTGTTCCGGGTGGCGACGGGTTGCCAGCAAAGCCTCTTTAGTGCAGTATCTTAGGCCTTCCTTTTGCCCTGGGCCTTGGAGGGGGTCTCTGTTCTCTTCCCCTCCCTGTAGCATTTTTGACTTGCTCATCTGTGAAGCCTACTGACTTGGGGTGGGGGGCACCGGGGTGTACTCTGTGTCCTCTGATTCAGTGGGTCCTAGGGAAGCCCTGTCCACCTGCATCTCAGGGTGAGGACTTCTTGGTTCTCCTGTCCCTCCTCCTCCGAGGCTCTAGACCTGTCAGTATTCCTTTCCCCTCCCCCAGGCCCTGCCCACCCAGGCCTCCGGGGCAGTGGTTCTGTTCCCCTTTCCTCCTGGATTCAGGCTCTTGCCCCTTTCACAGGAGAGGGAGATCTGGGCAGAGTTTCTGCAACTCCTCCGTGTCTGAGATAGAAGGGACACTCCCTTTAGGACTCTTTCTGACCTTTCCTGTGAGCATCCCCTGGAGTGGGGGGGAGAGCGCGCGCGCCTGAGACTGGCACAGACCCCCAATCTCCATGTGCATCCCACTGTCTGGCCCGCCTGCCCCTGCCTTCACCAGCTGCTTAATTCTGACTGAAGTCCCCTTACCTGTGTGAGGTGCACCAGCCCCAGGTGAGGGATGCCCGGCTCCCTTCCCCTGCAGGCTGCTCTCCGTGCTCATATTTAGGGTGGGGATTTGTTCCTTGACCTCAGCTCTTTGGTGGTTTGGAAAACATAATGTGAAAACCTGAAGTTAGACAGTATTTATTCATGTCAAGGTGGCGTGTCCTTGGGATTGAGGGAATGTGTCACATCAGTGGTGAAGCCTCATTTTTGTCTTTTAAAATCAAGCCATGGTGGCAGAATCTCTGTTACAGCTTGGAAGTGAGGCGTTCCCCAAAGGCTCACATGTGAGACAGTGCAAGAAGGTTCAGAGGAGAAATGTTTGGGTTGGGAGAACCTCAGCTCACTCAGTGAATGACTCCCCTGGTGGGATTCACTGGGTGGTCACTGAGTGGTGGGGTTCGGCTGGGGGGGGGTGGGAGTTGGGTGAGGCTTTGGGTATATATTTGTGTCTTTGTGTCTGCAGAGTGGAGTCTTTCTCTGCTTCCTGATCGTGCTGTGAGCTGCTTCCCTCCACCACACTCTACGCCATGATGTCCTGCCTCACCCCGAGCCCCAAGGAATGGAGCTGGCCTTCTATGGACTCAGACCTTCCTCCTCTGAGGTTGTGCTGACGGGATCATTTAGTCGCAGCAGGGAAAGCTGACTAGAAGAGTCCCACATCTCTGAGTCAGCGCAAGAGCCCAGGCTCATCAGCGCAGGGGCCCCGTGGGAAGAACCCATGTCAGGGCCTATATCCAAGTCCTAGCTCTGGCCCCGACTCACCAAGCGACCTTGGGCAACTCTCTGCCCACACTGGGCCTCAGTTTCTTCCGAGTTTATTTAGTAGATTAAATGATGTCCAGGACCTCCTAGTGCTGGACATCCCTTCTTGGTTCTCCCGTCCCTCCTCCTGTCCCTCCAGCCCCAGCGTGCCCTACCTGGCCTGGAAGTCACACCTTGATCCATTTAGAGAACCCTGCAGAGGCCTTACTGTGCACCAGACCCTGTGACAGGTGCTGGAGGGGGTCACCTGAACTAGCGACCACACACAGTGGGCCAAAGCCCTTAGCAAAGTTAGTTTGAGGCCCTCAGGAGAGACTGGCGCCCAGCACTGTAGCCTTGAGGCCCTCCCAGACCCCCCCCCCCCAGGCCTTGGACCAGCCGCCCTCTCCCAGCCTGAGGTTCCATCTGCAAAATCCAGCTCCCAGCCCCAAACCACCTCCTCCACCAGGCTTTCCCAGTACGCCAACCCGGTGTCATGACAGTCCTGCCGTCCACCCCCACGGTGCCAGACCCTATTTGATATCATGTCATTTATGCGTTGATTAATTTTTGTGCGGAAGGCCTCGACCCACACACACCAAATGAGAGCCCCCGTCCGTTCACACACTGTGTCCAGTGTCCCGGGAGCTCACCGCCACCCAGAACGTGCCTTCTCCTGGGAGCAGCCGGCAAATGAGGTACAGAAGTCAAAACACGGAGTGTCCCAAAAAGTGGCAAGTGACGAGGCGGGGGTGGGCAGAGCGGATGCGGGTGTGAGGAGGGGTGCAGCTGGACAGGGGGTCAGCAAAGGCCTCTGAGAAGGACTCACTCCAGGACAGCCCTGCTGCTGTAGGTGCCGCCACAGGGCCCGAGGCGGAGAGGCCCCGAGGCAGGGGTGTGCCCTGGACATGCTCAAGGTCAGCAGGGAGGCCAGTGGGGTGGAGTGAGGGAGCCCTGGGGAGGTGAGGTCAGAGGTTACCGGGCCTCGGGGGCCAGTGAAGGACCCCAGCTCTAATCTAGGAAGATGGAGCCACAGGGCTGTGAGCAGAGGCAGGAAGTGGTGACCTGGCCATTTTTAAAGGCTGGGTCCTAACACTCTGCCCAAGGCGGGGGCACGGGGGGGGGGGGGGGAGTGGAATGGGGCAGGTGATCGGGTGTCCTGCAGAACTCCTGGCAGCAGTGATGGTGCAGGGGGTCAGGATGAGGGCGTGAGGGCTGGAGAGGAGGCATTTCCTGGTGCACTGTAGGCACCCAGGAGAGGAAGCTGCCCAGGGGCTGGGAGTCCTGGATCGGAATTTCCCAGACGGCTTGCCTGAGTCCCCCTCTAGGAAGGGATGGAGCCTAATGGGGGAGAAGCCTCCAGGGACAGAGAGAACCCCCCAGGAAGCTGGTCCAGGATGAGTCTTGCACTGGGGGGGCCGGGAGGGCAGGATTGGGTAAGTGTTAAAATGCTAACATTTCACACGTTCAACCCGAGCTGGAGTCACACTTGTTTTGTTCAGCGAGTTCTTAAGGGAAAGGTAACCTTTAAAAGCTATTTTCTTTCTCATGGTTAAAAATACAGATATAAAGGTTAGAGGCAAATGATGTAGCTCGAATTTTCCCAAACCAAACCCTTTCTTCCTGAATCACATTCACTCAATGGGACTTTGAACTAGACATATAATGCCACATCGTACAGAGCCCATGGTAGAGAGTAAGTGACAGTCACTTTAGATTTTTTTTTTTTTAATATGGCTTTTAAGCAATGGAGGCAAAACTAGGAAACACACACACACAGTAAATCAGCCTCGAGGCAAAGAAGCCCAAGGAGGAGTCCCCTGTCCTGCCGTGCAGCTTTTGATCTTGAGAGTGTTTGGCAAGGAATCCCAGGGGACAGGGTGGGGACACAGGAGCCGAGGTGCAGCGGGCAGCTCTACCACTGGTGGCTGGGTCACCCTGCGCCCTGTCCTTCTTCTGAGCCCCAGTTTCCCCAGTGTTTAAACAAGGGGGCTGGACGGGTCATTGCCAGGGTTCTTCCACATCTGAGTGTTTAACCAGTCACACATCTGAGGACAGGAAATGGGGGCAGTGGGGGGAAGTGTCACCCCGTGAGTCTGGGACTATTTCACTTAAGGAACAAAGTGAAACCACCCCACAGTGGAATGACAGCAGGGACCCCGGATGATGAAGTGAAGCGTCTCCCTGCCTCGGCTCAGTTCATCCTCCCGCCATCCCAGGTGGCAGGTGGAACTTGGAGACCCAGAGGGGTGACAGGACCAGCCGGAGGTCCCCTGTCAGAACCAGGACTAAATCCTACCCGAGATCCATGTTCTTTCTGCGTCCTCGAAGCAGGGAGAAGGGCCCCGAGGCTGGCCTGCCCCCTCCTGAGCGGCCCCAGGGGGGGCCAGAGGAGGAAGCCAAGTTGTCTGAGGGGACCCCTCACTCTTGGCTCTGGGCATGACCCTCAAGGCTTTGGAAAATAGGTACAAAGTCCCTGAGGAGATTCTCATTTTGGATGCAATAATAATACTATCTACAAACATCGGTGGCTCCATAGGATCAGATCCAGAGTCGTGGGAAGGACTAAATGGCATTGACTACATTGTTTTCCCAATTATGTTGCAGATAATTACCTATTATGTAGCGAACCCCAGCAGACTTTAATAATCTCTACTTAAATAACACATTTCCACCTTCTCTTTTCAAATTAACCTCCAGAAGCAATGAATGCCCGTGTGGGAAGGTCCACCTGGGGCTGGGGCTGGGGCAGGGGCAGGGGAGGGTGGAAGTGTCTCTGGGACCCTCCTGTGAGACCCTGAGGCCAGGAGGAGCTGTGGACAGAGCTCAGGTCTGGGTCCAGGACATCAGCCAAGCGGCTCCCCATCTGGGCCTCGGTCACCTCCCCTGTAACCAGGATGGTCCCCCAGGTCCCCAAACTCACCAGGACATCAGGAGGTGTCCAGGCCTGGGCTGGGGTCAGAGTGGTCACATCCCTGTCAACTGAGGCCAGGACGGTGTCCACTCCTCGGCAGGTGCTCAGCCCAGCTCGGTGCCTGGCTCTCGGCAGGTGCTGGGCTGCGCTGGCACAGGGTGACAGCCTCAGGCCACTGTTGTCCTAGGAGCTGCCTCAGGCCCCTCAGGACCTCTGTGGTTGATGGACAGACGGTGCTCACCACGTCCACGTCCGTGTCCCTGTCCCCGCGCCCTGACTTCCCACGCTCCTCCAGGCTGTCCCCCGCCCCGTCACTCCAGGTGCCCGCCGTCCCCACCTGTACTGCTTGCTGTGCGCTGCGCCTGCATCTGGGGCCCCAGGAGCAGGGAGCACTGGCGCGGGGTGGGCGAGCCTGGTGGGTCCAGCCTCCTGACTGCCCTGTGCACCTACACAGATGAGAAGACTGAGACCCAGAGAGGAGGGTGGCCATTCAAAGTCATGGGGTCAACAAGTGGCTTCGGGGTCAGAAGAATCCAGGCTGTGCCCAGGCTCAGCCATCCCCCCTCAGGGTGACATCAGTCAGCCTCCACCTGGGGCCTCCACTTCTTCATTAGCAAAGTGAGGAGGACGCTGCTCGGGCTGCTGGGAGGGCTCAGTGGGTGTGACCGGGATGCACTTGGACACTCCGGCAGAGTCACCGTAGTGGTAACTTGGGCTTCCTGGGTTGCACCCTCATGAAAACTCTTAGCTGGAGCTTGCTATTGGCAAAGCACCCTCTCACCCCAATGAGCAGATGAGGTCACCGAGGTCAGAGCAGAGAAGTCACTGAGTCATCTGCCCACAATCGCACACAGACATGAAAGGCCGACGCCGCCTCTTCTTTTTTTTTACTTTCAACTAGGAGGATGTCTCTGTTTGCTTTTGCTTTTTATTGTGTGTGTGTTTGTGTGTGTGCGCGTGTGTGCACACGCATGGGCATGTTCCTGGCTCCCTTCCTGCCGCCCACTCCTGTTGACCGGGCTCTATGTGTCCCCTCTCCCCTCTGCTGGCGTGGGAACTGCACTGTCTGCTCCCTTCTTTAATTGATCAGCTTTAAAATCATAATAAACGCACTTGACTGAACACATTCTAAAGTAAATCAATCTCCCTCCCTCCCTCTGAACCACAGACACTTCGAATGTGCTCGCTTTGATCTCTCTTTCCCTCTTGATTTCCAGAGATCCAGGCCCCCGGGGCGTCTTCCTTCATGTCCTGCGGTGGCTGTTAGCGCTGGCTCGGCTTATCTCCTCCCTCCTCCCGTTGGCCCCTGTGTCCCTGTTTCTTTGCTCACGGTCCCATTTTGATCCCCTCCTTCTCTCTGGGTCCTGCCTTTCTTCCTGAGTGATTGATTGATTCTTCTCTGAACAAGATTGTTAAGGTTTGGATCTCAAATGTTCCCCGAGGGCCAGGGGTCAAAGGCTGGGCACCAGCCTGTGGCCCTACTAGGATATGGAGGAACCTGGTGGGGGGGGGTCCTTATGGAAGGAAGTTGGGTCGTAGGGGACCCCTCGCAGGGGCCGGGCCCTGTCCCTTCCTCTCTTTTGCTTCATGGCTCCTTGAAGTGCACCGACCTCCTCTGCCAGCCTCTGCCACTCTCTCTCTCCATGATGGGCTGCCCCACCACAGGCCAAAAGCAACCAAGGACCCCAACTTCTGAAACCACGAACCAAAATAAACCTCTCCTCCTCTAAGTTGTTTTTCCCAAGGTATCAGAGAGCGGACAACACAAAGAGCCTCAAGAGCTTCTGAGAGCAGGTTTGCCTTAAAATATCTTCGTTCCTTTCTCAATTTCAATGACAATTCAACTGGGTCTAGAATTCTACTTTCGTCTGGTTTGGTTTGGTACCAGGGATTGAACCCAGAGGCTAGCCACTGATCCACATCCCCAGTCCTTTTTATGTTTTATTTTGAGACAGAGTATTGCCAAGTGGCTTGGGGACTTGCTAAGTTGCTGAGGCTGACCTTGAACTTGGCGATCCTCCTGCCTCAGCCTCCTGAGTTGCTGGGATTACAGGCGTGCATCAGAGCACCCGGATACTTTGCTTATTTTGTTTGACACTAAAATATGATTCCCCAGCCTTTTGTCCTCCATGTTGCTGTGCAGAGTCAGCTGTCTGTCATCCTGGGGTGGCACCTGCCTTCTCTCAGCTACTCTGCTTGGTGTCCTATGTCCCCCTCCAGTGTTGGCAGAATTGTCATTTAGTTCATCTTGCTCAGGACTCACAGAGAAGCTTAAATCGGGAAGAGCCACTGGTCCATGTGTTGGGAGAAAGAAGTTTCTTAATAGTATCCACATGCTGTTGATATTAATGTTAATACTGCTTATATTTAATAAGCATTGGAGCTAACAGAGGCATGTCTGAGGCCTTCCCTGGGTCCAGCACTACTGTAAGTGTTTAGTCAACTTATTTCATTCTCAAAGGGCCTCATAAGGAGAGCACCAATATCGTCCCCATACAGATGGGGACACAGAAGCACTGAACCGGCGAGTTCACCAGAGGAAGGGAATTGGGGTGGCCCTGGGGTTGGCATGACTCCAGATTCAGACAAACACACATCTCCGACCTTTCTTTAGCCGTGTGGCCTGGAACAAGGGACTCCATACCTTGAAGCCTCAGTTTCTTCTTCCATAAAATGGGGGATGGACATGACCCCATGACCCCTGCAGGATGTGGGACATGGTACGGAGTCCACAGTATCCTGTCCTCCCCTGAAGCTGAGGTCAGCACCAGGCCCTGCCAGTCAGCTCGGGGCACATTCAGGGCTGGGGTCATCAGGGCAGGAGGATGGTCCCTTGGTGAGAGGAGTTGGCTGAGCTGCCTTCTGGGAATCGCCCCCAGGGTCTTGGGCCACCTCTGGGTTCCATGCCCGAGCTGGCAGGGGCAGCAGACACTCAGTGCAGGACCCAGGGCCCTGTCAGCCAAGGAGCTGAGCTCCCACAGAGGGGACCAGGCTCCCGGCGTGCGGCTCGCTTTGATTACTTCTTAATGAAAAGCCTGTTTGCGTCCAAACTGAAATTATATTGTCAGCACTTAATTATCACTTGTCAAGCAAGCGTGGGTCCAGATTGTGGGTTTGATTTCCTTCCCGGTTTGCAAAAGTTTCGTTCCTCTTATTTGACGAGTCCTCGCTGAATGTGACTGAGAGATACATCACGGTTGGAAGGAGTGCTTTTCCAATAAAGCAGTTTCTTGAATTCACAGGTCTCCTTGGGTCTGAATCAGGGCTCTTGGCACATGATGGAAAACCAGAGCTGCATAGGCTAAAAGTTGTGGGGTGGTCACCCAGGCCCAGGAATGTGTCACCAAACACCAGGGATCCTGAAACTGAGACAGTACAAAGTGCTTCCAAGTGAGGGTGGCCACACCGAGGAAGGCAGACAGTGAGGCCACTACCCCTCAGGTGGCCAGGGGCTCCGGGTGGAGGGCGGTGCCTGTTGAGACTGGGGAAAGTGGGGAGAGGGACAGGGGAGGGCAGATGATCCCTGTGGGTTTGGATGCACTGACTTGGGGGTCCTGGGGGACTGTGGGAAAGGTACTGGGGGGAGCTGGACAGCCCAGCGTGGAGCTGGACCAGAAGTCTGTCCTGTGGACTAAATGTTGGTATCCCCCCATCCCCACCCATCCCTTCCACTGTCTCACACCTGCGCCTCCAGGGGGCGCTTCTCCCCAGCTCCCACAAAGGGCCTTCCTGGCAGTGGGGCCCTGGGCAGCGGGTCCCTGGCTCCCTGTGCACTGCACGTCCCTCTTTGGGTTTGGGTCACCGGGAGTGGTGACTGAGTCCTGGGGTCTAGAGACAAGGGCTGGGAGTCCCTGATGGTGACGGAGAGGCAGATGAGCTGACCAAGGAGGGAGGCCCAGGGGGCCTGGACAGCCAGAGATTGTCCCTGTCCCCTGGTGTCTGTGCAGCTCCAAGAGGGACCAGCTGAGAGCTCGGGCTCCAAGCAGCGAGGGCAGGTGAAATCCAGAGACGCCTGTTCCCTCAAATTCTCCAGGCTCCTCCTGGCAGTGGGCGGCGGGTCACCTGGCACTCTGGACATCCACAGGCCCTTTCTGGAACACTGAGCCGCGGTGCACTGCCTGCGAACTCATCAGGCAGCACTGGACCCCCGCCCGGGACCCTGGCAGAGCCTGGGGGGACCCCAACCCAACCACTGACTGGGATGTCACCCAGCAGCTGCGGCTGCGTGTGCCTCGGGACCAGATGTGGCCTCTGGAGGACCAGGTCACCCCTCACCAAGCACAGCCAGTGCTCCAGCCCCTCCTGTTCCAGCACCTTCCACCAGGTGCTGCTGCTGCCCAGGCAACAGACACACTCTCCTGCGCCCGGCCCAGGCTCTAGAAGGGCAAGAGGGCGCCTGATGGCAGGCTGCGGGGTGTGGACTTTGACATAAGAGCTAGAGAGAAGGACCAGGGGAGGGTGAGAGGGGTCTCAGGGTCACGATGGTAAGAAGCGGTCCAGGAGGGGCCTCAGCAGGTGATGTTGGGCAGCACCTCAAGGAGGAGGTGGCTGGAGGCCACAGGGGAAGCCAAGGGCAGCCACGTGGGTGCTCAGGGTCCGGGAAGGAGCCTAAGCCTGGAGGGGGGGGGGCCACTGTCAGCAAGGACAGTGCCCAAGAGAAGCAGGAGCCTGGCCCTGCCCTGGGTCTCCCAGGGGGACTCTCCTGGCTGCTGCCCCGGTGGAGAAGCCATTCAGGAGGTGCCACCTTGGACAGGGTTCGAGTGTGGCCCCCAGGGTTCAGGTGCTGGAAGCTTGGTCCTCACTGGGACCACACAAGAGGCCCGGGAGCCTTTAAGAGGCGGGGCCTAGTGGGAGGCCATTAGGTCTTGAGGACAGAGCTCTGGGAAGACACTAATGCTGGTCTCACTGAGTGACTTAGTTAAAAAAATAAATTAATAGAGCAGGACAGGCCCCTCCTCACGCTGTGGCTCCTGTCTGGAGGTGTGACCTCTCCCTCACACACCCTGCCACCAGGATATCATCTGTTATGCTGTGACAGCCAAGGAGGCCCTCACCAGAGGCCACACTAATAGGGTTGCCTGATATAGGACTTTCCATTTCCAAACCTTTATTCTTCATAAAATGTCAGCCTGAGGCACTTTGTTTCAGCAACTAAAACAGCCTAAAACCTGAGCATCAATCCAGGCATGATGATGAGGGGGGCCAGCGGGAGCCTGGGGAAGCTGAGAAGGCGTTGGATTCGCGTTTATGTTAAGGTGAAGCAAACTGGGACTTGGGGATTGTCTGCTCCATAAATGCATAATTTTTATTTACTTATTAATTTTGTGGTGCTGGGGATGGAAGAGTTTTTAAAACGTCACACAACTTCACTCGACATCCCTGTGGAGGAGACTATTCCAATCTTTCTTGCGGTGAGGGATTGTTCGTATTCTCCTGCACCCAGACAGTCACACCTCTGTGAAATCGATTTTATCAGTATAACTGATTTATCCAGCTGGATGTGAGCAGGATAAAAAAGAAGGGGTAAAGGAGGTACCAGGTGCTGTCTCTGAGAGGCAAGACGTGAGGCCACGTACCCTGTCTAGTGTAAATGTCAGCTCTTTCCGGATGCTTCACAGTGAGGACGAATCCCCCAGGTTAAGGGATTCCATATTGTACGGGGAACCCTGGGCCTGGCGAGGCCGACCACGACCCAGGCTGGGTTTCCTCCCCTCCTCTGGCTGCTGGGACACTCGGCCTCTGTCCCGCCCAATTAGCTCTTTATTATGGATCGTTTTGTTCTCTAATTGTCTGCCCTGCATAATTTAGCACGGTCAGAGAGTGTCTGGTTCCCGGGCATTTAATTGAGTGTCTTTGGCCTCGGTTTATTGGCCTCCGTTTCTTGACTCTAAGTGCAGCCGTGGCAGAAAGGAAAGGCGCTCGTGCTCCCGGTGGCTGGGGTGGGGATGGTGAGCCCTGCGTGGCCCTCAGGTCCACAGAGGAGGCTGCCGCTGTCCCCTGCCCCTTCCTCCTGCTTTACAGACGAGGACACAGAAGACAAGGCAATGACATGGGGTGTCTGTCTGCAAGCAGAAAATAATAGCAATGCCAGCCAGCGGGCACCGAGGGCGCCCTGCCCCAGACCCAGCACACGTTAGGTCTGGGGCCCCCACGGCACCCTGCCCAGCAGAGATGGCCACAGTCTCCATGTTACAGAGGAAGATCTGAGGGACTCAGGGGACCCATGTTTTGAGCCGAGTCCCACCCCAGGTTGCACCCTGGGAGTGTCAGCCTCCATGGATGCGTCCTCAGGAGGCCCTCGTGGTGGGGACACATCTGCCATGCCTGTCTCACAGAGGGGAAGGAGGAGGAGGCTCAGGGAGGTCAAGCCACCTGTCTAAGTCACATGCCGCCTGAGTGCTGCAGACGGCAGCCCTAATCTCCTCACTGCTCCCTGACGAGGGCCCCCCCAAACCCGGCCCTTCAGGTGCAGGTGCATGGCAGTGACCTTGGGGACACAGAATCACCTGTGCCCTGACACAACAGACCGGTGGTAACCGCAGGGCCCCCTGAGCTGGCTACATTGTTGCCACAGGGGACCCCAGCCCTCTGTCCTCTGTCATCTCCAGCTCCCACGCAGGGGGCTGAGCTCAGAGAGCTCGATGGCCTTTCCCAGGTCTCCTGGAGGCAGTGGAAGGGGCAGTGCTGGACGCCAGGGTCAGCCAAAGCCTGTGGTCTAAAGAGCGGGCCGCACTGTCCCCTCCTGACCTGAGGCTTGGGGACCAGGACTCGGGACTCGGCTGCTGAGGTGACTGACGGGTGGCCTCCTCCGCACGAGGCAGGTGAGGCCCTGACTCACTCGAGTCCCCATCCAGCTAGAGTTTATCATCCAGAGTAATTGTTCTAATTGCCGTCGTCACGGCTGATACCAGGTGACAGGCCATAAACTCCGAAGGTCTGAAGTGGGCTCCAGAGAAGCCAAAGGCCACTGGCGGTTTAGACAGGAAGCGGCAGGGTGACTCAAAGCTTTGGAGAGCCGGGCAGGGGGTGGGCGGAGGGGACTGGCTGCCTGTGCTAGGGCAGATGTCCCTGTCACCGAAGGCCCCACCACAGAATGAGGGTCAGGGGGTGCTAAAGCCCAGACGAAGAAGGGAAGGTGGTGAGCTATTTAGAAAGTAGCGTCTCTCCATCCAGTGAAGGAGGCACCGTGCTCAGACCATCTGCCAGGGTCACACAGATGTCCCCAGCACACACCCGCTGTGTCTCCAGCACTCAGAAGCAACAGAGCCTGGCGCAGAGGAAGCTGGGAAACCAACCTCGGTTTCCCCATCTGTAGAGCTGACCTAGGGCCTGGGGTCTTTCCCAGGTTTGCCTTCATCCTTCACCCCCAAGGCCATCTCTCTGCGAAGCCGGGAGGGCGGGCGGGCTATGCAGGTCTGTGGGCGCAGCAGCCGTGACCGAGGCCTCCCTGGCAGGGCTGGCTGTAGGCCCTGTGTCACACTGGGCGCCCCAGCTTGAGCATGGTGCTGGCGAGGAGCCTGCGACAGTGACGCGCCTGTGGGTGCCTGACTGGGGAAGCGGGCTCTGCAGACTTGGATGCATCTATAAATGTGAGCGGACTCTCCAGCATTAGCATATGCTTATTTTCTGTGCTGAGCGTTTAGAAGAGATATTATTCCCCCAAAGAAGGGCCGTAGCCAAGAAGCAGCAGCCGCTGCACATGTGCCATGTTTATTCATCAACGTGGAAAGGGAGGACGTGACTCCCCACAGCACAGGCGGGTTCTGGACCCCGGGAGGACAGAGAACAAGGGCAGGAGAGTGGTCAGCCCAGCCACCAGGCAGGCTCAGGTGACAGTCATCAGAACAGGCAGGGGCCACCTGGGCACCTGCTGTGCTGGCTTCGCCCAGGGCCCTGCAGGCCCCAGCTCAGTGGCTGGAAAGTGACCCTCCTGGGCTCCTGCCCTCACTCCACCCAGGGTCCCCTCCCTGCTCCTTGACGGGGTCACCTCCCTGCATCTTGGCGTCCCAGCTACAAGCAGGGTGACAGGCCTCCTGGGGAGGTGGGAGGGTTCAGTGAGGGCCCCAGCGCTGCAGGAAGTGCTCTCGCAGGAGCGCAGGGTCCTTCTGTATCACCTGGGACTGGGACAGAGTGGGCTCTGGGCCCAATTCATGGCTGGCCCAAGCACTGCAGTGGTGGATAGCATCAGCCCCCACCACTCCAGGTGCCTGCACATGACTTGACACCGTCACTTCCCCACGTTGCAGGTACTGTCAGGGTCCCCACAGGGGCCACTGTGCCTCAGCAGATTGGTCATGTCCAAGGTCACATGGCCTTTGGGGATAGAGGCTCAGAGCAGGGTTCTCTGTCCCCAGGATCTGGGCTTGGCCACCACCCAGACCCCAGCCTTCTGGGACACTCATCAGGAAACACTGGGGACAAGGCGGGGACACAGGTGCTTGCCCCCCCCTTCCCTCACTCACAGAACTCTGGGCTCCTTCTTCAGCCACAGGCTCAGACCTGGGGCCTCCTCCTGCCCTGGGGTGGAGCCAAACCTAGCAGCCAGTCCCCTTCTCCAGACATTGCCCACTGAAGTATGAGAGCCAGTTCCCAGGTGGAAGATATGCTTCTGGGAAAGGTCTTTTTTTTCTTCTTTTTTTTTTCTATTTTTTTTTAAGAGAGAGAGAGAGAGAGAGAGAGAGAATTTTTTTTAATATTTATTATTTTTTAGTTCTCGGCGGACACAACATCTTTGTTGGTATGTGGTGCTGAGGATCCAACCCGGGCCGCACGCATGCCAGGCGAGCGAGCTACCGCTTGAGCCACATCCCCAGCCCTGGGAAAGGTCTTTTATGCCTCACCCCACAACCTACTTCTCAACTTGTATGCTGTAGTGTGAGGAATGACGTTTGGAGCTTCAGCAGCCATCTTGAAACCATGAAGTGGTAAGATCAGGATAAAAAACCAACACAAACAAGCATGGTGCAGAGAAACAAAAAAGAGAAGGAGCCCAGGTTTTTGTTGACATCCCTCAGCATCTGACCAAGCTGGAGTCACCTCCTCCAGATGTCTGATTATTTGAGAGCATTTTAAGTTCCAGTCTCCAGAGTCACTACTGTCTGGCTCTCTATTCCATGCTTCCCAACACGTCCCAAGTGAGGGCAGTGCCTACCATGTGTCAAGCACAAATCCACCATCACCTTTGCCACATAGGGTCACAGCCATGTGTCCCCTACCTGGACTGTAGAATCCATCAGGTGAAGGATGTACCTTGTAGGTCTTTGTAGCTTCCAAGCATTACACAAATCATGGCCCACAGCAAATCCAAAGGACCCTGGATTGACAATAGGAAGAAAAGGACAATTGATAAATAAGTGACCATCATGAAAGTGCTTTGCAAACTGTAAAGTGTTAGGCTCAAATGCAGGATTAGACCTGGCAGGAGGAGTAGGGTCATCGTGGAGAGCAGGGACTGAAGAAAGCTTGCAGCCCCTGGCCCCTCCCATCCCTCCCCCCTCTGGTTCCCATGCCCCACAGCCAGTGCTCCCCTCCCCCACGCAGACACAGAAAAACAAAGCTTTGTGCTCCATCACTTCGCCCTGAGAAAGCAAATGCTGCATCATGATGCAGCCACATTCCCCTGATGCATTATTTTATAGCAATGGGGGAGGACAGGGCACCAGGAGGGGGGGGGGGTGGGGAACGGGAAGGAAAGTGTTCGGGGTGATCAGGCTTCAAAATGTCAGCTCCGGGTTTGGCAGGGAGGCTGGATTAAAGGATCATTTCAAATGAATTTTGCCACCAGAGTAAGAGATCTATCTCCCCAAACACTTTATTTTGACAGTTGGCTTCAAAGAGTTTGACGGAACTCGTTTTCCTATCAGACAAGTGAGATCAAGGTATTAAACAAAGCACGGTCCACTAGGAGCCCAGGCCTGCGGCTTACTTAATGGAGGTGAGAGTCTGGGAAAACGGGGAGTCGTTTCCCACCAAGAAAAATGTCCTGTGCTGGGGAGTCGCTGGGCAGGCAGGACCCAAGGTGGAGGTGACCGAGTCCCTGCTGGGTCCTCCCTGGTCCCCCTGCCTACCCTGGGGAAGCTGGCCTTGGAGCCCTGCCATGCAGGCCCTGAAGCCTGAAGTTCAAGGCTGCCTTCCTGCTCTCAGGGCCGCCAGGTCCCCTCCATCCTGAGGGAAGGCGCCCCTTCCTGTAGACCTGCCAGTTCTCAAGTGGCAGATCCTGTCATCTCCGTCATCCCGCAACAGACCTCAAGTGCTCATCAGAGCCGGAGGCTGGCCTCCAGGCTCACCCACTGGGACCCTCAGGGTCCTCCTCTATGAAGACCATGGGCCTGATGAGATTTAGTCCCTGGAGGAGCTGCAGGTCCTTGAACCCACAGATGGGAGGACACGCAGGAGTCCCTTAGCTGACAGTGGTCCCAGGAGGTTGCATGGGGCGGAAGGAGCCCAGGGGCTCTGGGGACACCAAACTGAAAGGCTCTCTCTGGTTTTCAGCGGTAGGCAGAGATGCGGCCTGGGGACCAGGTGACCTGGATGCACACCCCGGCTCCTCCACCCTCCTGCTCTGGGCCATCCACAGTCCCTCTCCGTCTCTGTGCCTCGGCTTCCCCATCTGTGACCCGGAGTGATGGCCACATCACCTCCCAGGACAAGCACAAGGTGATACCCACTAAGGTTGGGGAAGACGGTGATGCCACAAGTAAATGACGAGAAGCAGGTCGATGGCGACGGTGATGGTGGCCATGACAGCCATGGCCATGACGCCATGGCAATGGCGCTGATGGCTCTTCCCCAGAAAGGCCGCCCTCATAGGAACACTAGCGCTGGCAGGGGCTGCACCCGTCCGCCCCTCTGTGCTCGGCCTCCAGCCTGCGATAGGCGCAGTTATCAGCGCTTCACCGCCTGCCCCTGCGGTGTCCCCATGTGCTAACCGCCCTCCCGCACACGGGCTTGCCGCGCCCATGCCCGCTGTGCACATGCGCAGTGATGGTGCCTTTGCCACTCTCCGCTACGCACATGCGCAGTGACGGCCGGCAGACGGGGCTTCCCAGCCCAGGCTCAGGGCTCCACCCCAGCACCCAACTTTAGGGACAGCAGGTGAGAGAGCCATACAACACCCAGCGGGGCAGCCGGCAGGTCCCTAGTGTAACCTGTCGCCCTTCCCCTGTGATGGGGTGAAAATAGCTCGGCCCCAGGGGCTTCAGGGTGCTGTGTACAGTAGGGCCTCAAGGAACAGCCAGTTCCTCCCCACCTCGGGGTCCTGGAACCCACCCTTGACTCCGGAGGCCTCTGGGTTGGGTAATGATCTCTGAGCCTGGGCCGTCAGTGCGCATGCGCACAGGGTGCCCTGTGATAGGGGCACCCAATGCGGGCAGAGCCTTCCTGTCCTCAAAAAGGATAAGAATGATATGTAGCAGCTTCATCTCTAAGGACCTCACATCCTCTAGTGTAATCATAGGTAGGTCCCCTCACCCCCAGCCGGGGATTACTCGTGTGTGTGTATGCACATGTGTGTGTCTACGTGTGTGCACTTGTGTGTCCAGGGCCCATATGCTTCAGGGCCTCAAATACCACCACCTTCTGGTGCCAGCAGGGTTCTCCTGGCAGCCTGGGGACAGGGTGACAGGAGGAAGATGAGACCCTCATCTAACACCTCCAGCATGGGTCCCGGCTCCCATGCACTCTGCCGAGCCGGGAGGAGCCAGCTCTTTAAAACAAACCTGGGATTAGCTGGCGAGTCACTCCTCCCGCTCTTGATGGATGTGCTGATTTATTCAGTGTACATATTTAAGTGCATCTCAGTGTCCGGGACTCTGTTTCAGCATTTCTTCATTTTTTTTCTGGGACCCAGGCTACAGGAAGAGGCCTGGGCTGCTCTGGGCTCCAAGAGGCAGGAATTGGTGGACACCACATGGGTGAGGAGGTCAGGCTCCAGGAGTGGCATGCCCTCCCCGGGGCTTGGTCTTATCCTCCTGCTTCATGGGAAGAACAGAAGGAGGCAGGAAGGGAAGGACGGGGGAGGAAGCTAGGTATGGCATGGGTGCCCGCCCTCCCCACTGGTAGGGCCGGGGAGAAGCCATGCCCACCTCCCCAGAGCCCAGTCCAGAGCCAGCATGCAGTGGACCCCCAAGAGATTTTGTTGGGTGTGTGAATCAGGGGCCCTGGAGGGGCCCCTGGAGCAGGTTAGCATGGGACAGGGATGGCTGGAAGCAGAAATCAGAAGCCATGGTTGGGACAGAGCACGCGGGTCAATGGCAGTGGTCCTGAGTCACCCTGGGCAGGCCTGGTGGCCCACAGCTGTCTGTCTGTGTTCTCCCGGGTATGCAGCAGGGGCCCCATGCCAACCCCCGATGCCAGCCTCCAGCAAGAAGTCTCTCTGGCCGCACACTCCCAGGCCCTGCCCACCTCCACTCCTGTCAGCAGCTCTCTGGCCGCCCAGCCTGTCCCCTCCTTCTGAAGTGTTCTGTGGCAGGTGGTGAAGCTGTGACTGTGCTGTGCTCCATGGGGGACATGTGGAGCCCGAGCATGGGCCAGGCCAGCAGCTGCTGATGAGTGGACTACCCACAGCCAGTGTGGGACCAGCACTCCCTGGCGCCTCTCAGATTTGGTGAGGTCCTCAGAGGCACCCCACCCTGCACAGTCCCCTACATTAGTAGCCTGTCTCAGGTCAGTGGCTGGACCCTCCAAATTTGCATTAGCCCCTAAAGCAGGATGGTGGAGCCACCTGGGCCTCGCCCTGAGCGGCCCCTGTTCACCACTTCAGGGAAAACAGCATTGACTGAGCCCTGATCCCTGGTGCAGCACAGTGCTGATACTGCAGTATCCCATTTGAACAGCCAGGGAGGTATGTCTTTTTAGAGAAGGACACAGACTCACAGTGGTCACCAGGTCACCTAAGACAGAACCCCTCTCAAATGCATCTCAGCTCCTTACCCCCACCTGAAGCTTCTCTGTAAACGTCATCCATGCTCCATGTTGCTTTTGTCACCTCAGAGGTCCCCTAGTCCTACCCAGTGCTGTCAGGACCCCCACCTAGCAGAGCAAGCCATGTCCTGGGGTGGCTGCTGTCCAGCACATCTGCCAGTTCCCAGAGAAAGTACCGAGGGTCCATAACCAGGAGACTCAGCATGAGTCAGTGTGCGACAGGGTGACAAAGGAACAGAAATAATTTATGGTAACAGTGGCCATTGTGTGCTGAGCCCCACCAAATAGGAGTGTGCTGAGCTCTTTGCCTGTGGAATTTCAGTTCATCTTCCCAATAGCCCATGAGGTCACCTGACCAAGGGCACCTGAGCAGGGCGAGGTGGAATCAGGATTAGAACCAAGGTCCAGATCACTCAAGAGCCTTTGCTCATAACCACTGTGCTGCTGTGTAGGCAAACTGCAGGGCAACCCAGGGCCACTCAGCTCCACCCCCTGCACAGCAGCCCAGCTCCTTTACGAGGAGTCCCTGACCATCAGAGCTGGGGGAGAACTGTCAGCCCTGTGCTGTGTGTCTGGTAGCCACTGGCCACCTGTAGCTGCTAAGCACTGGTGACATGGAGAGGCTGGATCAAGATGTCATATAGTGTAAGAAACACACCAGATTGTAAGATTTAGTAGGTAGAAAGAAAACTCAGTATTTCTATTTTAATACAGTAATCCTCCTCCTCATCCAGTGTTGGGTAGGAGTACCCCAACAATTACACAAGGTCTCACTTTCTCTGGTTTCAGCTACACATGGTCAACAGCAGTCCAAAATATTAAGTGAAAAATCCTCATTAAAGTATTAATGAAAATAAATAATGCTTAGGTCTTAAGTTGCATTCTATTCTAAGTAGCCTGAGGAAATAAATCTCATGCAGTCCTGTTTCATCCCACCCAGAATGTGAATCAGTCATTTGTCCAATGTATCCACACTGTATATGCTACCCAACCATTGATCACTTTGTAGCCTCCTTGATTATTAGATTGACTGTCCTGCACAATGCTTGTGTTTAAGTGACCCTTACCTCACTTAATCATGGCCCCAACACACACAGTAGTGATGCCCGCTCTTGGGATTTGCCAAAGAGAAGTCATAAAGGACTTCCTTCAAGTGAAAAGGTGAAGGTTCTCAATTGATGGAGAGAAAATAAATCATATGCTGAGTTTGCTGAGATCTATGATGTAGGAGAGTAAAACCTCCAACCCCAAATACATATCTTTGGTATATTGCCATTTGATTATTCAGAAAAATTGCAGACCTTTGCAGACAGGAATGTCTGTGAAAGGCTGTCCTTTGTTAAAAAAAAAATCAACATCTATCTGCATTAGTCAACAGAGGATGCAAACAGCCTTTCCCATCGGCCACCCACCCCATGTCTGCCTAGATGATGAGACTGGGGGACTGACCGACGCCTGCCTGGCTCAGATACGGACCACCACAGGGGTGTCACTGGGAGACTTCATCTGTCTCAGCAGACAGCCTCTGCTCCTTGGCACCCCCCCACCCTCCTAGTCGCCTGCCTCCCTTCCCTGCAGAGCCCACACTGTGCCCTTGGCACGCTCTGTGCAGGTTGCAGCCGCCGTGCCCCCTGAGCCTCTCTCTGGGTGTCTGACTCCCGTGCTGATTAAACACCTCAGGAAACCTCTCTTCTTCCGTCGCCAGTCTGCTGTCAGCTAACTTCACAGACTAAAGCGGACTAACCCTCGGGGGGAAGGAGCATGTTTAAAACTTCCCTCTAATGATAAGAAAGAACCTTTTATCCGTGAAATTGTGAAGAAGGAAAATGACATCCACGCTAGCCTGGCTGTCACACCACAAATGGCAGAAGTGGCCACCAAGGTGTGTGGAATGAGCTCCGTCACCGAGCGCTCTTCGTGCCGGTGCACAGGCCTGTCTCTGTCATCGGGAGCAGGCGAGGAGCATGCCGGAAGATGTTTGGAGAGAGAGAGAGATCTGTGTCCACACATGCGCCACCCTGCCAGGCCCGGCTCGACGTGCGGTTCACTGCCTGATCCTCGGGTCCACCTTGCACCCGGCCTCTGCGTCTCCCGAGTGTTCCTGTCATCACACCACTGAACATATGACGAAACTGAAGTCAGAGATGGACGTCCCCACAACTGCAGAGTCGTGGGCCATTCAAACCCTCTAGGATCCTGGGTCTCCTAGATTACGATAGGAGCCTCCTGATGGCGCCTTGAACCAGAACCACAGAGCCTGACTCGCTGGAGCGTGGAGGAGAGCAGCCAGGGTCCCCTCATGGCTTCCCAGAGTCTCAGACCTAAGCAGCTTGGACCCCAGAAATCCCACAGTCAGGGCATCTGGGAGTCTGCCAAGCTCGGAGGGCAGCATTTGAGACCCACAGACCCCGAGACACAGACTCAGGAATCCTCCAGCCTCACCCAGGGCAGGCGCTGTACCCACAGGAGGCCACAGGAGGTCTCCTGCCCAGGCCCCGCAGGGAGGAGGTGGGGGTGAGGCTGGCCCTGAGCCTGCCTGGGGTCCAGAGGCCTTCGGAGCCCTCACACCTCTTCTGATGGAGCCACGGCTCCAGGGCGGGTGGAGGTGAGTCAGGAAAGAGCAGCCTCCAGGAGGCAGCGGGTCCCTGGGCTGGGGACACGAACTTCGGGGGAGGAGGGCCTCTTGGCTGGGGCCTGCTGGGGGGCTTCCTGGAGGAGGAGGGGTTGGGGCCAGCTCCAGAGGGGAGTGGGCTAGGCCCTGGGCTTATGGACAGGGTGCCCGTCGGGGTCAGTGAGGAAGACAGTGCCACACAGAGTGCACAGCACCCGAAAAGTGTGGGCCATGTGAGAAGAGCAGTGACTGTTCTGGAAGCCGGCTGCTCAGAGCAGGGAGGAGGTGGGACCAAAGAAGATGGCGCTGAGGGGGCAGGTGAGAGGACCAGGAGTGGCAGACTAGAGCGCGGACTGTTGATGCCACCTGATGGCATCGGGGGCTGTTGCCCGTGACATTCATGGCAGTGACACGTGGCTGCCGTTCTGCGGAGCACACACCACCAGCCCCCGGCCAAGCACCTTGCAGGTCCTGGCGTGTCCTGGGACCTCCCCGTGAGGAGGTGCCATTGAGAGATGAGGAAACAGAAGGTTTAAACGGACTTGACACCCAAACTCAGTGCAGCTCGCACAGCCAGTGACAGACGCGCCGTGATGGGATCGAGTCTCCCCCACCCCAAACCTGGCTCTGAAATGGGGCCCACATGCGGAGAGAGGACGGAAGGGGTGAGCCCCGAGGCATGGGTCACCAGGGAACTTTCCAGACGTCCCAGGGGACATGAGCCAGAGGCAGACAGGGTGGGGGAGGGCCAGGAAGGGGGCTCAGCAGAGGAACTCCCGTCGGAGGCTGTGGGGAGGAGGTCAGGCTCACATCTTCTGGCCACCAGAGGGATCCTCTAATGGACTGGGGTCCCCTGGACAGCAGACGCTGCTGGGTACCCAGCCGGGAGGAGGGGACGGAGCCAGCGGGACAAGCTGCACCTCATGAGGACCAGTGGCTGCTGCCCCTGACCCCACCCACGGGATGCGCCCGACCTGAGCAGGAGGGTCCAGCGGGACCACAGCCACAGGGGGAGCCGGCACCACGCGGGGCTGGCCGGGTGGCCAGAAAGACGGGGACGTTGAGGCCAGGCAGGCCAGGTCCCCTGTTCTAGTGTCAGCTGAGTCTCAGCCTCAGCGCCCTTGTCTATAAACTGGGCTCACGGCAGCATCAGGAGGTCCACAGGCACCGCCAGGGCAGGGCCCACAGCATGGAGCGCGCACAGAGCCTGCAGCCGAGCTTGGCAATCAGCAGAGACCCGTGGCCTGGAGATAGTGGGGTTTAGGAAACAACCTCCAAGTGCCCGGGTCACCCAGCTCAGGCTACAGAGCCCGTCCCTGGCCTGTGTGCGGCTCAGTTAGATTCTTGTGCCTAAGAATCTCTGCAGGGATTATGGAGGAGGAGTCAGGGCCCCAGGGGCCTCCGCTCTACCACAGGAGCCGGACTCATGGGAAGAGGTGGACCAGAGACCCAGGAGTCCTGACTTCAGGTCTAAGACAGCTGCCCAGGACAGGGCACGGCCAGGGCTCCTGGCTGCAGGAGAAGGGCCTGGGCCATTCCCCTGCCCGGGGGCGTTTGCTCCACAGACACTTCCTAAGGACACCTCTGTGGCCAGGCCCTGTGCCAGCTCCGACTAAGGCTCCGTGTCTCATGGAGATGCGGCGGTCACAGTCTCTACCCCTGGGGCCCCATCAGGGCCTGATGAGATCAGGAATCTCGGGACATTGCTGCCTAGCACCCGGCTGGAGGCCGGTCAGCTCTCTGCTCAGAGCAGCCTGTGCCCTTGAGGACAAGAAGCTCCCTGGAAGAGCCAGGTGGGCCTGGATTCAAGTCCCCACTCGCTGCTACTGCCTCGCCCGAACTTGGAGGTCCCGGGAGGTCCGCAGGACAGGGGCACGGACTAACCCTTGGGAGGAGTGGGGGGCCTAGGGATGGAGGGGCTCAGACCTGCAGTGCTGGGGCCAGGATGAAGCATGGACAGAACACGGGTTCCTCCCTCCCCGAGACCACCCTCTGCCCTCCCCTTCTCCATTTCCTGTGGGGCTGGAAGGAAGGTTGAGACAGGAGGAGTCCCCAGAAGCTCGTGTGTGAGACAATGCAGAATAGTCCAGAGGTGGACTGATTGGATCAAGGAGGTGTGACCAGATGGGTGGATCAATGTGCTGATGGAGTAACTGGGTGGGGACTCAGGCAGGTGACAGCAGGTCCCTGGAGCTGTGCCCGTGGGGTTTCTATTTTCCTCCCGTGAGTGCAGCTCTCTCTTTCCATCCCTGTTGCCATTTCCTGAGCTGCTTTCCCCACCCTGCCCTTCCCCCATGACGTTCCGCCTTCCCTTGGGCCCAGAGCTACCGTCTGGAAACCATGGCCAAGGTCAAACTGTCCTCCTCTACGTCTTACTGGTCAGGCCTCTTTGTCACAGGGATGAAAAGCTGAGTGAATCAGAGGAGCTGGTGGGGAGGTCACACAGAGCCATCCCCTTTCCCTGCCAGCCCAGTGTCTGGTGTCTCTGTCCCCTGACCATGTGGCCTGGTCTCTGGACACCCCGCTAGAGACAGGGAGCTCCCCAGGTCCTGGACCGGGCGGCGGGATGACTGGAGAGGGTGGACCCGGTGCCCTGGGCTGCTGGTGCCCCAGCCACGGCGTGGCCTCCCCACCCACTTCGCCGGCACAGCTGCCCGGGGCCACAGCCTGAAAGGGCCCTGGGCAGCAGGAGCCGACTCCTCAGCATCCCAGGCTGCCCCGGTGGGAGGGCGCCTGCTTGTGACAGTGTGACAGCTGTCAAAACTGAAAAACCACAAAGAACAAGGGAATCTGTCATCTCCTGGGAAGACAGGACCTATTTGTCAACTTCTCGTTGAACTTTCTGAGAGAACAACACTGGGCACTCAGGGCTCCTTGGTCATCGGCTCGGGAGATGGCGGAGCAGTGGCCCTCAGCTGGCAGGTCGGCTCGGAGAATGGCCACCTAGGGAGTCCTGAAGTCCAGCAGGTGAGGGAGAGGCCGGATGGGACAGGAGGCCCTGCTCTGGGGCACTTCTCAGGTGGCCTGCGCCCTGTGGTCGGGGAAGCCCCACCTCTCAGGGCTGTTCCTCATCCTTGTCCCCCAGGCGGGCCCAAGGGTCTCTGAAAGGCCTTCACTCTGAACCACGTCCAGGAGCCCCGGGGTCTGGGAGGAGCGGAAGGACAGGCCCTTTGCCACCTGGAGTCTGGGGAGAAAAAGCCACAGCAGCCCAGCCGGTGACCACGACACTGTCCCTGGACCTGGCTCCCCAGGTCCCGACCGAGCTGGGCCTTCTCTCCACCAGGACCTCGGAGCCATCCCCACCCCTGCTGCCCCCTCACACCCCACAGTCAAGCCACCTGCAGGGTCTCGTCCCCACGTTGCTGTGGTCCCTCCTCCCTCTCCAGCTCCACAGCCCCTTCCTGCCCCATCACCCGCATGTGGACCACCCCACGGCCTGCTCCCAGCCTCCTGTCCCCTCCTGCCCATGGCCCCTCCCTGACCCAGCCAGAGCATCCCAGAGCGCCTGAGATAAAAGCCAAACCGCTCCCCCATGTTCCCCCTCCCTCTCCAGCCTCATCTGGTTCCTCGGGGGGCCACCACTCAGGCCTCGAGCCTCCCCACACCCACCGTGGCCTGAAGCACACACCCCCTCCTCTCCTGTTTCCTCCCTCACCTCTCAGACCTCAGGGTGATTGTCCCCTCCTCCAGGAACCCTCCCAGTTTCCTGACAAGGCCAGACCCCAGCACAGTCTCCAGAGCTGTGGGAACCACGTCCTTGGCATACCGATCCCCAGGAAGGGCCTGGTTCTTTGGTGACCGTCTGAGCCCCTCCTGGGCTGGGGTTGCCGTCTGGTCTGTTCTCAGCTGTGACCCCAGAGCAGTGCCAGATATACTGTAGGTGCTCAATAAATCCTGATGGGAGGGAGGAGTATCGATGGAGTCTGCTGGGCTCAAAGAAGGGCGCAAAGACCCAAACACAGGGACACATGAAGGCAGGGAGCATGGAGGCTCTGAGCCACAGCCTGGAGGACTTGGGGACACTGTCTCTAGCTATGTCTCTAGTCCCTGAGGCTGCAGCAGGGACTGTCTGGAAGGACCTGCCTCTCTGACCACATCCTCCCCTCTCCCCAACCATCCATGGCTCCCTAGCACCAATCCAACAGCTCCAAGCTCAAGTTCACTGTGCTCTTGCCCCACCCACCACCCTGCCTTGCCCCCTCCATTGGTCCCCACCGTCTAGTGATGAAGGTTAAATGAGGTCATAAGGGTGGGTCCTAATGCCACAGGACTCAGGGTCCCCCAGGAAGAGGAGACACCAGGTATGTACCCGGGGATGGTGAGAAGCCTCCCTCAGCAACCAAGGAGAGGGCCTGGGAAGGGCCCAGCCCGGTCAGCACCGTGCTGTCCACCCCTCAGCCAGGACTGCGAGACAGCCAGGTCCGTAGGGTATGGTGGGCCGAGCCCGAGTGGACTAAGAGGCCAGCAATGAAGAGCCCGTGCCTCAGGACCCATGGGCGAGTCTGAGTCAAAAGGCACCCAGAGAACCAGGACGGCCGTGCTGAGAGCAGGTGCACGCAGGTGGGTCTTGGCACCTCCCCTTCCCTGCCGGCCCCCAAGTGTCCCCCAGGACCCCAGCCCCTGGTCGAGGAGGGAGGAAGGCAGGTGCCTAGTTCTCCCAGGGCAGCAGCAGCCTTTTCTGAGAAATGGGCACAGAAAGGACACTAAGAACCCCAGGAGCCAGAGAGAGGGGCTCCCCAGCCACCAAGCACACAGCCAGCCCACCGATCCCCACTGAGAAGACGCAGAACAGGTGGGCTGGGTGGCCAGGCCCACAGACCAGCCCAGGACGGCCACATGTTCCTCCGCAGCCCCAAACCCCAGCAGCCGCCATCCACCCGCCAACCTGGGACTCCTGGGAAGCTGGGATTGCAGGTGAGCGTGGGAACACAGAGGGGAAGACCTGAAGGGAAGTGCGCCACAAGGGTTGACCCATCACAGTCACGCTTTTCCAAACGCTGATTAGCATACATCTGGACACCAGGGCTATATAAATCCCAGGCAAGCGCACTGCACCCCAAACCCTCAGGCTGCCTTCCCGCCCTGCAGGGGTTCTGCTTTAACTCCCACGTGGATAACCCTGCGCCTCCCTCCTTCATCCCTGGCTGTGAATTTCATTCTTCGAATTTGGGAGACAAGAGATCAGAAAGAAGAAATCGGTGGTGAGCTTCTGGGGTCTGCTGCAACAATGGGGGGCGGGTAGCCAGCCACCAAGGGCGACAACATGTTTCTCTGCTGTGGAGGCGGCAGCTTATGCAGACCCCAGCAGCCAGCAGAAACAGAGAGACTCTGGCTTCAGAAGGGGACCCTCCAGCCTCCGGGCCACTGATCATGAAGACTGTGGAGGGTGCTCTGGACAGAGGAGCTGGCGGGAAGGGGAGGCAGTTGCTCATGTGTGTGTGTGTGTGTGTGTGTGTGTGTGTGTACGCGTGCGTGTGCGTGTGCGTGTGTGTGTGTTTGAATCCAGAGCCCACCCTGAAGCCTTCCAAACTGCCAAGAACAAGCAGGGTCTGGGGTACCACCCGGAGCTGGCACATCCCTAGGCAGGAAGGGCAGGGGACCCGCCCTCTCAGGCAGAGCCCTCACTGTGTCCAGCTCCATTCCAGGTACTGGAGATTCCAGGAGTCAGCGTCTCTACCTCTCTGACAAACTGCAGCCAGCGTTCACCAGGCACTGACTGCCTTCTGAATGCCACGCTAGGAACCTTCCGTGACCTGTGTCTGAGTGAGCCTCACCGCTGTGCCTCTCTTATGGACAAGGAGATGCAGGCGGAGGCAGGCTCGCAGCTTCCCCTCGTCTCCAGAGCGATGGGCTGGGGCTGGGATCTGGCCAGCCGGGTCTGGGCACGTCCTGCTTTGGTAAATACAAGTGTATTGTTAGCGACAGAAGCATCATGAGGTCTCATCTTCAACAGTAGAGCACGCATCTTGGTTCTCCCAAAGCTGTAGGATGCTCGCAGAGTCCAGCTATCACTGTGGGGCTGGAAGCTTTCCATGGTTCCTGAGCCTTGGCAACCAGGTGCCCCTTGCTGTCCCCAGTATTGTGCATCAGCATCGTGTCAGCAAACCTAGGTGGGAAGGGATTTTCTATCTCCGAGGCACAGACAAAGAAACTGAGGCTCAGAGAAACTAAGGGACTTGGCATCCCACACCTGGAGCGTGGCAGAGCAGGGCTGATACTGAAGTGCAGGCTCCAAAGCTCTTCACGGGGTTCAGAGAGGTGAAGCAACTGGCCCTTTGACACTTACAGAGCCAGCCACCCAAGAGGACCAACTAGAAATGGCCACGGTCAGTATGTACAGTCCCCATTTCTTCTTGCCAACAGTGGGGTCCTCTAGCACCCTGCTCTCTGCCCCGACTTGAACCATGCGGGTGGGTATGGTCTAATATGTTCTCAAACAGGAGTGAGGGCGTCTACGGCAGACATCGTGGAGTGATCTGAAAGGGCTGAAAGTATCATTTTTAAAAATCATGCCAAACATTCCTAGTGTTATGGTTTAGATATGAGGTGTCCCCCAAAAGCTCACGTTCAAGACGATGCAAGAGAGTTCAGAGGTGAAATGACTGGGTTATGTATTAATCCCCGACCGGGGTTAACTGGGTGTAACTGTGGGCAGGTGGGGTGTGGCTAGAGAAGGAGGTCAGAGGGGCGAGCAGAGCTTCCTCTGCCTCCTGATTTCCATGCCCTGAGCTGCTTTCCTCCTCCACACCCTCCACCATGGCCCAGAGCAATGGAGTTGGCTGTCCATGGTCTGAGACCTCTGGAACCATGAGCACCAGATAAACTCTTCCTCCCCTAAAATCGTTCTTGCAGGTCTGTTGGTCACAGCAGTGAGAAGCCTGACTAAAGCTAGACATGGTGGCGCTTGCCGGTGATCCCAGTGGCTTGGGAGGCTGAGGCAGGAGGATCACAAATTCAAAGCCAGCCTCAGCAAAAAGGAGGTGCTAAGCAACTCAGTGAGACCCTGTCTCTAAATAAAACACAAAATAGGGCTGGGATGAGCTCAGAGGTCCAGTGCCCCTGAGTTCAATCCCCGGTACCAAAACAAACAAACAACAAAACAAAACAAAAAAACCCACCTAACTAAAACCCCTAGGGTTAGATGGGTAGGCATAACCAGAAAAAAAGTAACACAAGCTGAAAAAATGTCCCCTCCCAGGAAAGCCCTTTGGTACCCAGGGCAACAAGACAATACCAATAGCATTTCCCTCTCAGCCCTAGGAAAGGCTCATCTATACACCATCAAAGGACCGGAAAGAACCCGACACACTCAAGGGACCAGTGGGGACCAAGATGGTTCCAGATAAACTAAGTAGACTCAAATAACATCTCTGACAAGTAAACTTCCCCGAGAACCAGTGCTCACAAGAGCAGGGAAAGAATGAATGGGTTTGTCCCAAACACGTGACTGCCTATTAAAATGGAAGATTCAAGTAGCCCCCAGGCTCTCTCAGTGGAGTCAACAAGAAGTCCAGGATGCAATAAAACACTCCCAAGACACAAGAAAACCTCAGCTTAAATGAGCAAAACCAATCCAATGATGCTAAAAACCCAAGATGAATCAGAGCCTGGAATTATTTGACAAGGTTCTGAAGAATTCATCATCAAATGATTATAATCAATTCAAAGTATCTTAAAACAAGTGAAAAAAATCAGATAATCTCAGAAAAAAACAAGTTATAATTAAAAAGACACCAAATAATATTACAGAGCTGAGAAATAAAATAAAAGAAATAAAAAATATTCTGGATAGGCTCAATAGTAGAATAGACCAAACAGAATAGAATCTCAGTGAAATTAGAAATAGAACAACAAAATTCAGTCACTCTGAACAACACAGAGAACAGAACTGAAAAGTTCAACAGAACCTCAGAGATTTGTGGGACACAAAAACATTCAACATTCATATCCTCAGAGATGGAAGGGGAGAGCGGATTTGAAGGAGCATTTGTAGAAATGATGGACTGTTAACTTCCCCAAATTGTGAAAGACACCAACCTACAGATCTGAGAAGCTGAGTATCTGGAAGGAGGACACACACACACACACACACACACACACACACACACACATCCACAAGATACACAATGATTAAACTTTTAAAAATTAAAGGCCAAGAAAATAAACTTAAATGCAACTAGAGAAAAAGGACACCATTACCTAATGGGAAACATGTACTCAAATGTCAGCAGACTTCTTGCCTGAAACGTTAAAGGCAAAAAGGACACTGCACAGTATGTTTAACTGCAGAAAGAAAAAAACTCAATCACAAAACCTAGATGCTGTGAAATTATCTTTCAGGAATGAAAGGAAAAATAAAGACTTCTCAGACAAAAGAAAAACTGGAGAATTTGTTATGAACAAACCTACCCTTAAGATGGACTGAAGAAAGTTCATCAATCAGAAAGGAAATTGAAAAAGAAAAATTCTTGCCACCTCAGAAAGAATCAGCAATGGAAAAAACAGATGTGTGGCTGGGCATGGTGGCACAGCCCTGTAAACCCAGCAGTTCTGGAGGCTGAGACAGGAGGATCGTGAGTTCAAAGCCAGCCTCAGCAATGGTGAGGTGCTAAGCAACTCAACTCAGTGAGACCCTGTCTCTAAATAAAATACAAAATAGGGCTGGGGATGTGACTCTGTGGTTGAGTGCTCCTGAGTTCAATCCCTGGTACCCCTTCCCCCCCAAAAAAAACAGATGTATGAAGTATGGATACATACAATAGACTAATCTTTTTCTCACAAATTTTATAAAACATATTTGAAGGCTAAAACAATTATAAAACTATTCAATATTCAAGACAATAATGGATAAAAGTGGAAAGGTAAAGAGACCTAAATAGAAATGAGTTTTGGATATTTAACTTGAAGTGGTAATATTGTCCCTACCTATTGACAAATTGTATTCAGACTTATAGGAGCAACGACTATGGAAAAAAGCCACTACACAAAAAGATGCACTCAAAACCAATAAATAAACAAAATAGAATCCTAAAAACTGTTCCTATAGGAGGGCAAGAAAGGAAGGATAACAACCACAGTAGAGACATAATAAATTAGCAGACTTAAGTGATAATATATCAACAATTACTTTAAATGTAAATGGGCTAAATATACCAATGAAAAGACAGAGACTGCAGGAAGATAAAAATCATGACCCATCTACATGCTGTCCATAAGAACTCAATTTAAATTCAAGGACACAGTAGGCTGGGAGTGAAGGGATACATGAAGAGAGAAACCCACCAAGAAAGCATAGCATCTTACCTGAGTATGCACCAAAACAGAGCCTCAAAAGTGCAGGAAGCAAAACTGACAGTAATTCTCCCCAAGTTGACATGTAATTATAGCACAATTCCTATCAAAACCCAAGTAAGGTGTTCTGTAGATACAGACATGCTTATTTTAAAATCTATATAGAAAGGCACAGGCCCTTAATAGGGCAAACAATATCTTGACAGAGAAGAATAAATGACAGGAATCACCCTACCCAATGTTAAGGTTTATGGTAGAGGCACATGAATAAAGACAATGTGGTTTTGCAGGAAGGATAAACATACAGATCCATGACAAAGGACAGAGAAGCCAGAAATCGGCCCACACAAATATGCTCAGCTTATTTTTGACAAAGGTGCAAAAACAGTCCAATGGGGCCCGGGGTGGTTTCTTACCATCAAATAGTTCTGATGCAATTGGACATCTCTGGGCGAAAATGAGCAAGCTAAGCCTCAAACCCAAAAGTTGATTCAAATGAAGTTCATATTTAAAGGAAGAAGCATACATCTATAGAACTTCCAGAAGAAAACATAGGGGAAAAAACTCTGGTGTGGCTAGGAAAAAAATGTTCTGAGACTGGACCTGAAAGCATTACTCATCAAAGGAAAAACAGGATAAATTTAACTAAACCAAAATTAAAACACCTTTGCTCTATAAAACCTCATGTGAAGAGGATGAAAAAGCAAGCGACAGACTGAGATAAAATACTTGCAAATTGCATGCATAACACAGGACTATTATCCAGAATCTACTAAGAAAAAAAAAAAAAAAAACCTCTCAGAACTCAACATTAAAAAAAATGATCATGGGGAACCCGACTTCTTCCCCGTTTGGAAGTCCTCACTTCTGCCCTCGCAGTGAGAGGAAAAGAAAGCTGAGCAAACGGAAAATCAATAACTTTTCTTAAATCTATCAGAGAACTCAGGTCCCCAAGGCCAGCGGGTGTCCTGAAAGCTGAGAAGCCAAGACAGATCCTGATAACCTGTCTCATACGAGGAACAGAGGCCCTGTTTTGGCCAGAATCTACAGGAACGCTTTAAACCGCAGTAATGAATTGTGGGATGCTCAGGGTGGTCCTGCTTGATAGCTAAAAACCCCAGGCTGCCAGATTCAGAGGGGCCGGCCTGCTCCTGTGGGTCCCACCACCAGGAGCTCCATGAGGTTCTTGGGGTGAAGATAAGAGGAAATCTCCGTCCTGTTCATGACAGGGGAGGGGGAAAGGACAATTGTGTAATATGCCCGGAGCACTGTGTTCTCTTTAATGGGGCCAGGGGCAGGGAAAAGTCCAACTCGAACTCACTAAAGCACCAAGACCTAATTATAGGCCCACAGAAAGGCCAGCCCAACACCGCTGCCCATCAACAGGGCCACTGGACAACAGTCCCAGGTGGAGGAACGCCAAGGCACAGACCCGAGGTGAGGAGACTCTGATAAAATCCAGAGACAAGAAAAGAGACCAAAAGAGGGGCACCGAGGGGAACCTCAGCCTCTGAGCCGCGGCCTCCACAAACAGCAGCCCCAGCTGAGCTCCAGCTGATCAACAGAAGACCTCATCCTGAAGGCCTCCCACCCCACCAACGAGGCCAGGGAACCTGTGGGAAATACAGAACAGACTACAGGGAAAGGCACAGACTAGGGACTAGGATCACCTTCACAGCAGGTACAGCCACGTCCCCATTGAAAGCCTTGGAGGAGACACACAGCTGTCCCCAGTGAGGACCAGGAGGGAGTAGAGGATTGTCACCTGTGAGTAACTGATGCTGTTTTCACAGTGAGACAGGCCCCCAGCCAGCCGCTCCCACCTGGTGCTCATCACCAAGGGGCGGGATCCCCACTCAAGGGCCCTCGGAGAAACATTTCCGCCTGGAAATCAATGGAAGCTCATGGAAAGAATCAGCAGCTAAATAGGAGGACGGACACGTCACCGTCGACAGAACTGCGTAAAGGACTAGACCCCAGCTGAGCACAGCCATCCGAACTCAGTAGACCTGCTACTCTGAAGGAAGTGGGGACCAGACAGGGGGACAGGAGGGACCCTGGGAACCCGGAGCTGCCGCGGCCTGAGCACCTCCTAGCACAGGCGGTTCCAGAGGCCCCTGCAGCCGGGGTGAGGCTGGTTGGCTCTTCTCCTGGCCCCACCCCCCCGGCTGCTCCCAGGCCGGCAGTGGGGACCCCAACACCTTCTCTGTACGGGGCCGCCCAGGCCCACCCTCCTCTCCATGCTCCGGGCGCGGCCCACCCCGGGAAGTCAGCCTGGTGACCCCAGGCCCCACCGTCCCAGGACGCTGAGCTGGCCACCCTCCCCTGGACCACAGGTGGTCACAGCAGAACCCGAGACAACAGTGTGGAGCGCAGCCGTGTCTCTAGGTTCCCTTCCTGTGCCGCCTGGCATTCCCACAGCACTGGCCAGCTGGCAGGGTCCATGCACCCCAGAGGGTCCTCAGAGCAACCCCAAGAGCAGAGTAGGAGCCCTGAAGCCAGGGTCCCCGGGTTCAAATCCCACCTCCACCAGTCCTGTCGACTCTGAGCCATGTATTTCCCGTGTGCCTCGGTTTCCCCACTTCCCCAGGACTAACAGTGTCTGTCTGTAGGATTGTGGGAAGGAAGCTCAGGAAAAGCAGCCTGGCAAGTAGAAGCCCCCATCACCTCTGAGGTCCTCATCATCCTCTCCCAGGACAGAAGAGGACTCTGAGTGGCCTCCTTGGGTCCCCACAGCAAGTGGCACTGCAGGGCCTGGATCCAGACTCCGTTGTGCAGCTTCCTCTCCACAGCAGTTATGGGGGGCTTCGTCCCCAGCTCTTCAACACCAACATGGGAGGATCTAAGCCCCTCATGCTTGACCCTGTTGGTGCAGGGCCAGGCCTCCGGCCTCTTGCCCCAGTGACAGTGGCTGCCACGAGAAGGGTCAGTAAAGCATCCAGTGGTGACTGGCCACATGCTCAATAGGGTGCCGGGCGCTGGGCCTGCACTGTCCCTTTTAATCATGGCAAAAGCTCTATCCCCACATCATGCTGGAGCAGACTGAGGCCCCGGGAGGCTGAGGCCCGAGGCCAGGATGACACAGACACTGTGAGTGTCACCTCTGTATCTCACGTCTGTCCATGTCCTGGCCTTGGATCCCCCGACCCTGTGCCCAGGGCTGTGCTGCTCCTGTCCCACACCCCTCCCACCAGCTCCCCCAGCGGTCCCCAGAGGGAAATCCCATCTCCCGTTTCACAGGTGAGACACCGAGGCCCAGGCTGGGCATGGAACTCACCCGAGGCCCCACAGCCACTGAGGGAGGATCGATCACTCTAGTTCAAGCCCAGGGCTGACCATTCCTACCCCACGGCCACGTCGGGTCCCTCCTCCCTCCCTGGGTCTCGCAGGCTGCCAGACATTGATGGACAGGCCGCTGGGGGTGGGGAGACTGCTGGGCCTGCAGAAAGAGTGGGCTGGGCAGCCAGCCTCCAGGTCTCCAGAAATCATCGGATTTCTGAGGTTGCCAAATGTTTCACACGACTTCCATCCTGTGCAAAGCCAGAGCGTGCTCCAAGAGCCCGGGAGGAAAATCTCATTTCTCTGGCTCCCTCCCTTGGCGTCTGCAGAGCTGGGCGACGGCATGGAAAGCAGACGTTCCCTCTCCAGGGGCCTCAGGACGAGCCCCACAAAGATGAACCTCATTATCCTTCCCTCCCCGGGGTCGGAGGTCACATCAATAACTTCCAGCCTCCGCCTCCCACGGAGCCTCAGCGAGGCCGCAGACCTGCTTCAGCTGTAAATCCCACTTCCTTCCCCTGGAAATCGATGGGAGACCAAGTTGCTAAATCCACCCTGAATCTCGGGTTCGTGGATCAAAGGCCGATGCTGGGCGCGGGCAGGGCCCGCAGAGGCCCAAGGAGACACCGTCCTGGAGTCCGGCTCCCCAGACCAGCTCCTACCTGGGGTCAGGGGGGCAGCAGGCAGCCACAGGCCTAGAAAGCCCAACCCGGTGAGCAGCTGCTGTCCCAGCTGGCCTGGGCCACTCTCAACCCTGGAGTGATGCCTTCCCCATTGGTCCCAGGAGGGGACGGAGGCCTTGGGTAGCAGAGCAGCTGCTAAGCCCAGAACTCCACGCAGGGGCCCGCAGGACAAGGACTCGGGAAGGTGACCTCCAGAGAGTGCCCAGCTTTGCAGCCCCCAGGAAGCTGCCTCCGCATCATCGCTTTGCGGAGCCAGAAGGCTTAGGCAGCAGCTCCTGCAGAGAGACACCGGGAGGGGACAGCCAGGCGGACCCATCCCCAGGGTTCCTCTTCCTGTGGCGTCTGGGTGGTGGGTGCCGCTGGAGGAGGCTGGGAACTGTGAGCTCTCAGTCTGTGCAGGGCCACGCACATCCTGCTGGGGCCCACATAGGGACAGAGCCCAGGTCTGTCTGGCTCTTAGCAAATTCTCTAACCACCTACCTACAGTCTGTGAGTCCCAGGGGAAGTTTGGATGTGCCGCAGGGTGGAGAGCAGGGCTGAGGTCCTCAAGTCCTGGGACACTCCTTTGTCCCTTCCAACTATGTAGGCTGGAATGGGGACAGGTGGGAGCCGCCACTCCTCACAGCAGAAGCTGGGACCTGTCAGTGACTCCCAGCCATGGAGACGTTTGCTTGGTGTTTGAATCAGCTTTTTTGCAGCTGTGACCAAAAGTCCTGACAAGAACAATTTTAGAGGAGGAAAAGTTTGGTGTTCAGAGTTTCAGGGGTCTCAGGCCTTCGACGGCCGCTCCGTCACTCTGTGCCCGAGGTGAGGCAGAACAGCATGGTGTGGTGCCAGGAAGCAGAGAGGCAGCTCCATTCTCCAGGGACAAGATATAAACCCCAAAGGCACGTGCCCAGGGACCACCTCCTCCAGCCACACCGACCTGCCCACGGTCACCACCTAGTTGATCTCTATCCGGGGGTTAACGCACTGATGGGGTCAAGTCATTTCACCTCTGAACTCTCTTGCGTTGTCTCATGCATGAACTTTTGGGGGCCCCACGTATCTGAACTGTAACCCTGGGGAAATCAGGGAGGCAGTGGGCAGAAGCCAGCGTGCCTGACCACAGCAGCACAAGATTGGGGTCATCGGGTGGAAATCTGGCAGGTGAGGAAGGGAGGAGCTGAGGCTCTGAGAGGGTAGGGGATTTGCCCAAGGACCCACAGCGAGTTCAGAAGAGGAGAGTCGGATCCAGGTCTGTCTACACCTCTTAGTGCCCTCTCCTGGGTCAGGACTCCAGAGCTGAGGAAAGGACCCCAACAGGAGGGGGAAAGCCCCGCATGGTGGAGAGATCCAAAGACCAGATCCCAATGTGTGCAGCGGGGCCAATAGCCGACTTGTCTTCCCTCCTTTTTATTAAGCACCAACAGTGTTCCCAGCATTTCACATGCTTATTTCGGCTCCTCCTCACAGTGAACCAGCTGGAAGGTGGTGACTCTCCCACCTTCACAGATGAGGAGACCAAGGATCAGAGCAGGCAAATGACTTTCCCAAGCTCACACAGCAGTGTAAAGTACCTGAGTATGTCCTTTGTCAACTATCACCTGTCAGCTCCTAGTCTATCTACAGGTGAACCTAGAAAGTTCTTCCCTGCCACCAGAACGATGTCAAGTTTTGTCAATGGTAAGGGCTGGAAGGGCGTTCCTTTCGGGTCCCAGTATGCTCTTCTCGGTCTGTCCTGGAGTTAAGCAATGGTCAGGGTTGCTGAAACCCTGTGGAGTTCACACCCAGGAGCACTGTCAGCCAGTCCCTGTGTGTGGCACCTCCCTGGACTGCCTCTCCCGCACCCCAGCCAGCTCTCCACCACCCCGTGGACCCACCCCACGCTCTCTGACAGAATCGGGGAGCTTGGACCCAGTGGTGCTGGCAAAGAGGGGGAAGGCCATTCCGGGCCTGTTCCTGCCTTAGGAAGAAGCCTTGGCAGGGGTCCCCTGGGCACCTGCCCTTCCTGCACTCCTTAGAATCCTGCCTCCTACCTGGTGGACAGTCCTCTATTACAGTTAATAATCATTCACATTAAACGTCCCCTGCTCAAGTTCAATGAGTCTCTTGCCTCTTCTTTGGACCCTGGATGATGGAGCTGATGGGATTCCAGGAGGTGACCCACCAAGATCAGGTTCTTGGGCCTGGATTGGCCGTGGCCTTGGGCTTGAGCTCAGTGCTGACTGAGCTCTGTGGGTGGGCAAGGGGGTTAGTGTCCCGTGGCATGAGTGGCAGCATGATCAATCTAGGTGTCACCTGTGGCTGACTGTGATGGAGTGTCAAGAGAAGCCAGTGGAGAGCCCGGGGGCTGCCCTTGGTGACGTCACTCCGGGGGTGGCAGTGGGTTCTCCCGAGTGTACTGGAGCATTTAGAATAAAAATCATAAGCTCGGTTCTTTAGCCCCCAACAACGAAATCCCTCAACAAATCTCTTCTTTCCTGTAGCCTCAGGATACTCCCCGAGCAGCAGATGCAAAATTAATTGTGCAGGTTGCTGAATTCCAGCACCCGCTGAGCTTGGCGCCTGGCCAGGTTTCTCATGGGAACGTTCATCACTGGGGAGATTTCTCATGGAAAAGGACGGGATCCTGAAACTTGGAATGAAGTTGCCTTAGATCCTTATGAAACCCAAATCCGAAGCTCCCGGGTCACTCAGGGTGTTCCTGGACAGTAGAAAGGGCCTCCCTCTGCTTGCATATCTTGTGAAAACCTCACCTGGGCAGGTATCTTTAAATGTGACGCTCACTCCTCTCAGGATCCACCGTGTCCCGGCCCCCCTGCAGCCACGAGACCCATAACTATGATAAAACCTCAGCATGATTCATAGGGACAAATGACAAATGGCTCAGGAGGAAATAGCTCACAATAAAAGCTAGACTTGGCTGGTGTACGTGGAAGCAAACCTGGAAATACGGAGAGGAGTGAATTCTATGGGTCTTATTAGTCCAAGGAAGAATTATAACACGGGATTGAGGCAGATTCACTGATAGGCGTGCACTTCCCAGAGATTCCAGATTTAATGTGTGAGTTTGCACAGACGGAAGGAGCCGCCCCAGCTGGGTCGGTCGGTGGGTTAAACTTTGTATTTGATCGTGGTCTGATGGGGGAAGCCGGAGCCTTCCTGGGGTGCTGTGGAGGAGGACTCCAACTCCCAGAGGATGGGAATGTTAGGAGTGTTTCTTCACGAGCAACCTCCACCCCTGAGCCCCGTGCTCTCCAACACCCAGGAACCAGGAAACCTATTAATGGAGGAATCCTGGAAAACCTCGGGGGTCATTCTCCTTTGGGGGCCAAGAATGACCTGGGAGAAAACTGCTGTTGAGATGGGTCCCCCAGGTTCAGTGGGGATGATGGGACTTGAGAGGAGCAGAGACCAGGTGGGACGCCTGCATCGGCGGAAAGGGCAGGAGGGAGCTCAGTGGTCAGTGCCTTCTGCAGGGGTGGCTGCAGCAGCTGACCGTGGTCTCCCTGGGGAAGAACTGGACAGCCTACTAGAATGTTCCCTGGTCTAACTGAAAACAAACAAACCGCATCCACAGCCCAGGTGATTCACCCAGGCCTTGGCTGGGGGCTCGGCACCTGGAAGGGAATTCCGACCTGTCTTCCTCCTCACTCCTACCAGGACCTGTGGCCAGCTCTTAAATATGCCCTGGGATAGGGGATCCACTCCGGGAATTAGACACTGAATCTAATTTGACATTGACTCCAAATGCCACTGTCATCCTACAAGGTTGTGGTGGCTGGTGGCACATGGACTCAAGCCCCAGTCAGAGAGAGCCCAGTTGGTCCACCCCCACACTGGTGTCCCTGCACCCTGGCCTCACGGTTGTAGCCAGTCCATTCATTAAGCTGTCCCCGGAAGCAGCAGAGCCGTAACTGGGCAGGAACCCTTCAGGGTCATTCTGAGTGCAGTTTTGGAGGCCGAGCGTGGGCCAGTTTGGAAGTAAGGAATCCAGAGCATCGGAACCAACAAAAATCTCCCCCTCCCCCTTGTTCTAGGAGGGAGAGATACCAAGGAGGAGACAGTTTAGACTGTTCTCCAAAACCAAGGTCTCCACTCCAGGAGAAAAGGGCCTTATCATGACTGTGGGCAAGGAATTTACCAAACCGCACCCAGGACTTCAGTCCCAGTAAAAACAGAGACCAAGCCCAACCCCCCTCCCCACAGCTCACTTCCCATGGATGGAGCTCTGGTGCAGTGACGGGGACTTACAGCTGAAGTGTCATGGGACAAGGACCCCATTTAAGGAGGGGTGCTTAAGGATCTGGGAGGCATCAAAGAAAACAAAAATAAATAAATACATAAATAGAGTAATTTCAGCCGCCAGCAGCTATGGCTACATCAAACGTTGAACATGCTAAACATTTAAATAGCGATCCATTGAGCGCTCCCCCTGAAGTTTAATTTTTTCAATCCCAGTGTCTATTACTGGACATATTATGTCCGACTTTGAACAAAAATTACAATTCACGCTGGAAGACAAAATTATGGATCTAAAGAGACAAAGGAATCCTTAAGGATCAGGCTCAGATAAGACGGAGGTTTCAGGACTGTCCACAGACAGAGTTTTAAACAGCTGTGAGGAATATGTGAAGAGATCCAACAGGAAAATCAGCAGTAGGCGAGAACAAATGGGTGTTGTCCTCAGGGAGCATCAAAAGGAAATGCCCAAAATCAAGAACACAGAAAGCAACGGGAACGTCACTGAGAGACGCATCAGTGGACTGGACACATCCTGGGAAAGGGCAGAGGAGCTTGGAAATAAGACAACAGAAACTTTAAAAACCAAAATGCAGAGGGGAAGAGGAATGAAGCAGAACACGACACACAAGGGGCAGATGTTTCAAAATGGGTGATGCAGGTGTCGTTGGAGTTACCAGAAGGAGAGAAGGGAGCAGGAGAAATATTCGAAATAACAATGGCCAAGAATCTTCCAAAATTAGTGACTGATCTTTGACAAAGTTTCAAAAGCAAGTCAATGACCAAGGACGTCCCTGTGCCATGGGACAATTGGACATCGTGTTTTTTTTTAAGAATGAACCCTACTCAGCTCTTTCCTCTTTCATGAAAACGAACTCAGTGTGAAACACGAAACCACAACACACCCAGAAGAAAACATAGGGGAATGTGTAGGTGGCCTTGAGTTTGGAGATGGGTATTTATATACGACACTAAGAAAGCCTGATGATCCATGAAAGAAAAACATTGTGTTGAACTTCATTAAAATTAAATGTGTCTGTTTACTTCGAGGCAGCTGAAAGAATCAAGTCACAGCCTGGGAAGAAATATTTGCAAAATACATACCCGGGAAAGAACATGGTCCAAAATATATAAATAACTCTCACAATTCAACAATTTTTTTTCCCATTAAAGGATGGGCAAAAGATTCAAACATACTCATCAAAGAAGACAGAGAGGAAATAAGTACATGAATAGACACTCAACATCATTTTTCATGAGAGATCTGAAAACTAACAAGCGCCCTCCACAAACCTATTGAAACAGGTAAAATAATAAATAAGGAAGTTGGCAATACCAAATGCTAGGGGGTGCAAAGCAAGGGCAGCTCTCACTCACTGGTGGCAGAAGGTGAAACGGTGCAGCCACTTTGGAAGAGTCGGGCCTTTTCTCACAAAGCTATGCAGAGGCTCACCCTGGGATCGCGCTCCTAGGTATTTACCCAGAGGATCTGAAAACTTAGGTTTACACAAAAACGTACTCGAAAATATTTACAGCAGCTTTATTTATAATCACCCAAAATGGGAAGCAATTAATAAATATGTCCTGAAGTAAGTGAATGAAAACCGAGTAGTACCTTCATACTGTGGAGGGGGATTCAGAGATGAACACATAGATGGCTTCCACCAGCCACCCCAAGACGAGGGTCACCCTTAAACCGCTCTGCTAGTGGGAGAGGCCAGTCTGAAGGGCTTACGTCACGTGCGATTCCAGAGAAACAACATTCTGGAAATGTTAGAACCATCAAAGAGCAGTGTTCGCCCAGAGGTGGCGGGGGAAGGCCGGGGGCAGGAGACTTGAGGGCAGGGAGGCTGTTCTGTGTGACTCCTGCAGGGCCGGCGTGTGACACTATCCAGTCGTCAGAACCCACAGAACTCGCAACACCCAGCAAACGTGAATGGACGTGGATTTTAAAATAGCACTCAGGTGATCAGAGGATCCCAGGGAGGGACACGCGATGAGACAATCTGTCACAACTGGGCGAAACAAGGGCAGGGCCAGGCAACCCTGGGCGGGATGGCGCCTGAGGACCAACAGCACACAGCCACGTCACCACTGTGCTCTGACCCAGGAGGGAGGCTGTTCCGCCACCGTGCGAGTGAGCGGTTCTGATGCCAGGCTGCCTGCGTGCGTGTGGGTGCTGGAGTTGAATAATTAAGTCACTGGGGGGCAGACGGTGGGGAGCCGGGTCCTCACGGTTGGGCCGGGATTCTACGCGTCAGCAAGGACAGGGGCTGCAGAGGTCCCCGCGGTGAGCTGGATTGGAGACATCTGCACGAGGTCACGATGCAGATCGTGGGACGGTAACTATCTCTGGAATGTTTATGGCTCCAGGTGAGGGCACAGCACCGTCCCTCTCCATGAGTAACGCCTCCGTAGCCAGAAACACGACTGCTGCCTGGATCTTGGTCTCTCGTGTGTTTTTCCAGTACAAAGGGGCTCCTTGGAGAAATGGCCGACTCCGAGACTGAGACAGAAAACACTGGATGAGCCCAGGTCCCCCCGGACTGCTGGAGAAGGAGGAGTGAGCTGGGCACTACACGCTGAACACAAACCCACGGGGATGGAGGTGGGACTGAGGGACACAGGGGGGACAGCAGAGCAAGAAAATAAACAAAGTGGCATTGGATTACACCCCAAGTCCAAAATAAGCACCCGGAGGCCAGGCTGGTGTAAATGACAGAGTAAGTTAATAAGTGGGCGGGAAGGGACGAATCTCCCAGGAAGGATTCAGGGCTGTGTCGTGCCCCACCCTCCCCGAGGACAGCCGCGTCCCCACTCCTGAGCTGCAAGCTCCATGCCGACCACCTCCAGAGGGCACACTGGGGGACCGGGCAGGGGACACTGACCTCATGGTGGAGAAGCCCCCAGACACCACCTCAGCCAACACCAATAGTGTTGAGCCAACCCAAAACCTGGGCCCTGCAGGTCCCATGTGGGGAGATGACACTTTTCCTCGGTGGCCTTCGTCCCCACCCCAGGACCCTAGTCCAGCCATGAGAAAAACGTCACACACACCCAAACCCAAGGCCGTTCTACAACATGCCCAGCCACACTCCTCCAAACCGTCAAGGTCAAAAACAAGGAAGGTCAGACACTGTCACAGCCAAGAGGAGCCTAAGGGACACAAGGAGTGTTAGGGTTTAGATATGAGGTGTCCCCAAAAGCTCACACTGAGATCATGCAAGGAAGCTTAGTGGTGAAGTGACCGGTTACCAGAGCCTTGACCTCACAGCGCATTGACCCACTGTCAGGAATGAACTGGGTGGGAACCGCAGGCAGGTCGGGTGTGACCCAAGAAGTAGGTCACCGGGGCTGTGCCTCTGGGGCTTATATTTTGTCACCAGGGAGCACAGTTCTCTCGGCTTCCTGGTACCATGTCCTGAGTTGCTTTTACCCTCCAGGCCCTTCCGCCATGATGATCTGTCTCGTCTCCGGCTCAGAGATCTGGACTCGGCCATCGGTGGACTGAGACCCTGAAACCACAAGCCAAAATAGACTTCCTTAGCTGTTCTTACCAGGACTTTTGGTACCAGTGATGGAGGGATGGGTGGAAAGCTGACTGAACAAAGACTAAACATAACCTGGTATCCTGGATGCAACCTAGGAAAGAAAAATATCACCACATAGAATCTGAGGAAATCAGAATAAAGCACGGGCCATGGTTCATAAGAATGTGTGAATATTGTTTATTAATTATAACAAATAAACCATAACAATGCTAGATATTAATAACAGGGGGAAATTGGATGCAAATCATATGACACTCCACACTACCCTTTCTTTCTTTCTTTTTCTAAGTCTAAAGCTGTTCAAAATAATAAAGTATATTTTTAAGAGAAAAAATTAGTTAAAACTAAATTTTAAAAAATGTGCATTCTCAACCCTTCTAAAGCAACTGTTTCTGAAAACTTTGGTTGCTTCTACCTCCCTTTCTCTCGGTTTCCGGACACAGTTATTATTGATGTGTGTGTATAATTTCGTATCCTGGGGTGTTTTTGTTTTCCTTCCTTTAACATGACATTACAGCATTAAGCAATCTCCATGTGGCTGTGTGTGTAATCACTGTTTTTAGTCACTGTGGAACATTCTGCCAAGCGGTGAGTCAGTTTAATTAACTGAATCCCTCTGTGGGTTGATCTGGATGTTCTCAAATCGTGGCTGTTCTGGGTGACCTGGGGCCTGCAGCCTCTGGGGAGAGTATACAGGACTCCTTAGACCTCGTTTTTTTTTTTTTTTTTTTTTTTACTTTGAAAATATGCAATAAATATGTCACTGATTCATTGATCTGAATCCGATGGGGCACAACCAGGAGATGGGTGTCACCTCCTCCAAGCCTGTCTTCAACAAGTCTCCTCCGAGCCCTCTAGGGACACGGGGACTGAAGCGGGCCTATTTTGCCCCTGCACCGTATTCCAATCACTGGAAAGGGTTTTGCAGAAGAGGAAGTTTGTTTGCAAGGTCGCCCCACATGGGGAGGGAGACCCAAGCCTGCAGTCTGCCTCCCTGGAGATAGGGTTAGGGGTATCTGTGGAGTAAAGGAGGGGATTTAAGATTCGAGGAAGGGAGATTGGAAGTCGGGGAACAAATGATGGGCACGAACGTAATCCAAACTCGTGGCTCTTCGTGGGACACCTGTTCAACAATGGAGGCATTGGCATGACCTGAGGGTGGACGTTTCAGCCTCCTGATGTCAAAAGGTCACCCATCAGACACACGAGCAGGCCCAAGTGGGGCTGGGGGTCTCCAGTATCTGAAAAGGAACCCAGGCAACAGTCTTCACCGTGACCCTCAAGTCAGAGGGAGACTGCTCCGCTGGACAGCCACGGCCAGTGTCCACCCACCCTCTGGCGTTCCACGTTCCCCAGGCCTGGGGACCCCAGTGACTCTGTGTCTCAGTGTCAGGTAACAAAACGGAGGCACAGAGAGGTCGAGACCAACCTGTAACAGGCCCCACAGAACCCAAAGTTGGCTCCCTGAAAAAATAAAAATTAAACAGAGAAGACTGAAGAAAAAGAACAAGGGAGTGAGAATAAACTATCTAAATGACAGAGGAGGGAAATCACTGCGGAAATTAGAGACAAAAGTAATCCAGGATTGTAGCTTCCTAGAAAAATATAGCGACCAAAATGGACCCCAAAAGAAAAATTTGAAGTCTCCATAATTTTACAGCCATTAAGGAAATTAAATCAGCAGTAGAAATCTTCCCACGAATATAACGCCTCATCAGGTGGTTTTCTATCTGAGTTCTCTCAAACATTAAAAAAAAAAAAAAAAAAAAAAAGGATCATGAAGACACTTGCATTTAGGAGACTAACCCAACCTTGGATCCATAGTCAAACCCGAAACGGAACACGGGAGAGCATGCATTTAAAAATGCAAAGAGCAAAAAGCCTTTTTAAAATGTAGCATGAAAATTCCAGCAGTGAAAAAATGGGATAAGAGGGTGAGCATTTTGTTGTCTTCCTTGGAAGGTGGTGTCGGTTTAATATTGGCACCCTAATTAATGGAATTCATCACGTTGGAGCCATTTTCAAAGCAGATGATCCTCTGAGCAGATGCAGAAAAAGCGTTTGATCAGAGTTGGCATCCGTTCATGATAAAACTCTGAGCAAGCTAGGAATAAAAATAAAAATAAGGAATAAAAATATTTCACTTTTATTCCAAAAAAAGAAAAAGAAAAGTAAAGTTAAAAGGTCTGGCCAGCATCATATTTTGTAGGTGAAACATGGAAAGCTTTTCATTTGAGATCAGGAACAAAGTCAGGGTGACTGTCACATCGCTACTATGTGAGTGTCCACTCTAGACCACCAGCCAGAGAAAGAAATGAAAGGTATGTGGGCTGCAGAGGAGCAGGCAGAGTCTCCTTACCCACACAGGCTGTCCTTGGAAAGCTCAAGAGTGTACAGATAACGAGGGGGCTTTGAACACGTTTTCTAGATTCAAAATCAATAGAAAGAAAGAAAGAAGCCATTTGCAATGGGGAAAAATGCAACGTTTCTAAGACAAATAATAAGTCTCACAAAAGCTGCAAATCTCTCTATGCAGAAAATGAGCATGGGGTACACCCTGATTGGGACCTCTGCACCAGGCAGCATTTCATAGCAGGGGTGTGCTCCTGTCTCCCCTCTGCTCTGTACCTGAGGTCTGTGTTTTCATCCTAAACAAGAGACACTATGGGATTGGTCAGGATTTTTGCCTGTTGAGTCTGACTGACCCAGCATTCCTTGAAAGATTAATATTTGCATAATGCATTTGCCAAACACTGTTAGGCTCGCTATCTGTTTCCCAAGAGCCCAGAGAAATGCATAATAATCTTCTCATTTCTAGTGGCCTGCAGGGTGCAGAGTCTAGAGTCAGGGTTGGGTTCCAAGATGCCCGCCCTGGGCCCGCTGACCTGGGAAAACTGCAGAGCAGGTTCAGGGACGTCTACTGAGCTCATGCCAGGAGCCAGGGGCATGGTGACATGCACAGTGGCACTAAGCTGTCCCTCTTGGAATCCTGTCTACTAGAGAATCCACACAGACTGTCATGCGACTGGATGATGCTGAGCTCAGAGGAAGGGAGCCCAGGCTTCCTGGAGAAAGCCGTGTTTGAGTGCCAGCCTGGAGGAGGGTCAGCCAGATAACGAAACCCGGAGTGAGGATGAGCCGGGAAAGAAGAAGCATCCAGGCCGAGGAGGCAGGACTCGGAGCAGGGAGGGTGGGCGGGGGTGAGGTGTGGGAAGCCGGGAGCTCAGAGCCGGCCTTGCAGAGCCCAGTCACCAGGCTCCTAAGAGCAAGGGGCAGCTGCTGAATCAAGGGAGTGACAAGCCAGCTACGTGCTTTGGGGTGCAGAGCTGGCAGGATGGAGTGTGTGGCTTGCAGCTGACTCTGAAGTCTGCCATCGGGACCACGTCACAGGGCACCATGGTACACATTTTGTGCACATCTAGAATCTCTCAGGCTTAATCCCAGCACCCTTCAGGACCTTGCACAGCAGAGACAGACCCAGTCCAGCAGCTGAGGCCTTTAACAGGGGGACAAGTGGCCCCAGGGCTGGGGAAGAAGCTGGGGATCTCTTGGGCAGAAGTGCCAGGGTCTCGGCGCCCAGGACTCTTGTCTTTCTGCTCTACCTGTGTCTACCCCTTTCTGAAAGGTGTTACTCCACCTGGAGCTGGTCACCACTAGAGCAGAAAGGGAGACCCGGCTACTGCCTCCGACCCCATGATCCCCAAAGCAACAGGAGCTTCTGCTGAGAAATCCAGAACATTCCAGGGAAGGAGCCACGTAGCTTGCGGGGGACACTGTGTCCAAACAGCTCCCCCTCCAGGAGATCTTACCTCTTTTAGAAAACACAAGCACCAGAGGAGTTGGCTGAGTCACCAGGAGCCGTCCAGGAACATGGACCCCAACAGTGGACGATTAGGCAAAGGATGGACCCTGTCCCCTCCTGTGCACACAGCCACCTGAGACCCACAGCCCAGATCCACCCCTGCTCTGGTGGCTTCAGACAAGACCTGGCTGGCAAACCCTTCAAGGCAGCCAGTCCACATCTAGGTACTGATCCTGACCCTGGAGAAGAGCTGTCCCTGCGCCCAGGAGAGAGGCACAGGATGGCTTTGAACCATAGGGATGTTTATACGGGAAACAACCTCCGTGTCCACTAGTGGGGAAATGGAGATGGCGAAGGAGAGAGGAAGGTGGGCAGAGAGGGAGAGGGAGATGCAAAGAGAAGAAGGGAAAGAAAGAGGGGGCTGAGAAAACCCCAAACCTCTAAATGAGACACATGGTCTCATCAAAATCAATGAGGTTCCCCAGTATGTCCTGAGGTACAAAGATGGTCTCTGATACATTGTTAAGTGGCCAAAGAGCACGCGCACAGTGTGATCTCTTTAGTTTTTAGATACACAGAGTGTGGGGCGGACCCACCTAGGCATGTGTGCATGCACGTAGGCAACAGAGAAAGGCCAGCAGCTGCTCCCGGTGACGCTGAGAAGAGGGTGACGATGGCAGCAGGTGGAATCTAGGGACAAGTTGTCGGGAAGGGTGGCCCAGAGTATATGATGACTACATAAGAGTGCCTGCATATAGCACTAGTATAATAAGCAATAATTTTAAATGAACGAGGGAATAGGAAATGGTAAGTAATATTGCTTTTAATAGAAAAAAAAAGCTATCAAAATGCTAAATGCAAATACGTCGACAGGGAACCGACTAAAATAAATGATGGAATCTGCTGTGATCTATCACCAGGCAGCCACGGAAAGACGGAGCAGACTGACAAAGGGAGAGATGCTCAGATGAAAAGCAAAGTGTGAGTTAGTATGGACCAAATTTCCCTGTTTGATGAGAGAAAAGAAACAGGCTCTGCCCGGTAGGATTCCAGCCACCGGAAGAATGTGGGAGTTGGCAACACCCAGGCCTGGGGTGAAGCTCGCTGAGGTTATCAAGGGTCATGAGAGGGTCAAGCCCCTGCCCTGGGCCGTGGTTTCCCCATCCCGAAAACTGAGTCTACCTCCTGGGGTTGGTTGGAGAAGAGATCAAGGACAGGAACGAGTCGTGGGATTTTTTAAAATTTTTTTTAAATTTTTATTTTTTGGTACTGGGGATTGAGCCCAGGGGCACTTGACCACCGAACCACATCCCCAGCACTTTTTATATTTTATTTTGAGACAGAGAATTGCTCAGTTGCTTAGGGCCTCGCCAAATTGCTGAGGCTGGCTTTGAACCTGTGGTCCTCCTGCCTCAGCCTCACAAGTCACTGAGATCCCAGGCGTGCGCCATTGTGCCTGGTAGCAGTTATTGAATTTCTAACAGTGAGACTCCTTACTTTCTGCTGTGGGTCCAGTTGTGCCCCCACCCACCCCACGCCACGCCCCCCTCCCCCTTCCACCACCACCCCCCCCCCCCCGCCACACACACACACACACAGGAATTTCCTATGTGGAAGGCCTGACCTCCAATGTGATGGTGTTTGGAGATGGGGTCTTTGGAAAATCATTAGGTTTGGGGGAGTCAGTCTGGTGGGGTCGTGTGATGAGATTCACTCCCCTATAAGAAGAGGCACCAGAGAGTGTGCTACCCCACCCCCTCCACTGCCTGAGGACAGAAGGTAGGCGGCCTTCTACAGACCAGGGAGAGGGACCTCACCAGAACTGGACCACGCTGGCACTCAGAGAGTGGACTCCCAGCCTCCGGAAGTAGAAGCAATCATTTCTGTGGTTTGTGCCTTCTGATATGGTGGAGGCTGTGCAGACCGAGTCACTAGCAAAAATGTGGAAGAATGTACTTGCAAAGTTTTAAAAGGCCATGACCTGTCCCCTCCCCATAACTGGAGTGTCTGTGCTAATGGCTCTGCCCTGGCCCTGCCCTGCAGGAGGGGCAGCACAGGTGGTCAGCACTGTGCCCAGATGGCCCCTCTCAGCTTGAGAAATCACTCCTGGTGCCACACAAGTGACTGGAGAAGGCCGAGGAACTGAGCCAGGCCCTCCAAGCTCCGTGAGATGAGAAAAGAGGGTCCCTGCGGCAGGAGGCCTGAGAGCCTGGGGAGGGCAGGCAGGAGGTGGGTGACAAGTGTCTCCGGTCACCTGCCTACATCCTGTGATTTAATATAGTTCCAACGTCTCCAGCTGAGTGGCGGCCTGGGGCTCCAGCCGCATGAAATTAGATGGATAAAAGCCGGAGCAAAGGGCGCGGGGACCTTGACTCACTGGCTGTCACTTTGCCACTGGCTTCTCCCAAGACCAGAGGCGCATTAAGCAGTTGAAGTCAATAAGGAAATGCACCAGGGCTGAAGGTGAAGGGAAGACAGAGGATCCCACAAAACTGCTCCTCCCTGAGAGTCACGCGGTTCTGCTGCCGTGTCTTGGGGAGAAGGGACCTGAGGGAGGCTCCATCCAGCCGTGCAGAGGAGGCCCCGCTGCTGGCAGTGGAGGCCCAGGGCTCCAGGCCCCAGACCCACCATGCCCCAGGCCGAGATGGGCCTGGGGACACTGCAGTGAAGGGGACAGGCGGGGCTCCTGGCCCAGGGACAATCACCTTGATAATACAGGCTGAGCATCCCTTCTCTGAAAATCTGAAATCGAAAATGTTCCAAAATCCACAACTTTCTGAGCATCTACATGATGCCACAGTAGAAAATTCCACACCTGACCTATGGGACAGGTCGGAACCGAAATGTGGACACGCTGAAAATATCATATCAATTTACATTTGGGCTATGTGTACAGAGTGACCTGAGATGAATGAATTTTGGTTCAGACTTGAGTCCCATCTCGGATATCTCCATGCATCTACGCAGACATTCTCGAATCCAAAACTCATCTGTGCATTTCGGATACGGGGTCCTGCAGCTAACTGCGAGCCAGGCACCGTGCTGAGTGCTCTGTCCTGTCACTCACAACCTCACGCCAACAATGCGGAGGTAGGCCTAGTATCGCCCCAGCTTTACAGAAAGGGACACTGAGGCTCAAGACGGACAAGTCATCTGTGGAAAGGCAGGGTCAGGACTTGACCCCTCTGCACAGTGTGGTGCTGTAGCATCCCCTGCAGAAGATGCTAGACTGGTGACCTGTGCTCAAAGTCCCATGGGAGTAAGGAACAGACCCCAGGTGAAATCCTTTACACACACCCCTAGATGTACGGAGCGCAGATTGAAAGTGCCTCCTGAACCTCCCTCAACCATCTGGTGCATGTCCAGCCCTCCCCCACCCTGCACCCCACGCTGCAGCCACACAAGCACAGGGACCTTTTCAGTCTCATCCAAAGGGACAGCAGGGTGTGTGGCTCTGCATATGGACCTGGAGTCCCACAGGCTGGGCTGGCTTACTGAGTCCCGAGGCAGGTTACTCTCCTTCTATGGTCCTTGGTCTCCCTAGTTCCTGTAAAACGGTGGCCACCATCACTTGCCCAGGGTGGATCACCACCCACGGTGAGGATGGAGTAAGACCACAGGTAGAAACCTCCGGAGCAGGACCCTGCACATGCTGTGTGCAATGAATATGTATTGCTATTATTAATGATCATATTTATAAAAACTGCTTGAACAAAATGTTAAAACTGAGAACATTACTTCCTTCTGTTCTGTTTGTCTGCCCTCCCCTCCTCCCACTCCCTCCCATCCTCCCCACTCCCTCTCCCCCTTCCTTCCACACACACACCCACCAGGCACCTCCATGGTCCTAGCAGCCCTCTGAGCCCCAGGACTACAGCCATGAAGACAGGCGGGCCCTGCCCTCCTGAGACTGACATCCCAGTAGCTACAGTGACAATAATCCAACAAATGAATTAGACCATTACAGGATGTGACAAGGAAATTCAAGAAAAAGTAGGAGGATGTACAAGAGAATAAAGTTCCTTCTGAGAAAGTTCCCTCCCACCGGTGAGAATGGAAACCAAGAGAAGGGGCCCAGCATCACGCAAAGACCAGCTCCTGGTAGCCATTAGCTGTCCCCTCCTGTCTGGCACCTTGACTCCCCTCCCAACTCAGCCAGGAGCTCTGGAGGGCTTCACGGCTGCAGCTGCCCTCTGGGGCAGCCCCCTCTGGCCCCCTGCCTGCCGTGCCTGACCCATCCCTCTCCAGGGCAGGTCGCCCTGGGCTCTCATTCAGTGGGGCCCAGAATGGGTCCGGGCAACCCCTGAGCGCTGAGGCCACGCCCCCTGCTCATCAGTGATTGGACCTGGGCAGGTCACAGGACCCAAGGCAGACCAATCAGATTTTGGGTGGGGCCTGAGCCACCACCTAGTCACCCCTGGTGGCTAGAAGTGGAGGACAGACCCTAGGTTGGACCCCAGCCCAGCCCACCCTGTGGGCCTGGGGAGGGTGCAGCTGGGATGAGAGAAGAGCGGCCTCATGACTCCTTTCCAGGGCCTCCCTTCCTGGGGGCCTCTGCCCCTTCCCACTCAACCAAGCTCCCCAGCCCAGAGCTCCCGGCCTATCACTGAAGCCACCCTGGGTGGTCCTGCAGCTCCCCACCACAGACCCTGGAGTCCACTCCCCTCCCAGACCATGGCCAAGCCCAAGTCTCCCTTCCCCAAGACCCCTCTGGCCCCAGAGCCCCTCTGCCTGTGCTCTGTCCACAGGGCCTGGCTTTTAGTCAGCCCTCAGCCAGGTTTGGAGAAGAAAGGAGGAGATGGGCAAGTGACCAGCGGAACCTCCCAGGCCACTGTCCCCTGAGTGTAGGAGCCAGGGCTGATGGGGGACTGGTCCTCCCTGGCTCCAGGTTCTCAGCCTGATGGTCAGCCCCCCTAAGCCTCCACCTGCTCACCTGTGGCCTCCTCCACTTGCCCACCTGCAACGCGAAGGCTGGGGCATGACAGGTGACCTCGGAAGTGCTTGGCAAACAGTAGCTCTCCAGAGTGCCAGCTGCAGTGCGGGTGACAGCTCAGGGGGTTTTGTTTCTAAATCGACCCATCTAGCCTCAGTATCCTCTCTGAAATATCCCCAAATGCCGTGCCCTCGAGTCCTCCTCCTCCAGACCCCACTGCTGCGGAGCTGGAGGTGGGGAGAGGCTCTGCACAGCCATGGGAGGCCATCGGGAACAGGCAGGGGGCAGGCTGGGGACTACAAGGGAGGTGACCTGCAGAGGGCATCGCTCCAGGAGAGGGACAAGAAAGGAGAAGAGGTCCCGGGCAAGGGGCGGGAGTGAGGAAGGCGAGTAAAAGGAGTCAGAGGACCTAGCCCTCAGGCCAGGACTCGCCATGCCTGTGGGTGAGCTCAGCCTGGGGATCAGCCTTAGAGGAGGGGCCAGGGAGGGTAGAGCCCATGGGACCTGAACTGGAGGCTCCCCAGGTTCCCAGTGGAAGCTCTCCTTTCCCCAGTCTTCAGCCACATGACCCCCCTCAGAGTGTACCCCACCTTGGCTCAAGAACAATATTGTGGGGAGACAGGATTTCTGAGGTCCCAGTACCCCTTGTCCCCCGCCTGCCCTGAGCCTGGAACTCTCCCCGTCTATATATCCTGGTTCTGACCGGGTCCCTAGGGAGGCCCCTGCAGATAGGTACACCCTGCCTGCTCCTGCAGCCCCCTCCCCTGGCCTGCCCAGCTCACATGCCCTTCCACCAACTCTTACAGGTCACACTGAGGGAACTGGGCCCAGAGCGGAGAGGCAGTGGGGAGGTGGGACCCAGTCTGGGTGACTGTGAGCTCCAGGCTGTGCCTCCACAGTCCAAGGTTGGGGGACCAGGCTGGGGCAGGGCAGGAATCATCTGCAGGCCCAACCAACACGCAGGGGAGGTCTGGGAAACACCGCAGCAGGCCAGGAAGGGGCCCTGCCCAGAGGTGGAAAGCAAGAGCAAGGTAAGGGTAAAAAGAAGCCCGTGTACCTGTGGGACAGGACCAGAGATCCCTGTGCTTAAGGTCTTTCTCCATCCTGCCCAGCCTCACCCCAGATCTGCAAACAGCCCTGGACACCCTGAACTCCTTCCCCTCTCCTCCACTGAGTGCAGATGCTCCTTCTGCTCTTCTCAAAATGACCGTCTGTATTTAATTCTCTTGGTAAACTCCTATCCCTCCATCAAAACCCAGATCAGAGGCCTCCCCATTCCTGCAGAGGAAAGCATCTTTTCTTCATGGCTTCTGACCTCGGGAGCCACACTGTGACCTCTGTATTGGACAACAGCTGGATCTGAATGTTGGGATAGCCAGCACTTCTGCTGACCAAGGCTGAGCCCTCAGTGCCGCTGAGGTATGGTCATCCCCTCCCTGGGGGCACTCTCCCCAAGCAGAGATGGTGGCCACAGATGCTGAGCCCACGCAGGACACTGGGGCCTCTTTGATGAGGGGAAGAGTTTGCAGAGAGCACGGTTCTCGCAGGTGCATCTACATTCATATGTCACATGTCCGAATTTCCATCCACAGGAGGGTGGACCTGGGAACATTCAGAGGCCTCGGTCGCCCAGCCTGGGCTGTCCCTGACTCCAACACCCTCACCCCCACCCCCATCAGCCTGACAAACGGAAAACCTGGTCCATTTTGTTAGTCAGAGCTCTGACTGATCCCGAAGGTCCTGGGAAACAACGGCAGGGGCGGGGGCTGTTTGCATGGAGACCGCCGCGCGCCCTCTACCCCGATCTGTACCCAGGGCACGCAGAGCTCCGGTAGCGCATTTTATTTTCTTTGAGCAAATCAACTTTCCACCCCAGCTGAGCAGCACGGAGATTTCTGTGTCCAGACATCAAAGGTGGAAAAACTAATATCCAATTCCGCAGGTTTTATTGGTCTCACCCACAGTCACCACCGGTCCCTTCCCAGCCCAGCTCCTCTAAAGCCCGCGCGCCCCGCAGCACAGGCTCGGACGGCAGCTGCCCCCCTCATCCTGATTCTCCCACAGGCTTCGGTTTTCTCCCCGTCTTCCCTTCCTGCTCCCAGGGAAGCCAGGTCAGGACCCTGGTGCCTTCCCTTGATGAGGACCTCAATCCTTCATCACAGAGCTCAGAGGACGCAGGGAAGGGACCCGAGGGAATTTGTGTTTCTCTGCTCCCTGGACGACAGGAAGCAGGCCAGGCTGTGGACTCTTGCAGGTTAAGGAGCATTGAACTTGGGATTGGCCGAGCCCGGCCAGGCAGAACAGAAAGTCAGGGGACAATGGGGGCCGTCCACGGCCAAGCTGAGAGGGCAAACCTTGAGACAGGATCCAGGCTCCTCTGCCAGGACAACAGGAGGTCCTGGGCCTCGGAGGGACGGAGCCGGCATCCAGGGCATTCTGCAGAGGGTGACGGTCCTTCCTAGCGGCGCTCACCTGCTCCCCTGGTCCTGCCTGGAGGAGACAGAGACGAGGCAGGGGACTCGGGGGAGCAGCAGGGGAGGATGGAGGAGCCGGTGAGGCTCACTCGAGAGACGAACACCCAGGGCTAGAGCTTGGGTTCTAACCTGAGAACAGGAGAGGCCGTGGGACTCGGGGTCTCTTATCTGTGGGTTGGTGTTGTTTGCAGCGGAGGTCACAATGCCATGGTGTGTGCAGGGTGACAGCTCTGTCGGAGGGATCTGAGGAACCTGGGGCAGGGCCTGGGGACAGGATGTTACAACAGTGGGATGGAGGTGACGGTGGGCTGCACCTGGCCAGGAGAGGAGACACAGCCCATAGAAAGGCAGCAGGTCGGATCCAGGGGACTGCTGTATACCTACATCCCCTCTCTCCCTCAGTTCTGCCCCCACACAGCTAGTCGAAAATGTGTTCCAAGCACAGGTGCCAGGCTCTGTCCTCACCCATTACATGGGTCATCTCACTTACTCCCCCCACCACCACCCTGAGAGACAGAAGTCACTATTCCCTACAGTGCAGAGCAGGTGACTATGGCTCAGAGAGGTGATGCAACTTGCCTGAGGCCACACAGTCAGAAGGTATCGGACCATCTACCTCCCCACTTTTTGTAATTATCTGCATGGTGGGCAGCTTCTGAAATGGACCCCAATTGCCACCTGTATTCATGCCCTTGTGTGATCCCCTCCCCTAGACCTAGTGACTCACTTCTCATGAAAAGGATTTGGTGAAAGCAATGGAGTGTCACTTCTGAAATTAGGTCACAAAAGCCTGTGACATCCGTCTTGCCGGCATTCTCTCTGTATCATCTTCCTGCTTTCATGAAGCAAGCTGTCACACTGGAGAGGCCCAAATGACAAAGAACCCAGGCCAGCCTCTGGCCAGCAGCCAGGGAGGAGACGAGGCCCCAAAGGCCTCCATTCAACAGTCCAGGAGAAATCGACTCCGGCAATAGCAGAGCCTGGAGCAGGCCCTGTCCCAGCAGAGCCTCCAGGGAGACCACAGTCCTGGCTGGTGCTGACCGTGACCTTGTGGGCCATCCTGAGCCCGGGGACCCTGTGAGCCAGGATTCCTGACCCATAGAAACAGACCTGCTCGGCATGGGCAGCTTTAAGCAGATACGTTTTGTTGCAAAGACAAGGGGTGCAGGGTCCCAGCCTGGCTTCCTAACCAGAACCTGGGACCACCAGCCGGGCTGTTCTGATCAACTGTCTTGCAGGTACCTGAAGCGGAGTCTGCAGGCCAAGGAAAAGGACGGAGGTAACGGCCGCCTGGGTGGTCAGCCGGTGCCCTCTCTGTGCTTTCACACCTTCTGCCTGCGCAGCCTGACCCCTCATCCAGCCCAGTTAGTGTCAGTCTCCCCTGTCCACCCCCACCCCACCCCCATGTCTGGAGGCCCAGCCCCCCCGCCATGTACAATGCCCCACTGCACCTTGTCCCTTCTGCCTGAGGCCAGGGAAGGGCAGGGACTCGGTCAACCAGGCCTAGGTTCAAATCCCTCTCCTGCCACTTAACAAGCTGAGTGAGCCAGGATGAGTCAGTGTGTCCCTCAGGACTCAGAGTCCCCTCCAGAAAGGGGGCCTTGGGGGTTGCCCGTGCAGCAGGTGGGGTCCTGGGGCGCAGCCGCCTCCCTGGAGCCCAGCCCCACCCCCACCCCCACCCACAGAGCAGAGCTAAGTTCCGTCCAATTCAGAGCCGAGCCGGCCACTCAGGGACACATCTGAGGCCTCCTGTAACTGAGCCACGCCCCCCCCGCCGGCCCCACCCTGCAGAGGCCCCTCCTCCTGGCAGAGCCTGTGTGGTCCCTGCGCAGGCGCACTGTACACCCGGTATGTAGCCCAGACCTTCCGGGCTGCTCCAACTCAATTAAATGAGTTCTCCCCTGAGGAAGGACTGCGCTCAGCAAGGGTCACACACAGGACAATCCATGTTGGACAGGACGAGAGGCCAGGGCTCCATTAGGGAGCAGCCGCCATTCATTAGGGGGCCCCAGGGTCTCTTCCTGCAGCAACGGTGCTCGCAGCGATTATGTGAGCCGTGGTCACCGGGTACCGGCTTCCTGGGCCACCCAGCTCCCTGCAGTCACGAGAATCATCTCAGGGACAGGGACTCCCCTGAGAGCCAACAGAGGGCCCAAGACCACACGCAGCAGAAAGAAGCGGGGCTGGGATTTGAACCAGGGACTCTCCGGTTGTAAGGGTCCTTCTCGCCTCCTCCACTCCCAGCTCCGTGGCAATTCAGAATTACAGTGGGAAAGCAGAGAAAGCAGCTCCATCCAGGTGGAAGCGCCACAGATTTGGGTCGCCGCTGCCCCTGCTCACTTGCGCAGATGTCCAGACCCAAGCGCAGGCCAAAAGCAGGAGCAAACCATTCACCCAGCAGGGCCACTCCTGTGCGTTAGCCACAGGACGTCCTCAGAGCACAAAGCACAGAGGACAGATTCTGAAATGATCCATCTGGGCACCACGGGGGATGGCAGAGCCTGTCTGGCCTGGGACCAGCACCATTCCAGCCCCTTCCACCCCACCCACCTCTCCTGCTCTGAAAGAGGAACTCGAGGAACATGAATCCACGTTTACCTTCTCATGTCAGTTTTCCGCTGTTATCACAAAACACTTGTAAAGACAAGAGTTTATTTAGCTCACAGTTTCAGGGTCTGAAAGTCTAAGATGAGGCCACATTTGCTAGGACCACCCAGCTCCTGGGGAACAGCCCCGAGGAGCATCTGTCATCACCAGCCTTGATTCCCAGGGGGAGGAAGGGAGGCACAGAGAGGTTAGGTGACTTACACCACATAACACAGCTCTTGGCAGCAGAACTGAGATACCAGCCCAGACTCTGGCGGCCCCATGACATGCCTCTGGCTGCTTCCCCAAATCTGCCCTGGGCTGGTGCAGTGGTCCAGCTCCTCGGGAGATTTGCTCCTTATTCTGCAGGCGACATCTGAAGTGAACTTAATAAACCCAATCTCAGAAGAAAACCCCCTCAGATCCTCTAACTGCTCTCGTGTCCCCTCGTGGTCTCAGATCAAATCCTGGCACGTGGGTGGGGCTGGGACTTGGTGGCAGCGAGCAGACCTGTCTCATGATTCTCTCTGAGGTGCTTCAGGTGGTTCCACTTCTCCGCCTGCCTGGCTGGTGGGTTCCAGGAGGTGGGCGGCTGCCCTGTCCCCAGCTTGAAGGTGGGGTCTCTGCCGAGGGCCGCCCTGCCTGCCGTGGCTCCCACTGCCCTCCCACCAGGGCAGCTGCCCCTCCCAGACAGCAGCTCACCCCCGCGCTGGCTCCCCAGCCCCCTGCTGCTCCCGAGCACCCCCAGGTGCTGGGACCCCCAGGCCTCTGCACAGCTGTCCCCTTCACCTGGAGGCCCCTCCCCACACCTCCACCTGGAGAAACCCACCCCCAAGGCCCGAGGCTGGAGGGAGGAGACACACTGTGTTTTTTCACGTGCCAAGGGCCCTGCTGCGGGTGAGCGCCCTCTGGTGGTGAGTCCCCACGCAGCCCAGCACCGACCACAGAGGGGGCCACCAGGGGTCAGTGTCAGGGCTAGGAGAACTGATGCTGGGCCCATAGAGCAGCCTGGTCCAGCACCCCTGGCCCTGGGCATCCTCTCCCCCAGGAGGGGGCCTTGCTCTTCCTCCAGTCTCCCGGGCATGTTTATCTCCCAGTCCCTGCCCGTCTCTGGTGCCCCGTCCTCCTCTCCCCCTCGCTGGCCCCTCCTTAAGGCGGCCCCTCTGTGGGGCCGCGGGGTCCTGCCCGAGTCTTCTGCTCCTGCCTTGGTGGGCTGAGGTGGGTGGAGCAGGGCTAGGTCACCTGCTGCGTCCCCCTGGCCTGGGGCCAGGCTCTGTCCTGGAGGAAGACAGACCCCCACCCCAGGTCAGGCTGGCCCCGAGTCCCCCAGAGCTCAGCCTCTGCAAGGGCGTCAGGTCCACAGCTTCCACGTGGGGACCGGTGGGGGGGAGGGAAGGCGATGTGAATGGTGGCCACACCAGACACATCGGGTCCAGCATCAGCAAATCTGTCCACCAGCACGAGGCAGGCTCCCCACCAGGGGTGACCTTCCTGTCCTGGAAGCGTTTCCTCAAGGGACCCAGAGGAGGGGGCTTCTGCATCACCTGGTGGAGTGGGGCTGAGGTTCTGACCCTGTGCCAATTTCAACTCCCCCCAGCCACCCTGCATTTCTGGGGTGGCACAGAGTGGGGTCCCGGGGTCTCCCAAGGGACCCTCCTGCCCTAAGTCTTTGGTTCTCACTCTCCGCAGACGTCTGTGATCCTGCAGTTCCAGGCTCCGTGAAAGGGGGGCGCTGGGATTCTGCAGTCAGTCTCCCTGAGGGCGCAGCTGAGTCTGTGAGAGAAGCTCTGACCCCAAGATTCCGTGTTGCAGATGCCGCGGAGGGACTGTAGGACAGCGAGATCTGAAGGTCCCCCGCAGGAGAGGAGGATGTTCCAGACCTCCCCGGGGCCTCAGCGTCTGCAGGAGGAGGAGGCTGGGCCTCCTCAGCCCTGGGCTGAGATCAAGTGTGGGAGGAGGTGGGGTTGAGCGTCTCAAGCTCCCCTCTAGCAAACTGTGGAGTCCCTGGGAGACCCCAACTCCAGCCCCCTCCTGGCCTGGCTCACCCCAGTGTCTCCTGCCCACGACCTCCACAGGCCGAGCGGGTCCAGGGGCCCTGAGGCCTCAGCTGTCAAAGCCCTTGAGCCCAAGGCCTTCTGAGCCCAAGTGCCCCGGGCACTTCTGAGCGTCCTGTAACATTGTAGAGGCTGGGCACCTGCCCTGCTCCCTGGACCCGGCCCAGTGCCCCGCACACATCTGTCCACCTCGGTTCCTCCATCTGTAAAACCAGTCTGTAAAATGGGTCACTTTGAAGGTCAACGTAGGAAATTGGGTAAAGCCCCAGCATGTCCCGTGTCCAAGGTGCTCAGGAGAGATCCAAGCCTGACCTCAGCTAAGACCATAGATTTTGCCCCCCCCAGCGAGCAGAGTGGCGCCTCCCATGCCAACTCCTCTGCAGCCAGCTGAGCCGCGGTGGCCAAACCTGCTGGCCACGCTGCAGCTCTGGACGGAAACATGGCAGCCAGGGAGCCGGGAAGCCCCCTCCGCACACCTGGCTGCTCCATCTTGATTGAATTCACACTCGGAACAGAGGGGGCCGAGGAGACCACATTCTGCGTTGTCGCCGAGCTCTGGTCCGGGAGATAACCATGTAATTAAAAGAGGAGAAAGTAAATCCACTTAATGGACTGGGTTGTAAGGACAAGCCCCTTGTGGAAATAGGGTAACCGACCCACGGTGGGGCCCAGAGACCCTATTGTAGTCCAAGACCTGAGTAAGGAGAGAAAAAGGTACCCTAATTAGCTGAGTCCTGTTCATCTATAAAAAATTAAAATAATCATAAAGACAAAAATATCGGCTGCAAAGCAATTTGCCGTCTGCCAACAGACCGTGGCTGCTGGGGACACGCGGCTTCCCCTCGATTCTGCGGTTTGTTTGCGGTTCTGTTAATCAAACCTGAGCAGGGAGACGTGGAGAGGGGGCAGAGGGGCTGGATTTCGTGAGGCCCTGGAGCAGACGTGGGGAGAATCCCGATGAGTCAGTGCAGGAGTTTGGGGGTGAAAGCCCTGCCCTCCTCTAAGCCTGGGGACATGGTGCTGCGGGGTCCCCAGGGAGAACGAGGGCCATGAGACAGCAGGGGTGACAGGGAGGCAGCTCCAGGCAGGGACTCTAGCAGGACGGGCTTCCCAGGAGTGGAGCCCGGTGGGGATTCACATGTCTGGGGATTCGCAGGGAGACATGCGCCGGGTCACCGAGGAGGACCCTCAGGTGAGGGGGCAGCGTGGGGCAGGCGAGGTGGGCGAAGCTCCAGTCTCACCCCAGCCTGAGCCACGGGAGCTCTGGAGCACCTGGGGCGGCTCCAAGGAGATGGGTCACTTGTACCTGGTGCCATCAGTCACTGGCTCATGCTGTCCCAGTGTGTTCGCAGCTAGTCACAGGCAGCTACTCCAGCTGAGAGTCCAGCTGTGAGACAGTGGCAGGGGCTGCTCCCGGCAGCTGAAGGATGGACACAGAGACTCAGGGAAGGGTCCTACCCCGGCTGCACCCATCGCCCCAGGTCTGAACCCCACCTCGCCGACACCCTCGTCCTCTTCCTTGGGGAACCACCGCTCAGCCGGACAGTCCTCCGAGGTCCCGATGAAATCGCTGCTCCCCAGACCCAGGAGTGGCCCCAGACCTGGGCAATCAGAATCCTGCATCTGCCTGGACATAGTGACTGGCTCAGGGAAGGCCCAGTCAGAGCCAAGGGGACTGAACTTTGGGGCTGCCCAGTGTCCACACTGGAGCTGGCGGGGGTGAAGCCCACGGTGGTGGTGACCAGAGCTAACAGTGGTTTGATGACATTGGCAGAGCCCTCCTGCCAGGCAGGACTGTCAACCACAGGACCCATCAAGTCCCGGTGCTTAAGCCGCTTGGCATGGTGCTGTCCCTTGCAGCCTGGGGCCCCAAGTCACCCCACTGTGACCTCCGGGGCTCCAGAGCTGCTTTCCCACCAGCTGCATGTTGCTCTTGTACCACGTGCGCCTCGGAAGGGAGGCCTTGTCCTTCCCCAACCACGCAGGAGTCCTGGGCATGCCTGCGCACACTCCCACACACGCACACACTCAACCACACGCATGCTCATACATTCACACACACACTTCCACACATGCACACATGCACAAATTCACATGCTCACACTCACAAATACACACACTCTCTCTGACTCACACACATTGATATACTCATTCACACACTCACATACTCACACACACACTAACACACACATACACTCACACTCTTGCACATACATATCAGACACACATATTCACACTCTCCAACAGGTTCACATACATAAACACTCAAAAAAGAGGTTCATATAAGAACACACTTAAACTCACACACATGCACACACATTCATGCACTCACAACACACATACAATCACACTCTCACAGTCAGGTCCAAACAGGAACACACAAACACATCACTCTCACACACACTCACAATCATATGTGCACTAAAACCCCCATGTTCACTTACACCCACAGGGCTCAGAGCATGTCCACACTCACATACACACTCACACATATGCTCACACACAAGCCCACAATCACACACATTAATCCCCATACATCCTCACACTTACAGACACACACATACACACTCTCAAACAGTGTTACACAAACAAAAATACACTTAAAACATATATTCACAAACACATAGACACATGTACTACGACACACTATGACAATCACAAGCACTCACATTCACTCTCACACACTCAGATACACTCATACAAACTAATAAACATACACACACTCAAGCACACACTCAAACACACTTATACATACACACCATCTCTCCTAATAACTGTAAACACATGTACATACTCTATCACCCACACACATTTAAATACACATGAACATTCATCACCACCACACACACTCAAAAACAGTCTCCCACACACACTCACACACTCAGGCATTCACATACAATTAGCACTCACACATGTATACCCACACACACCTACTCACATTCTCAGTCACTAATACTCTCACAAAAGCTAACACAAAAATAGATCTGCACACGTTCATAACATACACTCATACACACACTCAGACTCACACAGACTCACACACTAAAACACACAATCACAAATGCACTCATATCTCCACACCATCACTCAACATTCATACTCACAGGCTTGAACACACAGACGCAGTCACACTGTCACACACAGTCACCACTCACACACATGCACACTGACACACTCACACATTCACTTAAACAAAATCATATACACACACCATCATTTCCCACACACAAAAATTATCTCCCCTTGTGTGCACACAGGGACACAGTCACACACACATGCATGTATGTGAACATGAGTCCACACTCCTAAGCACACATTCATACTATCATGCACTCACAACACACACACCCCCAAACACACTCACCCACTCTTACACTCACCCATGCATACTCACACACTTAAACATGACAGACTTATCTCTTACACACTCACACAAATACATGCACACACATACTCTGCACACATATGCACACTCACACACCATGTCTCACAGGAGTTCTGACACACTCTCTCACACATGCGTGGACTAGCATACTCATACACTTTCACATCAATACACACACTAACGTGCTCCCTTGCACACTGACACAACACACACTGACACATTCCCTCAGACCACAGACACACTCAAGTGCACACTCAGGCATGTCAACACACACTCACACACACCCTCTCAGATGACTGCAACACAGACATTTATGCTGTCACAGCAGGTACTCACAGCTGGCCAGCCTGGGGACAGGAGGCAGCCTGGGGTCCAGCAGACCTAGGCCCAGAGCTGTGGCCTCCCTCCCCAACACGGGGTCCTGATCACACCCCTTTGTCCTGTCCCTGCACCAGCACGCCCCCTGACCCCAGCCCATCTGCGGGGCCTCATCCCCTGCCCATCCCCTAAGGTCCCTTCTTCTGACGTCCAGTCTTGCCCCTGCCCTCGGGGCTGGCCTGGTCCACGGCCTAAAGCAGGTGGGCAGGAGCCCTCCGCCGTGTGCCGGGCTCACACCCATCAGCCAGGCGTGCAGCCCACCTGGCTGTGAAGAAAGGCCCCACGTTCCACAGCCAGGAGTCCTGGGTGTCACCTAGCCAGAGGACGGTCCCCCCTTCCTGGGCCACAGCCTCCGGGGTCTCTGCACTAATACTTGGTGGGGGGTCTCCACTGTCCTATTATTGAGCAAACCAGGCAGGACTCTGCGCTCTGACACCCCACGCCCCCTGCCCTGGGGCCGACACAGGAGGCCTGAGCAGGCAGGTGGGGCGGGCAGGAGGGAGCAGCCTCCTGAGTGGCAGCTGCTCAGAGTACTGCTTCGCTCTTTGCTCCGTGGTCCCATTGGCTCTGCTAACCACCTGTGGCTCTGTGTCACCGCCGAACCAGCTCCATGTAGGCCACTGATATGGGCCTCTGCCAGCCTTCCAGAACATTCTGCACACCTGTGCTTGTTTCCCTCCCTTGCAGGGCAGGCCCAGGTGGCCCCAGCCAGCCCAGGGACAGAGGGCTGTCACCTGCCGCTCCTGGACCTGCTGCTCACCTTGTCCCCAGCGTCACACTGAGCCTCCAGCTCGGGGGTCACAGGGCTGCTGGCAGGCGGTTCCCCCTCCCTGTGATGTGCACAGATAATCTTTGAACCTGAATGCAGAACTTTTGAAAGTGTCTGTGGTAAATTCCATCTCCTAATCTGAGACTAGCCAGAGGCCAATAGAGGGTTCGCGTCCCTCTAGGCTCTGTCTCCTGTGGGTCTCGGGGTTCGTTTCTGTGGCTCTTCTTCCCTGTGGGTGGAGAGCCCTGGGCTGGGAACAGAGCCCTGTGGTGCTCCCCTGGAGACGCCTCCAGGCCTGTGTCCACGTTGACAGATGCCCTTGGGGCTACTGTTCGGCCAGCACGGCCGGCTGTCAATCTTCCTGAGGTTTGCTGATACCTGGCCTGTCCCTCATGCCCACGCCACTCCCCACTCTCCTTCCTTCTTTGCCTCCTATTTCTCAAGGTCATCCAGGTCATAGCCACAGGGGCCTCTCCTCATCTGTTCCTAAGACCTCTTTGGCTGCACCCTGGGCCACGGTAAGCTTGATGCCCAGAGCCTGGAGGGGTGCACCCGGGAGGAGACAGGATCATTGCTCTCCCTGCAGTGGCCAAGCCCTCTGGAGCCAGACAGTCCTGAGCTGGCCTCTGACCTCCCCTTCACACCTGTGTGACCTGGGGCAAGTTGCTTAACCTCTCTGGGCATCTACTTCCTTCTCTGTGAAGTGGGGTAAACCTCAGAGGACTGCGTGGACCTAAATGAGGAGGTGCGTGCCAGTCACTCGGCGCAGATCCCCAGCAGAAACGAATGTCCAGGAGCCTGGGTGGTTGCAGCCGGCATCCTGTGCACAGCTGGGCCCTGTGCCGGGATCTCTCCTTTATTATTTCATTAAATCTCTTCTTTTTTACAACGCGATTTTCCAGATGTAGAATAGAATCTGCGCTGGGCGCCTTCCCATCTCTCCATGTGCCTATCCGACTACACGTCACAAAGCACCGCACACAGCAAACACCCAGAAGCCCAGGGTCCACCGCGCGGAGATGCGGCCACGGCCCTGGACTTTGCTTCTCGTGTCTTTGCTTTTGAAAGAAAACACAGACTCCATGATGACTTCGCCTGGGAAAGGGGGTGCTCCCCAAATTCAAAAAGGGCTGAGCATAAAAGGAAAGATGGATGCATTCGATTCACTTTAGACACAGAGCCTGGGTTCACTCGATGGCGCCGCAAATAAACCGGAAAGATAAGCCTCGGTGGGGCAGCCGCTGTTTCCACACATAAGCAGTAAACGACTCTCTCCGCAGTTCAGAGAGACTAAGGAACCCAGAGAAAGGGGGGAAAGGCGTGAAGAGGGCCCTCGAGAAGCAGCCTGAACAGCTGATGATGGCTTGAAACCCTGCGCAACCTCATTAGTCATCAGATAAATGCAAATGACAGAATCCCGAGAAGCCCCATTTTACACCTGTCCTTGGGAAAAGGTGGCACTGTGACCCAGGTGGGGAGCTGCAGAAAGTCCCCACACCCTTCCTGCAGGGGATGGGTACCAGCTCTTGGAAAATTTGGCATCGTCTCGTGAAGCTGATGCCTCAGCGGCTCTTCCTCCGGTGCACGGCCCAGGAGTCTCTGTGCAGCGCGTCCAAGGCTCGTGCAAGAACGTCGACAACAGCTTCATTTGCAATAACAACCACCTAGAAACAGCCTCATCAATATTTCTGAGCGAGTGAATGAATCTCTTGAGCCCTCCGGCTTCTAGCTGGAAGCTTCTGAGACCTCCCCACCCCCTGCAGCTTCCTGGCAATCATTGGGCTCCCTGCAGACATGTCCGCCCCCCAACAGACCCAGGGGCCCCTCACCGAGCAGTCGGGGCCATCCAAGGATCCTGAGCCAACAGGACCCTGTGGCTAGGACCAGGTGTCTGTGGCATTTAGGACGGGGCAGGGCTGTGCCAGCAGCTTCTCCACATGACAGACCTGTTCCTGCCAGGGCAGGAAGCCCATGGGACACTGTCCAGCTCAGAGACTCAGGACCTTCAGAGAGCCTCCTTTCTAACCCCAGAGAGAGGATGAGAGGGAGGTCGCGGGGCTCTGGAGCTTCAGGGCCACCTCAGGTGGCAGCCTGCAGCAGCCCAGACGCCCCAGGTGAGCAGGCGGGCCCTCGGGGCATGTCCCCCTCCTCTCCTCCAGACCCCTCCCTGCCTCTCTCTCTGCCTCTGTCTACACACACACAATGACACACACGACTCACATGTCCCACCAGGCTGAGCTGCAGGACTGGTGGCCCCCTCGCTCCTCTTGGGAATGACAAGGAGGGTTCATTCTCTTTAGGGGACCATCCTGATTCTTCACTGGAGCCACTGAAGGGCCAGCATCCAGGCCTCACCCACTTCCCACATTCCTGGGCCTAGTCACCTATGCAGGAAGGAGAAAGATAAGGGGGAAAGGCAGGAGAACAAAGGAAGCCTAGGACGTATAAAAAGGCAGAACACCTCACTTCTGGGATACCAAGATACCAGCTATGGCCGCCTTCTCTCTCCCAGGAGAAGTCCATGTTACTCCTGCTTTATATGCTTACCTGGATGTGCTTCCCTAATGTTCAAACTTCAACATGTGAGGAAGCAGGACTCATCACCAATAACTGGAAGTATCAGGGGTGGTGATGGTGATGGTGATGGTGATGGTGGTGATGGTGATGATGGTGGTAATGATGGGGGTGGTGATGGTGGTAATGATGGCAGTGGTGATGGTGATAATGGTGGTGGTGGTGATGGTGGTGATGGTGGTGATGATGGTGATGATGATGGTGGTGGTGGTGATGGTGGTGGTGGTGGTGATGGTGGTGATGGTGGTGGTGGTGATGGTGGTGGTGGTGATGGTGGTGATGGTGATGGTGATGATGGTGATGGTGGTGATGGTGATGGTGATAATGGTGGTGGTGGTGATGGTGGTGATGATGGTGATGGTGATGGTGGTGATGGTGATGATGATGGTGATGATGGTGGTGGTGATGGTGGTGATGGTGGTGATGGTGGTGGTGGTGATGGTGGTGATGGTGGTGATGATGGTGATGGTGGTGATGATGGTGATGGTGGTGATGGTGACGATGGTGGTGATGGTGGTGATGATGGTGATGATGGTGATGGTGGTGGTGATGATGGTGATGGTGGTGATGATGGTGATGGTGGTGATGGTGACGATGGTGGTGATGGTGGTGATGATGGTGATGGTGGTGGTGATGGTGGTGATGATGGTGATGGTGATGGTGGTGATGGTGGTGATGATGGTGATGGTGGTGATGATGGTGGTGATGGTGATGGTGGTGGTGGTGATGGTTTTGGTGATGGTGATGGTGATGGTGGGTGGTGGTGATGGTGGTGGTGATGGTGATAATGGTGGTGGTGGTGATGGTGGTGATGGTGGTGGTGGTGGTGGTGGTGGTGGTGGTGGTGATGGTGGTGATGGTGGTGATGGTGGTGATGGTGGTGGTGGTGGTGGTGATGGTGGTGGTGGTGATGGTGGTGGTGGTGGTGATGGTGGTGGTGGTGATGGTGGTGATGGTGGTGATGGTGGTGGTGGTGGTGGTGATGGTGGTGGTGGTGATGGTGGTGGTGATGGTGGTGATGGTGGTTGTGGTGATGGTGGTGGTGGTGGTGGTGGTGGTGGTGATGGTGGTGGTGGTGGTGGTGGTGATGGTGGTGGTGGTGGTGGTGGTGGTGGTGATGGTGGTGGTGGTGGTGATGGTGGTGGTGGTGGTGGTGGTGATGGTGGTGATGGTGGTGATGGTGGTGGTGGTGATGGTGGTGGTGATGGTGGTTGTGGTGATGGTGGTGGTGGTGGTGATGGTGGTGGTGGTGGTGGTGGTGGTGGTGGTGGTGATGGTGGTGGTGGTGGTGGTGATGGTGGTGATGGTGGTGGTGGTGATGGTGGTGATGGTGGTAATGATGGCAGTGGTGATGGTGATAATGGTGGTGGTGGTGATGGTGGTGATAATGGTGGTGGTGGTGATGGTGGTGATGGTGGTGATGGTGGTGGTGGTGATGGTGGTGATGGTGGTGATGGTGGTGGTGGTGATGGTGATGGTGGTGGTGATGGCGGTGGTGGTGGTGATGGCGGTGGTGGTGGTGGTGATGGTGGTGGTGGTGATGGTGATGGTGGTGGTGATGGCGGTGGTGGTGGTGATGGCGGTGGTGGTGGTGGTGATGGTGGTGGTGGTGATGGTGGTGATGGTGGTGATGGTGGTGGTGGTGATGGTGGTGGTGGTGATGGTGGTGGTGATGGTGATGGTGGTGGTGATGGTGGTAATGGTGATGGTGGTAATGGTGAAGGAGATGTTATCAGTGATGATGGTATTACCATGGGAGTTGGTCTTTTCTTTAGTTCATTTTCTATAACTAAATACCACATTCTGGGGGATTTATAAAAAAAGAAAATTGATTTCTTACAAGTGGGAAGTCCAAGGTCAAGGGGCCACATCTTGGGAGAGCCTTCTTACAGGGGAGGACTCTGCAGAATCACAGTGGTGCAGGGAAGGACGTGGCCGGAGAGCAAGCTGGCCAGAGGGAGCTCAGGTCAGAGCAGAGCTGCTCGCCATCACCCGTTAACCCATCAGGCCATGAATGGATCGACCCAATCACGAAGATGCTGCCATTGAGACCCAAGCACTTCCCAGAGGTCCTATTTCTCAAACGCCACTCTAGTGGGGCTTCAGGGATTAAGTCTCCAACACAAACCACGGGGTGGCTGCTGAAGAAGCAGCCGGTGGGGGATGGGCTGGGGACCCACCACGAGGAGGAGGTGCCCAGGAGGTGGCCCATCGCTGGTCAACAGGCCCCTCTCTCCTGACAGCCTCCGTCCCAGCCTGGTGCCCTCCCCCTGAGTTCCATGCCCAGAAAGAGAAGGGGACACCCTGCTGGCCACAATGACACTTTAGTGACACTTATGAGAGTTGCAAAAGGCCGACTTTAACCAGGACGGGTGACAGGAGTGAGGGCCACGGCAGAGGGGTTCTGCAGCGGAGGGAGACTGGGCTCAACTCCAGACACAGCAGGGCCAGGTGGGCATTGATAACCAGGGATGGGGTGGGGGTGGTCCACCGGGGGTCTCGGGGTTCCTGCTGGACTGGCCCAGCGGGGTTCTTCTGAAGACAGGTCAGGGCGCTCAAGCAGCCCTGGGGAGTGGGGGTGGGGGACTGGGAACCCCTTCAGGTATCAAGGGTGACCGACACTGAGGACGTAGGGCTCGAGCTAAACCAACGAAGCTGGTATTATGGTTCAGATTTGAGGGGTCCCCCAAAGTTCACGTAGGAGACAGAGCAAGAACATTCAGAGGCAGAATGATGAGGATGCGAGAGCTTTAACCTGACCAGTGGCTCCATCCACAGAAACAGATTGGCCAGGAGGTAACTGTGGGTGGGCAGGGAGAGGCGGGAGGAGGTGGGTGACCTGGAGGGTGCCCTCAGGGCTTCTGTTTTGTCCCTGGTGAGTGGGGCTCTGCCTGCTTCCTGGAGCCCACCCCCTGGAGCTGCTTCCCTCCACCTCGCCCTTCCGCCATGATGTCCTGCCTCCCCTTGGGCCCAGAGCAGTGGAGTGGGCTGTCTATGGACCGAGACCTCTGAAACCATGAGTGTGAAGTAGACTTTTCCTCTAGTTGTTCTCGTCAGTATTGATGCACGCAGGCCCCAACCCAGGGCTCCACAGCCCAGGCCATCTTGGTCCCACTGAGGATAACTTCTACTCGCTCAGTTCACCTTGGCCCAGTTCCACTGTCCCATAGAAGGTGTTATGTTCTCGTCCATTTTGCTGAGATTTCTATGTATTTGCTGGAGTTTTGTCTTATCTTTGTCCTCCTCGACTGTCCAGCGTATCTTCCACTGGCCGGCGGTCCACCACGTAACCATCTGTACGGTTCTCAGCTGAAGCTGACCGTCATAAATGATAATGGCATCACTGACCCTGCCTGGGGACCTCGGTCTCCATCTCTGGCTTCCTCCTTAAAGCACACTCTGGCCTCATGGTGTCAAAGAGTGGGGACATTTCTCAGGCATTTGAAACACATTGTGAGGCTGCCCCGGGGACAGCTGGCCCAGGTCCTCTTCCTGTGCAGAGGCCCGCAGAGGCCATGCTGAGTCCTCCTGCCCTCCCTCGGGCGGCTCCACTCCTGCCTGAGCCGCCCCAGCCCCTCCCTTGGGAAACACAACAGGAAAGTTTCATTCTGAAATATCTAATCATGTATTTATCTCTAAGTATTTTAAAAGTCAACATAATTACTCTATTTCTATTAAGTTTAATTTGCAGCAGATCACGCACTGAGGGTGAGGTCATGGGTGCTGGGCGGGACGGAGCTGAGATGGGGCTGGGCTGCTGGAACAGGGGCAGCCAGGATGGCCCAGGCTGGTTAAGCAGCACCAGGTCCCCCCAGAGGAAGGCCATCTTCCCAGGTGGAGCTGTGGACACCCCACCCTGCCTCCCAGGGACCCTCTGCACTCACCTGGCCGGGTGCAGGCTCAGCATGCCGACTGCCTCCCCTAGACACTGCTCCCTCCACCCCTCTGGGGGGACACTCTCCAGGGTCCTGACAGTGACCAGCCCAGGAGGACAGCTCGAGTATCAGAACCCCAACACCCCAGGGGCCCTTCACCAGAAAGGACAGAAGCAAGTGTGTTAACACCCAGCTTCCCCCTGGGGACACTTCTGAACCACGTTCTCCAGGGTCCCCTGAGGGTCCAGGAGGGACTGAGCAGCACCCTGCCTGGATCCTGACCTTCCAGCTTCTCCCCCGCCCTCTGCCCCTTCCACTGGGCCTCCCAGAATCACCACCCAAGGAAGCCACCTGCCCAGGGAGGGGCCACCCTGGGACACCTGGCTCCCTCCCCAGCAGCTGTAGAGTGGAGATTCCAGAGATGCCCGGGGACCTGCCTGGACAGGTTGGGGGAGGGGGAGGAGAGGGGAGGGGCCAGCATGACCCAGAATGATAAATTTGTGTCACGTGCACACGTCTCTAACACACACACACACACACACACACACACACACACACACACGTGCAGAGTGCACATACCCCGGGGCAGCACCTCCACCCCAGCTGCCTAGCTCCACCATGCAGGGGACTTCCTTGGTTGCTGACCACAGGGGCACAGGGAGAGGGGTCAGTGGGTGGGAGGGAGGAAGTGGGGAAGGCTGACTCCAAGGGTCATGACATCGTGGGTTCAGTCCTGCTGGGACCATCTGGACACGGACCCTGTAGACGCTATGCAAACATGTCCCTGGGGGAGGGAACGCTGAATTTTGTGACCCCAGTAACCTCTCCTATGCTCAGGTGACCCTCTCCCCCCGCCCGTCCAGCTGTCGTAGACCCTTCTGCAAGCTCTGGACCACCATGCAACAGAGCGGCGGCACCATAGTCAGCAGCGTCATGTTCTAGGGTTCACATTTGCGTTTACTGACATCGTGTTGATTTGGTTTGTTCTTGTTCACGGCTCGATGTTAGCCCAGAACATCACTAAGCCAACAGCCTACTCGTCCAGCACCCTGCTGTTGGTCAGCTGAGCTAATACCAGGGGGGAGCAATTATGAATAACCTTGCCAGGGTCCCCGCGAGGTCCATCTGTAGACGGAGGTTTGCGTTTCTCTTGGAGACTGAAAAGCGGAATTTCAAAGTCACAGTGTGTGTGTGTGTGTGTGTGTGTGTGTGTGTGTGTGTGGTGTGTGCTGGTATCTCACATCTCTTCTAGTGTGAAATGAATGTTGAAAGCTTCTCCCACTTTGGTGGAGATTCTCTTTCCTTGGCTGGTTTGCAGGAGTTCTGTGTGTGCCTGGGGACGAGTCCTCTGTCAGCTGTACCTGGGGCGTGATAATTTGCCCCAGACTGTGGTTTGCATTTCTTACTTAATGATGTCTTGGAGGACAGAAGGTGTTTCTGTTGGTGAAGTTTAATTTATTACTGTTTTTTTTTTCCTTCTGTGGCTATAACCAAGAGAAGGAGACACTTGCCTAAGATGGTTTTTGTATCTTGTTTGATGTTCAGACTATTTTATATGAATACAGCATGTGGCAAGGGCCTAGGTTCATAATATGGATGTTTAGTTGTCAACAGCACCAGTTGCTGGTAAGGGATCCATCTCAGTCTTAGATGACACAGGAAGGTGGGTTCATTGGGGCCTCTCTATTCTGTCCCATTGACCCATCTTTCTCTTCTTGATGATTATGCCTTCATGGTCTTGAAACCACACAGGATATGCCCTGCAGATTCTCTTTAAAGATCATGATAGCTACTCTAATTCTATTGCATTTGTGTATGATTTTCATTAGCCTTTTGATTTCTATAGAAAATAATTTCGGTTTTTGTGCACATCTGTTAATTCTGCATATCCATTTGGGTGGAATTATTCTCATATTAATAAATTTGAATCTGCTAACCTAGGAACATGATATGTCTACTTATGTAAAATATTCCTGAGTTTCCTGTGAAATAATTTATGATCATCATAATAGAGGTCTTACATATAAAAATCCTGAAATGTTGTGTTTTGAATGCTAAATAAAAATGGTATATTTTAAAAACGTTTTTAAAACAAGTGTTTGTTGTTAGCATAGAGGAGGAGTCAGTGAACTTTCCCTGTAGAGGGCCAGGGAGTAACTGGTATAGGCTCTGCAAACCATATGTAACTCACCATTGTCGCCTAGAAGTAACTCTAGACAGTACGTGTGTTAGTCAGCTCTGCATTGCTGAAACAAAATACCTGAAATAATGAAGTTATAAAGAAGGAAAGTTTATTTGGGTGTCACAGGTTTACAGGTTTCCATTTATAGTGGGTTGGGCTTGTGGGAGGCATCCAATCAAGGCAGGAGTGCAGGGAGGAACCCAGGTGCTCACTTCTGGGCCAGGATGCAAATGAGAGAAAAGGAAAAGATCAGAGTCCTCCAATCCCCTTCAAAGGCACGCCCCCAGTGACCTGCAACCTCTCACTAGGCCCCTCCTCTTAAAGTGGCCACCACCTCCCAATAGTGTTGCCAGCTTGGGACCTCACCTTCAACACAAGGGGGACAGTCTAGGTCCAAACTAGAGCAAAATGTACACAAATGATCCTTGTCTGTGTTTTGGTAAAAAAGGCATTTACAGAAACTGGAGTTTGATTTCTATGATTTTTACATGTCACAAAATAGTCTTCTTCCAGGAGTGTTTTCAAATACTGAACCATGTTTAAAGTTCTCTTAGCACACAGGCCATCCAAAACCAGGGGTCCAGGCAGCTTTGGCTCTGGGGTCACAGTTGACCTCTCCCTGTGGGGGAACAAATGGATTCTTAAACTTTGACTCATTCGGGCAATGTATTAAGTCCATTCATAGTTTGGCTTATGGTTGCATCCTGAACTTTGTTAAATTTACTAGTAGATGTTTTATTATTGTGGTTGATTCCTTAGTACTTCCTGCAAAGTACTCACGCCTTCGGTGAAAATGAAGAGGTTTAATTCATCCTTCCTAAACTTCAGGCTTTCACTTCTCTCTCTCGCCTTGGTGAACTGGTTGGAACCTCCGGGGCAGTGTGGAGCAGGGGTGGGGACACCAGCATTCTCTCTTGCTCCTGGCGGGGACCTCTATTTGGTCATTCACTCCTACACTCAATGTCAGCTGTCCACTTTGTTTAGAAGTTCTTGATACAATGGAGGAAATTTCTATTTCTAGTGGGTGGAGAGTTTTGGTCATAAATGGCTGTTGACGTGTTAGGTGTTTCCTCGGCATCTACTGAGACGATCTTATTGGCCCTTCTCCTTTGCTACGCCAAGGTGGTGGGTTACTTTTATTTTCAAATATTGAACCACTTGCACATTTCCAACGCATTCTTCCTGGTCGTGATGTGTTAACCCCTTTCATGTGCAAACATCTTTCAGAGATCTTCACACCCACATTCTTGTTAATTTTCATTCTTTTAATGTCTGTGTCAGGGTTGGTGTTGGGCAATGATCTGTGAAGTGCCCCTCCACTTCTATTATCTGAAACAATTTGTGGAAGACCAGTTTATTGCATAGATACTGGATAGAATTCACCATTTGGGCCTGGAGTCTTCTTTGCAGAAAAGGTTTTTAATTATGAATACTGCTGTTATTTGGATCTAAAATATCCCCTAAAGATTCATGTGGTAAAGGCTTGGTCACCAGCAGTTGGCATCATTGGGAGGTATTGGAATCTTCAGGAGCTACGGCCTAGTGGAAGGAAAATAAGTCATTGGGGGTGTGCCCTTGAAAGGGATGAGGTGAATAGCCTCTTCCCTTCTACCATATGTACCCACCATGATGCCATAGGCCCAAAGCAACAGTGCCAAACAACTATGGCACAAATCATGAGCCAAAATGAACCTTTCCTTCTTAAAAGTTGATTTATCTTAGATATTTTGTTACAGTAGTGAAAAACTGACTAACACAAATGTGATTTAAATAGTAGATATAGGACTACTCATGGTTTCTATTTCTTCTCCTGTTAGCTTTGTCAGATTATCTAAATTGAGGGATTTTTTTTTGTCATAAAGTTGTTCATAATTATCATTTGTTATCATTTTAGTGTCTGTACAATCTGTGATGATATCTCTTCTGCCGTTTCTGATATGGCTGATTTGTTTTCTTTCTTTATTCTCATGTTGTCCTAATCAACTCAGGATGCCATAGACTGGGGGCTTAACCAGCAGAAATTTAGTTCTCACAGTTCAAGGTGATAGAAAACTTGGTTCATGATGAGTGCTCCAGGTTTGAAGATGGGTAGAAGAAAGAGAAAGAGCAGGCAATTTTCTAGGGTGTCTCCTTATAATGACACTAATCCTATCAGGTCAGGGCCCCACCCCTATAACCTCATTTACCTGTAATCACCTCTTTAGACACTGTATGTCCAAATACAGTCACATTAGGAGTGGGAGCTTCAACAGTTTAGTTCACAGCATTTATCTTTGCAGTAAACCGACCTCTGTGACATGTTTCCCTTTGTCTCTTCGATGTTCTGTATTGAGGTCTGCTTTCTTCGCTGTGATATCCACACCAGCTTTTTTATGCCAATCATATTTTTTTATGCATTTTTTTTGCTCTCCACCTGCCTGGTGTTTATAGTCAAAGTGATTATTTTACAAACACCACAAAGTTGGATGCTACTTTGTAAACTCACCTAAGAATGCTTGTGTTTTTATTTCAGCTATTTTTGTGCATGCTTCCTTAACCATGACTTTGTTTTCTATTCGCTGTTTTGTTCTTTGCTTCTTTGACCCTCCTTTCCTGACTTCTTGTTGGAGTAACTGCATGCATCTCAGTATTCCAGTCTATCTCCTTTACTGGCACCTCAGTTACACTCCTTTGTGTTGTTCTTAGTGTTGACTGTGGTGTTTACTACATGCTGCTCTCCCGTGGAGCCACCAAAGGTGTGCTTGCACAGGCCGATTCAGTGATGAATGTGCATCCTTAATTTATCTCAGTGTGGCTTAAATCACCCGTATGCCACTTTACTTATGTAAGAACCTGTAACAATGCAATTCCGTGTATATGCACTCTCGTTTGTATTACAGTCATATATTTTATTTATTCCTGAGTTGTAAACTCCACAACACATTGCTATTATTTATTCTCTATTCATTCATTATTACCTGTGCAATAAAGATGACTTTCCAGAGCCCGACTGCTCAGCCAACCCCTCTGGTCTTTCTCCACTTCATTGTTCTATTTGGGTTCCTTTACAGTCATTACTAGGTTCCCAAACTGTCTCATTATTTAATTTCTTCACTCATGTATTCTCTTCCCCACGGGAAGCTGGGTCTATTTCTCCCTCCGCTGTGTCTCCTGGATTAGAGCAGCTTGGGGCATGGAGCCAGGCTCCAGGTCAGTATCAGTTGATCAAGAAGTGAATGCACGGCCTTGGGCTGCAGTTGCTTCTAGAAGGTTTAGCAACCTGGAATTAAGAGAACCTAAAACACGCTGGCGTTGCAGAAATGCAGTGAGCCACATCTGCGGGCAGGAGTTCCTGCCTTTGTAACCAGAGGTGAGCCCTCTGCATCCTCACGTACCAGTGACCTGGACGCCTGCACACCCTGCCCAGCGGCTCTCCATGTGCAGGACACTCTCCCCACTCGCTGAGTCACGGGTGCGATCCAACCACCCAGGGAGTTGCACAGGGTGCGAACTGTCACCCCTGACAGATGGGAAACCCGAGCCTCCCCGAGCAGGCGCAGTACAGGGAAAGTCACAGGCGCAGTGACCTGCTTCGAATCCGAGCTTGCTATTGGGTGAGCATCACTGAGCCTTGGTCCACTTGTATGTAAAATGGGGATAGAGACTCCTGTCTGGCAGGAGAGTGCCAACCAAGAGGGTGGAGTAGGTGGAACTTGTCTGGCCCAAGCTGGGCACACAGTGGGTGCTCAGGCAGTGAGATTTGTGTTCATCGCCAGGAAACCCACGGTGTGGAATCGAAACCACATCTCCTAAGTGCAAGTCAAGGGCATAACCTTGGCATCACCTTCCTTTGAAACACGTGTCTAAACTGAGTAGGAAAATTTTTGGATTAGTCTCCACTTGGGGTTATCATTGCTGAGTCTCCAGAGGCCTGCGCTCCTGTGAGTACCATGATTCAAAGGACCCCATCTGAGCCAACCTCAAGAATAATAAGCTTATAGACGTGAACAGCTGTCTGCTTGTGGCCCACTGCGACCGGGAGATCTTTGTCATATGGAACTGCACTTTAGCCTGTGTCCATATCTCCCAGATGGTTATGTGGACGTTGATTCTCATCCCCTAGACCACTGGCCAAAGGAACCAGGACAAGTCTGTTGACAGTGGCACTAAGAGAACCCCTTTCTTTTTTTTTTTTAATTTTTTTTTTAAAGAGAGAGTGAAAGAGGAGAGGAGAGAGAGAGAGAGAGAATTTTTTTTAAATATTTATTTTTTAGTTCTCGGCGGACACAACATCTTTGTTGGTATGTGGTGCTGAGGATCGAACCCTGGCCACACGCATGCCAGGCGAGCGCGCTACCGCTTGAGCCACATCCCCAGCCCCAAGAGAACCCCTTTCTCATCCAGGCATAGGAGTGTTATTCCAGCTGCCAGGCCGGCCATCCTGGGTAATGGATGGCCTCTCCTTAATGCTCTCTGGGAGAGGGGCCCCTCCTCATCTGCTGCGCTGTCATTGGAGAGGAAACATTTGCCTTTAGAAACTGCAAATTGAACACTGGCAGCCAGGGCGGCTTAGCCTTAACCCTCCCCTCCCCACACAGCGAGGCCTCAGGGAGCTGGGCCTGCAGGTCACTGCTGTGCCCCCAGGGAGCCTGGGCCCAGGTTCCAGCTTCTCCTCCTTCTAATGACCAAATGGAGATGAGGACAGAGGGAGGACAAGAGACAAAATCAACCCTGGAGGCTCCCAGGCCAGGCTCTGTGGACAGGGCCCCCCAGGGCTGGTTAGAGGGCAGAGCCCTGGGAGGCAGGGTTGGGGGCTGGGCACCGGGGGCCACTGCCTTGACCTCTCTGTCTGCAGGTTCCTACTGGGTGGGGCTGGAGGAATTCACAGTCAGGGGTTCAAGGAAGCCTGGCCTCTTACAGAGAGGGGTGAGGTGTCCTCAATCCCCAGATGCCCAGATCCCCTGATGCCTGCTTGGACCTCATGTGGCCAGGTAGGGAGGCCACCTGAGGGCAGAGGGCAGCAGACCTGGATGAGTGACAGGGCAGGGGGCTCCCGTTAGCAACGTCCCATGGGTGCCCAGCCTGATGGGCTCCACACACATCGTGGCCCTTATCAACCTCACAGCCACACTGGGAGGAGGGGTGTCGACCCCACTTCTCAGCTGACACCACCGAGGTTCTGAGTAACAGAGGGACTTGTCCAGGTTGCAAATGCATTCCAAATGCAAACCCCCACCCATGGACCCCCACAGAGCATGGGGGCGTGGCCTCTCTTAGCCCCACCCACCTCCCCACTTTGCTCCTGCAGCCCCCTCCCTACCCAAACCTGCCAGCCCACTGCCTGCCTCCCCAGGAAACCTTCTTGGCCTCTGGCCACCAGCCTCTGATGGTGCCGCCCCAAGCTGCCCTTGGTCTACCACTCTGGTGGGTTTGCTGCTGGGGCCCTGCCGGGTCAGCTCATCCCCTCTCTCACCAGGTGATGGGGATCTGCAGCCCTGATGTGGGGCCAGGTGCTGTGGGGCTGCGGAGGGCAGACATCCACAGAGACTGCAGAGGCCTCTCCTGTGCTCCGGAGCCCACATGGTCCCAGGCCTGCTCCTGGCCCCGTTTGGCAGGTGAAGAACCTGAGGTCAGAGAGGAGGAGGGAGTTGTTCAGGGTCACACAGCGAGCCAGCGTGAACGGGGCAATGGGGGGGGTGAGTCTGTGTGGTGTAGCCCTCTCTGCCCTCCCAGGGCCTGGATTGGGGCTCTGGGGCCACTCTGGGTTGCAGGTGGCTCTGGTTTGCTGAAATCTCTCTGGATAACCACTGTCACCTCCTGAACTCCCCGGGTCTCCACCTCCTGCTCTTCATTTTCTCTGAGTCAGTCTCAGTTTGAAATAAGGAGAGAGGCTGAGAGGAGGTGGAACTCCAACCTGCCACATCGGGAAGTGGCCCAAGAGATGAAATCTAAGCACCATTTGTTATGGACAAGGAAACCGAGGCTCCGAGAAGGAACATAGTATTCACACAACTAATTGGTGAGAGTGTAGGGCCCATGTCAGAAGGAAACAGGGCTCCGGCCTGCCAGGCGCCTGTGGGAGATGCGTATGTGTGCACACATCTGCCCCAAGGGGAACACAAGCTTTACTAGGGTCTGTGTGTGAGAGACAGTTGAAGGTACAACGTGAAGCTCATGAAGACAGACAGGTGCCTGGCCTCAGGGTGTGGGTCTGAGAATGTCTGGGTGGGGGCCACGGCTTTTCCCTGGAGGGTGGTCTCCTGATGGCATGGCCTTACCAGATAGTGCGAGTGGCCCTCAGCAGGTCCTCGGTGGCCCCCAGCCCATCCCCAGGCCGAAGCCTGACCCTCCCTTCAAGCTGCTGTCCCCACTCCAGGGGTCACCTGGCTCCTGAACAGGGGCAGACGGAATCCCAGTTGTTTCTGTTTGGTTTTTAGATAATGGAACAAAAATCAAATTCAAGCTGATTCCAGGGACATAATTTTCCTAATCGCTACCCTGATGCCCAGTCCCCACGACTTGATTAACTTTTAATTAGATTAATTAGATGGGAACATCTGAGGCCCCACCCAGGAAAGGGCCAGGGGAGAGGGCACCGTTCCAGGCCTCCCTCTGCCCCCTCTGCTTCTCCCTTCCCCCACCCAGTCTGCCTGTCCCTCTTCCTGTCCCTTCTCTCCTGGGCTTCTGTCTTGGCTGTGAGGGGCTCTGGAGCCCCGCTGCCCCTTCTCTCCTGTGTCATGCGGGGGGGGGGGGGGTCCCTGTGTGCAGAGGCAGAGGGCCAGTGACAAGCCAATCACCTTCCACAGCAGCCTGAGTGCCCCAGGGGACCCGCTGCAGGCTCCGGGAGGGTCGGGCTGGAGAACAGGGTCGGGCAGCCCTGCCTTTGGCCTCAGGGCAGCTGGAGGGTCTGGGGATCCCTGTCCCTCCCGCGAGGCCCAGGCTGGTCCTCCCCTCCCACAGAGCCTGTGGCAGAGAACCCTGTCCCAGACGCTGCCCCTCCCAGGTCCTGGCCCCGCTGGGCACCGCCTTCCTCCTGCACCAGAGCCAGAAGCTGCCCCCCCACCCCCCAGCTGTGCCTCCTGCGGCCCTTCCAGGACCAGCCCTGTGCCCTGGAGTCTTCTCCACCTCTGCACCTGTCCCCACTGTCCTTGCCCAGCCCAGGGCACCCTCTCCTCTCCCCAGACACAGGAAGTCTCCTGGTCCCTGCCCAGGTCCGCCTTTCCACTCCCCTGGACCAGACGTCCCCCCAGAGCCTTCCCGTGGCTCCCACGGCTCCCAACAGATCTGCATGGACTTTGAGACCCAGGTGACCTGGCCACAGGGCCCCCAGCCCCCTCCCCCACCAAGGCTATCTCAGTCTCCACCCCATAGCCCAGCCAGGTACAGGCCCTGCAGCTGCCTGTCCACCCTCTGGAGGCCCCATCCCGGCCTCCGCTGCCCGACCCAGCTCTCCGCAGGCTCTGCTCACTGCTGGGTGACAGCCGAGTGCCCTGAGCCCTTGCTCTGTGCCAGGCCCTCGTGGTGGCTTGACGTGGTCCTCTCATAGCCCTCACTGTCGGCCTGGGCAGCTGGACCCCTTCCACAGAAGAGGACACCGAGGTCCAGAGACATGAAGCAGGTAGCCAAGCTCATGTGGCTGGGGAGTGGCAGAGCCGGGACTCGAACCAGCTCACTGGCATGACGCTACCCTTCCCGCCCCGCCCTCCTCTGTCCCCTTCCACACTCCTGGGTTTACCCCAGAGAAACATCGCCATCAGGATTGGGCTGTGAGCACCCCATGGCTACCCTGGGTCTCACCTGTTTCTGAACCCCAGTGCCCAGCGTGGGACCCCGTGAGGCGGATGCTTTGACAGGGCCTGCTGACTAAGGTGGCCTCCCTCTGGCTTCTGGACCCCTCCTCCTTTCTACTTCCTCCCACCCCCGATACGTCCAGAAGCAAAGTCTCTAAACCAAAAACAATTCTACAGCTCATCTGAGTTCATCGCGGCTGCTCTTCCCGGAAACCGTCTTCCCTAACTCGTCAGCAGAGAGGCCAGTGCCTTCCAGGGATGCCCCCCTCCTCCGCCTCCGAGTGCCAGGACCCAGGGAGGGGCCGAGACCCAGCCACCCAAGCCAGCGTCCAGCTCTGTGCTGGCTGTGGGGGCACTGGGCGCAGCAGTGGATGACAGGCTGGGCCTCAGCCTGATGAGCTCACTGGGCGCAGGAAGAGGCCACCCAGTGGCCGTGTGGTTGGTGCTGACCTACAAGCTACTCATGCAGACGCCTCATGATACCAACTACCCAACCCGGCAGCTGGTCAAGCCTGGGGAGTCTCAGTTTCTCATCTGTAAAATGGAGATCTGGTGGCATTGTCCCTGTGAGATGTTGTGAGGACCCACCAAGACGTGGCCGGCGCTGGGTTGATGACTCAGCTCAGGAGGCCACATCCAGATACAGACTGGGGGCCTGGGGGCGGAAACGGACTGTCTCACGGTTTGGAGGCTGAAGTCTCAAATCAAGGAGTCAGCAGGTCCGTGTCTTCGAGGCCCCTTCTCCTGGCCGTAGGTGGCCATCTTTCCCCGAGGCCTCTCATCCCATGAGGACCCAGCCTGGTTTTCACTGAATCACCTCTCTGAGGCCCTGTCTCCAAATACAGTCACATCCTGAGGTCCTGAGGGTGGGACATACGAGTTTGGGGAGGGGACAGGATTCAGCCAGTAATAGCTTGTGCCCAAGAGAATTGAGTTGAGTCCGTTTACCCAAAGCCATGTATGTGTGTGTGTTCATGGAAACATTACTCATTATAATCAAGAAAAACAACCCAAATGTCTGTGAGAGAATGGACAAATGCATTGGGGGACAGAGAAAAATGGAGATACACAGATTTTTTTTTGGAGGGGGGGCACCAGGAATTAAATCCAGGGGGCACTTAATGACTGAGCCACGTCCCCAGCCAGCCCTTATTTGTATTTTATTTAGAGACAGGGTCTCGCTAAGTTGCTGAGGCTGACTTTGAACTCCTGCCTCGGCCTCCTGAGCTGCTGGGATTATAGCTTGTGCCTCCATACCCGGCTAAAAATACACAGCACTTAAAAAAAGTAAACAAACCAGGAACACACACAAAACATGTGAAAATCCCAACCTGGTCAGGGGAAAAAAAAAACCCTGACGCACACACAAAATCTACTTCATAGCCAGGCATGGAGGTTCATCACACCTGTCATCCCCCCACCCAGGAGGCTGAGACAAGAGAGTTGCGAGTTCGAGGCCAGCCTCACAAGTTTAGTGAGATTCTGTCTCAAAATAAAATACAAAGGGCCGGGGATGTAGCTCAGTGGTAGAGCACCCTGGGTTCAACCCACAGGACCACATTTTTAAAAATCTGCTTCATGTTTCCATTAAAAGGAGCTAGTCTGTGAGGACATAAGTCAGAATAAGGGCTCGCTCTCAGGGTGGAGGGACAAACTGTAAAGGGGACAGAGAGACTTCCTGGGATACGGGGAACGCTCGGGGTCTTGATCTGACCCTGATTCCTTGGTCCACACCCTCAGAAACACTCATGCAGGCGGCTCTGTCAGCTTCCGCTGTGCAGCAAGCCACAAATGTGGTGCGAAGTCACAACCGTGTCCTTGGCTGGCTATTCCACTGGCCAGCGGTGCTGGGGATCTGGTGGAGGCTACCTCTGCTCACGTCCCCTGGTCTGGGGCTGGCCGGTAGTGGGCTGCACCTGGATGGCCTGGGGTGGCTTCCCCCCATGTCTGGGAGATGGAGGCTGCCCACAGGGCACCTCCTCTCTCCTCTGTGTGGCTTCTCACCTCCCACAGCCTTGCCCAGGCCCCGCGCCATCTCTGCCAGTTCATCAAGCATGGGAAAGGCCCTCCGGGCCAGCGTGCTTGAGCCTGTGTCTGTCTAACGCTCCTTAGGGCTCCCACCAAGCAAGTCCATTGGCCAATCCGACAGAAGAGATGGAGACCCCGACTTCCCCTCTAGGTGGGAGGCTCTGCAGTGCCACACTGCAGGAGTGTGGGTGCAGGGAGGGAAAGAACTGTCAGGTCTTCCCAACCACACAGGTGCCCTCGAGAGTCCTGCATTGCACACCACGCCAGTTACATCTCAGTGCCACAAACAACAATAAGCAGAAAAACAGAGTCCGTCAGACCATAAGGAAAGGTGCTTTGGGCTCCAGTATGCCCAGCCCTCCAACTGGCCCCAACGAGAAGGGAACCGGGATTCCATAGTTAGGTGTGTGTGCATGTGTGTGTGTGTGAGTGCAGACAGGGAGCAGCTCCACAGCGTGAAATTTCAGGGTTCATCCAGTAGGATAGAGAGAGCCGATGGGATGACTGAAGGATCGAGTCATGTGGGGCTGGCTGGGGAACTGGGCTGAGACACAGAGGAGACATGGCACGTCCGTCCTGGATCAGCCCATGCAGGGAGATTGAATTTCAGAACCATGGACAGATCCGGGGACAGCCTGAGGACTGTCCTCTGCCTCACTGAGACACACTTGATGTTGTTGCCAGAACCCAGGGCATTGGCTCTGGGGCCAGATTCCTGGAGTTCAGGTTTTGCCTGTGTCACACCAGTGGTGCACTTTTGGAGAAGTTGCTTGACCTTGCACCAGGGCCACCTTATCCACCAAATGAGGAAAATATTAGTGCTTCAGCCCCATGGGTCACTGATCAGCCCACACTTCTTAAATATGATTCCACAACAATCGTGAGCAAGGATGAGTTTGCACACGCATGTATAAGTCACACAAACATACACACATGCTCACATGAACACACGTCTGTTCTCACACAAAGGCTCTCAAAATACACATTCGCCCCTGAATGCATTCTTGCATTCGCACACTTAAATGCCAACACAATATGCGTACACTAACAAAGGCACGGTCATGGCCTCACACACGCATCTGTTCACGCGTACATTACACACATACTCACATGCTCGTTCACACCCACAATTACACACGTGCACTCACACCCACACATCTCACACTCACACACTCATGCAGTCTCTCTACTTCACACGTGTATGAGCACGTGCACTCTCACACTCGAATACGCATCTCCATGCACCACAGAAATGCTCATGCATGCCCACTTAAATACTCAGACACCCCCACGTGTGCACACCTATCTGAACACATGCCTACCCACAGCCGTCATACACTCTCCTGCATGCACACTCGTGCACACGCACCTGCGCCTGTGTGCACTGACACATGCGGCCGCTGAGTGGCTCCTGGCTCAGGCCTGCCTCTGCCCTCTGCTGGGGACCCGCCGGGGCTGGTCCTGTTGCTCTGTCTACACCCAGCACCTTCCGTACAGAGCAGGACTTGGGAGGGACTCTAGTCCTGCCCACAGGGCGGTGCCCAACGCCCCCTGCTCCTTCTCCCTCTCCCTCTCCTTCTGTGTCCTCCCTCTCCACACCCCCTTCCACTTTCCACGGCTAATTAAGCGGCACCATGGTATGCAGTTCATGTGCATTTGGCTCCAACACGACAGAGGCGCTTGCTCATGAAGGGCAGCGCGTGGAGGGAGGCGGGGAAGCGGCTTCACTGCGACAGCCGGCCTCCCCTGTAAGGCCGTGCTGTGTGCTGCAGAGGAGGCAGAGGCCCATGGGGTTGGGGGGTGGAGCAGGGCCAAGGCTGAGGGCCCTGTGCCTGGCTGCAGCAGGGAGTGGGTGAGGTGGGCGCAAGTGGCTCCTGTTCCTGCTGCCATGATGGGACCACAGGACCCCCGCTGCCTTGGCTAGAGCCAGGCCGAGGCTCCCAACCTGGGCCCAGGACCCCTGGGGGAGTTGGCTGCCAGGAGCCTGCAATTTGCCAGTGACCACGCACTAAGTGTGGGTGGGATGCAGGCCTGCTCACGGCAGAGCATGACCCACTGCCTGCGAGGGCTACTGTGACTGTGACCACACGGTTTTGGAGGATCCCCTCTACAACCTGGCAGCCGTCATTGGCGTAAGAACAGCACCCCGTCTCCTGAGCCTGCTGCCTCCCGGGCACTGGGCTCGGGTTTCCCCAGATCGTCCTGTCCAACCCTGCAGCACCAACACACTGGGGGAGGAAGTGTTGCTGTTCCATCTTACAGATGAGGAAACCGAGGCTCGGGGAATCGGGGGTGAGAACATGATGCACCAAGGATCTCACCTTAGTCTGCCCAACCTCCAGCCTCACCTCTGCCCCCTTCCACCTTCAATTTAAAAGCACAGTTCAAGCAGGGCTTGGTGGCACACCTGCAATCCCAACCACTCAGGGGGCCAAGGCAGGAGGATCACAAGTTCAAGACCAGCCTGGTCAATTTTGCGAGGCCCTGTCTCAAAATAAAAGATAAAGAGCTAACGATGGCACTCTTGCCAGCCATTGTGAGGCCTGGTACAGTCCCTGATACCCTTCTCCCAAAAAGGAGAGCTCATGGCACGTGGCTTTTATTAGTGTTTAAAAATAAATGTGCCCTCACGTTCCTGACGTTCTTTCACCCAGAGTTTTCTTGTGCCCAGCTTTGTTCTGGAGCTTTACAAATACGATCTCGTGTGATCCTTGCAAAGACCCTGAGTGTAGGACTCGTATCACCCCATTTTACAGATGGGGAGTCAAAGCACAGAGTCAGGTACTTCCTCAAGTCACAGTACCGGTGCAGGCTGGGCCTCCAGTGCCACTCCCTGCCCAGCTCTGCCCTCACGGGGCTGGGATACGTATTAGTTTGCTCTCGCTGCTGTAATGAATCACTGCCAATGTAGTGGCTTAACAATCACAGATTCATCATCTCATGGTCTGGAGGTCAGAGACTGAAAACGGGGCTCACTGGGCTGAAATCCAAGTGTCCCCAGGTTCACCCCTTCCTGGAGGTGCCATGGGGGAAGCCCTTCCCTTGCGGACCCAGACCCAGGGACGCAGACTCAGGGCCACGTCAGCTCAAGCCTTCTCCCCCAGCACCACTCGCACTGACATGCCAGGATCTGTTGGTTATGGTCGTGTGAATTTGAAGAACGAGACCCTTGGACACCAGAGTGGCAGCCAAGTCACAGGATTTGTTAAAGTAGCAGGAAGGAAGCCGAGCTCCTGCAGGGGCCGGTCCCAGGGAGGGTTGCCGCGGGTGGCTGCTGTCCAGGGTTTAGGTGATAGTGGAGGGCAGAGGTGGCCTTGAAGACACAGGTGGGAGATTTTAAAGAAGTGGCCTCTGAGTCCAGCCAACCAGGGGTCCGGTGTCCGGGACGCCCGTCCAGTCGGGCTGTCGATCCCTGGTGCTTCGCCTCAGGGACGGGCTTTGGGCTCCTGTGCACACCTCAGGCCCCAGGGGAGTCGCTGGTCACGAGCTGCCTCCTCCACTGTGAAGTCCCGTGGGGCGGGGACCAGCCCTGTCTGCCCCGCACACTGCCGTCTCCTGCTCCCGTCACCTCCTCTCCGGCCTCCTTCCACCCCGACCTGTGACGCCATCGGGCCCCTGGGGACCCCGAGCTCGCACTCCCTCTTAGATGGGCTAATGCAGCAGCTGGGCTCTACCTGCAGCCCTGTCCCCTGCCACAGAATACAAAGTGACACCTTCACATCTTCCAGGGGTGAGGGAGCCGACGTCTTGGGGCCTTGACTCTGCCTTCCACAAGGCAATGACGGCCATCCCCTGCAGGGGACCTACTGGGTGTCGTGTCGCGCCAGGGCCCTACTCCCATGGCCTCACTTAATCGGCCCAACCACAGAGGCCAGGAGGGAGGACGCGCCATTCCCCCCGCCCCGCCGTGCAGATGAGAGGCTCAGGACGCAGGGCTGCCAGCCAGGATGTGCCAGGAGCAGCCCAGTCGCTGGGGTCCTCTGGGTCCTGGGGAACTCTACTTTGAGAATGGATTAGGGATTTTTTGTTGTTGTTGATGTTGTTTTACTTTCTAATCAGATCCGGGGTGTCACCTGGACCACAGTTGGGGTGCTAGGCATGCCCTCAGGGTGGAAGGGAGCTGGTCCCAGCCCTGGGTACAGCTACTGTGCCACCCACTCACTGCCGCTCTGGGGGTCCGGCCCCGCCCCACCCCGTCCTCTGTGTGAGAAGCCCAGAGTCCCTGCCGGTCCCTTCCCCCTCTCTAGAAATGAGACACATGAAAGAATCCTGCTGACCCCTTAGATCACAGCAGAACTGTGGGTCCCAGAGTCCCCTCACCCTGCCATGAGCCGGTTCCAAGGCGAGATTTGTGGGCTCATTAGCAGGGAAGCGGCGTCCCTGGGCCATCTGTGCTGCTCCTGGCAGCCAGGCTGGTCCTCCAGGGGTGGGGGGCTTGCTTTCCGCCACAGAGGACACGGAGCCCGTGAATATGATAGGTCCTGCTCTCCCTGAGAGCAGAAGCACAGTCCAGGTGGGGACTTGGAGTTGGGGGAGACCAGAAGAGGTGACCTGGGCAGGGAAAGTGGGCTGGAGGGGAGAATTCCACTTGCCTGACCCCTGTGTGCCAAGCACTCACACCCCTCATCCCAGCCCTGTCACCTTGGGAGGCAGATGTTGTCACCAACCTCATTACTTTTTTCCCCATGTTGCATAGATGAGGTCATCAATGCCCAGAGAGGTTAAGTGAGCTGTCCAAGTCACACAGCTTGGCTGTGATAGGCAGGGATTCAAACCCAGGCCGCTGATGAGCCCTGAGTCCATCTTCTTCCTCCCAACCACCCTCTCTAGATGTGCTCTGCACCGCTTGGGGATCCCCTTAGCTCCCTCCACTCTGTCTCCTGTCAAAGCCACCAGGCAGTTCCCTAGAATGAGAAGCCTCAGCAGATCTCAGGGTGCAGCCGGGGTGGGGTGGCTGAGACGGTCCCTCCAGGGAAACAGCGCCACACTCAGGAAGAGCAGGTGCAGGTGACGCCCTCCTTCCCTGGGAATCTGTCAATCAAACCTCAGACCCAGAGTCACAGCCCAGGGAGGAGGGCGGCACCCAGAGTCAGGCCCTGGGGCTCCTGGGGCGGAGGTGAGGACCCAGGGAGGACACTGAGGGACCAGTGCGCTGTCCTCCCACTCCGCCAGGGCCAGCCTGAATATCCTGTGTCTCCCTGTCCCAGTGTCTGGGGGCAGCTGGGCAGGGGGTCTGGGCTCAGGGATGGGGCTGGCGGGGGGGGGGTGCGGCTGGGGAGGCAGCAGCAGCCCTCAGCAAGCAGAGGGGAAGTCGGAGGAGGTGAGGTCCCCTCCCCATGGGACCCTGGGTGGGGCAGAGCATCCCTCTCCTCAGAGCCAGCGCCCATCCATGTCCCCCCCCCCCCGGCCTGGTGCTGGAATGAGGGAGGCCTGGGTCCCAGCCTCACTTGGCCTGGTGTCCTGTGGCATCCTGGTCAGTCTCTGTCCTGCTGGGCCATCTCCTCCTCAGTGACCAGGGTGGGCTGGTGATGCCTGGTACTGCCCCCACCCCCACCCGGGACTGCCTCTGCCCCTCCCCGCCCCCATCACCAGGTTCTCGGCCTGCAATCATCTTGATCCCACAGAACCTGGCTAATTTCTTGGGCCCAAGAACCACCCAGGGGGGCGGCGGGGGCGGCAGCCGCTTCCACTCCATCACCCGCCCTAATGCATCGTCTGACACTTTCAATTTATTTTTCAATTCCTCCACTATCAGAAATGACGATTAAATCCCCAGCGTAAAGGCCGCTTTACCAAACTGAATTAATCACAGGAGGGGGGGCAGCTCTGCAGCCCGAACAGCAACGCAGCTTAACCCCTCTGTCCTCGCAGCGAGGGGACCCACGGGTCTGCCCTAGAGAGCCTTGGAGCCTCATGGAGGTCACCGAGTCCCGGGGTCCAGCTGGGGAAGGGGTCTTGCCAAGGGCACCCACCCCATCAGGGCAGAGCCAGGGACACCAGCCTGGCTCCACCTGACCAGTCCAGGCCCATCAGGGTGGGTGCTTCCTGTCCAAGACATGGCACGGGACACCCAGGATCTGGCATTTTCTAGGCCACGTATGGGACCAGGGTTCCTGCAGACCTGAGGCTGGGGGCATCACATGATCACAGAGCCTGGTCAACAAGGTCCTGGAGGGGCCCAGGGGACAGCTCCTCCCCACACAGGCCATTGCCTCTGTCTGCCGGGGCCGTGCCTTCCCATCCAGCAATGACCCAGTCCACCCCCAAGCCTCCCCCTCCATGTCCTGCCCCCAGCCTGGCCCTGGGACCCCACAGACTCTCACTGGTAAACATCTAACCTCAGTCCCCACTTGTCCCCTCCAGTCCTGATCCAGGACCATCATGGCTCAAATGACATCTGACCCCAGCCCTTCCTGGCTCAGAACCCTGCTGGGCCTCCTGCGCTCAAATCAGAGCCCGGCCCTTCCTGGGTCCTTCCAGGACCACCAGCTCCTGACACAGGCCGGCAGGCCACTGTGTCCTCCCCGTCCTGGCTGGGTCACCTCTCCCCCATCATTCAAGCTCTTTCTGCTTCCGCATCCCTCCCTCAGAGAACCTTCCTGACCGTCCCCCCAACTAACGTAGATGCCCCCTCTCAGGCCCTCTCAGGCCCACCCCTTTCCTCTGGGGCACTTGGCAGGAGATGCCATCACACACGGATCCTGAGTCTGTCTAATGGGCTCCCCAGGAAGAGACTTCACTCACTAACCCAATGCCGCAGCCCCCAGATCCATCCTGGAGAGTGGAGGTGTGTTCTGCGCACTTTGAATGAGCCAGTGAGTGAAGGACAAGTCGATCCTCTCAGGGCTCACTCTGGGTCCAGGAGCTGCAGTGGACATGGCCTTGGTTAGCTGGGCTCTGCAGGACGGGTAGGAGTTTGCCAATTCAGAAGAGCAGGTGAGCTGCCCAGCTTCTGAGAGGTGCCTCCTGCCTCTGGATAACTGCCAGCGGCCCTGAGAAGAAGCCCTGGCCCTTTGGAGAGTGGACACTAGTTCAGATGAACAGGTATCATTGTGACTAGGTGGGAACTCAGGCTTCAGGTCACCTCAACCTGGATTTGAATCCTGATTCTGTTCTTGGCACTGTGTGACCCTGGACAAGTCACTCAGTGTCTCTGAGCCTATATGTTCTGCAGTATGAATGATGACCCTTTCCAGGTGCTCATTCCAAGCCCAGCCCACTGTGCTGGAGGTGATGGAGCCACCAAGAGGGGGCAGGTGGCTCCTGAGTGGGACAAGGGGGCTGCAGACACAGTTTCCGAAAGATCAGGCATGCCCCCCACCCAGCCATCCTGCTCAGCCCTGTAGCTTTCTGGTCAGTGGCCCTTTTGAGGGCCAGAGCTGGGGTGGAGCCCTGATCCATTATTTGAGGCTGACCCTGTGCCCCTCACAGGGGGAACAGGCCGCAAGGACTGCCCAAGGCCACACAGAGAATGGAGGACCCTGCTGGTGCATTTAATGCAGAATCTTGAAATATCACTCAGAGAAGGAGCCAGTGTGTGGGTGCTTTACAGCAGGGCAGACCCTGAGGCAGGGGCCTAAGATGCAGACAGAATGACCCTTCCAAACCCCTCTTGTGCCGCCCCTGTACCTCCCCCCAGCCCTGCCCCAGGCAGGTTGTACACTTCCCGATGATCTTTGGTTAGTGGCCACTCTCCCTGGTGAACTTTGACCTCCAGGTGTCAGTGGAGGGTCTGTGGCCCTTCCCATGACAGCCCTGCCCCAGCCCAGGTGCTCAGGTCGCAGATGCTCCACAGGGATCCACGAGAGGTGGAATGAGGGGCTGAGAACTCTGAGCAAACCGAGGTCCCCTGAGAAAATACGTGCCACCTCCTGTCCCCGACCCCCAGCTACCTACCCAGCTGCAGAGAGCCGGCCCCGCCGCCCACTCGCCGCGGGACCAGGCCCTCGGTGCTGAGTGGCTTGGAAGGGTTAACAGCCCGGGCTGCCGGCTTCCGTGGGGCCTTTCTGGTTGGCTGAGCTCCGTAATTAAGCCCTGCACAGGGATGAGCAGGCTGCTGGGGGAGGGGTGGGTGGTGGGGACCTTCTCAGGGACCATCTCGGGAAGGCTGTGCACGCTGGGGAAAGACAAAAAGGGGCGCCTTCCCCTCCCAGAGCCCAGGCACTAGTTCAAGGCACCACCTTATCCCTCCCCTCCCTTCCTCTCCATCCCGGAGTGGCCCTGGGACAGGCTGAGGTCCTGCACATGGAGCAGAGGCCCAGAGGAGGAAGGAGACAGGCCCAGGGTCACACAGCTGCTCGGTGGAGCCGGACACACACTCTACCAGGTGGCTGGCAACTGCACACCATCGGCCCCACCTTCCCACCAGCCCAGGTATGTCAGTGAAGGGCCTAGCAGGACACAGAAGCCACCCAGGAACTTCAAAGGAGAAGCTTATTTGCTTTGGGTACTGAGGACTTAACCCAGAGGCGCTTTACCCCTAAGCTACATCCCCAGCCCATTTTATTTTTTCTTTTGAGACAGGGTCTCACTAAGTTGCTGAGGCTGGCCTCAAATCTGTGATCCTCCTGACTCAGCCTCCCAAGTTACTTGGATTGCAGGTGTGCACCACCACACCCACCTCGACAGAGAAGTTTAATACAAAGAATCATTAACTACAACCCTGGATTGGAGGTACGTGGGCTTAGCTAGTAAAGAGTGAAGAGAATATTATAGAAAATAAAAAGCACCAAGATAAGGAGCAGTCACTACCCTTGGCTAGAGAGGGCACCAAGGAAGTGCCCCAGGGCTGAGGGCCAGGTCCTGCTGGAGTAGACTCAGATGATGGTCACTGTCCAAGAAGTTATGTGACATCACATGTGAGGAGCTTGCAGGAATCTGCCCTTCAGAACTTGCCAGAAATCCACTCTCTGGGGTAACAGGAACAGCCATTTCCAGGAGTCAATCTCTAAAGGCACTCGGCTACCAAAGCTCTTGAGGAGGCTGCTGGGAGACACCGCTGGCCACTGTGGGCTGCTGACCCACTGACCAGCAGGGGCCACTGCAGGAGCTGGCCTGGGGAGGCGGCCTGCACAGCAGCCTGGATGTCAGAGAAGCCACCTGTGCCACAGGACCTGGACCGGGGAAGCCAGTCCCATTGCAGTGTCCCAGAACTAGGAGGAACCCATGCAGCGTCTCCTCTGCCCTCTACTGACCAAGTCTGACACCAGGCCAACTGGAAAACCAAGACTCTTTATAGACTGGCGCCCGTTTCCAGTTCCACAGATTGGGTGACCCAGGGTGCATGGGAGACCCCAAGCAATGCATCTGCCGCCGGCTGGTCACCCTGCTCATCTCCCAGGTCCACACCCCATGCTCACGCGGGTCCACACCTCAGCAAAGGAGCTCCAGATGCCCATCCAGCAGGGGGCAGCGTCGGGCTCAGAGTGAGCAAGATCTTGCTACAAAGTGAGGGTCACGTGATCCCAAGACCTGTGCCCTCTGCTAGCTAGAAGGGACTCCTCCAAGGCTGTCATAGTCCAGTGGCTACTCTGTTCCTGAAGTCTAAGTTGTCCAGTGAACCTCCAACCACTGGTCTATAAAATAAAAGTGGGGAAAAGGAAAGAGAGGGTGGAATTGATGAGGAGATAAGTCAACGGGGACACGCAGCAGAAAGAGTAAAAATGTGCAAAGTTCCCCCCCTCTGGGGCCCCCTGAGTGCGTCTTGAGCCCGTCATTGATATGGGTGACCACCCTCACCTGCCACTCATGCCATGGCCCCCTGCCTGCCCCATGCCCAGCACAGAGCTCTGATGTCAAGTTCTTCACTGGGGAGGGACACAGGCCTTCACTGCTACTCGGTGGGTTGTCCTACCATGGGGACGGGGCAGGTCACTGAGGTGGCCCATCCGCCCTCCTGTGGAAAGTATTGAGAGGCACAGCAGCAGCCCCGGTTCGTCTTGAAATGGGGACCCATCAGTCTGGTCAGAGACTAGACTGACCTCCTCCTCGCCTGCAGCATAAGTCAAAAATGGCCAGAGGACAGTCTCATCTCCTAGTTCACCCACATCAGTGGGAACTCAGCCCTGCAAGCCAGCAGGGTCCAAGTTGCCCCAAGGTGAGGGGGTAAACCCTGCTGGTGCACCATCAGGTATGCAGGGGCCGGAGCCGAGCCCACCCCACCCCTCGTCCCCGAGCCCAGGAGTCTGGCTATGGCAGAGAGGACACAGCACTCGCAGTCTCGGGATCAAAGCTTGGTCTGCCTTCTGCAGGAGAGCCCTGTCTCTCCAGGGTGTGATCTGATGGGTGCCTACTGAGTCTCCAGGGAGCCCACTCTGCCTTTCGGTGGGGCCACCGCTTCCCCGTAGTGGTGCAAGCATCACCAGGCACTGGGAACTGGGCGCCAGCCTGTAGCTGGTCCCTTTGCTGTGACGTGAGTTCCTCAATCAGAGCAAAGCTCTGAAGAGCGCCACGGTGGTGCAATAGCATCTGGGAGTTCACGGTTGATGATGCTCGAAGTCACAAGCGCAGGGAGGGCAGACCCGTGTCCAGAGCTTACATCCGTCACTGGAGGAAGTCTCCACGCCTCCGTGATGGGCAGGTCCAGGGCCACCACCCTGCCCCCAGGTCGCTGGCAGGCCTCCCACCTCGCCAAGTCATGCCTTGGTCTTGGCTTCTGCTGGTGGTGGATTGGCACTTCCTGCCAGCCAGGTCAGCTTTGCCAATAAGCCCACATACTGCCACTATCCATGCCACCGAGGCCACTTTGTGTGAACAAGCACTGTACGCAAACTCACTTTGTCCACCTGATTATTGGAGGCCCCATCCTGAGCGTGTGCCCTTTAGTGGCCTTTCACACAGGACACATGTATCTTCACCATCTGTGTCCAGCCACATCTCTTCCCAGAATCCTTCATCTCCAGGCTCCAATTCTGTTCCTTCAAACCCCTGACCATCTGGCCAAACAATGGGGAAGTGTGCAGGAATCCACGTAGGTTCCATTTGGGGCCTTCTCACACTCCAGACACAGAAGAACACACACACACACACACGTCCACTCTTTTCAAAATCCCTAGAGGACTCCTTTCACCATGGTCCTTCAGGGTCACCCCGAGTTGTGCAGGGCAGCCGTCCGGGTTGGGGCAGTAACTAGCACACTGTGAGACTCCTCTGTACTCCCTGCTCAAGGTCTTTCCTGGAGGACACAGGCTGCTCCAGAACCCCAGAGGTCTCCCCGGGATCCGCCTGGTGCTGGCCACAGGTCCCTGCAGCACCCATTTTGCTACAGACACTTGTAGGGCCTGGCTGCCTGCTTCCCGGTCTTGGGGCCGCACACGTGGCTGGAATGGCTCCTGGCGATCAGCCAGGAGGCGGTGCTGTGGGCTGTGATGGAGGAGGCGGACCACCTCCGGGATAGGTCCAGGTCTCTTCCGCCCTGTGGACAGCTCGTGCCTTCCCTTACAGACTATGGGGTGGGTGTACACGTGAACTTGCTCCACCCCTCCGACCTTTACCCTGATTGGCTCCTGTGCAGTATAGAAGCTGTGTGTACTTCCTTATTAAAGAGATCCTGCTTTGACTGTTCTCCCTGGCACGTCTGATGGTCCTCCAGCGAGGGAGGGCTGGGTGTGGACGGCCAGTCGACCTTTACCTCTCTTGGCTTGTCCTGGTCAGGGCGTGCTTTCCCCGCTTCTCCTGCTGGTCAGGAGGAGACAGGGGGGTGGCTCAAAACCTGGACAGACATTGAGCATCATAATCCTCAAGTCCCAGCTGAAGAGCTAACAGAGCTTGGAGCAGAGCCGTCACTAAGGGATGGGCCCCTGAGCTATTGTGGGGTGCATTTCTCACCCTCTAGCTTTACCCTATCCTGCCAGGGTAACTAAATACTTTTCCCGTGCTGCTCCTCAGGCCCAAGCACCATAATGTCACCATGCAGGGGACCAGTGTGCCATCTTGCAGAACTGTGGGCAGCCGAGTTCTCTGAAGACTCTCTGACACATTATGGGACTCTGAATTCAAACTGTGTGGCTCTAGATCCATGCAGCATCCTCCTCCCAGCCTTTGAGGGGACTGAGGACCACAGAAGCATCCCAGGAGAACTGCGCCTCACCCCTAGGGAGGAAGTGTGATTTGTATCCTGGTTCCTCTATTTCACAACTTCTGATGGGTTCACTCACCCGTCCACCCACCCACCCACCCATCCTTTGATGAACAGCTACTATGGCCAGGCACTGGTCTAGGACCCAGGACACAGCAGGGACAGAAGAGAGTCAGAACCTCCCTCACGGAGTCCACACAGTCATGGGGAGAGATGACAGACCATCACAACAGGCCAGCTACAGGAAGAACATCGTAGGATGAGATCAGGGACAGGGAACAGAGCAAGGGCAGCAAGGCAGAGACATGGTCAGGAGGTGCCTCAGAGGAGGTGCCACCTGAGGCAAGTGGAGGAGCCAGGCTGTCCAGGGCCCCAGAGGGTCCTTATTACAGTGTCCCCATCATGCTCTGAACTGTTGCAGTTGGGATGATGAGTCACACGGTCACCTTTGTTAATGGGGATACACAGGCTCATGAGTCTAAACTCAGCAGGTGCTCAGTATGTGAGAGCTGTCATTGTCACCACCACCATCACCATTATCATCACCGCCACCATTATCACCACCACCATCACCACCATCACCATCACCACCATCACCATCATCACCATCCCTACCACCATCACCATTATCATCACCACCACCATTATCACCACCATCACCACCATCAACATCACCACCATCACCATCCCTACCACAATCACCATTATCATCACCACCACCATTATCACCACCACCATCACCATCACCACCATCACCATCATCACCATCCCTACCACAATCACCATTATCACCACCACCATCACCATCACCACCATCACCATCATCACCATCCCTACCACAATCACCATTATCATCATTATTATCTTCACTATCACCACTACCTTCACCATCACCACTATCATAACCATTATCACCATCATAATCACCATCAACCACCATCACCTCCACCATCACCACCACCATCACCATCACCATCATCCCAGTGGCCACTATGGATTGCATCCTCTGGAGTCCCAGCTTGGAGCAGCAAGCACCATCATCACCACCGATATCACCATCACTACCATCACCACCATTATCACCACCACCATCACCATTATCACCACCACCATCACCATTATCACCACCACCATCACCATTATCACCACCACCATCACCATTATCACCATCACCATCACCATTATCACCATCACCATTATCACCACCACCATCACCATTATCACCACCACCATTATCATCACCATCACCATCATCTCACCACGTTTGATTGTTATTACCCTGAACACACAAGTGCTTCCCAATCACCTCCTGTTGCATAGTCTCAGAAACTCTGCCCAGGGGTACTTGGGGTGGGGGCTGCCTCCCCAGATGGAGCTGCCCCACCTGAGGTTGTCAGGGAGCCACAGAGGACCCCATGTTCCCCCGGGGGTGCCCAGGAGTGGGGTGGACCCCCACCATCCCCCATCTTTGCAGACTTTTCAGGCAGCTCCTATTGGACCTGGTGGCTCCTGCCGACAAACCAGGTGTCAGGAGCCCGGGGGAAGGTCTAATTAATTACGACAATTGGCACCTTCACAGATGGCTACCATGTGACACTCACTCTGGTGATAAAAGGTTCCCGTAATTCTGTTGGAATAGCACTTTTAAGCAATATTTTTGTCATCTGGGCCATTAGGAAAATGGTTTATTTTCCAGATGCCGCCCAGGGTGGGCTGGCTGGGCACCTGGCCCCACTTGCAATGCCCACCCTCCCCAGAGGGTCTCAGGTGGTGCTGGAGCAGGGGGACCAGCTGTTTTGTCCCCAGAAGACCTCAAGACAAGGGGACCTGGCAGCCCAGGGGTGGGAGGGGTGGGCCTAGGTGACAAGAAGGGCACAGACATCAGAGCCAGCGTAAGGCGGTGGCCTGCCCCGACTCATCCTCGCCCCCTCCTGGGAGAATGCTGTTGTCACCCAACTCAGATGAGGAGACTGAAGCTCAGAGAGGGGTGACCATGGGCTGGGATCACCCTCAGTCCCGGCATCATGCCCAGCAGGACCCTTGGCTCTGTGTCCTCCCGTTGAAGCCCCATCAGTGCCCTGCTGAGGTCCCCTCGGGATCACCCAGTGTGGTGCCACCTGGTGCCTCAGAGTGGAGAAGGGCTCCATGAACACGCAGACCCCTGGCCTGACCCTGAGGCCTCCCGGACACCACGAGCCTGTTAGCTCCCTCATTCCTCTCCCTGACCCTGACCTGCCCCCAGCCCTCCGGGGCTGTACCTGGCCAGGGCTGACCTCTGCCCCGCACTGCCCCGTGGTGCTCACAGCAATGCTGGGGCCCTGAACTGCCCACTCAGTAAGACTCCAGTGAGGAGGACACGTCCAGGCCCCGCCCAGTGCTCCTGCCCCGTCAACCCCCTTCCTTCCCCCTAGACACCCCTCGGCCCCCTCCTAGGGCTCTGATCTGCAGCCTCCAGAGGGGACCTGGGTCTGCCCAGTCTCTTGCTCTGGCTGTGAGGCCCCAACCCAGGCTTTGGGGAAGAAACCCAGGGCCCTCTCCCTGTTTGTAACCCAGGTCACCCAGCAAGGACTCGGCACCCTCCATAGGCTCACCAGGCTTCTGTCCAGCCCCAGGACCCTCATCCCCAGCTGAGCCGTGGGAGTCCCAGTCACCCATCAGGGCCAGACCCGTGACTATTTTCTTCCTTCACAATTGCACCTCGGGACTCTGAGTCTTGTTTGGGATTCAGTGAGAAACAGAGAAACAAACACCACTTTTTGTGTCTTAACTTTGCATTACCAGGATACTGTGGTCTGATGGAAGGTTCTAGAACCCCTGAATTCGAGGTCTCGGAATAAGGAAATTGTTCCTTGAAAGCTGACTTTGGGCTGGGCACACACCATCTGTGTCACCTCACTGAGCCCTCAGGACAGCCATGCGGGGTAGGCCGCCCTCTCCCCATCAGTGAGGAAACTGAGGCTCCGCGGACAGGTCGGCTCTTGGTTTTCACAGCAAGCAGTGGGCCCCGTGCAGCCCATCCCACCTCCACTCTGCAGCCACCACAGAATCCTGGGCAGTGACATTGGCTGGAGCTGCACCAAAAGCAAATCTGAGAAGAAAAATCATGTCCAGTGGCCAGAAGGGGACATGTCTGTCACCTGGTCCCAGCCCTGTGAAAGCTCAGGCGAAGGTTATTTTAGACGGAGCCACTAAGCCAGCACCGGGTCCTGCTGGGAACCTGCAGCTTATTCTAAAGATCATGACGGACCTATTCTGTGCTCTGCAATTTCTCAGGTGGCCTTTGGCTGAGATGGATAACAGTCCAACCTTAGGAAAGTTAACAGGGACTTTGGAATGAGGAGCCCCAAACCCTGGCCTGAGCCACGGTTGGGACAAGTTAAAAGAGGCTCCCTCAGGCTTCCATGAATGTCCCCTGGCCCAGAGCCCTCCCCTGTGCAGAGAGGAGCAGGGGGCAGCAGGGCTGGGGGGGGGGGGCCATGCACACCGCCACCCGCCTCATTGGCACCTGTCCTCACACGCACCTGCCCTGGCGCCCCAGCTCCTTCAGCCGTGGGTCAGGGTCATGCAGCCTGGAGCATGGGAGCCTGGTGGCAGCCGCCAGCCCTGGGGCTGTCAGCGTCAAGGTGGGGGCCACTGCAGGATGCTCAACAGCATCCTCCGAGACTTACATGTTCCCAAGGCTCCGAGAACACCCCGTCCTCCCCATGACAAGGCCACCGCAGTGACAAGATCTTGTTAACAGAGCCATCCTGTTCTGCTGCATCCTCCCAAGGTGGGGGTCCCCATTAGTGCTGCCTCTGAGTCCCTGGCGCCTCCTCCTGCCTGCAGCGCCCCTCCCCCGCCCACGCTGCAACCTGTCATGCTCACCCTGCACCTCTGTCCCCTTCTGCTGAAACTGGAGGGAGGACGCCCAAGGAGGAGGAGCAGGAGGTCCACACGGGCACAGCACTGGTGCTCCGAGGAGGCAGAAATGATGGTGGGGCGCACCATGAGGCCAGGTGCATGCCCCTGGCCCCTGGTCACTGGGGTCCACTCAGGGTCAGGCCTGAAGAGTGGATTGGCAATGTCTCCTCCATCCTGAGGTCGTGAGGACCATGATGGGCAGAGGTGGGTCTGGACGTTTTGGGCAGCGGTTTCTGTGGCCCGGCCCACGCGCCCGTCACTTGCCATCACAGGACACACAGCTGGCTTGCACCTCAGGCCTGCCATCCTCCACTCCCGCGCTGTCCAACCCTGGGAGCCGCTGTCGGCCACCAGCATGAGAAGTTGGAGGGTGGCAGCTGGGGCAGGTCTCAGGACCTCCGTGGGAGGGACTGCCACTCCTCTGGGGGCGTCTCAGGATCTTCCACCTCCAAGCCAAGGGTGTCTGGATGCACCGTTCACATCTGGAGTCCTAGATTTTAAGAAGACTGGCATTTTCGAGGCTCTGGAAGTTTCTAAGGGCTCAGTGTCCCCGATTGTCCTGGTCTAGGTTTCACAGAAGAGCTTCTGAATCTAAAGAGAAACAAAACCCCACACGGACCCTCCCTGTTTTCCCTCTTGGGCTGCTGCCATGGCCTAGAGATGAGGGCCCTCCAAGGGTTTCATCAGGACATGAAGTGCTGTCCCATCCAGGAGGTCCTCATTAGCCTCACGCCAACCTGGGGGCGTGACGAGCCATGTCCCCAGAGTGGCACAGAGAACTGGAGGCCCAGAGCCTGAGAGTGGATCAGGACGGCACGGCCACTGTGGCCGAGAGCAGGTACACCACAGGTGCCCCTGGACAAGTCCTGGCCTGGGACCCACACACTGGGGTCTGCCGGGGCGGGACGTCAGCGTGGATGGCAGCCCCCAGAGCTCAGGCCCCACGCCTCCTTCCCGGGACAGATGCCACTGTTGATCACCTGACTTGTGCCTAAACACTGCCCCATGCTCCTCCTCAAGGCAAGACGTCCATGAACACACACACACACACACACACACACACACACACAACAAGGGGCTCAGCAGAGAGTCTCCACCTGCACCACTGGTTGCCGCTAAAGTCAGCTCTGTGACTAACAGGACACACCTGGGCAAACACTGTGGTCCCTCTCGGCCTCAGTTTCCCCCCCGGTAAAATCCAGATGATTGGCACCAAGTACTGCTGTGACAGAGCCCAGCATTCAACACACAGCAGGCGTCAACAGTGGCTTAGAACAAAGGGACGTGTCTTCTTTGGCCAGCACAGGTGTGCCTGGCCTCTGATGACCACCTGGTCACTGAAGCTGAGCCAAACCAGCACTCACAGGTGGGGTGGGCAGTCACAGGGTTCCAGTCCTGAGTCTCCAGTGGCATGTTCTGGGGCAAATCCCCTCCTCCTGGGGTGGGGAGAGGCAGTCATGGCATAGCAGGGTGCAGCAGAGGGGGTCAGATGGCCTCCTGGGAGGCTGGCTCCTGAGCCCTTCAGGGACAGGGAGTCAGAGCAAGAGTGAGAGCAGGTGTGAGGAAGGAGAGGCCAAGTGTCACTAGGAGCTGAGGTCGGGCAGCTGCAGAGGCCAGGCCCTGAAGGACCCTGAAAACTACCCCAAGTGATTGACATGTTCCCAGGCCACCAAGCGCCAGTCCCCTCATGTTTAGGGACTCCCTCCCCAACTCACCAGAACCCAACAGGAAATCACAGGCAGGGGCAGGGGTCACCGTGGTCTTCTGTACAGATGCAGCCGAGGCAGAGAGGGTTAGGTCAGTACCACAGCAGTGAAGTGGCAGAACTGGGCTCTCGTCTGAGCAGGACCCACTGGTCTGGAACTCAAGCCCATGGCTTCTCTGGGCTCTCCAGCAGCACCAACATGGGGTCAGGAGTGTCTAGAAAAGGGGTCTGGAGACCAGTGTGGGGATCTGGTGTGAGGCCAGAGGATGACATTGGATCTACACCGGCTGCATCCCTGTGCCCGCCTCTCTCACCCAGTAGCCGTGGCATTCCCAACACCTCCACAAGTGCAAACCCCACACCCGGCCTCTGTCCCCAGGGCCCAAGACTCTCCTCCCCGCCCAGATCCACCTGTAGGGGGACAACCAAGGGACAGGAGGCTACTGGAAACCACTCCACAGACCTCAACTAGACAACCATGATTTAAATGAGCAAAGACCATCCACCAATGAAAGACACCTGGTCAACCGGACCCTGGAATTATCTGACAAGGATTGTAAAGCAGCTGTCATAAAATGCTTCATTGGGCCCATCCTCTCAAAATGATAAATAACAACCAAAAGGAAATTATAGAACTGAAAAAATGCAATAAATAAGAATTTCCAAAACTTGCTAAATAGTAGGCTGGAAATGACAGAATAGAATCAGTGGGACTTGAGGACAAAACAATAGAATTCATCCAATCTGAACAGCAGAAAGAAATGGAACAAGGAGCCCCAGGCACCTGGGGACAATGGGAAAATATCCAACATCTACATCATCAGAGTTCAAGAAGGAGGGGTAAAAGAGAACAGGGCTGGGAGAGTGCTGGCAGAACAACTGCTGACAGTGGTCCAAATCTGATGAAAGACACAAATCTACAGATCCAAGAAAATGAGACTACACCATAGAAGTTAAACAGAAAACCCCCAAGTCGTGATAACTTTCTAAAACTGAAGACAAAACCAAAAATATTGGAAGCAGCCAGATAGAAGCTACAAGTTATCTAACAGTTTTCCTAAAGCTGGTAACTGCAGATTTCTCATTTGGAAACTGTAGAGCACTCCCCCATCAAAAAACAAGTCAGATAATATTTCCTAAGTGCTGGGGGAAAATAATCCTTGTTGACCGGAAATTCTGTGTCTGGTGAAACTGTCTTCAAACACATAGGAGAAAATAAAGGCACCCTCAAAGGAAAATTTCAAACACTGTCACTAGCAGATCTATACTTAAAAGTTGGCTATGGGGAATGCAAGTTTGGGTTGGTCTCTCCAGACTGCATTGGAGTTCCTGGGAGTTTTACATGAGTGGATTATTACTGATAGAGCAGGTTGTCATAAAGCATGTTTACCTCTGATTTTTGGCCTCTTCTGCATATTCCTGCTCTCCATGCGTAAGTGCTCCCACCAGGTGACGCTATCTTCCATGTTATGACACCGCATGAGGCTCTTGCCAGCTGCAACCACCTAATCTTGAACTTCCCAGGCTCTAAAGCTGAAATAAACCTTTGTATTTAATAAATGATCCAACCTCATGTATTTTGTAATGGCAACAGAAAATAAACTAAAGCAAGAGATTCCTTCCAACAGAAAGGAAATAGTTTTTAAAGAAATCTTGGAGCTTTAGGGAGATGAAGAAACAACAGAAATAGTAGAAATATGGATACATATACAAACTATGATTTTCCAAATGAGTTTTATGTCACATTTGATGTTTTTAGGCACCAAAAGCATGATCCATACATGGGACAAAAATTGACACATTGGACCTCATTGGATTTAAACCCTTTGCTTTTGTGTAAACCCTGTGAGGAAGAACAACAAGTAAACAATTTCAGGAGATGCAGTCTTCTCAGCAGGGAAGGCAGGACCCTCCAGGAGAGGATACATGGAACTTGGCCTGAGCAGGAAGGAGGAGGACAGAGCCCAAGCCCCAGCTGGCTGCAGGATCCCCTCTCGGTGCCTGGTGAGGAGATGCGGGGCGTGTTCAGAACCCACCATCCACTCATTCCCACTCACACATCGATTCGTCCTGTGTGGACTGGGCACCTTCTATGTGCCTCGTGCTTTTCCAAGTGCTGGGACCAGAGATGGACAAGACAGTCCACGTCTGTCCATCCCATCTGGCCCACTGTGAAGGGAGAGAGCCATCATGTCACGTCGAGACACATGACCTCGCGCCTCCTGGGGGCTCCCGGCCTTGGCCCACCGAGGGCCCCTCTGGGCACACCCCAGTGTCCGCATCTCTATCATGGGGACCCACTCTGCTCCAAGCCCTCGACAGGTGCCCTCGGTGTCACAGTGGGGCTCTGCCATGTGCCAGGGCACAGGAGGACTTGGGTCTGCAGAGAGAGCTGGGGGCTGGGGAGAGAAGACAGAGGACCAGGGAGAGAGCAGGATCCTGGGATGGAGGGAAAGGCACCAGGGCAGGGAGGACCTGCTGCCCACTCACGGCTCTGGGGTCCCAGTGCCGTCCTGCCTTGGGTTTGGTGAGTCCACATGGGGCCCTGGCCCCTGTACGTGTGAGTCAGCACGGGGTTTTCTGACACCTGATACAGGAACATCACCGAGCGGGGCTGCGAGCTCCACCACTCATGGCTGCCTCCTCCAGGGAGCCCACCCTGACGACCCTCTACCTGGGGTGCATCTCCAGCCCCCCTCGCCAACACCTCGCCCCTTCCTACGACCCTCTGGTTCAACAGTGGTGATCTGTCTGTGCCACCACCACCCCCACTGGACTGTCCTCTGAGGGGGGAGGACTCTTGTTTTATTTCTGAATCAAAGTGCAGCCCCGGCACCACAGCTGGCACTCAACAATTGTGACAGAGGCCACTTTTACTGAGATGTGGACTGTGCCAGGCACCTGCTTAGTCTCATTCGGTCCTTGTGAGGCCTCTGATGTTGGAGCACACCCTGGAGTCAGAGGCCACAGGTTCAAACCTCAGCACCACCACTAACAAGCCGGAGCACGTTATGAAACCTCTGTGCCTCGGTTTTCCTGATCTATGGAATGGGAACAATAATGTTGCCTACCTGGTAGGGCAGCTGGAAGATCAGACCAGATAAACAGACGCAGGGGCTTAGAACTGCGCCTGGCACATGATGACTGCCACAGGCAGGGTTCCTTCACCTGCTCCTCTTGCCACTGCTAACGCTGCTCCACTTTTATGGGGACCATGGCGTGAGCATATGAACTCGCTTGGCCAATGGGACTTCATTTTGGAACTTTGTTGGAATTATTGGGCAAGCAAAATACTCTTCTTACTCTTCTACTGGAGTTGCTGGTTCCCTCTAAGGGACAGAGTCTTCCTGAGAGTGAAGCCCATGCAGAGGAAAGCAAGGCTGAGACATGGAGTGTGATGGATGTCATCTGAGCACCTGGATCCAGCCCGACCTGAACTCCCATGAGACTGTGAACTCCCCTTTCTGCCTTAATTCAGAATTGAACCCAACTAAAACAATTACCCTTCCCATTCTCCCTTACCACTGTGAAGTCACTTGCCTGTAGTTACACACCAGTCGCTTGCCAAGCATGGATTCAAGCCCAGATCTGGCTATCTCTAAAGGTAACGGTCTTGAAGAGAGTAGGATTCAGAGTTCAGTGAGGCAAGACGTCAGACCCTGCTGAGGATCAGGGGAAGAAACGCTTAGATGCAATTTGCAGAGTCTGAAATCCCTCACTGTGATCTAATTTGAGGTGGCCCTTATTGCAGGCAAGTTCCACAGTTGCCTGGAATCCTCCCTGTCCACCTCCCAGAGCCAGTGCTTCCGTGGACCATGACAGTTCTGTTATCGGGCTTGGCAGGACGCCAGCTGCTCTGCGGCTGCCAGTCCCAATTCAAGGCGAGGTGTAAAGAAGCTAATTTTCCTCCCTCTCACTTCCTTGGCTGCCCCTGGGCCATGCAGTGGGGGATGGGGGTCTCTGGGAGGCCAGGAGCTCAAATGAACCCTGACGGGTGATCATTGCCAGAGCCGCAGGTGAGCTGTGATTAGCACTCCCAGCGAGAAGTGGCCAGGCGGCTCCTCAGCCTGGAAGTCACTGGAACCCCCCGCAGGCACAGTGAGGCCCCCCGGGAGCTACAGTCTGGTTTTGGTTACAGCCCAGGATCCACCGCCAAGAGGCCCTTCCAGACCCCTTTTACTCAGGTCCAGGGTCAAAGGTCAAAGTGGAACAGAGATCTCCTGGACACAGCAGGGATGAATCTGTTCCACTGTTGGATCCAGACCCTGGGGGAGTTCCGTGGGGCGCAGGGTCAGCTCCCTACATTTCCCACATTCCTTTAGTAAGAGGGGCCTTCAGCAGCTGTGGACTTGCTTGTGGCTGGAAATGCTGAGTTTTACTGAGATGTGTTACTCTCTTGCAGTCTGGCCTTGGAATCCGGCCTTGAAGGTTCAGTCTTGACCTTCTCTGAGGTTTCCTGCCACTCTCCCCTCCCTGCTCACAGGCCCGAGGCGCTCAGCCGGGGAGGGCAGACCTGGGCCTGGGATCAGCTCTTTGACTCGCCAACCTGCGCCTGGTCTCTGCCTTCCCAGAGCTTGTTTTTAACCGACTCTTTACTTTATGAATAACCAGAGGAAAGGAGCCAGATGCACAATAATGATAAGAGAATGGAAACATCGGTTATGCCAATCTGATGACTACATACTGACGTGTGTATTGCAACCCCACGCCGTAGCCCTTAAATATGTGCAGTTATTATGGGATCATCAATTTTTTTAAATGTTTAAGGCAATAAGAATGCTATAAATAAAGTGAAATAAAATTGAGTTAAAAGGAGCTTCAGATTTCCCTGAGAGTCACATGTACACAGAGGAGGGCTGGGGCTTTCTGATTGCAAGTGACAGAAACATGAGTTAAGCAAACCAAGAAATGTTCTGTCTCGTGTAACTGGTCCCCTAAGGGCTGGGTCTCAAGAGTAACTGGGACCAGGTCCCACTCCTCATTCTCTCTGGTTCTCCTTCTGTCTTTTTGCTTCCTTTCCAGAAGCCAACCACGTCCTCTGGGTCAACTACCAGCTCCCCAACACCACAGAACAGCCTCCTCCCTAAGTCAAGCTCAGGGCCACCAGAAAACCCTAGGGTCCCCCTCCTGACTGTATGACACAGTGCTAGAGCTCAGAGTACCCCGCCCTGGGCTCTGGAGTGGACAGCTCAGGGTGGGCTCCCACTGGCCTGTGGCAGGAGAACGGCAGCTCCCACCAGGGTCACCTAGAGGGAGCTCAGAGGTAAGGATGGGGCAGGGCAGCTGTGAGTCCCCAGGGCGGGGGACAGCTCTTCTGCACCTGTTGCCTGGGTGTAATGAAAGAGTGGACCCTGACTCTCCGTGCCCCGTCTGAGGACCACACTAAGGTGGGCTATTCTCTAAACAAAAGGAAAACTAGCACCAAGGCCCCTGCCCGCCAGGGGCTGCACACGCCCCTCGGGAGTCCTCCCACCAATGGAGCTGCAGGCTCCGCCCACTCCAGCCCTGTCCACGGAGGATGCTGTGGAAAAGCCCTGTCCACGGAGGAGGAGATGTTCCAGGAAAGACCAGCCTCCCTCGGCCAAGCCCTGCCTCTCGAGTGCCGATGGAGGATGACTGGCAGGGCCTGCTCTCACCGGAGGGCCGCCGTGACCACTTGCAGACTGTCTCTGGAGCTCACCCGCCAGATAGGGACGAATTTTATCACATTTAAGACAAAACAGCAACAACAAACTTTCAGCAGTGCTTCGTGATATGAAAAGGTACAAAACCCAGAAGTGATGGCCTCTGCCGGCCAGGACGGGGCTCCTCCAGCTCAGGCTCACAGCCTGGGCAGGTGGGCGGGGAGCGGGCACCACTAGGAGGGTTACCCAGTATGAAAGGACTGGGGGACACAGGGGGGCTGGGCCATCTGCGACCCTGTAAGAGGGGGCTGAGTGTGACCCGGCCCCTGCCCAGGGGACTTGCAGGGTGCTCCTGGGCACAAATCCTCCTGCCCTTCTGATTACGGGTGGGGCGTGCAGTTTGCGGTGGCCAATGTAAAGCAGGTGAGGTGACAGGGCCAGGGCCTGACAGGCCTGGGGGGAGCCCAGAGCTCACTGGGAGCCGGAGGCAGACATCTCTCTCTCTCTCTCTCTCTCTCTCTCTCTCTCTCTCTCTCTCTCTCTCTCTCTCCAGGCAGCCCACAAATGAAAAAGGAAGCTGTTAGCTGCTGCCTGCCCTGGAGATGTTCAGGTTGTTATGGAGAAAAATGAAAATCTCACACAGTCGCCCGGCAGATTTCAGGGGGCGTCCTCTTCCTAGAAGCGCCCCCAGCATCCTTCTGACCCCGCTGCTCTGGGGGGTGGATTGTTCTTGCAACCATGATGCCTCGCCCAGCCTGCAAGGGAGAAAGGGACCCGGTGGAGAGCAGAGGCCAGCCTCCACGCCCAGGGCACTGCAGAGCCACTCTCCTGCTCCCTGTCCCAGGTCACCTTGGAGTGCCCTCCATGGGTGGGCATGTCCCCAGGGTCCCCTCTCTGCTTGGCCACACACTTTGCTCTCTGCAGAGACGTCCCATCCTACGGGCCACCCACCTCTCTCCCCATGCTGGAATCCCCGACCCTGTCCCTCTGCCGAGGACCCTGCTCCTCTGCCCATCTTGCTGGTGAAGAAGCAGGCCCAGGGAGGTGGCGCCGTTGTCCAAGTTTGCCCAGCTGCCGGGGACAGAGGTGGGAGGGAGCCTCGGTCTTTGGGCTCATCTTTTTCTAGCAGAGCTTCTTAACCTTTCCTGGGGAAGAACTCTTGAAGTCGTGTGTTTACTGTTAAAATTCATGTGACATTTGCAGTCTATCTCTATCTTGACTCTAATCCAAAAGCATGTTTTACATCCCAGGCCACTTGAGACCCCACCTGCAAAAACACCCTACTTCTCCTGCAGCTTCCTATGCCCTCTACGCCGCCTACGCCACCCAGTTCTCCAGGCTGAGCCAGCCCTCCTCAGCTACTAGAGGCTCAGGAGAATCAGATTGGGGTCAGGGGGTGTCTGGGGTTCCAGCTGCCAGCAGAGACGTGGAATTCATCCTTGAACACCGTAGACCATGTACTGGGCTCTGATGGCTCCATTTTATTGATGGAGAGACTGAGGCACAAGAGGGAAACTGAGCTGCCCAGAGGCAGGTAGAGAGGGGGTGGCTGAACCCAAGCCACTCCGGGGTCTCCTCACGCCAGTCCAAGAGTCTGTCCTCTGAAGAGTCCCATGTACAGAGGCTGCACTCCCCATCTCCCAGGCTGAGTCAGAGCCTTACTGTGCTGACCAGAGGTGACAGTTGTGGGCTCCATTCTCCAGGAACTCCCAGGTCAGGAATGAGAGGGAGAGGAGGGAGCAAGTCCAGCTCCCAGGCTCTGCTGTGTGACCGTGAGCAGTGGCCGCGTCTCTCTAAGACCAGGTCCTATCCACTCTGACTCCTGTATAAGGTAAGGACCAGGGGACATGGGCAGGTGGGCACCCATCACAGTAACTGCATACAGGGAAACTGATGACCACCACCCTACACAGGTCATGCACTATTTTTGTTACGGATTTGATTTTGGTCCTCATAATCTGTCTGGGAGGCAGACTGGTCGGCGAGGCCCTGGACACAGATTCAGAGCAGGGCAAGGCTCCAGGCATGTGCGAGCCCCACCTTGAGGGAAGGGCGGGCTGGGGTCTGGCCAGCCGAGGGGCTGCAGGGGTGTCTCCATCACCAGGCAGGCAGGAAACGCTGCACTGGGCTTCTCCTGCTGGGCCAGGCAGTCAAGGAGCCAGCAAAGATGTCCAGATGACCCAACGTCTAACCTGGTATGGTGGCCACCATCCTGTCCTCTGCTGCTAGCAGCCCACAGGGAGGATCGTGATTCCTCATCACACGTGGGGAAACCAAGAGAAGTTAAGTAACTGCAATCCTAACCCTAACCCTACCCTAACCCCTACCCCTAACCATAATCCTAACCCATAACCCCTAACCCTAACCCCTAACCTTACTCCTACCCCTACCCCTAGCCCTTACCCCTACCCCTACTCCTACCCCTAACTCAAACCCCTACCCTAACCCTAACCCTAACCCTAACACCTACCCCTAAACTTAACCCTTACCCCTACCCCTACCCCTAACCCCTAACCCCTAACTCTAACCCTAATCCCTAACCCCTAACCCCTAACTCTAACCCTCACCCTAACCCCTAACCCTAACCCATATCTGTTCTCTGGCTTCCAGCCTCCTCTGGTGCCCAGGGGCTCAGTCTAAAATCTACCACTGTTAAAATGTGGTCAGCGGTGGGTGAAGCCTCACAGGATGTGAAGATGGGGAGGGGTGAAGGCGGCTGCCATGACTAGAGGAACAGGGTGGCCAGTGCCTGGCACACAGTGGGCTGGAGTGATACATCTCTAACAACCTGACACTCCAATGTCCCTTCAGCCATTGAAGACACCCTCAGGCCTTGAAAATGATTTAAATGCTTGGTTGTGTCTAGCCACTCCCACAGGCTACCAGGCAGGGCTGAGGAGAGACAGGGAGGAGGAGAAATCATGTCCCTAGGACATGGCTGGGGTTCTGGACGATGCGCCAGGGTGGCCCAGTCTCTGTAGGCAGCCCAGGGTCCCTGGAGGTGCCAGCCTCTCTCAGGCCGCCCTGTGTGCTGTGCCCAGCTGGGCTTCTCTCTGCACTCCTAAATGGCCCACCTCTTCTTCCCCAGGACAGCGGGCTCTCCCAGCCCTGTCCCCCCTCTCTCCTCAGCCACTGCTCCTGAACCTCACCATCCCTGTTGCCCAGGGTACCAGATGTGGCCACTGCATCACCCTCCTGTCTGACCTGCCCACCTGCCAGGGCCCACCTCCGCCCACCTCCTCCAGCAAGCCTCTCAACAGCCTCCCTGACCCTGGTGGTTAGAGTCAGAGGTGGAGTGTCCCCGAGGCCAGCCCCACCTGGGTCCCGTCTAGGCGTCCCCAGCTCCACCGTGGGGTAGCAGCAACTTAAAGGCAACCCAAGCTGGAGCACATGGGCCAGAGGCTGGGTTTCCATTGTGTGTGTGAAGGGCCGGAGCAGGTGCCTCGCCTGGCCAATGAGGGAGGGAAGTGAGTCCCTGCAGCGGGGCCTCAGGCTGGACTCTGCGAAGGACTTACTTTTTCTGTGCAGTCTAAAGTAAGGACTATGGTGCCCTGGGCTTGGGCTGGGGGGAGGGTTGGTGTGGAGACGGTTCCTGGACAGAGTGGAGAGAGCAGAACCGAGTCACAGCAGTGACAGGAGGGCCCTGGAGCTGGCAGGCCACCCCCACCCCAGCCAGGCCACCTCCCACCCCCAGGCAGCCCAGCGGGTGGGAGAGCTCAGCAGGAAGCTGGGCAGCAGAGCTCGCCCCGCAGGGCGGCTGGGAGGCAGCACAAGGTGAGGGCGTGGCCGAAGGCGTGGCCAGGAGGGGCAGGGGCGTGGCCGATTGGCGGGGTGGGCGTGGCCGATGGGCGTGGCACTCAGGACCTCACTCCTGCAGAAGAGCACTAGGGCTGTGGGTGAGTAAGTGGAACTCCACCTGCTCCACACACGTCTGTGAGATCACGGGCCAGTCACCTCACGGCTCTGAGCTGGGGATGGGGTCAGAAGACCTCCCAGGACCACAGTGTGAAGTGATTAACCTGAGACTCACAGCACGCCTGGCCAGTGACCAACAAACAGGCTCCCCGACGACCCTGGCCAGGACACCCCGGCGATCCCAGGCGCGGCCTCTGCTCTGATGCCTCCTGGCGGTGTAACCCCGGACAACCCTTCTTCTCAGCCCATTTCCTTCTCTGCAAAATGGGGTAACGTCAGCTTCTCCCTCTGAGGACTCTGAGATCCTCAGAGGGTCCTCCACCCCAGGCAGGGGCATCACCCGGGCTGGGGGTGTGCAGGGGCTTTTCAGATGGAAAACAGGGTCTTACAGGAGGTTTAACATTCCAATGACAATTGTCATTGGCTCAGGTGTCCCTTCCAGAATCCCACATGGAAGTCCCTGGCCTTGACAGCTCCAGGTCTCCCAATCCACTTTATGGACACCCTGGGGAAGGTCCGGCCTGAGCTCTGACTGCGGCAATGGATTATTCGTGTTCATGAAAATTGTCCCCTTACCTTGCCAGACCCACTGAAAACCTCATTTTCTTCCAGCTGGCTGATGGTGGGGGGGCACGACACCGCCCACCACCAACCAGCATCTCCTTCCCTGTCCCTTTAGCAGCACACAAGTGCTCCCCCCCCCACCACCGCGATTTGCCGGAATGCAGCGCTTTCTTTCAAGCTGCTGGATTCTGAGAGTGGAGTTTGCTCTCCTAGCTGACACCTCTTCCTCCTTCCTTTCTTTTAAATGAGAGTGCCTCTCGTTCATTCTTGCGGACGATATGTTAAGGGAGATGAATCTAGAAAAGTCATGAACTCCCGAAACGATAGAGCTCTTTAAAAAGAATTCATTTGTGGCATGAAATCCTCCAAGTGAGAGCACGTTCACCGCAGGGTCATTACCGTGCGGCTGAATTGTTCTGCTTTGAATTGTGTCATGGATCTGCCGGCGGGGAGGGCTCCTCCTGTCCTCGCACACTGGGTGCTCAGGGAAGCAGGCGGGTGGCCCTGCTGGGCTCAGCCCCTGGGCCCCAAAAAGCATTTGAGTCATCCCACCTGCACCCTCTCACCCGGGTGAGGGGAGGATGCAGGAGCCTCTGTTGCTCCGAGGTCCCCATTATCTTGAGAGCTTTCTCTGGTCAACTCTGTCCTTAATAGGGTGACCACCCACCTCTAGTCACCCAGGGTGGAGGGGGGTCCTGGTAGGGGGCACTTCCAGTGCTGAGCCCGGAGAAGTCAGAGCAACTGGGACCAGCTGGTCACCCTGAACCTGGGGCTCCTGTCACCCTCACTATAGAGCCCGGACTACGAGGAGAGGCAGGAGAAGTCCTTGCCCCACGTGCCACCATGCTGTGCCCTGGGGGACCAGCCCATGCTTCCCACTCCTGGGGGATGGACTCTGTCTGCACGCATCTCAGGGGTGACTCTAAGCTAAGCAGTGTGGCTGGAGAAGCCTGGTCTGTGGGGTACCGTCCCCTTCCTGCCCTGTCTCCATTATTCCTCATGACAGTGTGAGGTGACAACACAGAGGATCAGAGAGGTGCAGGCACCTATCCCAGGTCACACAACATAAATGCCCCATCCTGTGGCTCCCGACCAGAGGGCCCTCTCTGAAGTCAGAGGAATGTCAAGAGCTCAGCAAACCACAGGGCCAGAGGCAGGACTGGCAGGGGCCAGGTGGTCCCGGGGGTGAGGTCCTAGACACTGCGGCCTCCGTCTGCCCCTCCAGGGTCCAACATGGGACTGGTCCTGAGTGTACACTTGATGAAGGAGCCGCATGTGGGAAACCCTCCCTGTCCAGCCTCTCTCAGCCCCTTCACTGTCCTCCACTGTGTCCACTCCTGGCCCCTTGGGGCTTGATGAGCACCAAGTACTGCCCCCTTCCACCCAGCTGCTCTCTGTCCATGGGACCAGCACCGGAAGGGCCTGGTGTGCACTTAGAGCTCACTACGTCCTCGTCCACCACCATCCTAGGCTGGGGATATGGCACTGAGCAGGACACATGCAACGTCCTCAGGAGCAGGCCCTGAATCCCGGGAGGCAGACCCCAGACCTGGGGGAGGTGAGGTCCAGGGCCTGTGGCCAGAAAGAGCCAGGTCCAGCCTCCCAGCAGCCTCCAATCCTCGTGGTCCCCAGGTCCTCCCATGGCCCAGGGGAACCTGTACTAAAGCACATCACATTGCCCTCAGCTCCCAGCCTCCATGGCTTCCCATCCCTGGTACAGGCCCTAGACCCCTCCCCAGCTGCCCCCAGCTGCCCCTTACCTTGGCCGGCCCCACCCTCCACAGGACTCCAGCCACCCCAACCACCCACCGTTCCTCACACATACTCACTGCTCCAGCCTTGGGCCTCAGCTAAGCTCTGCCAGCCACACAGAGCCCCAGACATCAGCCAGACACAAGGCCACACCTCCACAAGGCTGAGCACCTGGCGTGTCCCTGGCTGATGCTCCGGTCTCTGTGGGGCTGGTATGTACCCAGTTGATGTCAGGCCTCTGTGACCTGAGGGCACCCAGCACCTGGGCAGTGCTTCCAGTGGGGGGACCCAGCCTGCTGTGGGCTGCTGAGGATGGCTCTGGGCAGAGTGGGGGTGGGCTGCAGGGGCAAGCTGGAGGGCGGGGAGGCTGGTCAAGGTGTGGAAGGGGTCCAGGGAGGGCCCAGATGACCCAGTGGGCCCCAGGTCAGCTGGGAGAAGCAGCCAGGCCAGGGGCTTGACGTGGAAATGTCTGCGCTACAGGAGGGACCTTTACCGCCCCCCGGCCACCAGAAGCACTGGCCAGGAGGAGCTGTGCTGGGTGGTGGGGCCAGGGGCTGAGGGATCCGAGCTGGGATGGAGAGAGGGTCACCAGGAGGTGAGGAGGGAACATTCTGCCGTCCACACAGGGAAACTGAACAGGACTAGAGCAGTTCCCACCCCCAAAATATCAAAGGGGGAGCATATTTGTTTCCATGGTGCTTTTCGGGAGACCTCGGGACTGTTTATCCACTGGAAAATCATGAGGGAAAAAATACCCCCTGCCCAGGCGGCCACTTCATCCCCAGACATTAAACAACAGAGAGCAGCAAGCTTGCAGCCCCAGCTTGTTGAACCTAAAGTTCTGCCTCATTCCTGGGGCTGGAGGCTGGGTCTCTCGTTAAATGCGAACAGACTTGCAGAAATCATCTTTCATGCACACATTTTCATTCATTCAACAAATATTTATTGAGTTCTTGCTCTAACCAGGCGGTACTTGGAGTCTGGGAAGAGGGAGATTAATTAAGATTTGTCCAGGGCCAGGCCTCCAGGACTGCTGAGCCCTGGGGGTGCCGTGGGGAAGGCTGACCCAGGAGGCTGGACTTGGTGGAAGGATGAGGGGCCGTGGGGACCCTGGCCAAGGGGAAGCCTGAGCTTGGGTCTCAGGGGTGAGTGGCAGGAGCCGGTCTCCACAGCTTGGCTCAGCCGAGCCAGCAACTCCTGGTATGTTAAGCCAATCTGCGATCCCTGTCATCTGGAAAGGTCCTCGTTGTCCAGGGCATTTCTAGAAGGCAGACTTCATTAGACTGGAACAGCAGCTACGATCAACTGTTCTCCTGTGGACCACCCTCCATCCATGGCCCTCAAAAAGGATCAAGATCTTTCCCTGGAAAACGTCCCCTGCCCCACCCTGGCCTGGAGGCTGGGGAGCGAGTCCTGGTGAGCAGGAGCCCTGGGTTCTGCCCCCATTCCACTGCCACCCAGCGGTGTGCCTCGGTGTGCCTCGGGCTGAGTCACACCAACTCTGGGGGCCTGGTTTTGTGATTCATCCACCACAGGCTGTGAGCTAGGCCCTGGCACCCAGGACTGGCCTGGCTCTGAGCAGCAGGGCTGTTTGGTGACCATGTGGGAGCGGCATTTCCCACTCTCACCTCCCAAGACCAAGGCCAGGTGCCATGCTGATTGACAGCTGCAGTTGTGCCCATCCCCGGGAGGGGGCTTAACAGGAAGGGAGGCTCCTGGCCGAGGCCCAGCATACAGCCTCCAGCTCTCGGTGGCTCCCTGGGCTGCAACTAGACTGTGGGGTGAGAAAAATCCCCCAGAGTCCCCAGTGACCCACTTCCGCCAGCCACAGCCCTTTGCCGTCATTCCGACACCTCCAGTAGATCCATTCACGTTATTGACCCATCCAATGGACTCACCCACCCAGAGCTCCACTGATCCGGTCATTGTCTAAGGACCCACCTCTGAGCCTCCAGCAGGGAGGACCGAGCTCTCAACACCTGAGCTTGGCGGAGAGGGAGGGAGGACCACATTGCAGATGCATTTCATCACAGGAGGCCTCACCCAGAGCTGGTCCTCACCCAGGGCGGGGCCCAGCGTCACCTGCTGACAGTGAGCACCTGGACTCCCGGGCCACAGTCAAGGTGACCAGCGTTGCTGAGTCTCAGGCTCCTCCCAGGGTCTTGTGGAACCAGCCCTTGGACCTGTTCCATAAGGAATCCGACTCTCCGGGGGTGGGCTCAGCACTCACATGTTAGGAAGCCCCCGGGTGACTGAGTCAATGGGCAGACCCCTGATGTTACCCGGGAACTCGTGTCCAGAGACCCTGGTAAAGAGGCTGAGACCCCAGACACACGCACACCAGAACAGCTCACGACCTGTGCCCAGCACTCAGCCTGAAGAACTCCTGCAGCCTCAGCTCCTCGGTCCTCAGGGACTCACAGTGAGGGGCCTCTCACCACCCTGTCACATGGATGAGGACACGGAGGCTCTCAGAGGAAAGGAACTGGCCTGGCGAACCGGGGGGCAGATTCACGCTAGGCCTGGGGGCTTCTGCCTCCCCCACACTCAGCAAACAGCCTTCGCCCCTCTTTCCCCGCCATTCCCAAGTGGCAATTCAAGTTTCAAAAGGACCAAGTGACCTAGATTTTTACATGGATGAGCAGCTTCTTCTCAAGTTCCCCCTGAGCAGTCGCACCCTGAGGGAGGGATTTACAAGCCCTGACTGTGTACATAATAGGCTGTCACAGGTGGTGACAGGTCCATGCCATGACCCAGCTGTCAGAAACTCAGGAGGAAACACCCAGGACAAACATCCAGCTGACATTTTACCCCCATTAGAAAATGGGGGTGTCCCTGAGTTCCTTGTCCCCACACAGCACTGTGGCAGGGAGGGGCCAGCTCAGAGGGGCCAGTTCTGGCTGCTGGGCAGGAGAAACCCTTCCTGGGTGGGTTGGATGGGAAGCCTGGGGATCCACACCCAGGGCACAGGAAGGGCACAGGAAGGGCACAGCACATGACCTAAGCCCAGACATGCAGCCTTCTGGCTCTGAAAACAAGATCCCTGGTTAATTTCCCGTCCAGCCCATCAGGAGTCTGCGGAAAGTGCCCTCAGCCCTGGTCACTATACTCAAGCTTGGGTCGTTCTGCCCCCAGTGAGTCAGACAGAAGGGCAGGGGAGGACCCGTGAGGCAGAGAGAAGGGAAGGAGCCAAGCACACATTTTATCAGGAGCTCATTCCAGTGACGACACTGATCTACTGGTGAGGGCAGAGTGACCTAATCACTTTCTCCTCCTCCTCCTCCTCCTCCTCCTCCTCCTCCCCCCCTCCTTCTCCTCTTCTTCCTCTTCCTCTTCCTCCCCTTCCCCTTCCCCTCCTTCTCCTTCTCCTTCTCCTTCTTCTTCTTCCAGGGATTTAACCCACAGATGCTCTACTACTAAACCACATCCCCAGTCCTTTTAATTTTTATATTTTGAGATAGAGTCTTACTATATTGTGTAAGGCCAGGCTTAGTTGCTGAGACTGGCCTCAAACTTGCCATCCTCCTGCCTCAGCCTCCTGAGTCACTGAGATCACAATCATGAGCCACCGCATGTGGCTCCTAATCATTTCTTAAGGGTCCCACCTACCAAGGCTATTGCCCTGGGGATCATGTTTCCAGCACGTGAGCTCTGGGGGACGTAGTCAAACAATCGCATTGGCCAGCAGCTCTGAGCAGTGGTCAAGGGCTTGGCCTCGGGCACAGCTGGGCAGGAATCCAGGCTCCGCGACTTGTCCCCTGCAGGATTTGGGGGATGGTATTCCTCCTGCTGCAGCTCACTTGGTATTGAAAGCCCGCCCCAGTGAGAGCCCCAGGTGGCCCCACACAGCCAGTGCCCCAAGGCTGTGGAGCCCCTCTCCAGCTGGCCAACAGCCACCCTCATTTCTCACCCACATGACGGTTCTTGCTTGTGGTTCTTCCCTTAACGTCCTTCCTGACTGGTTTTCTGGCATGAACTCTTGCCTTCAGCTTCTCCTCCCCATAATTATAATTGTCACCAGTCAATGAACTTGTGACTGTGATCTCCATTAATATAACTGATCTTGGGCCGACATAAACAGCTCCTGCTCTTAGGAGCACGAGGAGAGCAGGGAAATGCCATCTGTCATTGGTGCAAACAGGAGTAGTCCTTCCGCTCCTCTCCACCAACAAGCCCCTCCGTCCTCCTGGCCCCCAGTCCACAGGGCAGATCCAGCCACCCCCTGCCCCTGCCGAAGCACGTCACTCTAGGCTGGCAGCAACCACCCCTCACTCCTGCTTGGCCACAGCCACTCTTTGAGCCAGTTCACCCTGCACCATCCAGGGGAGACTCTAAAGTGGCCACCTAACCACGCACCAGGACCCAGCCACCTGATCAGCCCAGCAGAGGGGAGCACTCAGAAAGCAAGTCAGCGAAGCAACTTCATTGCTCACAAATAGGCAGCAAGGGACAAGAGAAGCCAATGGCCAGGCACGGTGGGGCAAGCCTGTGATCCCAGTGGCTCCGAAGGCTGAGGCAGGAGGATCTCGAGTGCAAAGCCAGCCTCAGCAAAAGCGAGGCGCTAAGCAACTCAGTGAGACCCTGTCTCTAAATGAAATACAAAATAGGGCTGGGGGTGTGGCTCAGTGGGTGAGTGCCCCTGAGTTCAATTCCTGGTACCCGCTCCCCAAAAAAGAAGCCTATGGAGGTGAGCTGGTCCCTCAACGCTCGCTCGGGAGAGCTGCCCTTGGGGAATGGGGTGTCCTCTGTATGTGTCACCTGCACCAGCTGAGTAGACCATGCCATTGCTGCAGGCACAGGAACAGACCCCTGTGGTTCCAGCCAGTTCCCCTCCTTGCCTCGGGGTGCTGTGGAGCCACAGTTCACAGTTACTCTGAGAACCACAACTGAGACCCAAGGAACAATCCCCAATTTAAGGGGAAGAAACCCAGGGTCTCCAGACTTGTAACCCACCCTCCACCTCCAGTGCTACCTGGCTGGAGAAGACACTGGGTTTCTCGTTCCCTCCCAGCAGCCCGGAGGGGCCCAGCCCTGTCCTCACCCACATGCAGGTGATGATACCTCTTCTCCTGTTTACTTTACACACATGCCAAGGAGCAGGTCTGGGCCCCTCGGGATCGACACAGCATCCTGGAAAGTAGAGCATCCTAATCGGGAAAACTGAGGCCCGAAGCATCACAGCTTTTTGGAACTAAGAATCCCTTTAAAAATCAACGTCTTCATTTCACAGATAGAGAAACTGAGGCCCAGAGAATCGAGTAGATTGGCCCAGGAGCAACAGGGAATGAAGGACGGGGCCAGCCTCAGGTTCCAGCACCCCTGACTCCCAGACCTGCACGACCCTGGGTCGTCCAGGAGGTGGTGGGTGGAGTTCAGCCTGCTCCACACAGCCCCCAGGGAGGGGGCGGCGCTAGCTGGATTCAGGCTTAGAGCCGCGGTGGCTCGGGGTACCATCTGGAGCACCCTCTCCTTTGCAGACCCACTTCCCACCTATAAATGACCTTTCCCAGAACCAGGGTGCCGAGTCTGACTCCCCTGAAAACTGGGTGTGGTAAAGCGCCTGTTCCCCTGGGTTTCGAGGGGGGCCTGGTCTGCGGGGATCCTTGGCCGGCGGCGGCTGCTCCCCTTCCCCAGCCAAATTGCCTTTCCTCTTGCTGGACACTGGGCCCAACGCTCAGGCGACATAAGCACATTTGTAGGAATTGCCGTTCCCTGGGGCCAGAAGCAGGGATGGTGGTTCCCAGTGCTTCCTAGCGAGCTCCGGAGTCCAGCTGGGACGAATCCCTCCCTCCAAAGCGACACCTGCTGGAAGGCAGCCTTGAATTATGTCACATTATGGCACATTTGACTCCACTCTGTAACCTTTATGTAGCCAGAGTTGAAGTCTCCCACGGAGAGGCCAGTGGATACCTGTTGTCTGGGCCGTCTTGAGGGGTGGGGGCGTCTCTCCCACACCTACTTGGCCCCCCGGGACTGGACAGAGCCACTCCTCTCTCTGTGCTCCAGGGCACCTTGTCCAAGAGGCCACCGCCTGACACATCTCACACACAGCATCTGGAATCCAACACCTGGCCCCCGGTTAGCCATGGGCCTCGTGTGGAGATCTAAAGTAGTCAAACTGAAGAGGGATTTCAGTATCTACAAGAACAGGGAAAGATAAGGATACACCTTCTTCAGGCATGGCTGGATCCAGGGGCTCAGATTGGAGTCTTGATGTTTCTTTATTGAGCTTCCCTCCGGATGTGACGGGGAGTTGAGGGTGGAGGTTCCTCTCCCTCTGCCGCTGACGCTCCTCCTGCGGCCGTCAAGATCGGGGAAGCAGGAGTCATGGGCATCAGCAGTTCCAAATGCGCATGATCCCAGCTGGGACTTCATAGGGAAGAAAGAGCTGCTCAATCCCAGAGGATTCCCAGTGGCCCAGTTTGGGCTGCAGGACCATTTCTTGGGCCAATCAATCTCCAAAGGGTCAACACTGTGATTGGTCTGGCTGGGCCTTAGACTGACCCTAAGGAGAGGAGACAAGCTGGGGACTGTGCTTAGTGACACTGTCTGAATCTCAGTGTCTGGGAGTGCGGGAGGCTCCGCTCCTGAAGCAGGGTGGGAGACCCACAGGTGTGGATTACGGTCGGTATGGTTAAGGCCACTTTACAAAGGAGGAAAGGCGTCTTGGAGAAGTAGGTGCCCCCAGCAGGGCAGTGTGCGCAGATGGGAAAGTCGGAACCCTTCACTTACCGCCAGGCTCCCGTGAGTCCCAGGGACCCGGGCTTCTGCAGGAGCCTTCATCAACCCCTGCACCTGAGTTCCCACAGGTTTAAACCCTAACCCTAGCCCAGGCTCTCCAGCCCCTGATGGCCCCAGGGTGCACACGGCTCCTCTTCCTGGTGGACAGGATCTGAAGTGCCTTCTCCCTCCAGAGTGGCCCCTGGTGCATCAAAGGGGACGGAGACCAGGTCGTGTTCTACGGGTGACGTTAGCCTGGGGAGGCAGCCTGAGGCGTGAGCGGTGTGACAGGGAGCACATCCTGGGGAAAGGGCACCTTGCAGGTGACTCAGACGCAACCACGTCCCCCCATCTGCCCAGTTCATCTAAAGGACCCTGCAGCGCATGTCACCCCTGAGCCTCGGCCCAGATCCCTTCATCTCAGGTGAGAAGAGCCTGAGAGGGAAGACCTGTTCAAGGCCCACGAGGAGGTTCAAGGGAAGCAAGAACCGCGGAGAGGGCACCGGTCAGGTGCCGGCACCACGGAGGGCGCCACGGAGGGGCACCTTCTCTTCATTTAACTTGGACCCAGGGCCAGGTCTTGCCGCCCTGGGTGCCTGCCCGCTGCCTTCTCTCTGGCCCTGAGCGGGTCCTTCTGCAAACAGGACATGTCTGTGGCCCCCGTTCCACTGACAGGGAAGGGAGACCCCGTCTCCTGGCCTCATGGCCAGGAAGGACAGTCAAGTACAAATGCCGGATCCTGACCCACTGTGGGGCCGTTTGTCCAGCTGCCTCTGCTCTCCCTGGATGGCCCCGTCCAGGGGGACCCTCTGGAGCCTGCAGCTGCATTTCCCGGCCCCTTCCCACGGGTTCTGTGGGCAGAGGAGCCAGCAGAGGAGCAGGGCGGGTCTCCCTCTGGCCTTGGCGCAGCGGGAGCTGCACGGCCTGTGGCCCTGGCAGCAGCAGGGACGTTGGCCACCTCAGGAGCAGCGGAGGTGGCCCTGTGTCCACCAGCATTGGCCGCGGGCACCACTCTTCTCCTCTCTTCCTCCAGCCCTGGGTGGTGCCGTTCCCCAGGGACCGACAGGAGCCACACGCCCGCCCTCCCCTCCCTCGGTCCCCTCAGCCCTTCCAACCCTTCATGGCCAGTGTCTGCTTCTGTCCCTCCTCTGCACTTGGATCTCCTGAGTGGTCCCCAAGAGGGGCAGCCCTGAGCAGCAGGAGTGTCCTCAGGAGACAGACCAAGGAAGACGCCGTTGGTGATAGCCTCAACGCAGTGGTGACCTCATCGTCACGGGAACCACGGGAACGAGACGCGGGGTGGGGGGCTCCCCACAATCCGTGACCGCCCGCGTCGTCAATTGAAGGCAGGCCTTGGGCACACCAAAGAACCGGGGCCGATGATGGCTTCCGACTGAGTTTCAGAAAGAAAATGACAAGCTCCAGGCTTTACACTCTTTAAACGCTCAGATCAAAGTATCCTCAGAGAACCAGAGATTCACGGGGGCCTAAAGAAATGTCCTGCCTTTGGTAGCGACAGAGAAGACACAGTGGGAAATCAGCTCCAAATGGAATCCAGCAACGCAGCCCGGCCCTGTGACAGGGCGGCAGTTACCAGGTCTGCTGAGCCCCAGATCCCACCCACGAAATCCACAGGGCATTGCCCCAAAACAAGGAGGCTCCTGAGAGCTCAGGCAAATCTGAGCCCCTGGAGCCCACAAATCCCCACCCCCAGCCCCCACACCCCTGCTCATCCCAGCAGCCTCTGGTCTGTGTTTGGGGAAATGAACTCGCCCTCCCCTGAGATCCTCATGACAGATGCGGAGGCCACGGTTCCGGCCGCACTTAGGTGTCCTGGGCAGGAGGCAGGATGAACTTGGGCATGACCGTGAGCGATCATTAACTGGCCCAGGGGGGTGGCTGCAGATGCACCTGCTATTCCAGATCTTTCCCCAGAGGTAAAAGTCATCACAGCTCTTGGAACTGCGGGCGACAATTATTGCTCTGGCAACTACCAAAAGGAGCTGCTTTAACTCAGCAGGCCCAGCAGGAGGCCCGTCCTCCCTGGGGCTGTGTCAGCTCCCCTGCTAGGACATAATCCAGGCTGGAGGCACTTGGCCACTTAGCATCACAAGCCACACTGCTGATCCGCCAGCAGACTGGACCTGATGACATCCTGCAGACTGGACCTGATGACATCCTGCAGACTGGACCTGATGACATCCTGCAGACTGGACCTGAGAGCAGGGGTGGTCTGAAGCTGAGAAGAAGGTGGGGCAGGTTCTGGGGTCTGACATTCTGGGGACTCCTGGATATCAGGGCCTTCCCATTAGAGGCATGGCCCTCCGCGGGCTTCCTGCATCTTGGAAGCAGCATAACCCGCACCTCCACCTTAGTGTGTGATGCTGCAAACAATTTTTACAGATTGCAAATCTGTAAAACTAATGATTCAGAGTGGAACCCAAGGCAAGAAAGGCCCTGCAGAAAGACCAGGCTGTGTGTTGGCCACTCTGCCCTGGGCCTCAGGCCCGAGCAGTTAATGATCCCCAGAGTGATGGACAGAGGTGCTAAACACCCCTGGGCCAGTCCCAGCAGCCCAGACCACAGGGTTCTGGAGCATATCTCTGCCCAATTCTGGAGATAAATATTCTCCCTGGGGCTTCAAGGGACCCCGAGACATGTGCTGTCCGTCAGGAGCAGGGTGTTACTGGACCCACTGAGCCATAAGCTGGGCGTGCATGGTGGTCACTGTCCCCAGTGGAAATGGTGAATGCGTGTTTGACGGCACCTGGAAGATGCTGAAGGTGGGAGCAGGTGGCCCCTCCTCCGAGTGCCCTGCCCACCCCTCCATCTCTGCTGTCCTCTCCTCTCAACTGCAGCGGCCTCCTGTGTGGTGCACTGGGGCCAGTCAGATGAAGAGGGACACTCAGCCCTAAGTTACAGACGGTCCAGCAGATGTTCTGGCCCCTTCTGGACGCGTGCAAAAGCCACTCGGCAGCCTGCAGGGCTGAGGGCTCCCGACACGGGACCCTGAGAGGAGCAGCGCACCAGGGGACACGTGGACCTCGTCCAGGCCCCCAGGAGCTGGTCACTTTGATGGCAATTGAGCCAGTCCACCCTCCAGGAGCTCCACAAGATCTCAAACAGCAACCAGATTTGGATGTTCAGCATCATCTCATTTAACTCTCATGTGGCGCATCTCGCGGGCCAGGCCACAGACCAGCACCTGCAGGGCTGACCCTCACTGCCCCTCCTGGCTCCCGGCTCAGGGGACTCAAGCACCCTGGGGAGGGGAGCTCCCAGGCCACAGGTTGGGCAGCACCCTGGGTGAGAACCGGGCGGCAGACGCCATCGAGAGCGGCTTCCACGGCTCCTCTCTGCCCAGGAGTCATCAGCCCTCAGGACACTGGGGACACAGCCAGGAGGCAGTGGTACAACTGAGGGTCCTCCTCCGTGGCAGGGGGTCTTCTATCTATGAAGAAACCCTCCAGGGGAGGAAGAAGTCACCACCCAGGAGTCACCCAGGCCCGGGGGACCCACCCGCCCAGCTTCCCCGGCAGAGCACCTAACGCGGGTGATTAATCCCTCCATGGTTTCCTTTATGCGCCTCAATAAACGTCTCCCTGAAACAGCAGCGTTCTATGTAATGCACAATTACCGTCTTATAAATCTAAGCTAAGTGCCCAGGGTTAAGTGTATGCAGGACACTTCATTAATAAAGTGCCACAATAACCATGGCAGCCTGTCACTCCAGAAGACTCTCACTTCCACAGGGTGCATTTCTGTGCTGTGTTTGGGGAGGCAGGAGGGAGCCAGGGTCCCTGGGCAGTTTGCCAGCTGCTGTAGGCAACCCCACATCATGGTGCCCTCCAGAGCTGCCTGGGCTTCCCCGTGTCTGGCCTCTTGGGACCTCTGGGTCAGCTTCCTGCCTGAGAAAAAGGCGGCCAGAGCAGCCAGTAGGTAGAGGAAACTTGGGCAAGAATCAAGAAGCCTGGGTAGGCCACTCATGGGCTGTGTGGCTTTGGACAAGTGGCTTGCCATCTCTGAGCCTCTGTTTCCTCCTCTGAATCATCAGAGAGGCGTTTGCAGCAGCCACAGGAGGCAGTTGTGGGGTGTGGGAAGGTGGGTCCGTGACATAGGAGCAGTGTGACTTTGGACAAGTGATGTGACCTCTTTAGCCTCAGTGTCTTCGTCCACATACACCAGGACAGCAACGGCACCCCCTCAGGGCACCGGGGAGCCTGAGCCGACGTCGTATGTGACAGGCTCACTCTAGGCCCCGTAGATGTCATCGCTTGTCATGCTCCCAGAATGGCCTGTCCTCCGTCGCCCTCAGGGGTCCTCACACACCACTTGGAGGACTCGGGGGGAAGCGTGGGAACAGAGACGCAGGGTGGGATGGGAGCAGTGGTCAGAGCTGGGGACGAGGTGAAAGGGGTCGAGGGCAGCCGTGCTGGGGTGCTTCCCCAGGGGACGGACGGTCTGGGCCTGGCCAAGCCCCGCTCTGTCCCTCTGAGATCAGACTGTAGGGAGCCCAGAGGCCACCTGCACAGTGGGCAGCCGGGAGCTCGGCTCTCAGCCCCTGAATTTCTACATGTGGCTGAGCTGAGTGGCCATCAGTGGCCAGACCAAGATCTGCACCAGGTCACCGCCCTCCCAGCTCCTGCAGAGGCACCTGCTGTGACTAGGCCTGCAGGCTGCCCCCACCAGGAGCCAGGAACCTTACGGAGCCTGAGGAACATGGGGCCTCAGGGGCCCAGGCCCCACCTGGCCAGCCCACCCTGCACCCCTCCCCCACCCTCCTGCACCCCACGTCCCCGGCCCACCCTGTACCCCACGTCCCCCACCCACCTGTACCCCACGTCCCCAGCCCACCCTGCACCGCCCCTGCCCACCCCCACATTCCCAGGCACAGACATGTCACTGGGCTCCGAGACTCTCACGGGGACACCTTCCTGGCTCCCTCTGTGACTGGCTAACGTGCTCACTCTCTTGTTACCTTTTATCACGTATCGATTTCCTTTGATTTATCTCGGCCATGTCTATTCTGGTCACTGAGTGGGAGAGGCGCAGCTTAGATTTTATAGCCATGAACAAGCACCACACTAATAGGGCCAGTCTGGGGTGCTGAGCATCACCCGCCACCCGCCTGCCGCGCTGGGCTGGGGGAGCCTGAGGAGGGGGGCTCTCGGCTGCCTCCCACGGAGGGGGCTCAGCGAGCTGGCCTCTGGGGCCACGGCACAAGGGGGCTGGGTCTGGACAAAGACAGGGATGAGCTTTCGGATGGCCAGAGGACGTCAGGTGGCTCTGAGGGGACACTCAGGGTCAAGTCTTAGGTGGGGGCCAAGGGCAAAGGAGCCTCAGCCGTGGTCACACAAGACAGTGGTCTCAGGAAGGGGACAGGAGGGCAGCAGAGGCCAGGCCCTCGGTGGCGGGGAGACTGGGCAGAGCTCTCCTGCACCAGAAACCCGGGTGACACCCGTCCAGCCTCCTCACACCCCGAGGAGCAGGCCCAGCTGCTGGACAGGGACTTGTCTCCAGGCTCAGCCAGGCAGGGTGCAGGGAGCTGGGGTCCCTCCTGAGGAGCCCAGGAGGCTGGTCTCTGAGGAGCCCCAGGGAGCAGAGTCATAGTGGACAAGATCACACTGGCCAGGGAGACCCAAGGCCACCCCCTGGGCCACCACTTACTGGACAGGGCTTTGGGTAAGGCTTCCACCTGGATCCTCCTGAGAGGGGAGAACAACCAGGCCTGTCCCGGGGCGCGGGCAGGGGCGGGCAGTGAGGCTGGTCATGAAGTAGGGCTCAAGGGGACGGCAGTGATGACGGTGACAATGGCCATGTGGATATAGTGGTGTCAGCAGAGGCTGGGAGCGTGCATGTCCCACGGCTGCGCGTGCCCTGTGCTTCTCGGCCGAGCCTCACTAACACTTCACATTAGAACATGGCACACCTGGGCACGTGCAGGCGCACGGAGAGGCACTAACTCATGATCCGCGGATTTAAATACCAATCTCCTCCCCAAAGTCACGTCACATCAACGTCCAGATTAGTGGCTGGCCCAGCATGCAGGCTGCAAGGCCTGGCCCAGCTCACACTAACCAACTATCCCCGGGTGACGGCTGAGGGGGAGGGAGGTGCAGGCAGGAGACGGGGAGTGCCACCTGACCCTCTGCCACCCAGGGGCACCCAGGGGCACTCCTGAGCTGCACCCGCCCAGGTGGCTCTGCTCACCCACATCTCTGTCCCCAGCATGGAGCTCAGGGCTGGACGGCTCCCCAGTGGGCTCGGCCCCTCCCTTCTCAGGTATATTTCTCAACAATGACCCTGGGAGGTGCTGGGAATGTGGTGACCTGAGGTAAGTGGGAACTGGCCCGGCAGCCCAGCTCTGTTCTGTCCCCTCCACCCGCCCGGCATGTCTTTCAACACTTGACCCCAGCAATCGTGTGACCCAGGTGACACCCGAGGATGGCTGCTCTCTGGGGGCCTCAGCCGGCAGGGGAAATCCCCTCCACCCCAGCGCCCTCCAGAGCCCTGGAGACCAGCTCCTGCTGTCCCCTGCTGCCCATCCGTGAGCAACCAGCCCGGAGGGGGAGAGCCACCTCCTACAAGGGGACAGAGAAGGGGCCTGCCGGGGACGGGAGGGGAGGAGAGCATCCCCCAGCGGCCTGTGCACAGCTGGGCCTCCTCTGCCGGGCATCTGGAGTCTCTGGAGGAAAGCCCGAGCCATCCTGGCCTCCCCAGAGGGGCTGGAGGGCAGCCTCCACCAGGGACAGGCTCCAAGGTCAGGCAGGGAGGGCAGACCCCAGGCCCCCCCCCCACCAGCTCAGCCAGCCCCTGACCTTGAAGAAACCACTCACCTCCCTGGGACTCAGTTTCTTCAATGTGACCTGCCACTCCCCCCCACCTGGCCCTCCAGGTGGTTCTGAAGACTGGGGGACCCCAGCACTCCATGTGCCCGGATCCAAAAACCACCTGTGACACCTGCTGAGTGCCAGGCTCTGCTGGGAGCACCCTGCGTAGGCTTAATCCTTGCCCCAGCCTTTGAGGGCTGCTATCATATCCCATTTCACAGATGAGAAACTGAGGCTCAGAGAGGTTAAGCAACTCACCCAGCATCACCAGCACAGGTGAAAATGGTGAAAGCAAGATTCACCATCGAGAAGTTGACTCCGAAATCTGTGAATTTCAACACTACGTTTAAACGCTTCCAGCAGCCATGGGGCGTGTCCTGTGCTGGTCACTGTCAGAACTGGCCCCTCCACCTGGCCCTGGCAGCAGGGAAACCAGGCGATACCTACAAGCCGTTGCTCCTATTGCGCCCTCTCCCTGGGACACCGTCCCCTGCCCTGGGCCTCCAGCAAACTCCTACCCAAGCTACAAAGCCCATGGGCACCGCACTCTGTGTGCACAGCCCCCGTCCCTGCACCCACGCACCCTGCACCCACGCACCCTGCACGGCTGCTCTTGGCAGGTGGCGGGCTGGGGCGACAGCAATCCTCACAGGCTCAACCCACAGCGCCGACTTCTTACCCCCCACTTCAGACAACCTCCCACTGGGACGGGCTTCAGTTTCCCAAGGCCACGGACCCGCTGGAGGGGAGACACCGGAGCTCCCCGGGCCACCGAGGCCACCTTGGGGTTCATGCAGCAGCCTGTGGAGGCTGCGAGTGGCCGCCCCACCGTGTCCGCTCTTCCTTCCTGCAGCTGTGAGCGCGGTCACATTCCGCGGTGTCCCAGACCCCGCCAGGGCCCTTCGTCCACAGTCACAGCAATTAAACCCACTTGATGTAAGAGCAGCGCCTGAGACTCAGGCAGCGGGTGATTAACTCAGCACAGCAGTGACATGGTTGAACGGAGTGACAGCAGCAGCTCCCGGGGGTCATGAGTCCCCTTCTCACCCTTGACCTGGAGGTGCCCAGATGCTGCCGGTTCTGATCGATTAGCAAAGCCTTGAAAATTGACAACCAGTTGAACCTGATGGGCCGAGAGAGCCGGGGAGCCTGCCCCAGGCCGAGGCTGTGAGCCCAGAGGCGCCTGCCGCTGGACACCTTGGGGGACATGGCCCCTCACGGCTCCCACGGGGCTGTACCCTCATCCCGCCTCCCCCACCCTCCTCCACCTCCCCCACCCTCCTCCACCTCCACACACACCCGTCCAGCAGGCCTGGCCCAGGCACAGCCCCGGCAAACGCTGGCATTTGCAGAGCTGTCTGTCCCCAGAGGTCTCCCTGAAGCCCAGGAGAGAAGCCAGGGACCCGGAGCCACCGCACCAGACAGTCGAGGGGCAGAACTGAGCTGTTGGAAGCTGGAGTCACCTCTGGCTTCAGGCCTGCACCCTTCCGGCCACCCAGCACAGTAGAACCCAGGCCCTTGGGCTCCTAGTTTGGATGATGTCCCCCTCCCAGGGCCAGGGTCACCTGAGACCCCAGAGACACCAGACTGTCTACACCTGACTCATAATTTCCTGAGACTTGGGCCCTCCTGGGACGCCCAGCCTCTCACACCGGAAGCTCTCTCTTTCCCTTTCTGGCCCCACAAGATCCACGAGGGCCACGTCTCACTGCGGGCCACAGTGCAAGGCGTGGGCAGGTCTTGGCTCCACAGGCCGAGGCACCAGGGTGGCACTGAGAGGCCTCTGGGGGTCGGGGCTGGGGCTCAGAGGCAGAGCGCTCGCCTGGCACGCATGAGGCCCTGGGTTCGATTCTCAGCACCTCATAAAATAAAATAAAGGTCTGTGTCCACCACAACTAAAAAAATAAATAAAATAAGTGTTTAAAAAAACAGGTCTTTGGCACGGAAATCAGGGTCTAGGGACCGGTCAGCCCCACTGAGGACCTTGGGCCCGCCCTTCCCCTCCTGGGCCTCAGCATCTCCACAGGTGAGTGGAGGGCTTCTACCTGCATGTCTCTGCTCCTAAAAATTCTCTGAGTCTCTCAGACGTTAGGAGTGATGATAAAAGTCATGATCATGTTGTTACTAAAACTAGATCACCATGGCGACGGCGATGGCGGTGGTCTGGGGGATGATGAGGATGGACAGGAGAAGGTGATTGACAGGGATGGAGAGGAGGAGGATGGAAAGGATGAGATGAAAAGGAGGGGGAGGGGGAGGGGGGAAGAAGGGGGAGGAGGAAGCGAAGGAGGGGGAGGGGGAGGGGAGCACCGCAGCCCCCACGCCCTCTCTCACTGCCCAGCACCTGGCAGAGGAGGAGCTTCCTCCCCCGCCTTCCAGAGGAGGAGAGTCACGTGTCCTGTCCCCCAGTTCCAGCCATGAAAGCGCTGGAGCTTGCCCACCTCAGGCTGGGGGTGCCCCGCTCACCTGGGAGCCCCAGGCCTGAGCCCTCTGCCCCCTGGAGGTTGGGCGGGGGTGGGGCTCCATGGAGGCCACTGAGAGGGACCCCTGCAGTGTGGCCTGCTGCTGCCCAGGGCCCATCTTTCTCAAATGCCCTTCATGACACTTCAGTTCTCGCCGGGGACCCAGATGGCAGACTGCCACGCCTGGGGGACTGTCCCCGTACCTTCCTACATCTGCAGGTCTATATAGGGAGGCCCAAACTGCATCGGGGCCCCAGACCCCGCAACACTGGGCCATATCCTGGGAGGCCAAAGGTGGCTCCCCGGAGGTCCCTCAGTCCAGAGATGCTGAGGACAGAGCAGGTGGCGAGACCCTGGTCGTTCGGCACGAAGGCTCAGAGGTGGACAGGAACCTGCTCTGTGGACTCCCCGCCCCATACTGTCCTCCAGCGCAGGCCGAGCGCCCTCTCTGCCCCAGATGCTGGGGCCTCCTCTACCCAGAGTCCGCTTGGGGACAGGTCCCAGCACAGCAGGTGACTTAGTAAACACAGACTTCCTCGGCCACCTGCAGCCTCTTGTGCAATAAGATCTCCAACGTGTTCTTCCAGTAGAACCGAAATCCTGCATCCTCTGACCAACACCTCCCCACCCCCAATCTGCATATCTATGATGATTAAGGATGAACACTGTTAATCTAGTAAGAGTAAGGACGTTCTCATGCTCACAAAGGTGACCCCCCGCGTCCCGGTGAACAACCCCACTCACGACCGCCCCTCTCTGTTGCCCTCTGGGGCCTACAGGCCACCTTTGCTTGATTGTCCAAGCAGGGCTCTCGTTGCCCCCGTAGCTGCCCCTTCCTCAGCTGTACCTGCTCAGGGTGCGACCCCACCTGCCCTGACTCCAGCCCAAGCCCTGAGGTCCCCTTGACGGCCCCTGTCCATTGTCCCCCACATCAGACCCTTCAGCCAGTTCTCAGATTCTCCCTCCAAAACTCGTCCTGCTCTGGCCACGCCCCTGCACCTCCAGCTGGGGGTGGGGGCTGGCCCTGGTCCCCCTCTGGCCTGGCCACCTGCTGCCCTGGCCGTCCTGCAGGCAGCTCAGCCCCGTGCCTCTGCTTAGTCTCACCCTCGCCCCTCACTAAACTCAAACAGCTCTGTCCCCAGCCCACGCCCCCTCCCACCTTCTGCCCCGTGCCCCTGAGTCCCCCTCCCAGGTCCTTCTCAGTGGCTGATGTCTCAGCTGATGTCACTCCAGCGCCTGCTCCCCACAGTCACTTTCCTTTAGGTGCTCTGGAATCGCAATCCTGCTGCACCGGCTGGGGTGTCCCCTGCTCCCGGCTCCTCCTTGACTCTCTGCCCTGCACTCTCCAGGGTCCAGCCTTAAGTCCACATCAGGGGCCACTCTTCCCTCTGCCTTCAAGCTGGGTTTGGTCAGCAGGGGCCCAGGGAAGGAAAGGCCAGGTGCTCACCCCGGGGTCCCACCCTGGGAGACCTAGACCCTGCTGGGCCCACCCCCAGGGCAGTTTCAGCCGCCCCGCCAGGCCCGGCCCCCGCCTTCCACACCTTCATACACAAGAGGATGGTGCCACTTTGTCCCTGCCAGGTCCCCAGCAGACACCGCCACCCTCCCACCTCCAGCTCATCACCTGCAGAACTTCTCACTCTCCCATGTTATTGCTGGTGATCCGTGTCCCCCACCCGCATATGAGCTCCATCAGAGGGCATTCACCACATGTGACGTCATTGTCAGCAGAGCAGACACGCTCACACCTCCACTCTGCGCTCAGACTGTGAGGAAGCCCCGCCGATCCTGCGAAAGTTCACCAGTGAATCACGCCGGCTTTTAAAGGCCTGAACGCGGCATTTCCCAAAGTGGGATCGGCCACGCTCATCTGGGAGGTGTCAGCAGTCGGCGACTCGAGCTCACAGATGACACTGCCCTGATTTTTCTCATCTCACTGAGCGTCTGTGACAATTTTATCCCGGCTGCCATGACATCAGGCTCCAACCCGACCCTGGGCCTTAGTCGGGCCTCTGAACCTCAACCACTGGCCCTTGCTGACCCCAGGAACCCGGCTCCAGGCCTGTGCTGCCCGGGGTCCGCCTCACCGTCCCAGCCCAGCCCTGGCCCTCCCCTCGGCTGCCCAACTAGCCCCGGAGCAGGGTCCTCTGAGCTAAAGCAGATAGATCAGCCCCAGGCAGGAGATCAAATCCTCATCTCTCATCTGTCACCAGCTCGTCACGTGACTTGGAGGAGAGGGCACCCCACTCCTGCCTCAGCTCCCCAACAGCCGGCTGTTCCTTCCGTCCCCAATCCCTTCCCCCCGACCAGGTCAGACTGCGCACTCCCCAGCCCCGCTCTGCCGAGGCCACCTTCAGAGTGAGCTGGCTCTGGTCCCAAGGACGGTCACCTCCTGTTGGCAGACGAGAGCAGAGTTAAGAGGGTAGCGTGGCTGTGACAGTGATCATGATCAGAGAGCAAAACAGCCTGCGGCCATCTCTGCTGCCCAGACCATGGGCTGGTGCCGTCCCCTGCCACCAAACTGCCTTCCTGGCCACGATGGAGCCTGAGACCGTGAAAATGTGTCCCCTCCCCTGATATGTGGGCTTTAGGATTAGCTAAACCAGAGGGATGACTGGAGTCCCGAGGTGACAGAGTCACAGGGGAGATGGACCAGAGGGAGCGGCCAGCCCCTGAGGTCGTGTTGTAGCGGCTGGCGGGCGCTCAGGCTGGCCGGGCGCTGCCGTGTCCTGAGTGCTCCATGTGGGGTGCTGCACCCGAGCCCCCCTCCGCCCCGGGAGAGGGCGCAGTCACCACCCCACACTATCTGGGCTTCGAGAGGCTACATCACCTTCCCAAAGACAGCGAGCTTATGACTACAAAAGGTCAAAGACAGGCCTGAGCCCCAGTCAAGGGCATGCTCCGCAGCACTGAGGATGTGTGGCACCCGGCATGGCCCTCCCTGTCCCCTTTGGATCAAACAACTGAGGACAGGGGTCCAATGCCATGAGGGTTGGGGTCTTGGAGGGGCCCCTGGTGTCACACTGGTACCCAGCCCACAGGGATCACCTGGTCCAGTGCTCGGGGCCGGAGGTGGGGTGTGCCACCGCTCCCCTCTCCACCAGACCCTGTCCTTCCTCCTGTTGATGTGCCCAGTGTCCAGGGACTGGACTGGCTGCCCCTGGGTGGGGCCGGCTCAGGGGAAGGACTGCTTTTCCCTGTCCCCATCCTGACTGAAGCAGCAGAGTTAGGGTCCGGGTGACGCACGGAGCAGTCGCACAAAGGACTTGGTACTGGGAAACAGGGACAGGACGTGGGGAAAGCTCTTCGAGGGCCACCTATGGGGGAGGCTGACCAGTGCACCCCGCCCACCGCCAGACCCGGGGTCACAGCAGCGGCTGCCATTCCATGAGCACCTGCTGTATGCAACTCCACTTGTTTAGTGCCTACTGTGTGCCAGGCACTACACCAGGTTACTTTCCATTGCTGTCACCAGCTCTCTCATGGCAACTCTGTTAGACTAAGGCCATTTATGTCTAGAGAGCTTTATTGATGCGCCGTTCACATACACTACGCATATTTACAGTGTGACTTTGACATGGACACACCCCTGAAATCATCGCCACGATCTACACAACGAACTTTCACAAGTGTCCTCATGTCCCTTATCAACAGCCCCCTTCCCGTCCCCAACCCCGTCATCCATGAGACCTGCTGTTGCTACAGACGGTTCCCATGTTGGCCAACAGCAAGCCCCGACTTATTTGGCTGTCACTCTGCACAGTTATCTCGAGGTTCCTTGGTGACACAGAAGGAGTCCCCTTCCTCTTACTGATGACTGGATCCCAATCTATGAAAGTGTCGCGGATCATCTTTAGGCCCTCCGTGCTGACGGCCAGGAGAATGTCCAGTTGGGGTGTTTTGCAAATAAAAGGGCCCCAGATGTTCGCGGACGGCTCTTTGTAGGGCGATGAGCTTTCACTTGTCTTGGTAAGTCCCTGGGCCTGCAGTTGCTACATCATCTGATCGGTGTGTGTTCAATTTTATAAGAAACTTTTCAAAAGTGGTTGTTCAGTTTTACATTCTCACCTGGTAGCACAGGAGAGCTCCGCCGCTCTGCATTCTTGCCACATACCCATGCCAATGGGTATGTGGTGGCATCTCTCTGCGGTTGTAGTTTATATCTCCCTCATGACTAAGGAAGTGGGGCACCTTTTCATTTATTCGTCCTCTATCTTCTTTGATGAAGTGCCTGTTCAGATCTTCTACCGTTTTCTATTGGGTTCTTTCTTTTCTTATTGAGTTTTGAGGACTCTTTACATATTCTGGGTAAAAGTCGTCACTAAGTAGATACTCTGTGAATATTTTCCTTCAGTCTGTGGCTGGTTTTTCTTTTTTTCTTTTTTTCATGCTCCCAATAGAGTCTTTCAAAGAGCAGAAGTTTTAATCTTGATGAAGTTCAATTTGTCATTTGGTTCTTTTATGTATCTTTCCTTGGGTGTCATATCAAAGAAAGCTTTGAATTCGGATTGCAAGTTTTGTTTCTGTTTTCTTTTTTTAATACTTTTTAGATGTTGATGGACCTTTATTTTATTGATTTATGTATATGTGGTGCTGAGAATCAACCCAGGGCCCCACACATGCTAGGCAAGTGCCCTGCCACGGAGCCACCACCCCTTGTTTCTGTTTTCTCAAAGTCACTTTGTGGTTTTGGTTTCACACTTAGCTCTATGATCCATTTCAGTGGGTTGTCTGTGCAGTGTCAGTGGTGGATCCTAGTGTCCCTCGGGTCTGTTGGCTTGGTGGCTGTTGTTCCCTCCTCCACTGAATTTCCCTCAAGCTACTGTCAAAAGTCAGGTGTCCATTTTTTTCTGATTTTGTTTATTTTTGTTGTTTAATTAATACATAGTAATTGTACATATTTGTGGTGAGCCGTGGGATATCTCAATATGTGCATTCAGGTGATGATCACATCAAAGCAATTAGCATCTCCACCACCTCCCATATTTGTCATTTCTTAGTGTTTAGAACACTCAAAATCCTCTTTTCCAACTATTTCAAAATCTATAGTGAATTATTGTTAACTATATTCACCCCGTGTGGTACCACAGAACATTAGTACTTAACTCATTCTACTATGATTTTGTGCATTAATAACCTCTCCTTATCCCTCTCCCCCCTACCCTTCCCAAACTCTGTTACCACAGTTCTGCTCTGTACCTCCATGAGATCGACATTCTTAGCTTCTTGCTTCCACCTATGAGTGAGAACGTGAATTGTTTTCCATGCCTCTATTATTTTACTTAACATAGCGTCCTCCAGGGTCATCCATATTATAAGTGAAAGGATGTCATTCTTTTTCATAGCTGAGTAATAGTCCACTGTGTATACCACATCTCTTTACCCGTTTACCCATTAGTGGACACTTAGGTTGATTCTGTAGCTTGGCTGTTGAGCTGTCCATATCTCAGTGGGCCTGTCTCGGAACACTTTTCTTTGTTCCACTGTCCTACTGGTCTGTATTCATGCCAATATCACATGATCTTGATTGCTGTAATGTCGTAAGTCCAAATCAGGTACTTTCTATCCTTCAAATCTGGGCTGCTTCTTCAAAGTTACTGTGATGTTATAGGTATTTGTGTAGGTATTTTTCATTTCTATGTGAATTTAGAATCTGCTTGTGAATTTCCACCAAAAAGAAAATAAAGTCCAGGTGGGATTTTGATTGGTTTTTGTAATAAAAATAGAGACTCCGTGTTTGATTTCGACCACTGACAGCTTTCAGATCTGGACTTCATCAGGTCCCCAGAGAAGCAAGTCCATGGCCTCCTCAGTCCCTTAGCACCTGCAGAACCTTCAAGCACTCAGGCCCTGTCCGGCATGGGCAGCACCACCCCAGCTCCACCCTCTGCTACAGTAAAAGCTGACGGTCACCCCCCTTGCTCATGCCACCCCAGAGCAGACCCAGCCACCACTCCGTGGGAAATTCTTCTGCTGTGGAAGTAATAGGCTTTATTTCATGTCCCTTTGTGCCATGTGTCATTTGTCTCAATATCTATAAACTTCTTTGGAGGACTGCCCGGAATCCAGGGTGGAAAGCTAAGTGCCTAAATAAAGCAAGACTTCATTGAATCCTGAGGTTGGAGGAGAAGCGACACCTTAGCAATATGGATCATTCTGACTCACAAACACAGTATTTTTCTCCATTTATTTAGGTCTTCAATTTCCCCTCGCAGCCTTTTGTAGCTGTGAGTGCTAGGTCTTTCCTGACTATGGTCAGGCATACCCCCAAGCATTTCATGTTTTCATACTACCCAAAATTATATCCTTTAGAATTTTTTTCAATTTGTTGCTAGTGTATGGAAATACATTTGATTTTGGTATGATGGTCTTACATCCTAAAAGCATGTTAAAAATTACTAACTCATCAGCATGCTATCGTGACACAGCCACATCAATGTTCATAGCAGCTCAATTCACAAGAGCTAAAGTGTGGGAGCAACCTAGATGCCCTTCGATAGATGAATGAATAAAGAAACTGTGGTATGTTTACACAATGGAATATTACTCAGCATTAAAAGAGAATAAAATCATGGCGTTTGCAGGTAAATGGATGGAGCTGAAGAATATCATGCTAAGTGACGTAAGCCAATCCAAAAAAACCAAAGGCCAAATGTTCCCTCTGATAAGTAGATGCTGATCCATAGTGGGGAGGGGGAAGGCATGGAAAAATTGAGGAACTTGGATGGAACAAATGGGAGGGAGGGTGGGGAGGGGAATAGGGGCAGGAAAGATGGTGGAATGAGAAGTACATCATCACCCTGGGTACATGTATGACTGCACATAGGGTGCAACACTATAACGTGTACACCCAGAGAAATGAAGAGTTTACTGCAATTGTGTACAATGAACCAAAATACATACTGTTGTCATATATACCTAATTAAAATAAATAAATACTTTTGCATATTTCATCATATTTTCTTCACAGCTTATCATCTGTAAATACAGTTTTATCTCTTCTTTTTCAATCTGAAATCTTTTATTTCTTTTTCTTGTCTCATTGAATGGGCTACAATCTCTAGGACAACACTGAATAGACACTGTGAGAGTGAACATCTGTGTTATCTTCCAAAGCTTAGAGGGCAGCATTAAGTTCATCTCAAAATAGGATGTTAGTTGTAGGTTAGTTGTAGTTGCCTTTTATCAGGTGAGAAAATACCTTTCTATCTTACTTTGCTGAGAGTTTTTATCAGAAATGGATGTAGATTTTGTCAAATGTATTTCTGAATCTGTTAAGATGACTATATGGTTCTTCTTTTTCAGTTTGTTAACAGGGTAAATTACATTGACAACTGATTAATTTGCAAATATGAAGCCAACCATGCATTCTCGATATAAACCCTACTTGGTCATAATTATATTATATATAATCCTTTTTAGGTATTTCCTCATTCAATATGCTGAATTTTTTTTGCATTTGAAATTTTGCTTTTGGCTTCATGATAGATTCTGGCCTGAAGTTTGCTTTATCAACAAAATCTGCTTCTGGTTTGGAGATTAGAACAATGCTGGCCCTAGAATCAGGATGTATTCCCTCCTTTTCCACCTACTGGAAGAATCTGTTTAAAGTTCACATTATTTTCGTCTTAAATATTTGATAGAATTCACCCGTGAAACCACCTGGGTTCCACACAGTGCTGGCTCAGAGACAGACGTGTGACCTAGCTGGCCCTCCAGAGACGGCCCATGCATTGTTGATGGAAGCGACCAAGAGGCTTCTTTTGGAGACTGCTGAACTGTTGAGGCTAAGAATGAGCTTCTGGGGGCCACCCTGAGGACAGGCTGTCTGTGGACAGGCCAACACGGGCGAATACGTACGAAGTGGAGGAAGAGAGTCACAGAGTGCTTGTGCTTGTCATCTGAAGTGGCCCCCAGAGGCCCACGTGGTAAAGCCTTGGTCCTCAGCTTGGCGCTACTGGACAGTGGTGAAGCCTTTAAGGGGTGGGGCCTAGTGGGAGGGTTTGGTCACTTGGTCCTTGAAGGTGATAGCGGGGGCTTCTCTCCTCCTTCCTCTCTTCGATTTCCAGTGTGGGCTGAACTGTGCGCTCCCCTGCCATGGGGGCCCAACGACCCTGGACAGAAATCTCCAAAACTATGAGCCAAACTAAACCTTTGCTCTCTCTGCCCTGCTTAAATCAGGCATTTGTCACAGTAGCAGCAAGATGACTAACACGGTGTCCTGAACACACTGACTGTGCGCCCCACAGGTCGGAGACCCTGGTCTGACTTGCTCCCTGCACGTGCCCAGTGCAGAGCCCTGCCAGCGCCCGTCCCCTGCCTGAGCCTGGACCCAGGCAGCCTGAAGCCAGCAGCTCCGGACCTGCAGCCCCACCTCCAATACCCCTCCCTCCTGCCTGAGCCAGTTTGAGTTGCATTTCAAGCACCAAAGACCCTGCCCCTGCCCCCTGGCCTCCATGGGGACACACATGCCTGTCACACATAGGCGCAAAGTAAATATTTGTGAAAAATAAAATAAATGAACCCCAAAACTCTTTCTCCTGACTTCTCAGTCTCCCTTTTCTCAGGAGCTGCAAAGAAAGGCTTGTTGGGACCACACACAGCAGAGTCCCACAGAGGAGACCCAGGGGACAGCAGAGGCCCACAAAGGAGACCCAGGGGACAGCAGAGGCCCACGGAGGAGACCCGGGGACGGACGTCTGCTTCCCCCACCACAGCAGCGGCTCCCTGTGCCTTTTGGTGGCCAACTGGGCTCAGGGAGCAGGGCTTCCGTGTGGGAGCAGCCCGGGGGCGATGTCCGAGATGGGCTGGGTCCTCGGGCTGAGCTCAGTGTGACTCTTCGGGCCAGAAGGTCCTGCGGACAAGGGCAGTCCCATTCCCCTGCACGGGGCCCAGCGTTGACAACACCCTGAAGGAGCCCAGCGGAGAAGTCCAGCTCCGGCTCTCCAGGCCACACTGGCTCCCACCTAGACCTGCCCCTGACCACCCAGGACCTTGGCAGCGGCTCTCATTACCAGCTTCCAGTGACGGAAGAAAGAGAGGAGGCAAAGGGGACGGCGACTTTCCCAGGATGAGCCACCGCGAGGACAGTGGGGTCGGGGCTAGGCCATCGCTGCACCCTGGGCTCTCACGGGAGGCGGGGGGGACCCTGGCATCTGCGACAGGAGCAGAGACCCCAGGCTCCTCGTGTTCTGCCGGCAGCTGGCGGCCTGAGCTCATGTCCCCCAATGTCTAGAAGGGCCAGCGCGCTGCAGAGAACATGAGGGAAGGTCTCCCAGGACAGGAGTTGGGCACAAAGACTTTGTCCCACCGTCCTCACTGGACACGGTGTTGACAATCATAGTGGCATCTGGGCATTCATCTGCTGACCTAGGAAAGGGTCAGATGCTGTCCCTGCCCAGAGGCCCTCATGACCCCTGAAGGGGACTGACCCAGAAACAAAGAAAAACTGCACAGCGGTAGATCCTGTCACCACCGCCCTCATCTTAGAGGGGGAAAGGGAGTCCCAGAGCAGTCGAGTGAACGGCATGTGCAAAGGCCCTGTGGATGGACAGCCGTCAGCACCCTGGAGGGTGCAGCTGGGGGCAGGGGGTGGATGGGAGTCCCTGAAATAAGGCTGGAAGGGGGCAGGCAGGGCCAGACTGTGGGCTTCAAGTGACGCACCAGGCACTACCATCTTTGTCCCAAGGATAGCAGGGTCCCATTCAAGTGTTTTAGGCAGAGTCCAAAATGCAGGAAGTAGAATCGATAGGATAACAGTCGTCCGTCTTTCCAGAAACTTCTTGAGGCCCGTGGCGTGAATCGTGGTGGAGGAAAGAGGGGGACTGTGAAGGCTGAAGGAAAGATGACCACCGAGGCCTGACGGGGGGACAATCACAACAGTGAGCGCCCGCGTCTGGGTGAGCTTCACGCATCCCTGGGCTGTCCCCAGGGTCCCAGGCAGGGGCCACATCTTCGTGTCTTCCCTTCCCAGGAAGCTCTAGATGCCTCCCTGGTCTCAGCCACCGCACGGCTCCCCGCAGAGGCTCCCAGAGGCTGAAGGCAGGAAGAAGGAATGTGGGCGGTGATGGGACCTTGCTTCAGAGCCTGGTGCAAACCCCAGGCAGAGAGAATATTGGCAATTAGTGGACGGTGGGAAGAAGGACATCAGAAAAGGCTCCGCATTAAAAACGTCACCCAGTGACCTGAGTTATTTTGCTTCATCAGGAACAAATTGCACTGTTCCTGGAGCAGATCTGAGAGGTTTCTGGGGCAGCAGTTTCTCACATGGCCGTTTCCTGCTGCACAGGGCACAGCCTGGACAGCGGCAGCCAGGACCAGACCCCAGCAGCCCAGCCCAGGGAAGAGCGAGGCAGCCCCGCTCCCCCAGCCCCTCAGGAGCCCCTCAGAAGGAGCATGGGGTCAGCCAGCCCTCCGCAGGGCCCCTCCCCCTGGACAGGACCCCCAGGGCCCCTGTGGAGGTGCCTGGGTCGGATGGAGCCCTGGTGTCCGGTGACTCGGGGTGCCCCGCTATGGCGTCCCCTGGGCGCTTTCTCCAATGCAGAAGACCAGGCCCATCCAGACCCTAATCGGATCTGGACACCCAGTCTCCCAGGTGATCCGTGCCCAGGGGACACTGTGAGGGACAGAAGGACACTCACCGACACGTCTCCAGGGAGGCAGGGAGACGCAGGCTTGAGACGGGCCTTGAACCCCCGACGCGCGACTTCCTCGACTGTAAAGCGGGACTATCCCACTCACCGAATGACCAAGCCAGGCCCTATCCTGGGCCCAGTGGAGTCAGACGGGGCCCCTGCTCCCATGCAGCTCCGCCCAGTGCACCTCGTGTCCCCAGCGTGGGGATGGGAGGATGGTGATGGAGCCTGGGACCCAGAGTCTGAGCACATGGAACCCCTGTGAGGGGATGGACAGCAGCAGAAACAGGCCCGGGGCTCCGAGGCGGGAGGCCGTGAGTGACCTCCTCTCCCTCACTCCCCCAGCCCTGAGAGTTGGTGCTGCTTCCTATTTTTGAAAGGAGAAAGCTGAGGCCCAGAGAGGTAAAGTGCATTGCCCAAGGGCACACAGCTTGCCCAGGAGGGCCCAGCTCAGATCCTAGCCCCATATTTTCCCCATGACCCCCGGCTGTGGTTCTGGACCCAGATGTGCCTTCTTCAGCCCTTGAATCAGCTTCCTGGGGGTCAGAAGGACCTTCCAGGCCATTCCACGAGACCTTGGCACTAGGACCCTTCAGGCCACCAAGCTCTTCCTCTTTCTGGACCCATCCCTCCTCCACAGAGTGGGGTGGAACCCTGCCCAGGGCCCTCAACCCTGGCCCCTCACCCCTCCTCTCTGGGACCTGGTTTCCTCCCCTGTAAAACAGGGACAAGGACAGCCCCATAGGTACTGGGAGCATGGCGGCTGTGGTGGGGTCTCTGCCTATCGCCCGGAGCAGGTGGCCCCTGTGTCCTCTCTGCAGGGCCCCCTCCCACCCTCCCACCCCGCCTGGGGCTCTTCTCCCAGGGCCCCCTCCAGCCTGGACTCCCCACATCTGGCCTCAGTCCCCCCCTCTTTGCCCACCCCCCGCATTCTCCTGGACGGTCACTGTTCTGTGGTTGCTCACTTCCTCACCTTGCTTGACTGCTCCCTGACCGTGCAGGAGCTCTGAGGACAGGGACCGGCGGGCCTCATTCACAGCTGGTCCCGTGCTCAACCTAGAGCCCGCCACCCAGGAGCCCGAGGACGGGGGCCCGGACTGGATGTCAGAGTGGGGAGAAAACCAGCGGTCCCGACCCCAGCACCCAGGGTTCCACCCAGGAGGCCTTGACTGCTCGTCCACTCTCCAGAAGGAAGCTCGGGGCCTCTGGGCTGGTGCTAGGGAGGGTCCAAGGCTGCCACCAAGCTGTCCCCCTCCCTGGCCACGTGCTTTCCAACTGGCTCCTGCCACCCCAGGCTCCTGGACTTCCAAGGGTCCCCTCTCCTCTCAGAGATGGCTGCCAGGATTAACTGATCTGCCGCAGGGTGACAAGGGCCACAGGCAGTCCTGCACCTGAGGACCAGAAGCCCAGGAGGAGGACAGAGCCGCCAGGTGCCCGGAAGGCACAGGCCTGTGGGCAGCCTCCTGTGGGGGGCAGCAGGGCGTGGACAAGGCGGCCTGGCCCCGCGGCTGAGCGTAGGAGGCGCCATGGGGTGGGGAGGCTCTGGCACGGGGCGCCCCCAGGCTTAGGGCAGGGGCTGGGGAGGGTGACAAGCATTCGGATGCACCCCTGTGCAGAGGCCCACCTGGCTCAGCCCCAGGGGACCAGCCGGACTGCGGCCCTGAGGCCTCACCTGGCACCTGGATTCCCTGTCCCTCTGGCCCTGGGCTCACCCCGGTCTGGGCTGCTGGGGGGACCTGAGGGGAGCCCTGTCCTCAGAGCCGCACCCCAGCCTTGAGCCTCCAGGATCCTCTCTGCCTCCCAGGGGAACCCCAGGCAGTGGGGGGTGGTTACCTGTGGGTGGCCAGGTGTGTGGAAGAGGCAGAGCTGGGGCCGATCCCTCTCCCCCAGTCCTCCCTGGGTCCTCTCCAGGAGGCAGCCGTGGCCATGGGAGAGATGGCTTCGTGGTTGCCGTGGCCGTGACCGTGGCCATGGCCGGAGGCTGGCGGTCGGCCTCCCCTGGACCCCTGTGCACTCGGCTGCCCCGGGTATGAGCGTCCTCAGCTCCCCGAGAACCCCCGCCCGCTCTCCTCTCAGACCTGCCCAGACCTGTCTGAGCCTCTTTTGCCCTTGAGTGGGGACAGAGGGGCTCCCCAGCCTGCTCTGTGCCTGCCCGGCCTGCGGCTCCCCGACTCCCAGAAGAGAGCTTTTCCTTCCATTGTCCCCACAGCTGGCTGTGTGGACCCCCTGACGTCACCAGAAATACAGGAAGAAGGGACATCCATGGCAGAGTGCCACCATCAAAGTCCCTCCTGGGCCTCAGCTTCCAATCTGTAAATCAGGGTTGGTGACAGCTGTGACCTGGGAATGGATGAGGGTTAAGGAGACCATGTGTAAAGGTAAAATTTCTAAGCTGATTCTAAGCCGCAAAGCCTGAGTTAAAGTGTAGAAGACGGGGCATTGTAAAGTCTCCAAGCTGCAGGGCCTGGGTTAAAAAGTAAAAGACTAGGTATTATTAAAATTCCCCTGCTACCCCCAGAACCTGTAATCCCTGTAGCTGTTAGGACAATACCCGAACTGCCCAGTAAATATTTCCACTGACTCCCTGGTTGTTTAATAGCTAAGGGCTCTGAGTAGCTCGGCACATAGGCATCCAGGCCCCAAAACCAATCAGTTTGAAGGTGTACCCCCCTTAGGAGTGACCAATCACCCCTGTCCAGCCTGTTCCCGCCAATGAATGTACTAATCATGTCTCGGAGTTGTTGTTCAATTTTCCCGAGTCTCATGATGATTTGTTCTGATGTATGCAAAGCCCCCCCCACCCTCTCCAAAAAGTGTACTTAAGCTCTGCTTGACCTCTGCTCTGGGCTCTGGGCTGCTCTATCTTCCTGAGTGAGCCTGGAACCTCAGCATGCTGAATTAATAAATCCCCTTTGCCAATTGCATGAAGTCAGTCTCTTGTGTGGTCTCTTCCTCCAACGCTTCGCCAGACCGTTACACATGGGGGACAGTGACTGGATCAGAGGTGGCACCGGTCACAACAGCTGCAGAGTCTCCTCCCCCTGTGGCCTCAGGCAGAGGAGGGAGCCATACCTCTCCAAGCACAGGGTCCTTATCCACAAAATGAGAACAACACACTCTTCCTCACAGCTTCATCATAAGGACAAAATAGGTAATCACCTTCCCGTTCCTACACCATGTCCAGGGGACACTAACCACACCATGTCCCCCAGCAAGGCCACCCTCAGGCTCCCAGCATAACCAGGAGCCCCACGCTCTGAGGACAAAAGGGCTCAATGTCCCATCTCGGGGTGGAGGAGGAGGCCCCAGGATGAGAGTGGGCTCAGAGCCCCCCACCCCACTCCTCACAGAGCCGACCCGCTGCAGAGACGCTGGCGTCACCTCTAATTGTGTTGACTTCATTCTAACTGCGGTGGTTACCCAAGGGCACCAGAGGTTTAGAGAAACAACCTCCCTCTTTGTGCGCATATGGAATTTGGTTCTACCCTGGGGCCTGCACATCACAGATGTTTATTTTAAGAGCAAGACAGTCTCGGCTGTGTGGGGAGAGGAGATGTGGCCCAGGGGACAGCTCCCAAGGGCCCTCACAGGGTGGAAACCAGGCCCACCCTGGGGGTCTCAGTCACAGGGTGTGGGCCAGAGCCCCAGAGGTCGCAGAGCCCCAGAGTGGTGACTGCCATGTGAGGCTAACAGTCAGTGGCCAGCACTTCCCAAGCACTTACGATGGGCCTGGCAGTGTTCTGATTTTCCCATTTATTTGTTCATTTAATTCTCTCTACATCCCAGGAAGCACAGATTCTATTACTTCCACAATTACCAGACAAAGAAACGGGTGAGAGGGTTAAGTGACTCATGCAATGACCTGCTGTTGGTAAGGGGCAGAGCTGGGATTAGAACCCGGGGCATCGGGCCTCAGACCTGACCTAAAGCACCGTAACAAAGTCCAGATTTCCCAGAATACTATAAAGGACACTCAATAAATAACCTGGCTTCTTTTGACATGCATTAGTTAGGTTTTGCTGCGTAACAAACTACTCCATAACAAATTGGCTTAAGAGAGCAGTGGGGACATGAGCCGATCGCCCACAGTGGCAGGAATGGAGGCCATGCTTGGGCTCAGCAGCCTGGGCCTCCTTATCAAGGCTGATGACCCAGTGCTACTGCTGAGAGCCCAACAGTCCACGGCAGAGAGGAACATTCAATTCCAACGTAGAACCCTTCCCTGCAGGGACCTGCGGGCCGCTGGGGAGCAGATTGGATACATGGCCCCTTCATCATGGAGAGGGTTCAGATTCCTCCTCACGAGCATGGACACACGTCCTGATGCGGCCTGGCCTTGCTTGGATGATGCTCCTTGTCCAGCAGCATCATCCACAAATGCCTTTCCTCCATCCTGGTGCTCCTCTCTGCTGCGGCTTCCGGTCACAGAATTCAGTCACAGCAGAAGAAGGGCAGGCGTCAGCTCACGTCCATGAGATAACTGCTTTTATCCTCTACTCCAAAGTGGCCAGCCAAACAGAAAGGTGGAATGGCTCCCTGAGGGCCCCATCAGGGTGCCCATCAGAAAAGACAGGTGTTGTCTCTTACAGGATGGAGAGTGTGTCGGAGCCCAAGACCACAGGATGCCCAGGAGCCACGCCCTCCAGCCCCGTCCCCTGAGCCCCAGATGTGGACGTGGCTCCGACCACTGCTCCTCCAACAACACACTCTGGTTCCCATCCTAGCAAAGTTGAGTTCCTCTCATTCCAAGAATCTAGTCCTCCCAGGGCACAACTCGGGAGGCTGAGGCAGGAGGATCGGGGGTTTGAAGCCAGCCTCAGCAAACTTAGCAAGGCCCTAAGCAACTTAGAGAGACCCTGTCTCAAAATAAAATACAATGACCCTCCTGATGAAGCAAACACTTTGATATTAGACGTCCCTGCTTAGATCACCATACAGCTGGGCTTCTGCCGTGCTCTGGTGAGGAAGGGTTGATTTTCTTTACAGAGAGCGACAGGGACATCATTCTGCAAATATTTGCAATTCTTATCTAGAAAATCCACTCACGTTGCAGGGCACTCAGTGAGCTGGAACTTGATTCTTCTTATTTTCCGTAAGAGAAGCTTTTGAACCACAGGCTTGGAGGATGGCGGGTTGGGAGTCATCTGCCTAAGCAGCGCAGGGCCATCTGGGAGAGAACGAGCAAGCAGATCAATCCCTGTTCTCTGAGGCTGGAATCTCTTAAAATAATGAGGGAAACCCAGGGGACCCTGAGCGAGGCCCAGGGGTGGGGAAGGCAGTCCGTTCCCTGAACGAGGCTCCGCTGGGCAAGAGGAAGGGACAGGTCTGGTCCCTGAAGCAAGCAAGTGGCTCACAGTGCTGAGAATGCTACACACCTTGACCCACTGTGGCTAACCACGTGCTCTGGAAGGTGCCACCAAGTGGGACAGAAGGGTTGTCACACTGGGAGCCACTGGGTGTCAAGAAGAGGCAACGTGGGGCTGGGGATGTGGCTCAAGAGGTAGCACGCTGGCCTGGCGTGCGTGCGGCCCGGGTTCGATCCTCAGCACCACATACCAACAAAGATGTTGTGTCCACCGAGAACTAAAAAATAAATAAATATTAAGAAGAGGCAACGTCACTGTGAGAGGAGCGTGGGGGCAGGCACTGCTCTGTGCTGAAGAAGCACGTGGCCCAGGCACGACTGGAGTCAAAGGCAACGTCAGTGACAGTGGCAGGAGGTCACGTCGGAGATGTGTCCCCCAGGCCCTTCTGACTTCTCAGGTTCCCACCGCCGCCTTCAACTTCAAGACCAGAAGCCATTGGTCCCCTAATGCATAACCAACCCCAGCCTGCGACGATTTCACGGAGGAGAACATGGAAGTCCAGAACATCAGAACCACCGACCACTGGCGAGGTGGCCGGAGCCCCGGGCTTGAGTTCCTCCATGAAGCTTCCACGCAGGCCAGGCAGGGAGAGGGACACTGGGAGCAAGGCCACCTGCAGAACCATGCTTGGAAATCAGAGGCTCAGGGTGGATTTCAACCGAGGGAAGGAGCAGGAGACGCAGAGATGCAGGAGGAAGGAAGGAGACAGGTTGGAACACACACACGTTAGACAGGAAGAGAACAAGGGGAGCCCAGGCTCCACTTTACAGACGGGAACTGAAGCTCGGTTTGTAATAATAAAGAGAAGCACAGGGTGAGAGGCAGGGAAGGTGGCAGAGTGGTTCCTTGTCTAAGCGGCCACGTTTATTTATGCCAAAGGTCACATTAGGTCATTAGTACCCTAACCACCTATTGTCTAGAGTATCGGGAAGGTTCTTATTCTGCAGCTACATTTCACGCTTACAATATGCAATGTCAGGAGCTTTGTGCAGCTCTCAAGAAAGTCCATTGTCTGAATTCACTGTTAAGGGGACAGCTCCAGGGGCACCGGAGCTTGGGGAAACCTTGTAGTTATCCGGGAAACAGTTCTTCTATTCCCGGGAGCTATGGGCTTGACGAGGTCCAGGCTTGACGAGGCTCTAACAGAGGCATCTCAGGGCTTTGCCAGACCAGCCAGACACTGCACATGTATGAACTATCTTATTAGATCCTGAGAGAGATTGCAGGGCATTGTAAGGGTGGGAAAGAGGGTGCCTGTTACCCCGGGAGTTTTCTCACCAGGGGAACGCTTGCCTGTACATTTCCACGGTCAGAATCCCTACATCGGTTACCTAAGTGACAGGGAACTAAGTGTCTTGATCACTTTGTCAACAGTGTTACTTCAGTTGGCAGAGCTTCAGGGTCCCAAGCCAGGGCCTGGGAAGCTCTCCATTGCACATGGGAAGGAAGCGGAATTCAGTTTCCCCTAATTTCATACTGTAGTAAGATCTTTCCAATCTCAAGCAGACTTTCTAAATACTGGGATGAATTTTTATATTTTCATAGACAACATTGGGACATTTGTCCTAAAATGTACGATAAAAATCTCAATAATTCCCATTAGTCAGAATTCTAGGCACCTCCTCATTATCTAGAAAAAAAAATCGTTTGGCTAAACTTCCTAATGAGGTAAACAAGACAGGAAGTGTCAATATTTATCCCGCTTGAGAGGCAAGTAGTCGTCAAGCCTTTGAGTGAGAATATCACCTCCTGGAAGGACTTCAGCCATCAGGTAACTGATCCCCACCTTCCGGTTCTTTGTCTTGTGTACCCAACTGAGCTTTCAGCAATGTAATAAAAACTTTGACATTTATGGACCACCTTCTGTGTGCTGAGACCTGGTCGAGGGCCATAGATCGTACCTTTAACCCTCACACCAAGACTATGACTGTATTATCAGCCCCACCTTACAGATCAGGGCACAGAGGCACAGAGAGATTGGGTACCCTGCCCAAGGTCACACCGTTTAGCAACAGAGCTGGCATCGATCCCAGGCAGTTGGGCCCCAGAGCATACTCTTTTAATTCCTCTCCTGTGCAATCTCCTATAGCAGAGCTAACCCATTGATTCTCCTGCATAAAAACCTTTGAAAATGTTGCCTAAAAATCCTCATCCCAGCTGATGCATTTACTGCTCCCCTGCCTGGATCTCTCTGCCCTAAATTCCTACAAGGCTAACTCCTTCCCATACACTCAGGCCTGACCTCAAATGTAAACCCTCCTATTAAACTTGGCATCCCCACTCCACCCTCCACCCAGCCCCAGGCCCTCTTCCTATACGTTGTCTCTCTTTATTTCCTTGAAGCACCTCCTGACTGTCTGAAATCACTCTCTTATTATTGATTCATTAATTAGAAAGCCTCAGCCAGGCAAGACTCTTGCCTATAACTTTTTTTGGCAGGGGGTTACTGGGGATTGAACTCAGGGGCACTCAGCCACTGAGCCACACCCCCAGCCCTATTTTGTATTTTATTTAGAGATAGGGTCTCACTGAGTTGCTTAGACCTTGCTTTTGCTGAGGCTGGCTTTGAACTCACGATCTTCCTGCCTCAGTGTCCCGAGCTGCTGGGATTCCAGGCCTGCGCCACCAGGCCCAGCGCTAGCCTGTCCTTTTCAAGGGGCCTAGGACAGTGCTTGAAATAGACCAGACATCCGTTGGGTGATGGATGGATGAGTGAATGAACACATGCCCACGTGGTTTCCTTTCTAGGTGGGAAGCAGAATGACCTCCGAAGAAATCGCAGATCAGATTTGAAGTTCGTCTTTCATTTATCCATAAACAAGTTTGGCTGAACTAATAGAAAGAGCCAGTAAATGGCCAAGGGGAAGTTCATCCTGTTCAGGGAGCGGGTCACTTGCGACCTTTCTGTCCATCAATTCTTATCAGATGGGAAAACCACAACTCCAAGAGAGGGGGACGGTCATGTGGACCCACACATGGAGCCAGAAGTAAATTTGAGGCAAGAAACCAGCTGTCCTCGCCCTTCGTATTTACTTCTGAAGCAGTCAGGAGGTACTCAGTCTGTTGTGGGCACATAAATCAGTGCTGCTTTTCTTGATAGCATTCTAATTAAAATAGCCATAGCAATTTAAACACAATAATAATGATGCAGCACATAACACTGCCAATCCCCACAACGACCCTCGGAGAGGCCACTATTATTATCTCCTGCCGCAGTCTGGCTGGGCACAATTCAGGAGCCACTTGTCAAAAGAAACTAACTTTATTTTTAGAACTACAAACGCCAAACAAAACAGCTCCTCAGGAAAAAACCCTCAGAGCCCAACTGCCACCACTGGCTTCCCACAAGCCTCTCACCCCCACACAACCCTCACCACCTCCCACAATCTTCCTGTTCTTGAGGCTGATTGGCTGGGTCGCGGGGGCGGAGCCAAAGAAGTCCCCCAATGAGCAGCTCCGTGGAGGAGCCAATCAGCTAGATGTTGCTGGGGCCGCTGTGAGCCAATCATCAGCTGGCAGTCTGAAGGGCAGGGAAACAGCCCAATGAACATCACCGCAGAGGAGCCAATCAGCTAGATGTTGCTGGGGCCGCTGTGAGCCAATCATCAGCTGGCAGTCTGAAGGGCAGGGAAACAGCCCAATGAACATCACCGCAGAGGAGCCAATCAGCTAGATGTTGCTGGGGCTGCTGTGAGCCAATCATCAGCCGGCAGCTGGAAGTTTGCTGGCAGCTGGAAGTTTGCTGGGGCCCCTTTGGCTGTGGCTCTCAACATCTCCCCCTCTCTGTTTAAACAACAAGCATGTGGCTTGGGGACCGTGCCTGCCTTAGGTTGTCCAATACTACATATGGTCCTTACCCGTCTCCGGATGAGCTGACCTCAGGGCGTCAGCCTCCTGTCTTAGGTTGGTACCATTGTAATTGGATCTTACCCGTCATTGACTACCGGTCCAGTATACAGCCACACCTGTGGAGAGGTCTTTTTCATGACAAGCAGAAGGGAGGAAGATACACCAAGCCAACTGATGGCTCTTGTTGGAAAAATTGTACCACTAATGACATCATCAGCAAAAATACCCCAACACTACCACAAGTCGCTGCACCAACAGATAGTTCACAATGCATAGTCTAGGCAAGTCTAGGCAAGTTCTGCAAGTTCTGCACATAGTTTAGGCAAGTTCTGCAAGCTGTTCAGTGATGGCTATTGCAGAAGCTGTAGATTAGTTTTATCTTTGTCTTCACTGGCACTGGGATGAAGATAGGAATTCTGGCAATAATGGCTAAAGAAAAAATTATGTAACATTCCAGAAGCCACTAAAAGAAAACAATTTTCTTAACAATTTACATTATCTTGAAGAGAATTATTAAATATAATGAAAAGGAAAGGTGAAAGTAAACAAACAGATCTGTTAACCTTCTTTTTTGTTTACATATAAAAACAATTCTTAATAGTTATTTACCCAATTTAAATTAAACCATTTAAATCACGTGAATAAAAAAAATATTTGGATCCATTTTTTCATGAGCGCTCATCATATATGATATATGGACATACGTACATTCAAACATATAACACAAAACACAAGTGTGCACACATAATATAATACATACAACACATAACATAATAGTAAAGGCCTTATAACTTTTTACAGGTGAAATCTCCATTGCAATGTTTAAAACTCTATAGTCAAAAAAAAAAAAATAGAACTGATCAGCAAAACATTAACCTAGGTCTGTATGAGCTCAAAAAACAAAATAGAACTTCATGATATGGGAAAGGGCAATAATAAAATAGATATTGAAAAAAGCATCCTGATTCAGGGGCTGGGGATGTGGCTCAAGCGGTAGCGCGCTCGCCTGGCATGCGTGCGGCCCGGGTTCGATCCTCAGCACCACATACCAACAAAGATGTTGTGTCCGCCGAGAACTAAAAAATAAATATTAAAAATTAAAAAAAAAAAAAAAAAGCATCCTGATTCTGTCGCAGATGTAAGGATAGCCAAATTGGAGTTTTGGATATCAGCTGTTATGGATTTGAGCCAAATCATCTTCTTTTTGGTCTGTAGAAATCGCTTTAGTTAATCTCTCTGGAATCCAAATCGGCTGCTGTTCTCCCTGTGGAAATACACAAACAGGCCCCCGACTCCAGACAATCACTGGGTCAGGATTTTAGTTAATCTTTCCGGAATCCAAATCGGCTGCTGTTCTTCCTGTGGAAACACACAAACAGACCCCCGACTCCAGACAATTACTGGGTCAGGACCTTTCCATTGTCCTGTTAGAATATCTTTCCAAAGTACCTTGGGCTTATGTACATTTTTTGGACACATATGCCTTTCTGCAGCACTAAGTCCTGATGAATCCAAATTTAAAAAGTTTAGAGTAAAAAGGGTTATTTTAAGTTTATCTTTGGGGAATATATACCCCTTCCCAATTCTGTCTTTTTGCTTTAATAAGTACATTTTAATAGTTTGATGAGCTCTTTCAACTATGCCTTGTCCCTGTGGATTGTATGGGATTCCTGTTATATGAGTAATGCCAAATGATGAGCAAAATTGTTTAAAAGAGCTAGAAGTATAACCAGGGGCATTATCTGTTTTTAACTGTTTTGGAATGCCCACAGTGGCAAAATTTTGTAAGCAATGAGCTATAACATCTTTAGTTTTTTCTCCGGCATGAAGGGAGCCCATCAAAAATCCAGAAGAAGTATCAACTGTAACATGCAAATATTTTAATTTTCCAAATTCTGGCAAGTGTGTGACATCCATCTGCCAAATATGGTTAGGTATCAATCCTCTAGGATTGACTCCAAGATTAACTTGTGGTAAAAAGGTCACACAATTTTGACATTGTTTTATTATTTGTCTAGCTTGTTCCTTAGTTATTTTAAAACGCTTTTGTAAAGTATTAGCATTGACATGGAACCTTTTATGAAAATTTATAGCTTCTTCTAGTGTAGAGAAAATATGTATGTCATGTGTAGTTTTATCTGCTAAATCATTGCCCAAACTAAGGGCTCCAGGCAATCCTGTATGTGCCCTGATATGTCCTATAAAGAATGGATCTTTTCTGTCCCAGATTAAACTTTGTATAGTGGAAAACAAAGAGAAAACAGTAGAAGAAGGGGAAATCCTACCAGCATCTTCAAGGGATATTATAGCATTAACTATATACTGACTATCAGAAAATAAATTAAATACAGAATCTTTAAACATCACAAAAGCTTGTAATACTGCATTAAGCTCTACCTTTTGAGCTGATTGTTTGGGTACTAAAATGTAAAAGTTTGATCAGGTGTAACTATTGCTGCTGTACCATTATTTGACCCATCAGTGAATATATTTGGAGCATTCATGATAGGTGTTTTTCTTGTCATTTTTGGAAAAATTACAGGATGCAATGACCAAAAAGACAATAAAGGATTAGATGGTAAGTGGTTATCAAATGAAACATTAGATTTGCACATGATTATTGCCCAAGTATTTAACTCATTAGCCAATTCATCAATTTGATTCATAGTATATGGAGTAATAATTTTATTGGGAGAAATTCCAAATACTCCCTTTGCTGTTTTTATTCCTTTGAGTATTAATTGTCCTACAGCCTCAGGATACCTAGTAAGAATAGTGTTAGGAGAATAAGATAAATGTATCCATAATAATGGACCTTCTTGCCAAAATACTCCTGTAGGAATATTTTTTGTTGGTAGTACAATAAATAATAAAGGCAAACTTATATCAATTCTATCCAAATGCATATTTTCCATATAAGTTTCAATGATTTTTAATGCCTTTCTTGCTTCAAGCGTTAACATTTGGGGTGAATTTGGATCTGATGGACCTTTTAGGATATCAAATAAAGGTCCCAATTCTCCTGTTGGAATACCTAGATAAGGCCTTATCCAGTTTATGTCTCCTAATAACTTTTGAAAGTCATTAAGTGATTTGAGTTGATCTACTCGTATTTGAATTTTTGGCGGACGGACCATGGTTGAGGATAATAGAACTCCTAAATAATTAATTGGAAAATTTAATTGTACTTTATCTATTGCTATCTCTAGATTATAATTTTTTAATAAGTTCATAAGTGTGGCATAACATTCTAGCAATGTGTTTTCAGCTTTGTGTGCTAATAATACATCATCCATATAGTGAAATATTTGTAGTTCAGGATTTTGATTTCTAAGTGGCTGGATTACTTTGTTAACATAAATTTGACACATAGTTGGGCTGTTAGCCATCCCTTGAGGGAGTACTTTCCATTCATATCTCTGATCAGGACCTTCATGATTTAGTGCAGGGATAGTAAATGCAAAACGTGGACTATCCTCAGGATGAATTGGAATTGAAAAAAAAAACAATCTTTAATATCTATAACTAAAACATACCAAGTTTTTGGCAAAGCAGACAATTGAGGAGTCCCCGATTGAGCAGGTCCCATAATGACCATTTCATTATTAATGGCTCTTAAGTCTTGCAATAATCTCCATTTACCAGATTTCTTTTTGATGACAAAAATGGGAGTATTATGGGGAGATACAGAAGGTTGTATATGTCCTTCCGCTAATTGTTGTTTGACCAGATCATGGGCTACTTGTTTCTTTTCTTTAGTCAAGGGCCACTGAGGAACCCATACTGGTCTTTCTGATTTCCATGTAATTTTTATTGTCTCTGTGGCCCTTTGTGAAAATCCAACCCATGTCTGTCTGTTCCTTGATCTATTTGTATTGGTGCTGCTATACCTTGTTCTTGTTTTTCTAATCTTTTTCCTTTCCTAAAACCTTGTCTAGCCATAATAGTGGGTGCATTTTGATTGATGTTATTTGTTAATGTCAAACCTAATTGATCTAAGACATCTCGTCCCCATAAATTTACGGGAAGATGATCCAATACATATGGCTGTATAGTTCCTTCACATCCTTCAGGATCCTTCCAATCTAATACCATTGCACTTCTATCGGGATTAGTCGCCATTCCTAGGCCTCGAAGCGTTTGAGTGGCTTGTTGTAATGGCCAATGTTTTGGCCATTCTTGACGAGAGATGATGCTAAGGTCTGCACCTGTATCCAGTAGCCCATTAAATTCATGTCCTTGAATATTTAGTTTTAGCATGGGGCGAGAATCTAAATTTAAAGAAAGCATAGCCCAATCTACACCTGTGGAGCCTAATCCCTTGGAACCTCTTTCTACAGCATGACTGGAAAATTTATCATGTAGGCTTGGTATTATTAGTAACTGTGCTATTCTATCTCCTGGTGAAATTACTGATATACCCTTTGGAGAACTGGCTATAATTTTTATTTCACCTTCATAATCGGGATCAATTACCCCAGGACTTATCAAAAGTCCTTTTAGAGTAGAAGAGCTGCGTCCCATTAATAAGCCTACTATTCCTTTGGGAAGAGGTCCTTTTACCCCTGTGGGAATGATTTGAACTCCCATCTCTGGAGTTAGTACTGATCTGGCGGAGGCGCAACCCTGCGCTCCCTCTGGTTTGTCTGAAGAGGGTTCTGATGGACAATGTGTCCTGGTCACTACCCTGATGGGGTTGCTGGGTTCCTCCAGTGCTCCGTATATTTGTGGTTTGGGGCCCTGGAGCATTGGGGCCCCCTGTCCATTTTTTGGCAACGGAGCCCGATGCCTTTGTCCACGATATTGTGGATAAACACCTTGTCCTTGTTCGTTTTTTGATAATGGAATACCCTCTATGGTGGTTTGAGAACGGCATTCATTAGCCCAATGTCTCCCTCTACGGCATCGTGGGCAAATACCCGGTATTCTACTCCTTTGATACCTAGTTTTGTTAAACCCTCCTCCTATGGGGCAATTCCTTTTAAAATGTCCTGTTTGTTGACAATTGTAGCATGTTCTTGGCCTGGTATATAAAGCCTGTTTTACTGCAGCTGCCACAATTTGCCCTTGTTCATTAATGTCTCTGGCATCTAAAGCCTGTTTTACTGCAGCTGCCATGACTTGCTCTTGTTCATTAATGTCTCTACATAATTTAATATATGTGTTTAAATCTTCCTGTTTCCATGGTCTAATGATATCTCTGCACCAACGATTCGCTTGGTCATAAGCCAGTTGTTTTATTAATGGCATTGTTGTTCGTTATCCGCAGTCTGGCTGGGCACAATTCAGGAGCCACTTGTCAAAAGAAACTAACTTTATTTTTAGAACTACAAACGCCAAACAAAACAGCTCCTCAGGAAAAAACCCTCAGAGCCCAACTGCCACCACCGGCTTCCCACAAGCCTCTCACCCCCACACAACCCTCACCACCTCCCACAATCGTCCTGTTCTTGAGGCTGATTGGCTGGGTCGCGGGGGCAGAGCCAAAGAAGTCCCCCAATGAGCAGCTCCGTGGAGGAGCCAATCAGCTAGATGTTGCTGGGGCCGCTGTGAGCCAATCATCAGCTGGCAGTCTGAAGGGCAGGGAAACAGCCCAATGAACATCACCGCAGAGGAGCCAATCAGCTAGATGTTGCTGGGGCCGATGTGAGCCAATCATCAGCTGGCAGTCTGAAGGGCAGGGAAACAGCCCAATGAACATCACCACAGAGGAGCCAATCAGCCAGATGTTGCTGGGGCTGCTGTGAGCCAAACTTCCAGCTGCCAGCAATCTCCATTTTACTGATGGGGAAACTGAGGCCCAGAGAGAGGAAGCACTTTGTCCAGGACTGACTAGTGTGTAGTTAGTAAAGACAAGATTGAACAGAGGCAGTTTGGAAATGTGCTCCAAAAGCATTTCCGTTTGACAGAACCACTTCTTGAAAGTCCCCCAAAGAAAAGGATTAGGGTGTAAGTGACAACGCACTTAATATGGGTGACATGGTGTCTAAGAACACAGCTGGATTCTTTCGACACGTACCGGGGTGTTATCTCTCCACCACCCAGTGGACACCTGCTCCGGTCCCCGGATGCAGGCATCATGGCAGTGGCCTGGCTCTTGCTTTGGCACAGAGCGTTTCAAGACACTGAGGATCTTTCCTGTCTTGGGATCCCAAGACCCCTCCTGGATCCCAAGGCCAATAGCCCCCCATCCTCAGCCTCAGGGTCATGTGCCATCTCACCAGCCTGTCAGCGGTCAGTGGCTGATAGAAGCAGCTCCCCCTCCAGCTCCAGGTGATGTCACCCCACATCCTCCCTGTGACACCCCCCTCCCTCTTTGTTAGGCAGTGAGACACAGATGCTCAAAGGTGGAAGGAAAGATGGTAGGAAGAGGCGCGTTTCTCCAGCTGAAAGGATCCGCCTTGCAGGCAGAGGGACGGGCCAGCAGGCTGAAAGGACAGAAAGGCTGGTGAATGAATGTGGCAGCCTCTCCGCTTAACGGCGGATGTGGGGCACCAGGCAGGGAGGACAGAGGGCTCCATCCCTCCTGGAACGCGGATGCCATGCGGGTCAGGGGTGCAGGAAAACCCTGCCCTGCAGGAGGGCGGGCGCTGCCTCCCAGCCCCACGGGGCTTGTTTTCTAGACGTGAGGCAGCCCCTATCACGCCACCTGGAGCCTCTGCACCCACCTCCCCAACCCCGTGGCCCTCATGCTCTGTCTCTGCCTCGGCTGCAACCTTAAATGTCAAGTGTCTCTTCTCCAACAGCACTGAAGGGAGATAAAGAGGATTAGGGGATATTTTTATCCTGTTCAAAGATCACCTGGAGTGACTGGGAGTAAACAGACCCCCCTGGAGCCCTGTCTCTTCCCCCCACACCCCCTGGCCCCTCCTGCTCCCCTTCCCACTTCCTCCAAGGCTGCTCCGGCTGCTCCTGGTACCGGGTGAATTCACCTGTCACAGGGGCCTGCCTTGCAAACCAAGTCCCCACATTAACCCTGATCCCAGGCAAGGTACCAATGAAAGGCTCTGATTTGGAAAATTGACAGGAGAGGTCAGGAGGGAAGGAGGTGGGGGGCCCTCTGGTCTTGAATTAAGATTCCAACAACAACCTCAGTGGCGCCATCTTGGAAATCACCCCCAGGCCCCTGGGGCCACCTGAGAAGATGCCAGGTTTTGAACCGGTCAGCAGCAGGATGCTAAAATCAGCTGACAGGAGCTCAGCAGAAACATATTGACTTTTAATACAGAGCAGCCAAGACTACTTAAATATGTAAAAGTATAATTCATCACTCAAAGGCCACTTTGTGCTACAGAGAGATGCCAGTCTTCTGGGACCTTCATAACCAGGCTTTTAGCAACCGTAGCACTTTGAAGAAGCCTGGGACCCTTGTAATTATCACAGAACTACTTTCCATTTACTGAACACCTGCTATGTGTCAGGCACTAAGCAATTAACTTTATATACATAGCGTCATTCCCTCTCCAAAATAACTGAGATAGATGATGTGAACCATTTTAATACAGGCAAAGAGAGGTTCAGCAAGGCCAGGTGACAGTCACACAGCTAGTCACTGGTAGAGTCAGATTCTAAACTCACGTGGGTAAGATTCTAAAACTCATACGTTGACTTCTGCTTTGGTCATGATAGAGTAATTGTGCCCCTTTGTGCCTTCCCCATCCACAAACAAATGAAAACTGGGCAAGACACATAAGACAGCTACTTCAGAGGCTGGACAGCAGAGAGCATGGGTTGCTACCAACCCTGCAGGCACACCAGCATTCCACCAGGAGGCGCTCTTCAGACCACTGCCCTGGGAGGGGCAACAGAAGGAGAACCTCCCCTGGGCTGGGGAGGCTGACAAGTTTAGGGAGACAGAGACCTGGAATCTGCAGAGAAAAAGAGAAGAGGTAGCTGCACAGAGAAAGAACCTAGAAAGCTGCACAGATGTCCCTTAGAGTCCACTGCTGAGCATAAACCTGCACAGGCACCAGGAGAATGAGGCCAGGGCAAGAAAAATCAAGAAGCAGAATTCTCAAGTTCCAAGAGCTATGCAACCTCTGCACTCTGGCCACCTGGAATGCACAGACCCCCCTGAGTACTTGAAGTAATAAGTAGAAGCTCTTAAGGATCATGCCCTTAGAAGGGACATCCTAGTGTTCAGGCTCCTCAAGGCTCATGATGACAACCAGAAAACAAGCTCAAATGGTTTAAGCTGATTTCTATAACCTCACTCCATTAAAACAAACTTCAATACTCCTTAAAGGAAAATAACAAAATCCAGAAACACAAAAATTAAACATTCAAAATGTCCAGCATAAAATTATAAGTGTCTAGACATAAAAATGTGACCCAAACCAGGGTTCGAACATCAATAATTTGTATGAACCATGTCAAGCTATCTAACCTATGTGAAGAAAGAGTCGCACAACAGGGAGGGGTGAAGAAAAAAATATTTGGCTGAATTTTATGAAAATTATGAATGCATGAATCCAAAGATATCAATAAACCCCAAACAGGATGGTTTTTAAAATGCGTTAAAACACATTATTGATACATTAATCTAAAAATCCAGTGAGAGGCAAATTGTCCAGCTGACAGAGCAAAAAGATGTCACATGCAGGGGAGCAAAGACAAAGATGACTGTCGATTTCACAGCAGAACCTGGGATAGGCATCTCTGCAATGTTAGAGCGGGAGGGGAACCCATTTAGAATTCTACCTCCTTTACCCAGCACCACCAAAAAAGAAAAATTCTATCTTCTTCAAACAAAGGCAAAATAAAAATATTTTCAGACACAGAAAAATTAAATGATTTTCACTACCAGAACTGAACTACAGGAAATAAGAAAGAAAGTTCTTCAGTTGAAGGAACATGGTAACAGATGAAAACTGAGACTTCCTGAATGAATGAGTGAATGAATGAATAAAATAGTTAAATGGATGAATAAAATATGTGAATTCACTTAAATTACATTTTTCTCATTTTGGAAAAATTTTCTTTAAGATATAACCAGTCAAAACAAAAAGAATAATCAACGTATTAGACGGTCGATAACGTACATGGAGGTGAAGTATAAAGGACAGGGCAGAAAGGAAGGCATGCTGTCACCTGGGCTCCCCTTATATAGATGTGGCATGAGATTACTTGAAGACACACTTGCTACATTAAAGTTGCATCTGTGTAAACCCTAGAGGAACCACCAAGAAAATTAAAATGAAATATAACTAATCATATAATAGAGAACACTTAAAAAGTATATTATATTTAAAAATGGCAAGAAAAATTGGAGTAAAAAGTAAATAGCATTTAATAGGTGGATGTAATTGACTTAAATCTAACCACATTGTTGGTTACATTGAGTGCCAATAGTCCAAACACCCAAACTAAAAAAGTAGATTGTCATACTGGATAAAAATTTAAGGGACAACTCTATGTCATCTGTAAGAAGACCACTCACTGGGGCTGGGGATGTGGCTCAAGTGGTAGCGAGCTCGCCTGGCATGCGTGCGGCCCAGGGTTCGATCCTCAGCACCACATACCAACGAAGATGTTGTGTCCGCCAAATACTAAAAATAATAATAATAATAAATATTAAAAAAAGAAGACCACTCACTTTACATATGAAAGACACAATTAGTTATCAAAATAAAAAGGATAGGAAAAGATATGCCATGCAAACATCAATTATAAGAAAGCTAGAGCAATTACATGAATGCCAGCAAAGTCAACTTCAGGACAAGGGTGTTAAAAGAGGTCAAAGGACATTTCATGACAAAGAAACAATTCATCTATAATGGACAACATTTCTAGGTGTATATACACATCTAAGCATCAAAGAATGGAGCTTCAAAGTTATAAAGCAAGAAATAAGAAAACTTAAAGGAGACACAGACAAATGCTTGATAAAATCACTAAGAACAGAGGCTTGAACAACACCATCTTGAGCTAATTAGTGTTTTAGAACCTCTGACGCCTCAACAGGAGGGCACGTATTCTTTGCAAGCACAGGCCAGACAATGCACTGAGCCACAAAATGCTCTCAAAACATCTTTTAAAGGATTAAAATCCTACAGAGTTTTAACTTTAACCACAATATGATTTGACAACAACAACAAAATCACTAACAGCTGTAGAACGCTTAAAGATTTTGAAATAAAACAACTCCATCCAAATAATCCATGGTGAAAGAAAAAATCACAGATAAAATTTTGGAAGTATTTTGAAGCACAACATATCAAAATGCATCAAATTTGTAGGTAATAAAATACTAATTAAAGGAAATGTAGCCTTTAACTACTTAGAAAAGAAGAAGGAAAATTGATGACCTCAATTTTTTTCTTCTTCTTCTAGACTTTGGGAGAGAGGTAAATAAATCCCAAGTAAGGAGGAAAATAACTAAAAGAAATAGGGACATAGGCATCACTTTCTAAAAACAGGATAATTAATAGAGAAATCTATAAAAACAAAAATTCTTTGAAAAGACTAATGAAATTGAAAAAAACTTTAACAAAGGCAATCAAGAAAAAAGTCTCAAATCACAAGTATAAAGAATTTAAAAGGAAACTTAACTACACATTCTAACAAAATTAAAGGGAAAAATATTATTGCTAATAACACACCAATCAATTTTAGAGAGAATGGTTATATTCTTTGAAAGACACAAATCACCAAAACGAACACAGGAAGAAACAGAGGACCTTAATAAAGCTGGATCTGGTAAACAGACTGAATTCCTAATTTAAAATCTGTCCACCAAGAAAATTCCAGATCCACACTGACTCACCGGTGAGCTCCAACCACCATTCAGATGAGAAAAGGCAGCGACTTTGCACACATGCTTTATTTCTTGAAGACAGTGTGACCTTGTCAACAAAAATCAAAGAAATCTCTAGAAGAGTAAACTACAGAATGATACTCCTGGATTGGAAGCATCTTTTTTAAAAAAAAAAAAAAAAAAAAGCAAAACCTGAGCAGCTCTGCAGCCGTCAGTCTTAGATCTGGGGGGTTCACATCTGGTCTCATTTGAAGGGAATGACCCTTAATAATCATGTAAAATGTACATAAAACCAGTTCATTACATCTAAGGTCCTTTCCAGCAAGAACCTTGAGCACTGGCATCCAAGATGTGGGCTAAGAGAGCCCAATGTCCTTCCTCCAACCTCCTGGGCTCAGAGCTGTGTCCCCCTGCGTGGACAGCCCTGGAGTCTGAGGCAGGTGCCAAGGTCTAGGGGGCAGACGGACCTCTAATTTGAATCCTACCACCCTCCCAGCTTCCGAGTGGATCATACTGACTTGAGGAACAGGGCAGTGTTGGACACCCCTGTGTTCCTTCAGAAGCCATCACCAAGTTGGGACAAAGCAAGTTCAGTAGGACCCAGACCCCAGCTGAGTCATGCTGGTAGCAGGCCTTCTCTGGCCCCTGGGGCCCAGCCCCCAATTCTTTGTTCTGCATGTCAAAGTGGCCAGCTCACAAGGCCATGACGCAGACTTGCGGTTTTCCTGTTTATCTGCCTCAGCATACGTGTCTCTCGGGAACATCTTGACCTGTTCGAGCCTCCTGATAGGGAACGGTGGCGGTGGTGGTAACCCAAGGACGCAGTTATTACTCTTCCCTCCTCGTTTTTGAGTAATTTCCCGCAGCTGTTAAAAAAGATATTTAAGGGGAACAAATTTGGCAATAAAGGGCACACATGCCTCCTCCTGGATGAAGAACCTTGGTGTCCTGCGGTTTTTTTTTTTTTATTTTTTAACCTCGACATCCCTCGCCGGACTCGGTTCCTGAGGGCGGACGCGGCAGAGTCACCCAAGGGGGACTTAGCATGGGGTTCTGTACAGCACTGACTTTCACTCAGTTCCCACAGGTGGGCCCAGAATCCAGGAGCAAGTTAGGGACAATGAGTTGATTCTCCAGGCCCAGGCCCTCCCTTGAGGCCTCCTGAGCCACGAACCCTGGATGGGTCACCCTGGAGACAGTGACTCTGCGTCAGCTTCCTGCCAGGGGCAAGCTCTGCGAGAGGCCCAGGCCTCCCAACAGGAGCTGAGCCAGGACCAGGAATGTCTTCGGATGGCTCCTCCATGGCTCCAATCTCAGGTGAAGCCTCCAAAGGCGTCGATTTCCGAGGACCCAGGCCAGAGGCCCCCCCAAGGTGTCAGAGGGTGGGTGTGGCAGTGAGATCCTGGCTTCCTCTCCCACAGCACCTCTCCTCTGCCTGACGACTAACAGCTCTCTGGTAGCAGCAGATCTGTATCTCACGAGGACACGGAGGGCAAGATATTAGGTGAAAGGCCAAGGTTCATCGTTGGAGATTAAAATGTGCTGAGGGCCATTGCCAAATAGGAATGACGCATCGAAATTTCCTTGCCAGTGTACCCCATGTTAAATGGACTTGCCTTGGACATTCGCTGTGATATTGCATGTATGTTTGAGAAAGGTGACCCTGCTCAAGGACCAGGGTGGATCCAGGTTTAGGGTGTATCCTGCAGGTTTTAGGAAGTATCCCGGTTTAAGACAATTTGGGTTTAGGGCGTTCCCGGTTTAAGACAATCTGGATTTAAGGCAGTTCCAGGTTTAAGATTATTGCTGCTGGGAATAGGGCGTATCAAGCTGCCTGAGTTCCCGTTGAGTTCTCATGGAATTGAGAAAGTTTTTGGGACGTGAATTGTGCGGCAGAACTTGGCTTTCCCCAGAACGTGTGTGTAGAGGCTGGTGTGAGTTCGGGAATAAAGAAATGCTGTTTGAATCTACAAGGTGTGTGGTGGCTCGTGATTCTGTGCCCAGCCAAGACTGTGGCAAAAATGCACACACACAGATAGCAGTGACAAAGATGAAGCACTTTACTGCAAGCTGGTTCTAGCTTATATAGAAAGTGAGAGTCAGTTATCTTAAACCAGGAAGCCTCCAGGGCCAATCATAGTAAAGGTCAGGTCATCACCTATGGTGCACGCACATCCGCCCTGCATAAGATTCATGGGGGGCACGAACTGTCCACGTGGACGGAAGACCGGAGGGCCAATTAGAAGGTTTTCAAAACAACTTGTTATCCGCCCACTGGCAACTTGCCCATCGCCATGTTGCATTAGGGGCTCCTTATCTGAAAGGCCCCGGGAGTTCTCAGGGAGACTCCCAACATTAGGGATGTTTCCTGAAGCCTCTCTGCCCACTGATCCGAACAGATGAGCCTGGTGCGAGGCCCCCAAGGCCCAGCTGCCCACAGATGTGGGATGGGCCGTCTCAGCACATGGATTTCCAGTGTGAGGCTGTGTGATCAACTTTGGTTGGCCTCTGTGTTCTTGGTAACAAATGATCCTTTGCCTGCAAACAGAGCTACTTTGAGGGCAGTATGAGATCCCAGGTGTGGGGTGGGTGGGGTGATCCCTGCTGGAGAACCTCTATGGCCTGGCCCTCGTCTTCAGGGCTGGAGCCCCTAAGGAAACGCAGAGTGCACGTGCCCAGCTACTGGCCAGCTGAGTGGCTCAGATGACAGTCTCTGGCCTCCTGTGAAGGGGATATAAAAACAGAACTTCACCAGAGGCTTTTTCTGTGGACCTGATGGCTTGCCTGAGGCAAAGGAAATACCCACTTCCTGGAAGGGACCCTCATCTTTCTCTACTGAGCACCCACTGTAAGCCCAGCACACCTACCTCTTCTCATTTAGTCCCCAAATCACATTAAGGAGTGTGACTTCCATGTCACAGAAGGGGGACTGAAGCCCAGCAAACTTTAGCAAATGGCCAAAGAGGAGAGGAGGGGTCAGGGCTGGGTGTGGAGTCAGGCCTGTGTGGGCCTCCTCTCTCCCTTCTTGCGACTCCCCAGCCCTACAGCGTGGGCATCTCCTGGGACCTTGTTAGAAATGCAGCCTTAGCCTGCAGACCTCAGGGACCCACAGCTCGGGGCTTCCTGTACTCATTTCCTTCCAAGTAACCTCTGATCACAGAGCCTCGGCCTGCACCCACCCTGGCTAGGTTCCGCCTCTCTCCCTGTGAGCCTGCTTCCTCCCCCGCCCCCACCCGCATCCACCCAGCCAGCCCAGGTTCTCAGGGCTCCTCCGTCCCCTGCAACCTTCTTCCCTCTGCCGGACACCTGCCAGGGATTCCCTGTTCCTGGCCTCTTGGCCCACCATGTATCTCTGTCCACCTGTCGGGTGGGGCCCTCCTGGGCTCTTCCTCAGTTCCCTGGATCACTGTGGTCTGTGACACTAACTGCCCCACCACAGTTCACCCCAGCCCATGTGCTTTCTGACAGTTGTGAGTGGCACCACGGTTCAGGCAGAACCACCAGTCAGCTTCAGAGCCAGGCAGAGTGCTGTATCCCCCACTCTTCTAAGCTCTGAGCCACTCAGTTGCTCTGAGCCTCTAGGGTGGCAGTTTCCTTTGTGTCATCTCACCCACCCATGGGTCACCAAGGCAGGAGGATAAAAGGACACATGACACTGCTACCACAGTGTACATTCCAAACCACTGCTTGTTCCTCTGCTAATATCCCATTGTCCAGAGCAAGTCATGTGACTGAAACCAAGAACAAGGATCCAGGAAGTACCTTCTTCCTCTGACAGTGGAAGACACAGAAATTTATATGGCAAAAGGCACAGAAGCCAGGTAGGGTGTGTTATTAGTTCATGTTCTGTTACTACAGCGAAATGCCTCAGGCTGGGTTCTTCAAAATGAAAGAGTTTATTTATCTCTTGTTCTGGAGGTTCCAGGGCATGGTACAAGCACTGGATCAGCTCTAGTAAGGCCCTTCTGGCTGCATCACAGATGGCATCACAATGGTGGCAGACAGGAAATCAGAAATGGGAGGGGCCAGCAAGGACAGCCCATGAGGCTCCACCTCTTAAAGTCCCTCTACCTGTTCAGGTTGCAGCACTGAAAACCAAGTTTCCGACAACTCAAACCAGAGAGATGGGGAAAATTGAATCCAATAATTGCACCATCATTGAGTGAACAGGGGATTCAAAACTGGTGAAGAGACACTAGTCTTCAACATAGCCTCTGTGACTGTTTTAGAATTGACACAATGGTTCCATGGCTCCACAGGGAGCCAAACCCTGGGGTATCTGAAGTCTCATTTCTATTGAGAAATGAAAACAAAAACCAGCTCATCTGTTCATGGGGGCCAGTCTTATTGGTATGGCTGAAAGAAGGCAGGGCCCCATCATCTACTTTTCCACAAAAAATCATTAAAAAAAAAAAAGAGATTGAATCCAGGGACTCTTAATAGAGCCACATCCCTGGCTTGTTTTTTGTTGCTGCTGTTGTTTTGTGGTTTGTTTTTTGTTGTTGTTGTTTGTTTATTTTTAAATTGAAATTTGCCTTGCTAAGTTGCTGAGGCTGGCTTAGAAGTTGCGATCCTCCTGCCTCAGCCTCCTAAGACGCTGGGATTACAGGCATGGGCCACCACTCCCAACCAAAATAGCAGCATTTTGCTCTATTATTCCGTGTAACCAGGTCAAGTTAGACAGTGACATGAACTGGGCATGCTTATTCCATGAGAATGAGTAAGGCTGACTTCTTTTGCTTGGATGTGGGTAGATCCCAGTCCATCCTTACCCTGGCCCATGACAAAGACTCCAAACCCCTGGAGAAAAAAGCCCCGAGGCCCAGAAAACAAAAAGTAACGAGGTAAGCCATCAGCGCCTGTGGCCATGACTACTTTACAGTGAACATAAAGAAAACCGCAGAAGCCTTTTGTGGTACATAATCGTTTTTATGGCCTTACAAATCTGGTGTCTCCAAATGAAAACAATCTCCATTCCACATCCCATCGTTTTCCTTTCAAGGTGAAATCTATTCTTCTTCACGTTGTTAGAGTCCGTATCCTTAAGTCGCCTGTCACGAAACCCCTTCCTTCCCTCATTTGGCCTATGGTCTTTTCCCTCTCGCATGCGAAACTCGGCAGATCTCATCTGGGCCTCGGTCCCCGAGTCGGATTCGGGCGTTCCTGCAACTCGGAGTTCTCGGTGTCGTCGGGCCCACGCGACGGGGTGGGGTTAGAACCCGGACGAGGACCTCCTTCCGCCGTCTACAGAGTTTCTAAAGATGGGCTGGAGACGTGAAGATGTTTCTCGGCCGGAGCTTTAACAGTAGAGATGGAAAAGAAAGGAGAGCGACAAGACCAGGACGCTGATGGAGCACTGCAACACGCTGATGGCAGATGACTCGAGGTTCGGCAGGCCGCTGGGTACCAAGGGTGGAATCTGGGCCTCCAACTGCGGGGGTAGCAGCAGCGCCAGCAGCAGCAGCCCCAGCCCCAGCCTGACCATCATGCCTCCGCCCATCTCAGCTGTCGCGTGCCGAGCGTCCGATTCGCTGCCCTGGCGCAAAAGATAACAATGGCGACAGACAGAAGCAGGCGAAATGGAGAGCGCCGCTGCCGGCCGGGGCTTATATAGCAGGGAGTCACAATGCCGTGACGTCACGACGCATACGTGCGCTCACCCCGCCCCCTGCAGGTACGCCACGCCCAAGGGCTCTCCCGCCCACAGGTGCTCCACCGCTGGCCTGGCACCTCGCCTGTGAATCAAAATGTGCAGAACAACTCACTTTCCGGGTGCCTACACCCGACACTCAGAAACCTAAGGTTTCCATTCTCTTTGTGCCAAGGGACTGATTTTTTTCCTGGTCCCTAAAAGGGATGCACTCTTGTAGTTCAAAGTCGGGAGCTTGGTGTATGTGGAAGAGGCTCACATCCAGAGGTGGCCACTGCTTGCATTCGGTGTGCTTTTCTACTGTACAGACGTCTTTGACACCATGGAGATTTATTCTGCACTTGACATTTCTTTTTTAGAAACGTGACTTTTTTTAAAAGGTTGCGCCTGGAACTGTGTGTGCCTACCTGCACCCCCAGCTTGTGGTGTTGGTTAAGATTCGCGGGTTTACAGTGAGGTACCACTGTCTTAGTCTTGGTGGTTCCTACTCAATGAAATTTGTGTATTTTTTTATATATATGCAGAGTCACAGGGGAGTTGTGAAGCTGATGGGCTTCCAGCTAGAATAAACCAAAATGGAAATTGCTTTTTTAAAATGAAAAGATTATAGAAAGTTGATCGGAGATGGAAGAATTATGACATGGTTCAGAGTTAATAACAAGCACTTCTAGTCTGAATGGGAAATGATCCTCTTTGAAGGGACTGGAGGGGGTAAAAAATAAATATGTTCACTGGTATTTGAAATTTGGGGGTATGACTTTAATAAGAGATTTGATAGAAATTTTTAAAAACCTTTGCTTGATTCTTTTATGGCTTTAGCAGATGCTTTAAAGTTCCTCAATATCTTGTCATTTACTTTCCAGTATGTAAATATTTTCTTTGTATTCCAGAAAATGAAAACCTACTTTCCCTTTGCTTAGTTCTAATTGGATTTCCTCTTCAGGAATCTGATTCTCTTCTCCTGAGCCGGTGGGGGCAGGGGCCTGAAGAGCTCTCCAGTGCCTGTTGTCACTGGGGAGTTCCTCCCTTCCTGGTTTCCTCCTGCTCAAGTATTCTGGCTGAACGTGTATAGTGGTAAGTTGCAGATGCAGAGAAGGAAGGAACTGTCCTGAGAACCCCAGAGGCCACCACAGTCCCCTAGGTGCCTGCATACCTGTGGGACCCTTTGCTGCAGTCAAGCAGGAGGGGAGAGCACAGGTGTTTAAGGTCAAGGTCCTACTTTTTAACAAACATTGAAACCAGCCTTCTCCACTTTTCCAATGATCGAGGACTCGTGTTTGGGGTAAGGACAGAACTCTGTTCTTGGCTTCCTGTTCTAGCAAACAGAAGGAGCTTGGAGGACTGAGAATGTGGGCTTCTCCCTCCCAGTCTTGCTCCTTAGACTTCTCCGCTCTGCTTAGAGGGTTCTCCCTGATGATGGGGCGAACATGTGGCCATCATTGGCAGTCACCAGGTCACAGACCTTTTCCTGTGATGGCGAAACCTCCTGTCTTAAGAGGCAGCCTGAACAAGCCAGAGGTTTTCGTCCCCCATCTCCTTTGCAGCGCAGCTACCACCAAGTGGTGAGTTTCCTCCAACCAGATGCCCCCCGCCCACCAGCCCACGCTGTATGAGAGAAGGTTCTTGACAGCTTCTCAGCTTAAATGGCCTGGGGAGTGTGTGGTGTAGGAGGTGACACTTCTGACCCTCCACCTTTTAGTTAAAATGCTGCCTCTTCCAGGAAGCCTCCTCTGTTCTCAGCACCAGAAATCATCTCTCCCTCCAGTTCACCCTGGGATTCACTCAATGGCCTGGTAGCATCTTGAGGGCACTAGTCATCTACTGCTAGAAGGTGCCCCCCCAAAGCTCATGTGTTAGACAATGCAAGAAGGTTTAGAGGTGCAATGATTGGCTTAGGGGAGCCTTAACCTAATCAGAGCTCTAATCCCTGATAGGGATTAACTGGGTGGTAACTGGAGGGGGTGGGGTGTGGCTGGAGGAGGGGGTCACGGGGGGGCTGTGCCTTCGAGTTGATATTTATCTCTGGTGAGTAGAGCACGCTCTGTCTCTCCTGCTCCCCACTTTCCTGGTGTGATGTCCTGAGCTGCTTTCCTCCTCCATACTCCTCCACCATGAGTTCCCTGTCTCTTCTCAAGCACAAAGCAATGGAGCCAGCTGCCTATGGAGTGAGCCCTCTGAAACCAGGAGCCCCAAATAAACTCTTCCTCCTCTAATTGTTCTTGTCAGGTCTTTTAGTCACAGCGGCAAAAAAATAAAATAAAATAAAAATGACTAAAACATCTAGAGGCACAGGAACATGACTCAGGGGCTGCTGCCTAGTTCAAGCCTCAGCTTTGCCACTAACAACTACCTGTGTGACCTTGGATAAGTTACTAAACCTCTCTGCGTCCGTTCATCTATAAAGTGGTGATATAACATCACAGGGTGTGAGGTCTGTTGCACATGACCGTGTACAGCACCACAACAGTGCCTGACCTGTCTCAAACCAACACCGTGTGACTCCACCCTCTGCAGAGGGGCTCTTGGGGACATGTCTGTCCACCTCTCATCTGGCCCATCAAGCACTCCAGTGGCCCCAGCTTTTCTGCAGTACCTAAACCCACTCACTGTGATCCTACCTATCACTGGTCCAAGTCCCCTGGACCCTCTGAGGCCACTTGTATCCACCCTCTCTCACTGTCCCTCACAGCCACCTGCTGTCACCTGTCACCGAACCACCACAGTTCCTAAGTGACGTCTTTGAGGCCAGAGTCCCCTCCTGCACCAGGTGTCTTCCCAGGACCTGGAGGCCCTGAGCCCATCCTCCTGCTGAGACAGGCCAGCCAGGGTCCTGTTTCTGAGAGTTAAAATGCAGACTCCGCCCACAGTCAGGGCCCCTGGATCAGCCTCCTCGGCTCTGGGCCTCAGGTGCTGCGACCTCCCCCCAGATCCCAGGCCTCCACCTGTCCTTCAGGCAGCACCTCAAAGGCCTGAGAACTGACATGCCCAAGTCCAAGCTCGCAGGCTCCTAGCCCCCGACCCGACTCCTTCTCAGTCCTGTCTCCCCATTAATGGTGCCTCCACCCACCCCTCAGGGTAGCCCAGCCAGCAGCCTTCTTCCTACCCCTAAACTGGTCTCTTTCTGGAACCTTCTCCTTTGGCACCTCCTGTCCTCTCCCACCCAATCCATCATCCAGCTTATCCCTGTAGAATGCATCCCCCCCATCACTGGTCACGTCTGGCCTGGCCATTGCTGTGGACCCTGCCTGGTGCTGCCCATTCCCAGCAGTGAGGGGAGGGGGTGAGCCACCCTGCCCACCCCCCTCTGCTCTTTTACCGCTTTCAGCACAAGACAGACACCTCAGGGTGGCCAGACCCCCAAGGGCACCTGTCCCCACACCACTCCACCTCCCTGGTCACTGGCCCTCTGAGCCCCCGACAAAGCCCCTTCTTCTCGGGTTGAGAAGGCCTCAGGGCTCCTCTGCCACAGGGTGAGAATCTTCTCTCTGCCTCCTCCACCTGGTTGAGTTTGACCTGTCCTTCAGATCTCTCCTCCTCTGGGACACCCTCCCCAACCAGGCCCACGCCACACAAGCCAGATCGCTCCACTTCTCTCCCATTCATAGCCAACCCAGGTTTGTGATTCCTGTTCAACCCTGCGATAATGAACCGGTTTTCCTCCTCTTCCAAAAGCCAATGACCGTGAGGACAAACATCTGGTTTCATTCCTTGGCGAGTCCTCCACCTGCAGTCTAGGTGTGGTAGGTACTGCACACCAAGTAACTGGGTGAAATGGGTTAATAACAGCTCTCTTTAATGAGCATCTACTGAGTGCCAGGCACATTATCTAATTTGTTCCTCCCAGTATCCCCATGGTATAGGTATTAACTTGATCCCCACTGTCAAGAAAACAAAATGAAGATCAGTGCGGTAGGTAACTGGCCCCTGTCCTGCACGCAGTCAGTCATCGGCAGAGACAGGTCTCAAGCACAGACTCTCTGAGCCTTAACCACCTCACTGCAGCGCTGCTTGAAATCCTGCTTAAAAATCCTGCATCCGCCTAACCACATGGGCTGACCACCCCCGCATCCTGCTTGCCCATCGGCACCTGCCTCTGCCATCCGACTGGGAGGCCCAAGGTTGGACACCCTGATTTGTATCCCCGTGTCTGGAGCCACTCTGGACAGAACCTGTACGTACACCTTTAAGTCCTGAGTAAAGGGGTACTGAACAGTTGTTGCACCCCACAATACACTGGACTTTTACCCCTGCTCAGGTAATGAGTTGTGGCTCCAAGGAGTGGGCATCACCTGGTGGGATTGAGTTACACTCACCTGTTCCTTTGTAATCCTACCCCTTTGCCCTTTTTGAGATAGAATGTTCCATGGAACCTCCCCTTGTGTGTCTCCTATATAAGAATAAAGAACTCCAGTGGCTCTCCGTCTTTGCACAGGGCCCTAGGGTCGAAGAGCCGTCCTGGATTTTGAAAAGGTACTTCTTTCTGTGTTTGGGTGCTTTCTTTGCTGTTTTCTTGAGTTATTAGAATAGATTTGTGAACCCAGCATAGGTCACCAGCAAGAATAGATGGTGATAAATGGTATCCCCCAGCTCAGCGCCTGGGGGCTCCCCCCCAATCCAATGCTGAATAAGGAAGGCGGGAGGGGTGGCCCAGGGTCCTGCTCCTCCATGCCCGGCAGGGCCCTGGCTATGGCTGCCCAAGGCCCTGTGGGAGACACAGGAAGGGCAGGGAGGCCCCAGGCCTCAGCTCCTGTGGATGGACCGGGGTGGTCACTGGGTGAACTGGGCTCTGAGGCCCATCTCTACCTGCAAGGGTGCCCACCCATGCAGAGGACACACCCGTATCAGCAGAGGCTACGCCCCTCATAGGCTTAATGCCTTTTGCTAGTGCTGAGCCCAACATGGCACCCACATCTCCCTGAGTCCTCACAGCACCTGGCAAGGTGGGTCTGTTACGACCCCATTCTACAGAATGAGAAGCCCAGGCTCAGGGACGATATTGACGTGTTAGACCCCTGAATCCTAGATGAGAGGGAACTTAGGGACTGACCTTCAGGCCCACCTGCATTTCCTTGACTGAAGCCCTAAGAAAAGCAGTGTCTTGTCAGGAGATAACTGTTAATTAAACAATTCATTAATTAAATGGAATAATCATGAAAAGTCACCCGTGGTACCTGGCAAGTTCCATAGATTTGCATCTCCTCCTGCCCCTCGGGCCCTCCGAGGCCGCCTGCACCGAGTTCCTGCTGAAGCATCTCTAAAGCACCCTCAGGACATCACTGAAAGGTGGAGGGGTGAAGGCAGGCCCCCTTCCAGCTCACCGTGAGCCCCACCCCCACCAGCTGCCATCTGCCCAGGGAGGGAGCAGAGTCCATCTCTGATAGACAACCCTGCCGCCCACCCACTGCCTCCCAGTGCCTGCAAGGATGTCTCCCAAAGCCCCCGAGGGCCTTAGGGGCTGGGGGGCTGGACCTCCACCCGATGGACCAGATCCCCAGTAAAGGGCAAGTGCAGCCTCGGCTGTGGGGGGGGGGGGGGCCTGGCTGGGAGGGAGGACTTCCTACCCCTGAGATGCATGGAAACTGGGAACTCCACTCCCACAGGGGAATCCATGGAGACAAGGGTGGCTAGGGGCGTTGGAACCAAGTCACATAGAGCCAGAGGGACAGACTATGGGATATAGAAGTTGAGGACGTCAAGGAACCTCCCAGGTGGGCCTCAGAGACCAGTGGGACTCCAGGCAGGTCTCAGAGATGTTCATAGCGCTGTGTTCCTCTAGATCTTCGAGGAAAATGTCTGCCCTGCCATACTCTGATGGGCAGACCAGAAGTCCCCTGGTAATGCAGGTTGTCTGCCCTCCTGCCCTAACTATTTGTGTTGCTACAACAAAATACCTGAGACTGGGTAATTTATACACAACAGCAATGTATTTTCACAGCTCTGGAAGCTGGGATTCTAAAATCAGGGCATCCGCAGATCCCATGTCAGGGGAAGGCTGTTCTTTCTGCTTTCAAGATGGTGCCTTATTGCTGCATCCTCCCCTGGTGGAAGTCAGAAGGGCAAAAGGGACACACTCCCTCCCACGAACCTTTTTAAATGGGCATTCAATCGTTTTAGGGGGGGATCACCCTCACAACCTAATCATCTCCCAGAGACCCCATCTCCACACCATTGCACTGAATGTATGTTTCAGCATGAATTTTGGAAGAACCACAAATATCCATGACACTTCCCACCCCAAAATGTTCAAGGACACCTGCTTCCCCTGACCTCACAGGACTAGTTCTGTGACACTGGTCCAGGTGACAGATGGCCTCCACTTAAATGACAGGCCCACGGTGGGAAGCTCTGGGTTTTCTGGCATGGGGAGGGGGCTTCAGCTGTGAGAAACACACCCACCTGCCCAAATCCAAAGAATGAACCAGAAGACAAAGTGCAGCAAAAAAGCAAGGTTTTTCCCTAACAGTCCGGCAAGACTGGTGTCCGCAGAGCAGGTGCACCCAGGGTGGTTAGATCTCATTCTATTCCTAGTCCCTCCCCGGTTCCTCACCGGCGAGTGCTGTGGGGTGCAGGGTACTGTCTCCTATTGGGTTATGTGTTAGTCAGCCTTTTCCGCTGCTATGACGAAAAGACCTGACAAGAACAATTTTAGAGGAGAAAAAGGTTATTTTGGAGCTCATGGTTTCAGAGGTCTCAGTCCATAAAGCAGCCAGTTCCATTCCTCAGGGCTTGAAGTGGGGCTGAACATCCTGGCAGAAGAGTGTGGGGGAAGGGAGCAGCTCACAAGAGGATCAGAAGCAAAGATCCACTTGCCCCAGAGGCACACCTCCAAGGACCCACCCCCTCCAGCCACACCCTACCCACCTCAATTACCCCTCAGTTAATCCCTATCAGGGGATTAATTCACTGACTGGGCAAAGACTCTCCCAACCCGATCATTTCTCCTCTGAACCTTCTTGCACTGCCTCAGACATCAGCGTTTGGGGGGCACCCCACATCCAAACCGTAACAGAGTATTTAAAGAAATGTTTTCCCTACCTCCCTTTGTTCTCTGAGGCAGGAGGGTCTTCCCAGGATGAGTGCATCTTGGTGCATGTGAAGTTAATCTCTGTTGGTCGGATCAGCTCCTTCCTTCTCACCTCCTGTCTCAAAGGCTGGGACTCTGGCACGTCAGGTGTGAGCTGCTGGTTACCATTTGTTCTGTTTCCCTTTGGCTGTTTCTTTTTACAGCTTCAGGAATTTTACATTTAAACCAAAAACTGCATTTTGAAAACATACCCCTGGACTTCCTGTTTCTCACACAACCGTGCCATCCTCTGACATACAGCAGAGAAGACCTGGCCCTAGGGCTTCGCCCAGAGGTTGGGCGGGGCTCCTGGGCAGGATCCTCGATGTCAGTCAAGCTCATTCCAGCCTGAGCAAGCTGCACACGTGGGCATTCTGGTCCCTGCACCTCCTCAGTGTGTACGTGAACTGGAAACCTACCTGGGAAATCGCCTTGTAGCAGACAGCTGAATCCCAGCCAGGCACAGCAGCTGAGGCAGACCAGGGGCCTCTGAACCTGCCCTGGTCCTCGGCCGATCATTTGCATTGTTTGTATCTCAGCTAAACTCTGAAGTTTAATTTGTCTCAAGTGTTTCTTTTTACAGCCTCAAGAATCTGCCCTTGTGTCTCTGAATCCCATTCCAACAACTCCAGGGGCTGACCCCAAAGATGGTCTCCTCTAAAAGGAGACTAAGCCAGCCTGCATCAGGGAGAGCCAGGGGCCCTGCCCTCCTGGAGGAAGGCCGGGCCTGAGTCCAAGCTCAGGAGCCCCGGGGAGCCTCTGGTCCATTCTGCAGGTGGATGCAAACTATCAGGGAGAAGTGAACTTCCCAAGGTCCACCACAACTTGAAGTCATCTCTTCTCTCCCCTCCTTTCACTTCTCTACCCCGTTCCTTCCCCCCCCCCCAGCCCCCTACCTTGGTGTCATTCACCGTCTTTAGTCCAGGTCACATGGCGGGGTAGCGGGGATGGGACTTGTGTCCTGCTCTCATCACAAGGCCTTGACCGAGCTTCTCGGAACCCAGATCCTTCCCAGGAAAACGGGACTCTTTTGAGATCCCTTCCTGGTAAGACTGAGAGGAGGACTGAATGGCAAAACCAGTTGCATGGACTGAGCAGGCCCTGAAGTACACTGTGCCTTTACAGAGAAAGGCGGGGGTGTGGAGAGACCGGGAGAAATAGCCAACAATAGGTGCAGAGTCGGAGCCAGCCTGGTCTCCTGAGCCCCCTCCTCAGCCATTGTGATGAGGAAGCACCGCCTGTGGGCTTGGCCTGCCCTCAGGATGTGTTTAACTAATAAAGAGGGCTATGGGGTGGCCTATGCCTGTAATCCCAGCAACTTCGGAGGCTGAAGCTAGAGGATCAAAAGTTTGAGACCAGCCTCAGTCTCAGCAAATTAGCAAGGCCCTAAACAACTTAGTGAGACCTTGTCTCAAAACAAACAAAAAAAAATTAAAAATTTTTAAAAAGATCTGGGGATGTGGCTCAGTATCAAGAAACCCTGGGTTCAATCTCTGCTACCAAAAGAAAAAAAAAAGAGGGTATTTTGGTCAGTTTTCTTTGGCTCAACGAGGGGACACATGGGCTCAGTGACCACATATCAATGTGGGTGTCTGTGCAGCGCCAGCTGCGGAGGAGCCAGACGCAGCCTCCTCCTTCCTTTCCATGCCTTGAGGCAGCGGATCCCTTTCCGTGGCTCAGGGGTGCCACAGCAAACCACGCCGTCCTCACTGTGCAGATGAGGACACAGCCCTGCATGTCCTCATGCAGCCAGGAGCCTTCGCCAGGCAGATGTGAAATGGTCACCTGGGGGGGAATTTGAGTCTCCTTTGGAGACACCCGTCCCAGACAGCACCCGGGCATCCTGTGCCTCCGCCTGGTCCTGGCTGCCTCAGTTTGGGGTGGGCCCAGCTGCAGCGCAGGGAGGGGCGGGGGAAGGTGCCCAGGGGTGACAGGGTGAGGTCATGACCAGCAGGCAGATCAGGGCTCCATCCCCCTCCCTGCAGGACACACTCTGGCCTCCTCTGGTCCTCGAAAAGCCATTAGATAAACCCAGCGTTTAGATAAGAGGGGTCTGCAGAGGACACTTTCCTGAACGCAAAGGTGATAAAAGAGAAAAATGGACGAGCTCGCGCCAGGTTACCCCGCCAGGGCAGTGATGATGCCGCTCCTGTCCTGAGCCAGGGTGCTGGTGGCTGAGGCTTCTGCCCAGGTGACCCATCAGCCCAGATTTATGGACTCCCCACGAGCCACCTGCACATGGTCTCCACCCAGGTTTCTCGGGGCACCTCTACGAGATTTCATCAGGACTCTCTGCCCACCCTGAGCAGGGAGGTAGGCACCAGCCTGGGTTATAAAAGAGAAAAATGAACAATTTTGCACCAGATAACCCCAGCCAGTGAATAGTGATTTGCTGACATTGACCCAGGGCAAAACAGACCATGTGAACCAGCGGCCCATGACCTCCCCAGGGTCCTGGTCTCCCCAGAAACTGCTGGGCTGCTGGTGTCACATCAGGTACACAAGGACCTAAGTGCACGCTCCCAGGGATCTGCATGGGAATAGGGTGTGGGAAAACAGGGTCTTGCTTTATTGCTTGAAATCTCTCAATGGGTGTATGTTGTGGTTCACTCTGAGAAAATAAGGCACCATTCAGATATACTAGAACTGAGGTAAAGGAAGGACAAGGCCACAACAGGGTGGCAGGAGAGGACCTGGTGTCAATAGCACAGGGCCAGGCACAGGCCGGGCACAGGTGCACATGGCTGCCAGGCAATGATGGTTACTGTGATGCTGCTGGGATGTTGCTGTTGAAGGTCGGTGAGCCTAGCAGGATAGCGAATGTGAGTCTGGACGGGACCCCTCTGGTCCACTCATCAGGTTAGAATGAGGGCTTACCTGCATCTGCCCAGGAGATCGGAGGATCTCACAGGCAGGGTCGAAGGCTCAGAGGCTGGGAAGCATTCAGCCAGTTCAAGGAAGAGCACGTGGATAGAACAGCTAGGAATGGGGTGTGGCCTAAGGAGTGGGGCAAGAGGAGGAGGTGGGCTGGAGATGTGGGGCCTGGGACCCCTGTCCCTGGGTCCCCATGAATGAGGCTGGAGGACACATTCCCAGGCCCTAGCTCAAATCCCAGCTCTGATCTTGATCTGCTACAGGACTCTGGGCAAGTGGCCTCCTTCTCTGAACCTCAGTTTCTTCAAGGACAAAATGAAGACAAGATATGCCTCCCAGGCTTGCCCAGGAGTGAGATCTCATTCCCATCCACCAGGTGTTTACTGAGAGGCTACGCTCTACCCAGCTCTGCACAGGATGCAGGGCCACAGCCCAGGATGTCACCTCACGTAGCTGACTGTCTCCTCAGACCCACATGGTTAAAGGACCACTAATAGATATCGATTGTGGAATTGATGAGCAAACTGAGGACAACAGAGGAATGTGGCCAGCAGCTGGGACAAGGGGGCTCACCTTGACCTGGACTGGGGAGGGTGCCTGGGAAGATGCTATGAGGATGTGACAGAGCACTCGGGGGACAGGGACATCCCGTCCCACAGAGAGGGACCAGTATGAGTGAGAACATTGTGGGGGCTGATCAAAGTGTGGTTAAGGAATATCCCTTAGGTCAATGTGGCTGGGGCAGGTGAATGAGCTTCTAAATGTATAAAGCAAACGTCGACAGAAGTGAAGGCAGAAATTGACAGCCACCCAATAATGGCAGAACACTTCAATACCCTGAGTCAGTAACGACAGAACAACCAGACAGACGATCAATGAGGACACAGGGGACATGAACAATACTATAGACCAGTTGGACCCAATAGAATAATTGGACCCAACAACAGAAAAGGCTCACATGAGGAACATTCTCCGGGGTAGACCACATGTGAGGCCACAAAACAAGTCTTCATAGATTTGAAAAGATCAGAATCACCCAAAGTATCTTTTGCAACCCTAGTGGAATAAAACTGGAAATAATTACTAGAAGAAAAGCTGGAGTACCCACTGAAAGGTAGAAATGAAGCCACACACTTTAAACCACCAATGGGTTGTAGAATAACTAACAAGTTAGAAAATATCTTGAGACAAAATGAAAACATAGCGTTCCAGAACATGGAAGGCAGCGAAGACATATATGAAGGAAATTTACAGTAATAAACATTCACATTATAAAAGAATATCAGCTGGGTGCACACCTGAAATCCCAGAAACCCAGGAGGCAGAGATAGGAAGATGCAAGTTCAAGGCCAGCCTAGGCAACTAAGTGAGACCCTAAAAGGGCTGGAGAGGTAGACCCTGGGTTCAGTCCCCAGTACCACAAAAAGGAAAAAAAAGAAAGGTGGGGTATCAAATTAGAAATCTGACTTTAACCTCAAGGAGAAAAATTAGAACAAACTAAGCCCAAAGTTAGCAGAAGCAAGAAAATCACATAACTTAGAGCAGAGTTAAATGAAATAGAGAAGAAATAGAGAATAAGAGAACAATAGCGAAAAATCAATGAAACAAAAGTTGATTTAAAGAAAAAAAAGATCAACAAAATTTCAGGTATATTCACTAAGGAAAAAAAGAGAGCAGAATCAAATAGCTAAAATCAGAAATGAAAGAATATTACAACATATGGCACAGACATAAAAAGATTACTAGAGAAGACTATAACAATTATATATCAGCAAATCAGATACCTAAAAGTAATGGATAAACCCCTAGAAACATAAAACCTGTGAAGACTGAACCCTGAAGAAATAAAAAATCTAAACCAAGAAATATATGAACAGACCTATAAAGAGTAAGGAGATTGAATCTGTAGTAAATAACAGCAACAAAGAAAAGTCCAGGACCAGATGGGCTTTGCTGGAGAATTCTACCAAATGTTTAAAGAAGAATTAACAGCAATCCCCTTCAATCTATTTCTGAAAAATTGAAGAGGACAAACATTTCCAAATTTATTCTGTGAGGCCAGTTTTTCCCTCTTAGCAAAGCCAGAAAAGTCACTACAAGAAGAGAAGACCACAAATTAATATCCCCAATGAATATTGGTGCCGAAATCCACAACAAAATCCTTGCAAGCTGAGTTCAACACCACATTAAAAAGAATTTTACACCATGACTAAGTGGGATTTATTGCTGGAATTCAGGGGTGACTCAACATGCAAAACATCAATCAGTGTAATGCACTACATTAAGAGACAAAAGCATAAAATCATCTCAACTGACATAGAAAAGCACTTGACAAGAATTCAAAACTCTTCTGTATTTTTGAAAAAAATCACTCAACAATGTAGAAATATAAGAAAACTACCTCACCATAATAAAGGCCCACAGCTAACATCATCCTCAAAAGTAAAAGACTAAAAAATTTTCCTCTAAGTTCAGGAAGAAAGAAAGGGTGCCCATTCCCACCACTCCTATTCAACACAGTACTGAAAGTCCTAGCCAGAGCAATTAGACAAGAAAAATAAATCAAGTCATCCAAATTAGAAAGGGAGAAATAAAATTATTTGTATTTATAGATAACATTGGAGGGGAGTAACAATACTTTTATTTGTTATTTTTGTTTGTTTGTTTGTTTATTTATTGAAGTACTGGGGATTGAGCCTAGGGGTGCTTTACTACTGGGTTTTATCCCCAGTCCTTTTTATGTTTTATTTTGAGATAGGGTCTAGGTTGTTAAGGCTTTATGTAGAAAACCCTAAGGATTCCACACAAAACAAAAAAAATATATTAGAATTAATAAATTAATTTAGCAAATTTGCAGGATACAAAATCAACATGCACAAATCAGTTATATTACTACACAATCTAAAAAAACAAAGTAAGAGAGCAATTCTATGTATATTTTCATTAAAAAGGATAAAATACTTAGGAATAAACTTAACTAAGGAGGTGAAAGACTCGCACATTGCAAGCTTTGGATTAAAAAAAAAAGTTGGATAAAAAGTTAAAGGAGACATAAATAAATGGAAAGACATCCCATGTTCATGAATTGGAAGACTTAATGTCCATGCTACACAACACAGTCTACAGATTCAGTGAAATCCCTATCAAAATCCCAATGGTTTCCTTTTTCTTCTTCTTCCTTTTCTTTAATCCTCCTCCTCCTCCTCCTCCTCCTCCTATTATTATTATTATTATTATTATTATTATTATTATCATTTGTTTTTGTTTTTTCAGAAACAGAAGAAAAATCCTAAAATTCATGTGCAAATTCAAGGGATCTATCCATAGGTCTAGCCAAAATGATCTCGAAAAAAAGAATGAAACTGGAGGAGGCTTCCCAGTTCCTGATTCAAAAGCATACTACAAATTTACAATGTCAAAGCGTGAAGAGTGTGCTACTGGCACGAAAACCTATAGATCAGTGGAACAAAACAGAAAACCCAGAAACCAACTCTCCTGAATAGGTCAGATGATCTGCATCAAGGCACAGAGCCCACTCAATGGGGAAAGCCCAGGCTTCCCAACCAATGGTCTGGGAATATTGGATATTCACGTGCAAAAGGGTGAAGCTGGACTTTATCTTGCACCATATACAAAAAGTAACTTGAAATGGATTAAAGAGCTAAGCATAAGACACAAAGCTATAAAATTCCTAAAAAAAAAAAAAAATAGGAGGAGAAAAACTTCACAACATTAGACTCGGCCGTGATTTCTTGGGTCTGACACCCACAGTGCAAGTAGCAAAAGTAAAAATAGACAGGTGGGGCCGGGGGAAGCTTAAAAATCTCTGCACACAAAAAGAAACAGCAGTGTGAGAAAGTAGCCTTTAGAATGGGAGAAAAGACTTGCAGATCCTATTTCTGATCAGGGTTTGTGGCCCCGAATATAAAGAATTCTTAGAATGCAACAACAACAAATTTTTTTTTAATTGGCAAAGGATTTGATTAGATATTTCTCTAAAGAAGAAAGACAAATGTCCAACACACACGTAAAGATGTCCAACGTCCTTTTATTAAGATATGAATGTCAAAACCACAATGAGATATCCACACAAACTCATCAGGATGGTCACCACAAGACAGGGAGGAGGGAGGGAGGAAGGAGGGTGACAGGTACTGGTGAGGGTGTGGAGCCCTTGTTCCCTGTGGGTGGGGATGTGAAATGATACAGCCATGGTAGGAGATGGCACAAAGGGTCTTAGAAAAATGAAAAATAGAATTACCATAGGATTTAGCAATCCCACTTCTAGGTGTGTATCCAGAAGAAAGGAAATCTTTTTTTTCCTGGTTCAGTTTCTTTAAAATATATATATTAGTACATCCTAGTCCTACATATTAATGGAATTCACTGTTACACATACCTAAATATAATTTGGTGAACTTCATTCCCCAGTACCTCCCTTTCCCTTCCCTTACTCCCCTTCCTCTTCTCTACTGCCCCCCTCTATTCTCATGAGATCACCCACTTTCCCCCCTTTTTCCTCTCTAGCTTCCAGTGTGAGAGAAACATAAGACCCTTGACTTCCTGAGTTTGGCTTATTTCACTTAACACAATATTCTCAAATTCCACCCATTTTCCTGCAAAGGACATAATTTCATTCTTCTTTATGGCTGAATAAAACTCCATTGTGTATATAGACCACATTTTCTTTATCCATTCAACTGTTGATGGGCCCCTGGGCTGGTTCTATAATTTGGCTACTGTGAAAACATACTCTTTAAAAAAAAAAAAAACGATATGACATACATCATTTATTTAAATCAAAATGTGTACAACAACATCATCTAGGTTCTGCAAAAGCATATACAAAGAAATACATGCAAAACAAAAACTTAAATAGTTGTCAAAGTGAGCAAGATAGAAAAATCAGAGTAAAATTAAGCAAATTAAACAAAAGAAACAAATCAGAGAGGTCTTAATGTGGACATAAAATGATAGATGTTGTATTTTGAATCCAGAGAGTATGATTAACTCAATCCTCTGGCATCATATCCCAAGCAAAAGGCACATATAATCACAAATAAAGACATGTGGAAAACCAAATGCTAATTCATTTTAAAATCTATAGTAAATAGTTGCATTTCTAGAAAAAGTAAAAATGTTAAAATTTAAAAATTCATATAAAATTGAAATGGCCAACAAATCTGAAAGAAATGAACATATCCACCAGACACTATCTTCTCCCTAAACTCTAGGTTAAGACACTTTTAGGGATAGCTTTGCCACCATCCAAGTAATATTAATTTCTAATACAAGTATTTCTAGAAAAAAATTAAGAGAAAAATGGCTGAACTCACTTCGTGAGGCTTATGTTATCAATTCCTAAAGCAGATAAAAGCTGTAATTGAAAAAGATGGGGATAAGGAATTTTAATATCATTTTGAGATTTGCACACCTATGTTCACTGATGCATTATTCACAACAGCCAAGAGGTGTAAGAAACCCAAATAGATAGATGTCCATTGGTAGATAAATGAATAAACCCAACATGCTGTAGAGCTACAATGTAATATCATCCACAAAGGAAGGAAATCCTGACCCATGCTGTTAAGTTATGACATGGATGAACTTTGAAGACATTGTGCTAAGTGAAATAAGCCAGTGACCAAAGTCGTATACTTCCAGGAGGGATCTGAAGAATGCAAATCACAGAAACGGAAGTTAGAATGCTAGTTCAGGGATAAGGAGTTACTGTTCAATGGAAATTGCAGGCTGGGAAGATATAAAAGTTCTGGAGCTCGATGTGGTGATGGTTGCCCAACAGTAAGGATGTCCTTAATGCCATGATCAAATGTCCTTAATGTCACAGGTCTGCACACTTAAAAAACAGTCAAAGTGGTAAATGTTGGGTCTATTTTTTCATGATAAAATTTTTTGAAAGAATACAACCTCCATCAGTAAAATACATCGTATTCACAGAGTAGAGAAAAACCCTATGATCATCTCAACAGATGCAAAAAAATAAAATAAAATAAAAGACCCTAAGGATCAAAGGCTGTTCTCTCCTGGAGCAGGAGGAGATTCCTCTCACATCAGACGGCTCCTGGTGTCCCCGCCTCCATTGATGTCAGTGGCACTCAAGGCTCATGACCCAAACCCACTCTCCTACCTGGAGAAAAATAAATAGGTTAAAGGAAATAATTACAACCTGCCCCCGGGGACTCCCAACCCCCGACACCAGACCCGTGCCCAGGTGCAGAGCGGGTGGAGGGCTTGGAGGCCAGGTACACTGAAGGAATGTGTCTGGGTGGTGGGGACAGAAGAACTGAAGGTGGTGTCACCCTTCACCTGTCTCCTCCTCTGGGTGTCCCTGGAACTTGCTCTCACGGGCTTCCTCTACTGTTTTTTGTGGTCACTGAGCAGCCAGCCTGTCAACACACTGTCCTGTTATTTGGGGGGAGAGGGGGGTTGTTTGAAAAACGAGGGCACTTTTGTGGAATACGAGCAGCAATGGGGACAGCGGGGCTGTGGTTTCTCCCTCTTCCAGGTCACTTTCTGCCTACTGCACACTTGAGGGGTCTCCCCACCAGCCCGGCACCCCAGAGGCACCTCTTTGCCCCCTGCCGGCTGGATTTGCCAACAAGGCTGAGAGTGTTGCAGAGTGGCCCATGAGGACAGCACCCCAGACACATCCTCCTGTAGGAGCCACCTCTGTGACTGCATCTACCATGTTCCTTTCCTTTGAATGTGGAGCGTCAACATCTTCTTCCCCCACGACGCCCGGCACAGGGCTTAGCGCTTAGTAGGAGTGGGAAATGCTGCTGGACTTGAACAGAACCTGACACAAAAATTGAATGTGCTTCGGAGGCTGCTCAGAGGGGGAAAGAAGATGTTTGGAAATGAAAACCCTTTTCTGTTGATCCCTGCAGAGCACAGCACTTCAAGGGAGACCTTGCCAGTCCTTTAGGAAAGGGCACCGGGTGGAAGTCCTGGGTGGGGAACACCCTCCAGCTCAGCACTTTGTGACGTGCTGTGGGTGCACATTTGTAATATTCATGTTGGGTATGTAATATGAACACACTGATATTAAGTAGTTAATATACAATGACATATGAAGTCCCTCTCCGATCACCCTCCCCAGTGGATCCATCATTGTATTGGGGGCTTTATTTAGAAACTGCTCACAGAAGAAGTACATCCCCCTCTAAGGACCAGATAAAATCTGATTATTTTCATTCACAAGGTAGAAAATTCAGGAAACCAAGAGACTTCAGAAGCAGACCCAAAGAGCTCCTCGTTCCGTCTATTTTCTGGGAAATGCAGAGCCCAAGATGGGCAAGGGTTAGTTACCTCACTGTCCCCACCCACAGGCTGCAGGAGGGGGCCATCAAGGATCTTATTGGTCTGAAGCCCAGAGTTGGTCTGAGGCATCAGGTTGAGGGGGTGACGGGTGGTAACCAGGTGGCGGAGATCTTCAACCGAGCTCTGCTGGAAAGTTTGGACGACCGTTCCGAACGGAAGGCCTCTGCTCCCTGCTCTCTGTCCTCATTCAGGACTGAGGAGCAGGGTTGCTCCATTTTCACTCCTTGATTGAACTTGGCATGGAGGTGGTAGACGCGGCCCGTGGCAGTTCTAGAATACCCTGCAAATCCACGAGGCTCCAACCTTGAGAGGTGAGTGCTGCGTCCCTCGTCCTGGATGCAGGTTGCCCTCTGGCCCATCTGAAGGCCACGCGGTCCTCCCATGGGCAGAACAGCATCACCCCCTCTGTGGGCTCCCCCAAAGGGTCCTCAATTTGTCATCAGGCTTAAGGCCCAGGGTCTCATCACACAAACCTGGCCCAGGGGTGGATGAGCTCCAGGGACAGCAGCAACTTGGGTCCACCTTAGCAAGGACAGGGCACCAGGGCAGGAGGAGCTGGGGCAGCTACCAGAGAAAGTTCTTTCAGGGAGTATGACAGCAAATGAAGCAATTGGGTGGGGCGGGTAGCAAGATGGGGTGTTTCCTTGAGTGGAGAAATAATGTCCACTTGTCCACTGATGGGGACGATCCTGTGGAGAAGGGGCAGCACAGCGGAGCCTCGTCTGTAAGTGGGAGAAAAGGGCACCACCTTCTACACAGTGGCCTCAGACGTGGGTGGCTCCTGTCAGAGATTCCCAGCCCCGCAGGGGGTTCGTCCAGCCCAGGCACCTCCGTCTTCTACAGAAGGCCGATGGTACCCAGGGGCATGAGCTGCCAATCATGCAGATCCCCAGAGAGCTGGGAGCTGAGCTCGGAGGGCACTTGAAGACCATCCAGGGACAGCTCATCTCTGCAGATGGGAAGTCCACGTCTGGACCACAGAAGGACCTCCAGGTGGCCTGGCCCAGAGCCTGGTCTCCACATCTGGATGCCGTGCTCTTCCTGGAAGAGGAGGACGGTGCCCTCCCCCTCCCCCAGCCCTGTCTCCAGCTCTTGCGATGCCAGCTCTAGAGTAGGCACCCCAGGCCCTCCAGTGCCTTCTCCGATGCTTCCCGTCACTGCCCTTGCCAGGCCTCCTTCACTGCCCAGGGATGGTCCTCCTGGACCCTCACCCCACACGCTCCCATCTCTCTGCCTGGGTCACTCTGTCAAAGGCCATGACTTCACCAATGGGGGAGCCAGTCCCAGAAACTGAAGTCCACACCAAGCAGAGAGCAGAGGGTCAATGACAGGTGCAGCTCAGGGGCCCCAGTGGAGCCCACTCGACCTACAGGGCAAGACGGCTGGGCTGTGCCAATCCTGGTGACCTGGCAGCAGGGCGTGTCTGTCTCCGTCAGGGCTGCACTGGTGACCTGGAGGGGGATGTGCTGGTTCGAGTCCCCGATGCTCCCCCACACAGCCACGTGCCCAGCGATGGCAGCAGGAGCAGTGTCCGGGCACTCACACTTCCGGTCAAGGGAGGTGTGGCTGAGGACACCTGCTGCTCTGCCTCCTGCCCACCACCAGCGCCCTCCCAGGACACACGCGCTCACCACAGAGCAGCCTGCCCAGCAGGAGCCAGCCCAGGCCCGGGACACAGCTCTGAGCTGCACAGAGAAAGCACAGACCTTTACACACAGGGCAGACCCAGAGTCAGGTGGTGACAGGTCGAGGGGAGCACAGAGCAGGTGACAGGCACACAGGTGACAGGCCAAAGGGCCTCTCTGTGTGTGGTGTCAGAGTGGGGACCAGGGCTCGTCCTTCCAGAATCCCCAGCCCAGCGCGGAGCCCGGCACAGGCTGGCCCTGGCAGAAGCTGGCCGACCCACTGTGTGGATTAACTGAGCCCCGTCCTGAGGCCTCAGGGGGACAGAGGGTGGGGACCTTGTCGTGGATTCTCCATCTCTGGTGAGACCTCCTCACAGCCACGTCCCCTGGTGACTGGGGCCCCTGTACCCAGAGTACCCAGAGCTCATCCCACAGTAGATTGGGGAAGGAGGGGTGAAGACAGAATGGGATCCCTCCCCATCTCCCTTCACCAGGTAGAGCCACCATGCCCCTGGTGGCAGGGACCCAGATGACCCTTCTCCCAGAGAGGGGCAGAGCTGGGCTGGGAACGGGATCGGGAAATGCCACATCCCAGTGGCCGCGGCTTTCCCTGGAGAGCAGGGTGCTGGGAACTGCAGGAAGGAATGAGCACAGCGCCAGGCCCCCTCCCTGTCCCTCTTGTCCTCAGGATGCACGGTGGCCCTCCCCTGGGCTCTCCTTGTAATCCATGTTCCCAGCACGCTGTTTTTCTCCGCTTGATAAGGGGTGATTCATTGAGGGCTCTCTGATGGTTACTTCCTGTCTCCAAAGCCTACTTTTCACCGGGAAGATCAATTCCATGAAAACAGTCTGAGGAGCTGAGATCCATTAACAAGTGCTAAGTGGCCCATCGCTCACCAGGGGGCCTTTGCCCGAGACCCACTCGTGATAAAACTGTCCGCTCCGCAGGGAGCCCTAGAGCAACGAGGCTTACAACAAGGATTTATAAGTCTTAATTATTTTTCCTTCAGCTGAAGTTAAACTTCATTTCTGAGTCCAGGAAGAAAGACAGAAGGGATCTCATCAGAGAGCAAATCAGCTGGGTGCTGGGGACAGAGAAGCCCCACCCACGTCACCCCCACCAAGACAATTCTGTTCCCCAAACTCCCTGATGGTCAGGATCAGCGTCTGTCCCCACAGCCCCCCACAGCAGCCGGCATCCTCCCACGTGAGGAAACCCAAGCCCACCCCAGTACACGCTCCACCAGAAAACAGGGCGGGGCTGGACCCGGATTCCAAACCATCAGGGTCCATTTCCAGAAGCCAAGAAGCCTGGGGTGGGGAGGGAGAAACAGAGGACCAAGGAGAGGAGCAGCTTCCTAGTTCTGATACTTTAATGGAGACACAATTTCCTGATTGGTGGAAGTGGACCAGGTCCCAGGGCTTCATCCCGTACCAGAATCCCCTTAATCAACGAATCCAATGTGGATGGTACCACGGCACTCAGTGCTCAGTCACTGGAGAAGCCTGTGACCCAGCCTGATGCTAGTACATTGCACATAAACCTCTCATTTAAGCCTTGCAATAAACCAATGCAGAAAGTAATATTTTATCCCCATTTTACAGATGAGTAAACCACAGTGGACAGTATTTCACTCATCCCCCCAACTCCTGCTTGTATATCCCCAGGACGCAGAACTTGCTACTGCTCAAGATAGCCCATCTCTGGGCAGCCTTGACTGTTAGAAAGTCCTTCCTTTGGGGCCCTCGGAGGACACCTCCTCCTCTTCCCCCAGGCATCCCTTCTGTGTTCAAAGGCAACTCTCCCTGCAGAGACAATCTGTTGCAACTTCTATGACCCCAGCCCTGCCCTGCCAACTATCCCTAAAAGAGGACACAGGCATCCAGACACAGGGACAGTCACTGACAGCTAGGAGAAGCTTCATGATCCCCCATGGGATCCCCTGATTCTTGTTAGAAATCTTCCTTTGTGAGAAAAGCTATCAGACTGAACAAAGAGATTTGAAGCCATTCATGGTAGCCGGATGTCAAAACTGACCTCAGCCCTCCACTCTTCCCTGGGTCTGTGCCCTTCACAACTCCTCCCCTGAGGAGGTGAAATCTAGTTCCCTGCTCCTTAAGCTGAGCTTCTTTGGCCAACCCAACACAGCAAAAGTGACATGGCACCATTTCTAAGCTGAAGCCTCCAGAGGTCTTGGGTGCTTTGGGTCTGTTTTGTAACTTGCCTTTACCATGGGGACAAACCTGGGCTAGTCCCTGGAGGATGAGACAATACACGTGGCAGAGATGCACCATCTGACTAAGGCCACCCTAGACCAGCCAACTGCCAGCCAACACACAAACCACCTTGAGGTGTTAATAATGCCATTCAAAACCAGCCCAGCCAAGCTCAGAGCAGCAGAATCATCCATCAGACTTATAGACTCCTAAGCCAAATACATGCTGGTTATTTTATTTTATTTGTTTTTTTTTAGAGAGAGAGAGAGAATTTTTAATATTTATTTTTTTTTTTAGTTCTCGGCGGACACAACATCTTTGTTGGTATGTGGTGCTGAGGATCGAACCCGGGCCACACGCATGCCAGGCGAGCGTGCTACCGCTTGAGCCACATCCCCAGCCCCATGCTCGTTATTTTAGACCACTATTTTGCTATAGCTTGTTACACAGCAGTAGCTAACCAATACACCTTACCTCTCTGATCCCACAGCAGCTGTACTCAATCATCTCTCAGGGCTATATCTAGTATCCTATCTCTTCCAAAGTTTCCCTTTATCGCCATCTTTACTTCTTAAGAAAACCCACAGTAAATTCCCCCATGTCCAGAGATACCAGAAAGTGACACCCTGATGCTAAGACCTATGTCCCATTCAGTCATTCCTTCCTTTGGTCATTCAACTAATAGTTATTGTGCGGTTGCATTATTGCGTCTTGGGAGAGAAGAATGCAGATCTGCAGTCCACGATTGGTACCTTCTTCAGCAACCCTGAGCCTCCGTTCTCCACAAGACACAGAGAGGAAGACCAGCTTTTCTCAGGTTTTTGTGGGTTGTTGTTGTTGTTTTTTTTTTTAACAAGAATCAAATAAAAGTGCAGGTGCAGAGAGTCAGACACAGGTTCTGATACATTAATAAATGTATCGCCTTCAATAATAAATTCCCAGAAGACAGAGCATGTAGGCACCAAGAGAGGAGGGAACACTGGAGATGGAGAATCTGGATCCCCACTGTTCTATGTCAAACCTGGGCAAGCCTCTAGCTGTCCAACCCCTATCTATAGGCTGTTCTGCTGTCCCCAGGGGAAGGCTCTGTGCCCAGACACCTCCCCAAGCTGCCTCCTGTTCACACTGAGGGGTGGCCCTGAGTCATGGCCATCACTGTTCCTCACGGCACCTGCGTCAGGGCAGGCCCTTGGGGGATGTCTGCAGACCATCTGGACCTCAGGAAGGGCGGTTCTGCTCCTCTGTAGGGCAGGCCAGATGGCAGGTCACTTCACCAAGGACTGGGGAGCCCAGGAGCCCAGCACAGAGCAGCAAGGACCAGGGCTGGCTGAGCACCCTCTGTGTGTCAGAAACTTTGCTCATTGGTTAATTTTCACCCTCACAGTAAGCCCTCGGGAGAGAAACTGTTGGTTCCCATTTTTCCTGTAAGGAAACTGAGACTCAGAACTCAAGTTCAAGTTGTTTCCAAATGCACACAATTTCTTCTACACCTTCTTTCTTCTTGTGTGCTTGCATGGGGACTCTTCATGGTCTGACCAAACTTGTAGCTCTGAACACTCCTGGAGTATGGGAATGACAGGGACTTGAAAGTCAGCCCACCTGGGACAGAGGGTCCCAAAGGGGTTCTCCAATCGGGGTCGGACTAACCTGGGCTCCAATCTCAGTTGTTCCTCTTACAAACGTGACCCTGGGCACTTCATTTAATCTCCCTGGGACTGTTTCCTTGTATTCCATTCGGGGGAAAAAAACACCTAACCGGACTTCTGGGAGGCTTCCATGAGGGCACAGATCAAAGCCTGAGGCTTCACTCTGGAGAGCTTCTGCACCTGGGTCTAGATGCCCACATCCATTTCCTCCTGTTCTCAGAGCAAAAACCAGCTTCTCTCCTCTTGGAAGCAACTTTGAACAAGGGTCCTCCCTCATTCATGAGCCCTTTCTTAAGTGGCCAAGATGCCTGAATTAACTCAGCAGGGGACATCACGAGCTGGCCAGAGCCCAGGAACAGTCTCCCTTCCCCTGTCCCCACCCCCTTCTCTTCAGACACTACACCAGTGAGAACATTTCAGAGAGCCTGGTGGCGGGCGGGTCCCTCCAAGGACTATTGTGCCTTCCCTGTAATGGCATTCATTAGTCTGCCTGACATCGAGACTGCTCTCGGGTTAATATGTTTAACTTAATGAGGCGTTTATTTTCCTTTAGAAAACTCCTGAAGAAGCATGTTTGCTCCCTGTGAGCTGCACTGATGAATAGATTAATCCTGGAATAAGAAAATGAAGCTAACTGCTACCTTTTTATTCTCCAGTTATGGCTGGCCCTGAATTAATTTGCGTTAACCTGGTTTTTTTCTTAAGGGAATGAACAAGAATTTCCCTTCTCGGCTCCCTGGTTTGGCCTCCATTCTCAGGGTTATTTTTCCCCTCTGGATTGGGTCTGAGGAAATTAAAAGGAAAGTTTAAAAAATGAATACCAATGTACGAGGAGCGGAGAAAGGGGCCTGGGACTGAGCCGCAGGAGAGGCCAGACCAGTGACCCAGCATCTCCCAAGTAATGACAGAAGCAGAAAAACAGCAGATAGGGCAGGGGTCCACGGTCCATCTCCGTGATGACCAGAGGGTTCGTTATCACAGCCCCAGGTCCAAGTGGAGAGGAGGCTCAACGTGATGGCTTTTGTGGTCCTTTATGCAACCTTGTGATGTCCAGAGGGAGATGCTGCCTGGAGTTCCAGGCACATCTGGGTATGGGCCAGTGGTTAATGACCCCTGGACCATGAACCAAAGATGACCCAAGCCATTTTCCTTTGATGACTTGACAAATGACTGTACCCCTGTCTCTCCCTCTGCAGCCTCCGAGAGCCCCTGCCAGCCTTTGTGTGCTGACCCTCCCCCAGGGGCTGCCGGCCCATGCCCACTCAATGCCCGCCCTGCCCAGATATCACAGAGAGGCTCAGCACAGACTGTACCACCCTGCTAGGTGATGACCAACCCTCACTCTGGTGGCAAGTCCAGCCCCGTTTTGGTGGTACTCCTAGGTGGCAGAGGCTGTGGTTGGTGAACATGGCCTTTATAGATGGAAATCAATGGTTTCAGATCTCAGGTCTTCCACTCGCCAGCTGAGAAGTCTTGGATAAGACCCTTTATCCTTGAAGTGCTACCCCTTAAATTTGAAGTGATGTCATATTTTCTTTCCTGATTGCTAAAATAATTAAATGAAACCACTCATGTACTTGGGTTATTATAGCAAGTGCACATGCCTGCATGTTAATAGAATTCAAATAGGTGCTGACCTCCTTTTTAGGTGTCGAGCCTATCTGGTATTTTGCTTCCTGACCTCTCCAAACCTATATGCCATCGGCCGTCTGTTCCCTGCCTTGGTCAGATTTCCAACCAGGAGTCTAGTCCATTGTGTTCTCCTGCCCTACTTGACTGGAGCTCCCCACCTTCCAGGGCATCTGGCCATCATGGTCCCCACGGCTCTTCTAGACTCCTGGATCACAGCCTCACTGTGACTCCTCGTTCGTCCAGCACCTGCTCAGTGAGTGTCACATCCAGTTACCTTCACCCCCGTGGACAGCCACTCCCTTCCCCTCTGGGACCAGTGTTCAGGTGGAGGTGTGGAGACCTGTGGAAGAGAGCTTGGCTTGGTATCCACGGTGCTGAATTTACCCAACCAAGAGCAGACCCAGCCTCAGACCTCGGTCAGGAAAACCCAGCCCATGAGGCCTCCCCACCTGCCATCGGGGGACTCCACTGTATCTTGGTGTGTCTGTCCTGTTTCCAAACGCACTGGTGGTCTGGTACGGTGGGTCAGGAGTGGAGGTTATTTCAGAGTGAAGAAAATGTCCCCCTCCCGTCCTTGGCCTTGGCAGGCCCTGCCCCTTTGTCCCCTTCAGAACCTTGGACAGCAGCCGCGCCCTGGGCTGTGGGAAAGCCCTTCACCAGTTCCCTTGCCCTGGGCCTTTAGACTCTAGGCATAGTAGTCTGACCTGGTAGAAAGGGGTCTCAGAGACACCCACACTTCAACGGAATCTCTCCTCATATTTTAAGGGGATAGCCTAGGAGTGTTGAATTGAGCAGTGATGTAGTTTAATAAAAAGGCCACTAGACTAGAAAGCCCAAGCCTGGGTCAGCTGTGTGACATATTTTATGTCCCCTGGATGAACGAGAGCACCCCTAAGTCCTAGGATTCTAGGATGCCTGACTGAGGCAATGAAGGTCCACCAGTCTTTAGAATGATTTACGTGTTCAGAGAATCATTTCTGTCTCTGCCCCGTAAGACCCCTAGAGGAACCGTCTCTCTGCCCTTCGGAGTGTTCCATTCCTAGAGGTCAACTCGATCCTAACCTGAGCTTGCCCTCAGCCTTCACTCAGCGCTGACCTTTGTCCTGCACTAAGCCCAGCTTGGCAAGTTGAACCTGAGCTTGGCCTGTCCCTGCCCAGGAGGGGAACCCAGGGCACAGCCTTGCCCTGATCCCAAGCTCTCAGCCAGAAGTCACATTTGGACTCCAGAGCCTAAGAAAGAGACTTTGGCACTGGATGTGTTTGGACTTGAGGATCAGCTTTGCTGCTGAGTGGTGACGTCACCTCACTGAGTCTTTATTTTCTCATCTTGTTACCAACCTGGTTTCAGAGGCTCATCCCACAGAAGACCCGGTGTCCGAGAGACCAGCGTTAGGGAGAAAGACTTGACTCAATGGCCAAACAAGGCACGGAGAAGAGGGAGCTTTGCTCACAAAACAGCTTCTCAAGTGCAGATGTGGGAGGGGAGTGATGACCGAGAGGGGGAGGGGAATGGGGAACAGGTGAGGCCCCTCCAGGAACTCAGGGCCACCTCTATTTGCTCCTTTCGTGTTGGTGTTAATGGTCCTAGAAGCTGATAGGAGTCCTTAGCCTTGAACAGGCAGAGAGAGCCTGGCCAGCCTAGGTCCAGGAGCCCCATATTACAGTTTTGGACAAAACATTTCTCCAGTGTTCACCAGGTCTACATGCAGAGCTGGGTAGAATCTGACCCAAAGGCTAAGGCAACAAAGGAGTCAGACACAACAGCAGGACAGAGAGGCCAAGTGTCCCCATCCCAGTCCAGTCAGCCACTGGACAGCTGCAGGTCCAAGAGAAGGGTCAGTGTTTTCCAACAAAAGTGGCCCTTGGGTCCCCGAAGAGTACCTTAGACAACAGTTGTCATAACCCAGCCATCAGAGGGCCGTCTACAGACAAGCCAGGGACTGAATAACATGGAACAGCTGAATGGCCCCCAAGATTAGTGACTCTTAAGTCAGCCGAGAGCAAGTGAGTCTCGGGGTTTGTTTAGGCTTTTCCTCAGTAAGGTCTATTAGGTGTTAGCTCAGTGACAATCCTTCAAAAGGGGGCAGGGACCCACCGCTTACAAATAGGTGAAATCATTGTGATCCTCCTCAGAGAATGTCCAAGACAGGGTCCAGCTCATGCTAGGGGAGACAGTGAATGTTGTTTCCTCTCTTTTTTAAATTTTATTTTCAACTGACAAATAATAATTGTATATACAGATGGGGTACAATGTTATGTTTTGATATATGTATACATTACAGAATGTTTAAACTGAATCAATTAAAATCCACCACACCCACTTGACATTTTTGTGATATAAACATTGAAAATCTATTTCCTCAGCTATTTTGAGATACAGGTGACATTATTATTAACAACAGTCACCGTTCTGTGCCATAAATCTTAAAAACCTGTCCTCTCTAGATAACCAAACTCTCACCCTTTAACCAACATCTCTCCATTCTTCACAAGATGCCTCCCACCTTCTGTTCCTATAAATGAGTTGTACATAGAGGTGAGATCATGCAGGTTGTGTCTGGCTTGTTTCACTTAGCATACCATCATCCATGTTGTCACAGAGGACAGAATTTCCTCCTTTTCTAAAGCTTTCTAACATTCCAGTGTGCATGTGCCACATTCTCTTCACCCACCCATCCGTGGACGGTGGACACCTTGGTTCTGCCTCTGGGCTATTGTGAGTACCGCCATCATGAACATGAGCGGGGGTCTCTCTTCAACACACTGGTTTCACTTCCTCTGGGCATAAGCCCAGAACTGGGATTGTTGAATCATACAGCAGTTCTGTCTTTATTTTTATTTTTGTTCTTGTTTTTCCCAGTACCGGGGACCAAGTTTTAACTTTTTTAGGAAAATCTCTATTGTTGTCCAGAATGACTGCACCAATCTATGCTCCCACTGACAGTGTGCAAGGTTCCCTTTCTCCATGTCATCTCCAACACTTGCTACCATTTTGTCTTCTTTATGATAACCATTATTCCTGGGGTGAGGTGATATCATAGTTTTAATTTGCATTTCTCTGATAACTAGTGATAGCAAGTGTTTTTTCATATGCCTGTTGGCCATTCATATGTCTTATATTGAGAAACGTAAGGTCCTTTTCTCATAACTGTTTTCTTACTGTTACGTTCCTTACTTGTTTTGGACAGGAATCATCTATCAGAGGTACGGTTGGCAGATATTTTCTTCTGATCTGCAGATTGTGTCTTTGCTCTCAGTTATTTCCTTTGCGGTGCAAAAGTTTCAGAACAAAGTTGGAGGCATCATATTTTCTGATTTCAAAATAGACTATCAAGTTGCAGTAATCAAACAGCAAGGTGTAAGCATAAAAATAGCACACTGCCCTGCAGAACAGAATACAGAGGCCAAAAATGAACCCCTGAACAGTCGATAGATCTGAACACACGTGCCAAGAACACAAAATAAGGAAAAGAAGATATTTCCTATTTTCCATAAATAGTGTTGAGAAAAGTGGAAACTCATATGCAGAAGAATGAAATTAGATCCTTAGCTTATACCATGTACCGCCCAAAAAAGAAACACTTAAAATGATGTGAAGACGTAAGCATAAGATTTTCAACCGTAAAACTACTAGAACAGAGGGGGGTGCTCCGTGACGTTGCTCTGGGAACAATGTGTCAAAATGATCCCCAAAGTACAGACAGCAAAAGCGAAGACAGATCAGCTGTTAACGGCTTTCAACTGATGATCCTCTAACCTTCCTAACCTTGGCTTCTCCCAGCCCCTCCCCAGCAGGCTCTGGATCTGCCACAGCGGGAGCCAACCCTCCATCTAGAGTCAGAACACACCCTCCTCCTGCTCCGCTCACACTGCCTTATCAAAACCTTCCCAGATAATAAAAAGTCCCCAAGAGAGCCAGCAGCTTTGGGAGAGCGGCTGCGAGGTGATGGACCAGAGAGGACAGGAGCTCAGAGGGGCAGACAAACAGACGGTTGAGGACGCCTGCCATCCAGCCCTCCGAAGGCCCTCACTGACCGTCTGTGCAGGGGCTGCCAGCCTGGTCTGTGCCCGGTCCTGGCTCTCCGATCCTGGCTCTCCGTGCAGCCTGGGGGGTCACCCCCCTTTCTGGCCTTCGGTTCCCACCTCTAATCACTGCCTGGGCTGAGCTCGCTGAGTCTCTCCTGCTCCGACTTTTGGAAGACCCTGCTTGGCCCAGATTTTCCACTAGGGCTGTGGGTTCTCCATCCACAGAGACTTGTTTTCATCTTATAGCACCCAGTCGTTCCCAGGATGTGCCCTGGCAGAAGAGGAGCCCTGACTCTGCACCTCCTGAACTCCTGTTCCAGGGACTGGTGCCCCTGAGCCGCCCCTCTTGGGGCCGTGCACAGGAAGGTTCACGTGCGAACCCTTCCAACCACTCACAGAGAGACCCCCTGCACATGGGGTCCCCCCGCCCTGCCTGGGTGTCGGGTCCAGGCCTAATACCAACCAGCTCAGTCAGAGCCAGGGCTAGGGCAGCCTGAGAGCCCTTTGAGCTCACAGGCCACAGCGCCCCACCCCCAGCCTCACAGAGACTCTTCACAAGCCACCCGCAGAGACCCCACTATGCACGAGGCCCTGTGACAGAGGCTGGGGACCCAGAATGGATAGAAGAGGCCCTGTTTGATCTCTTGGGCCCCCAGAGAAGGAGCCAGGTGAAGTAGTGACCTCACACAGTGGCCAAAGGCCCAGGCAAAGTCAGCACAGGACTCAGGGTGCTCCACTGACAGCATGTGGGAGACCCCCAGGAGGCTGCCGCCCCCCACAAAGAGGCTTCCCAAGGCTCCAACCTAAGGTAGCCCCTGCTTTTTCTCCACCACACGCTCCTGAGATTCTATTTTTATTCATTTCTTGTTTATCGTACCTGGTCTCGTCTCTGTGGCCCAGGGACTCCGTCTCCCAGAGGGGATTTAAAAAGACATCTCCAGGCTACAAAGAGAATCTGTGGTACACACCGTGAGGGTAAGTCACCTTCCAGCACAAGAAGACCAGGGGCCAGATGGCTCAGGTGTGAGGTACTGCTGCTTCGCCCTCTTGGCACCTGCAGGAAGGCTGCACGTCCAGGTCACTTCCAAGAGTGAGGCACCCACAAGAGGGATTTGCTCGTTCTCAGTTCAAAACCATCTTGAGAGGTAACTGTGTGCGTGTGTGTGCAGAGACTTGACTGTTCCCAAATTAAACCCCTTCCCCCGTGAGGTGTTCTCTCAGTGAGATTTTAACTGGGTACAATCACAGGGACAGCGTGCTCCGTTCACATGGATGACAGAGCACACTTTTCCTTGGGCATCCAATTGACAGCCAGTTCAGATCAGAAAACTTGGCTGGCTGATAGGCCAAGGGGCAGTGTGTGTGTGTGTGTGTGTGTGTGTGTGTTTGTGTGTGTGTGTGTGTGTGTGTCTGTGTGTCTGTGTGTGTGTGTGTGTGTGTGTGTGTGTGCGTGCGCCCCAGGGCAAAGCAACCATTCAAAGGCAGCTACTTAGCTGGCTGGGTTTTGCTTTCCACGAAAATATCTGGGAAGAATTCCAAGGCAAGGTCGGGGGCATCCAAGAGAATGGGGAGGTCGAGTCCAGCAGAGCAAGGAAATGAAGCCAGGACCTCGCTGGGACCCTCGGGTGGTGCCGCGACTCTGCCCCAGTGACCTTAGACCACTTCCTCTTGTCTGGGCCTCAGCCGCCCCAGTGTGTAGAACAAGGGAGTCAGTCGACCTGACCTCTAAGGTTGGATGAGTCAGAGGTGCAGGGTGGTAATGAGGTAGGAGAGAGAGGAGGCAGGAGGGGTCATCGGCCACTCAGAGGCGTCAGGACTGCCCAAGGTCACGCTGCTCGTGATTCACCTGCTACAACACATTGCAGTTCTAACTGCAAATTGCACGTTCCCTCCCGAAGACTGAGCAAGGGCCTGAGGCTGGCCTGCCCCTTCCAGGTGACCAGGGCTTACAGAAGGGGGCGTCTCTCCTGGGGCTGCTCGGGGCGCTGTGCTTCCCCAGTCAGGACCAAATGGGGAAACAGTGCAGCTCTGCAGTGTGTGTGTGTGTGTGTGTGTGTGTGTGTGTGTGTGAGAGTGACAGCTGGGGAAGGCTGCGTGGACCCCAAACCACAGACACCCCCGACCTATACTCAGTGGTAGTGTGCTGGCCTAGCCTGCACAGGCCCCAGGTTCCATCCCCAGCATGGGGGCAGGGGGATTAAAGGGAACAGGAGAGAGGGGCAGCACGTAGGGATCAATGGGCTGGTGACGATCCAACCATGGCCCTTTGGGCTTTGCCATTCTTGCTTACACCAGAGCATGGGGAAAGGCACAGAGAGAGGTGAACTAGCAGGCGAGGTAGATTCTGCTGGCCGCTGTTCCCAGAGAGGTTTGCAGAGCTGAGCCGCAGCCCGGGTGGTGGGCTCCTACCCCAGGCCTTGTCCATCCATCTCTGTGTTTCCACATGCCCGACGGCTCCCCTGGGATGGTACCTCACCCCAACTGGCTGCTCAACTGTGACCCCACCCTCCAAGTCTGGAAGAACTCTCCTGGACTCCCAAGCTCGGGACCTCAGTGTCTCCCTGTTCCATGTTGCCAGAGAAATTCCTTAAGAAAATGGCGCAGGGGCATGTCCTGAAAAGCCCAGCAACTACTGGAGGGATGAACAAGGATGGATTATATCCAACTAGACACCCGACAGACACAGTAAGGAACAGAGAATACCTGTTTGGTGAATGGATAAAGAAATGAATGGCCGACAAATCCCTGTCTGAACGTGGGAATCAAAAATGAATGGGGTTGGGCAGGGAAGAGTTCATTCATAAGGAATGTCAAGTAGAAATTAAAGGAGGCCATTGTTTGGGACTTGAATCCTGCACCAGGCCCCCAACAGAACGGACTAAAAATAAAAATGAGTCACTCCTGCTAAACCTCCATGTCAACAAGCCAAAAGTAAGCTGTTTGTCTGACCTTCTGAGAAACCGGGAGGAATGAGAGAGTCACCACAGGCTGGTTCAGGCAGCTTGATGATGAAATCTCCTCGGCCTTCAGTCTTGACATCCTTTAATTCCTACAAAAAGCCACGTGAAGCAAACAGGGGCCAACCCCTCTGTGGCTTTCCGTTGCCCTGACCCAGCCTTACGAGGGAGCAGATTTTGAAAGGGCCAGTCCACTTTCTATTCTTTCATTTCTGTCTCTTCCATGGCTATAGAACCAGCCTCATCTGCTGCGACCAGGGGAACACTCATCCTGGTCCCCGGAGTGAAGGGCTACCTGTGCTGGAATCGCAAAATAAAACCAATTTCGACGCTGCAACTAAATTGTGGTAATTGTGTCCTTAATAGTCGTCGGATGAACGAGCCGATGAAAGGAGGAATGTTCGAGGGAAGACGAAGCCGATGAATAGCTGCATGTGTGAGGAGAAATGTGTGGACAAAATTGTAGCCAGAGAAAGAGAGGAGGGGACAGAAAAAGGAGCTGATCTACATGTGAATAAGTATGAAAATTACTGTAAGTGGATTTTAATGCCTGTTGAATAGGAAAATGAATGAATGAATGAATGCGTCCATGAATGAATGGAAGCTATTAGGATCTGGATGTGAGGTGTCCCCCAAAAGTTCAAGTGAGATCATGCAAGAAAGTTTAGGGGTGAAATGATGGGGTTCCGAGAGGCTTGACCTACCCAGTGCATCAATCCCCAGGTAAGGATTAACCAGGTGGAAACAGTAGGCAGGAAGGCGTGGCTGGAGGAGGTGGAACACTGGGGACATGTCTTTGGGATCTATATTTTGTCCCTGGTCTGCAGTGTCTCTCTCTGTTTCCTGAGCTGCTTTCCTCTGCCACAACTTTCCACCACGATGTCCTGCCTCACCCCAGGGCCCCAAAGAATGGAGTCAGCTGGCCATGGACTGAGACCTCCGAAACCATGAGCATCAAAGAGACTTTTCCTCCTCTAAAATGGTTCTTATCAGGTCTTCTGGTCCCAGTGACGAACAGCTGAGTAAAACAGGGTCACAACAGTAATAATTCACCAACTGAAGAAATACACAAAACTCTCCTCGGTGAAAGTGGTCCAGAGGGCTATGAGGAGGGGGCAGGGGGCAGAGGGGCAGGATGCTGCCACATCCCATAGGAGCCCATCAGGACACCCTGGGGCTGAGGTCTTGGCAAATTGGCCCCACTCTTCCCAAGGAAGGTTTCAAAAGTGACTTCTGTTTGAATTTAATAAAATGCTATCAAGCGAATATCACAGAAGCTGGCTGCTCCCTAGGCCCAACCCCGAGATGGGCGGAGAGAGCTAAATAGAATCACCACGTTGTTGTTCCTTTGCAGATAATTACCCATTAGGTGGCAAACCTCCAGCATGAGCTTAATAATCGCTATTAAAATAACTACTTCGCCATCTCCTTACAAATTAACCTCCCGGTTGGTGTGGGAAGGTTTGCCATGTGGCCTGGGAGTGAGGGCTGGGGTTGAAACTGTCACCGTGGTCACCCTGTGAGACTCCGTGAGGAGAGCATACAGGACAGTGAGGAGCAGGGGGGCTGGTGGCTGGAGATTCAGAGGTCCTGGGTCCCGGGCCCCATCCCCTGCATGTGACATTAAACAAGTTGTTCACCTCCCTGGGCCTCCGTAACCTGGCTTATGAAATACAGATGGCGGTCCTAATTCCAAACCTTCTTGGGGGGATCTTGTTCCATACCCTGTGCCCCCTAAGGAGGGCACATCCCTGATCATGGGCCAACGGGTCTGCTCTTGACGTGTCTCCCCCTGCCCGACCCACTATCGAAGCCAGGCCTCCTGGGCTCCTCTGTGTAACCTCACCACAGGTCCTCGGTGGTGTCTAGAAGAGGGCTGATGGCCTGTCACTATGTGATAGTCCCCTCAGGACCACTGTGGCTTGGTGAACAGGTGACGCTCACCATGTCCTGTGTCCTTGTCACGGTGCCCTGCCTTCCCACACTTCTGCAGCCCGTCTCCCTCCCTGGGCTCCACCAGTGGCCACCCTGTCCTGCTTTCCCTGCTTGCTGGGTGAGGTGCTCCTATCTGGGGCCCAGCACCACATGTACAAGCCTCAGTGCTTCCGTGAAAGTCCATGAACAGGGACTCCTCTCCAGGCCTCCACCTGACCCTGACAGGGCCACATGGACAAGAGGTCAGCACAAGTAAGGGTCTGACCCCACGGGAACCACGGGAGGCAGAGGCGTGCCTACATCCCCCAGGAAGCATCCGGAGGAGCAGAGAGGAATCCAGGTCCCTGGACCACCTGACTGATGATGTCCGCATGGTCCCATCACATGACCTTGGGTGCCAGGGTCCACTCCATCTCCTGTCATTGCAGAATTCCTTTCCAGTGAGCACGTAGTCCCCACCTGAACTTGAAAAAGCCTGTCCCTGAGTTTGAGACCATCTGCCTGGCCTCAATTCTCTGTTGGGTGACTGGCTCCTCGAACCTGGTGGCAGCCAGTCACCACCATGGGACCAGATGGAACTGGCCTGTGGAGTGAGAGTGGAGCTAGTGAGGGTCCCTCTGTTGGAAGGGACACGGGATTTTTTCAAAGCATTTCTCAGCAGCTCTGCTTAGACCTCGCCAGCTCGGCGGGGCTTGGACCGGCAGTTTGGCACATTTGTGCCGATTCACTCAACGGCCACTCACTGTCCTGTGCCAGGTCCTGGAAACAGAGAGGCTGAGGGCGGACGTTCTGCATGTGTCCTGTCACATCCCTCTCAGTGACAGAGGAAGGGCAGTGTGACAGAGTCAGAGCATCTCCAGCCCCTGAACTTCCAACAGGTGTGTCCAGGGCCACCTGGCAGCTGCTCCCTGAAGAGCCACCCTTAACCAATCCTGACCCCACACAGGGCCACCATGGGTGACAGGAGGCTGGAGGGCACAGAGTGGTACTGAGCTCAGAGGATCAGGAGGGACAGGGCCGCATCACAGAAGATGGGATGGAGCTTCCAGGCAGGAAGGTGGGGAGGAGGACCCCAGGAAGAGGCAGTGTTTGTGCGAAGGTAAGGCACTGGTGGGTGGCAGGATGTCCAGGGGACCGTGAGCAGCAGGTGTTGGGGCAGAGGAGGAGCCCAAGCCAGGCAGGAAGGGCCTCAGTGCCCGAGCCCAGCAGCATGGACTTCACCCTGTGGGCACGAGAGTGGGTGGGCCTCTAAGAAGAACCTGCCCCGCATGGTGTGAGGTCAGGCCACCCTCCACAAGCACCAGCGGCCTGTCACCATACCTCAGGGAGAGTGGAGACCAGGCAGTGGCCCCTGAGGGCTCCCCAGGGAGGGTGGCCATGAGTTACCATGGGACTCTCACCTACAGGACCAGTTCTAAGACCTATCTGTGTCCCACCTCAGCCAATGGCACCAGGGACAGGGTCACAGTGACTGTCCTGGCCAGCCGAGCTCCCTCATGGGCCCTCTGGCTTTGACTACCCCATTCCCTCTCTCCTCCTATAGCAAGTCCAGCTCAGGAAACCCCAACTGATCCCCAGGAAAAGGCAATAGATCCTAATCAGGGCCAATTCCTCAATAATTGAGTAATGGAGGTCCTGGCAAGGCAAGGCATAGAATCACAGCTCCCAGGTTAGACCTGATTCAAGTTTCAGCTCAGCCACAGCCTTGAGCAGGTTTTGCTTTACTTTCCAAACCTCCGTCGCGTCGTTTCTAAAGTGGAGATGACACCTGTCTCCCAGGTACACAGGAAGCATCATGAGTCAAAGAGCACAGCCCTGGACACCCAGGGACCCAAGCGAACATCCCAAACATGTCTGATGCTGTTATTAAACAAGGGAAGAATTGAGATAGAGCTGAAGTGATCTTGGGATAACTTTACCCCTTTGGAAATTTCCCTGGTGGCAGCTTGAGCCACTTTGACAATCTTTCATTCCTCTGATAAAATGAAACTTTGCTGCAGAAAACTTTATTATCTCAGAAGAAAATAAGAAAGCAGGGCACTCGCACGGCAGTGGCCATAAAACCCATCTCTTACACAAGACCATGGAGATAGAGGGACAAGGGCAGCCCTGCCTGGGTCTCTCTGCACTGCAGACTAGGAAGTTATGATCTTGTGGGGTCCCCACAAAAGCTGCAAGGGGGCATCCTCCCAATGCATAGAGCAGAAACTGAGGCTCAGAGCAGTGATGTCCCCAACCCCTTTGCCCAAAGTCCCACACAGACATGAAGTCCAGAGTCGGGATTCTGCCTCCTCACTTCCACTTTCAATATACCAAGAAATCACTTGCTACATTTTTAAAATTTTTTTGACTATTTCTTGACATACGTTGTATTAATCAAGTTTTTATTCCCTTTTTTCCCCTCCTCTACTGGTTTGGAAATTGTACATCCTGTTTTCCCAATGTAACCTTCAATTTTAACAAGTGCACACCACTTAACACAGCCTAAAGCAAATCAACAGATCAGTCCTCCCTGCGAACCACACAGGGGTCTCAGGACCCCTCGTTCTCTCAGCTCCTCCCGTCAGAGCGTTCCAGTTCCTTCTTTAGAGCCCAGATAGTTCCATCACCTTGATTGCCTTCATTGCTCCTGTGTTGCGTAATCAATGCAAGCTCAATGACTTTTCTGCTCAGTACAGTGTCTTTGATCCTCCCTTCCTTCCCTGGCCATGTTCCCCTGAAATATGCCATTTATCTATTCTCTCAGCCAGGTTCTGTGGGGGATAATACCCCTCAGGCTCTGTCTGGGAAGACCTCCTTACTCCTTCCATTTTTAATGGCAGTTTAGCTGACTCCTGAGTTCTACATTGATGGTCCCTTCTCCCGACACTGAAAATGTCATTCCATTGTTTTCTGGTCTCTATGGTTCCTGCTAAGAAGTCTGTCGTACATCCAATTTTCCACCCTTGGTAGGTGGTCCGATCTTTCTCTGGTTGCCTTATTTAATGCAAACATTTTGATGCATAATATACATGGAGAAAAATACCCAAATCATAATGTTCAGCTGGATGAATTTTCACAAAACATTACCAGTCAGGCCACTCTTCACCCCTTCAGGAGCTGCACCTGCAAATGTACCTGCCATCCTGACTTCTTAACTTAGTCTCACCTGTTTTTGAACTTTAGAAAAGAGAATAATGTGCTGTGTACTCTTTTATGTCTGGCTTCTTTCTCTCCACATGACAATTGGGCTATTGATCCGGGTCATGCGTAATTTTGACTTGTTCATTCCCACTGTTGTTCAGTATGAACATATAATATTTATTTATCCATCCTGCTGTTGGTGGACATTTGGTTAACTTCTAGTTTGGGGCGATTGTGAATAATTTTGCTACGAACATCCTTATACATTTCTTTTGGTAAACACACAGTAGAATTTGTGTGTCCTGGGATAGGAGAAGAATTGCCCAGGTCATAAAATATTTCTGCTCTTTTTCTAGTTTCTTATGCTGGAAATTTAGATTATTAATTTTTGATCTACCTTCTTTTCTAACACATGTGTGTGATGTTATAAACTGACTCTGAGCACTGCTTTCCCTGAAACCTGCAAACTTGAAATATTGTGTTTTCATTTTCACTTAGCTCAAAATATTTTTGAATTTTTAAATTTCTCTGGAGACTTCTTCTTTGGGCTTTGTGTTTTTTCAAAGTATAATGCTTAGTTACAAAATATTGGGAGTTTTTTTACTTTCTGTTATTAATTTCCAGTTTAATTCCATTGTATTCTTAGGAATATGCTTTGCATTATTTCCTTTTTAAACGATTGTTTAATGTATGTTTTATGCCCCCGAATGTGGTCTACCCTGCAGTGACTATTCCAAGTGAGTTTGAGAAGAATGTGTATTCTACTGTTGTTGGGTGTTTCTATAAATGTCAATTAGATCAAGTTGTAAGTGAAACAGTCTGAATTCTTCTATGGCTAAAATGAATACAGCTACTTCAGTTTCTTTTGACTAGTGTTAACATTATACATCTGCATATGTGTGTGTGCATGTGGGCATCACCCTGCTGAGGATAGAACCCGGAGCCTCATGCATGCTGAGCAGATGTTCTACCCCTGAGTTACCCTCAGCCCAACATCATGTATCTTTATCCATCCCTTTATTTTTAGCATTAGAGTCTTTTTACTTAGAGTAGGCTTCTTGTAGAAGACATATAGTTTGTCTTAACTCTTATCTATTCTGATCATCTCTATCACTTAATTGTTGTTTTTAGACCAAATCATATCGAGAGTGATTATTGATATATTGGGCTTTTTATCAGCCATGCTTATAACTGTTTTCTAGCCACTGACAAAAGTTTTCTTTTCTGCCTTGTCTGGATTTAACTGGGCATTTTGCATTAATCCATTTGGTCTCCAATGTATATGCTATACTTAAAAAAAATTCAGTGATTTCCCTGGACTTTATAATGTACATTTTTATCTAATCTGGGTCCCCCTCCAAATAACGATATTCCATGTCATGTGTGGTACAGGCTCCTCATAGCAGATTATTCCAGCTCCTTCCTCCCCACTTGTCACTCCTGTGACAAGGCTGCCATTCATTTTACTTATCTATGTGTTATAATCACTCCAGACATAATTACTATCATTACTTTGAGTATCTAAAAGTCATTCTAGATTAAGAATAGGAAAAATAAAGTGTTTACTTTTGTCTTCATTATTTTCCTCCAACACTTTCTTTTTGCATATCCAAGTTTGGGACTAGATCATTTTTCTTTTGCATAAAGAAAACATTTTAATATTTTCTGCCAAGTCTGTACATGGCCCTCCCAAGACAAAGGCACCCTAGTTGTTTCTTAGGTGTTTCCCCACCCTTAGCCTAATTCACAGTCTCCATCAATTTGACAAAATTGTAAGTGTCCCTGCTAGGACGTGGCTTCCGCACCTTCTTCTTCCTGAGCAGGCAGATTTCAGCTGGGACTCTGGCTTTCCCTGTCTTCCCACGTTGCAGGGGAAGGGCTTGTGCTGTAAACTCAGTTCTCCGATGGGGGCGAGAATTGTTGAGTTTTGATTTTTCCAGCTCCTTTGTGTAAGAACGCAGGTAATGCCCACCACGCCCTTCCCATGTCCGAGCTGAAGCAGGAAGTCACCTGGGCTTATCATATGGTAGCTTCTCAGGTCTTAAAACTATGAAATCAAGTCTTTCAAGTCCTCTGCCAAGAATCTTAGTACTAATAAAGGCTTATCCAACGTGCTCCTCTTCTCCTTCAGGTCTCTGAACCCCTTCTCCACATTTTCCTTCTTCGCTCCTTTCTGTGGTGAATTAGGAGCAATTTCCTCTTATTTATATTTCAGTAATGGATTCTTTCCCCAGTTCTATTTAATCTACTATTTAGCCTGCCCTTTGAGGGATTTTTTAATTGTGGTGATTATAAATTTAATTTGGATTCTATGTACTGAATTATACATTTAACTTCTAGACTTCTTTCAAATAGACTTTCTATTGTATTCAAATTGCTTATTTCTTTTTGTAGCATTTTTATCTATTCTCAGGATTTTCACTTTTTCTTTTATGCTTTTTCATCATTTTAAATATATTTCTATTAGGGCTCCTAACAGAATTGTTCTATTCTTTGGAGGTCTCTGAGCTTTTATCTTCCTTATTTTCACGAATATTAACTCTCCCTTGTGGTAAATTGTCTTCTCACTTGCCTTGTAATTTGGGGTTTTGAGCTCATCTTCAGTAGGATGCTATCTGTGAGAATTCATTAAGGCTTAGAAGAAGGTGTGCCCCTCCTGAACCATTCTAGATTGGCTTCTGCCAGAGGCCCCAGACTCTCACCAGCCTGGCATCAATTATTAGTTAATTGCTGAGTTTGGGAGTTGACTTTTGTAGTATCCACAGTATCGGCAGCAGGATCTACAACATAAATTAAAGCCACAAACCCAAGAGAGAGAACCCTGTATTCACAGTGCCCTACGGAATTTCTCTTTTCTCTTGAAGGACAAGCAAAGACGCACAAGCTGCCCCATCGTCTCCCAGTTCTTGGGAGTGGATTATTTTTCTCGTAGACTTTTATCACGGAGGGGTATTCCATTAAAGGAACCGGCTTTATGTGGGTCCCTGGTTGGCACCCAAGACATTATCGCCTCCTATCCCTGGAGGGCATCAAATGCAAGCCCTCAGCAGAAGACCAGAAGTGTCCAGCATCCCAGCGTGGCTCACAGATTTGCTTTGCTACCTGCTTGTCATTTCCTCAGCCGCCCCTAGGGATGTCCACTGTGTCCATTTTGCTGTATTTAATGAAGCACTCCCAGGGTTTGCAAAGGGAATTTTTTTTCAAGAGCAGAAGTCGGAACCCAATCTCTCTCAGTCCACATTCTCCCCCTCCCCACGCACCTGGGAAAAGAGACGCCCCGAGGAGGGCGTGGGAGCCCTACTAAGGGAGAAGTAGATGGAGTGGCCTTCAGCAGGCTTCCCTGGAGACCTGTTCCCAGTGTCACTTGGGGGTCCATGCCCCACCTGGCTTGGGACTGTGGGCACACAATACCCAGTCCTACAAACCCCACAGCCAAGAAGCTGAGCTCCCACTACCAGAGGCTGTGCTGCCAGATGCAAGGAGGCTCTGGATGAAAAACTTTTTAATGAAAAATACATTCGAATCCAGACTGAAATTATATTGTCAGCAGTTAATTATCACTTGTCAAACAAGTGGGTGCCCAGATTGTGGGTTTCATTTCCATCCAGGCTGCACACGCCTCATTCTTCTTATTTGATGAGACCTCTGAGCCAGAGACACTCGTTATGGAAATTAGCACTTTTTTTTTTAAAGCAGGTGTTGTTTTGTTTGTTTTGGGGGGCTTTTGTTTTGTTTTGTTTTAATAAGCAGGTTTCCTTGGCATCTGAGTCAGGGTTCTTTGCACACAATAGAAAAATGTTCAATGATGTAAGTTCAGCAAAGAAAAATGGGGGAGGTGGGAGGGACCAGGCTCCAAAGATGTCTCTGGGCCCTTGGGGGCACCCGGGCCTGAGGCAGGCCAGCACTCAGGAGCTGGAACTCCCCACTAGGCCCCTGGCAGTTGTCCTGTCCCCACCCGGGGGCTCCTGGTCTCTCAGCCCGGTTTCCGTCCATGCTTCTGTTCCGTCCCTCCCTCTGTTCCATCCCTCCCTCTGCTCCGTGGCATCTCTTCTTGGGTTTGGAATGGCCACCCCAACTGCCTCTGAATGAACACCGTACCCCTCTGGTCCAGGACCTGGCACTGAATCTGAGTGCAGCCCATGGCTCCCTGGGGACCCTTGTCCCCAAAGAGCTATTACCTTGTGTGTGAAACGGGCCAGACTTGCTTTGCCACTGGTACCAATAACATCGTGTAGGGTTTTTGCACTTGGACAGTCCCACGGTGGACTCTGCAGAGAGGGGCACAGTGACTGTGTCTCCTGACACAGGAATTACTAGTCGTCACCACCATCACCAGCATGGTCTCCCAGGCACAGTCGGAGGCCCTACCTGGGGAGGCAGGTGGATAAGACACGTCACCATCTAGGAGAGCTTCACTGAATAACCCAGAAACACTGAACTGGTGCTGGGTTAGGAGCCACAGCGTCCCTGGCTGCAGAGTGGGCCCATTAATGTCCACCCCACAGCATGTTTGTAGGGATGAAATGCAGTGACCATGTCTGACCGGCAGTGAGTGCCCCATAAGCCCTCCTCCCTTCCCATCCAGGACCCTGGGCAGGAAGAGTGAGGGCGGTGGATGGAGGAGGAGAGAAGAAGGAAGAATGATAGTTTCCATGCTGCGTGATGAATCAGTCCCCTGGACGCTGGGATGTTTGTAATTTCATTTCTTTGTGCTCCTGGCTGATGGCTGTTTTCTCTGGTGAAGCTGGAAGCTGCCGGAGCTCTAGACTGAGCCTCTGTGTGGCCCAGCGAGTGGCCACAGGAGACACCACGGAGTGTGTGGAGCGAGTGAGCGAGGCAGTGCTTGGCCAGTGCCCAGCGCTCCAGAAACGTCAAGCACCGTGGTGACCCCTGTCCCATAGCTCCTCGTGACTGAAGCAGGAGATGGGAGAGGAGAGGCGCTGGAGATGGCCAGAGCAGGCTGGCCCCCCGCCAGGTCCAAGGGCAGAGGAGGCAGAGTTAAGGGACAGAGCGACTCTGTGGTGCAGCCGAGGTACCAGGCCTAGGGACAAGGGTCCAAGGCCCGCTCTGTGAGAAGGGGCTCCTACCCTCAGGCCTGTGTCCCAGGAGCACAGTCTTTGCAGGGCTCTCAACCCCGATGCACCCGAGGATGGAACACCAAGCTGCAGAGACCTGGAGGGACCATCTTGGCCTTGGCTGAGGCACCAGAGAGAGCCACTGGCTGAGCTGCAGCTGGGAAGCCCCCATGGGGAAGGTCGGGGCGGGGCCTGGGGACAGGGGGCTGCTCTGAGCCGCAGTGGACTCCACGCCCCTTCTTATCCCCTGGGAGGCGAGGGTGGCCCGGCCTGACTCAGAGGTCTCACAGTCTGCCGCTATCTCCCTCCAGAGAAGGGGAGTTGGCTGGGCAGGAGGCACCCCGGGACCCCCACTCCCTCCACTCCTCCAGATCCTAGCGCTGCCTCCGCCTCTCGCTCTAGCCGTGTGGCTTCTGGTCCCTAGGAAGAGTGGACTCAGTGGTCATCCTTCAGCAGCTACCCCAAGCCAGAATTGGAGCCAGAGCTCCACTTGACCCCTTTGGGGGCAGCTGGACCCATCTCGGATGCCCAGACCCCCTCAGCAGAGCCCCTGATGGAGCTAAGGCATCCATCAGACTGGGCGACCGGCACAGGCCCAGTTCAAAGGTGGGCATGTGGATCCCCATGCTGACCTCTGGGGAGATAGTCAGGTGCAGAGCCACTGCCTGGAGCAGAAGCCCCGGAGCTGGGAGCCACTAGGAACACCTGGACACCTCTGGCCAGTTGCTGAGGCCGAGCATGGCCTGGGCAGGGGTGAGAAACTCTTTGGGCATGTGGTCAAGGGGGCAGAACCTCTGCAGACTCCCCGCCCCCCGCCCCCCGCAACCCACCAAATGCCACTGGAAGGCACTGGGGTGCGAGCAGGGGTGGCTCAGGTGGAGCCAGGGCTGCAGGGGGAGGAACCCAGGATGGGGCCTGGCTGGCTCAGGGGGGCACAGCAAGCTCAGGAGGGGCACAGCCGGCAGCCTTGCTGAGCAGGGTTTTAAAGGAACTGAAAAGAACTTCCTCCCTGATGCCCTAAAAATATTATTCTGACTGCCAGTTCTGCCTGAGATCCCACCACGTTTCCTTTCCTGGTGTCCAGATTCAGGAACTGCCCAGGGATGCCTTCAACAGGGACAAGGGGCACGGGGAGGGGCTTAGAGGAGCGGAGAGGAAGGGCCTGGGGAGGGGCTGATGTGGGGAAAATCTGGGGCTGGGGGCGAGGACAGGACCGGGCAGCACCTTCTGTAGACTCACACCTCAAAGCTGAAGGGTCCAGCCCCTCCCTCTAGGGCTCACAGTCTGAGGGAGGAGGCAGCTGTGTCCTCTGGCACCAGGGCAGGGGCCCAAGGGCTCTCCAGGAGCAGAGCCAGGAAAGTGAGGGCACAGAGAAAAGGGCAGGCTGTGACCAGCAGGGGAGGGGCAGTCACACAAGCACCCTCAAGGCAGGGACGCCAGAATGGGCTGGGCAGGGTGCTGCGGAGCAGGAAGAGTGTCCCAAGCAACAGGAAAAGCATGTGCAAAGGTCCAGAGGCAGGAGGGCACACACTGGGGCAGCCACAGCACAAGAGCTCAGGGGCCAAGGCCCAGAGCTGGAGAGAGGTGGCGGGGGACAGGAACTTGCAAGCCAGTTATATTCTATGACCAGTTCTGAGCTCTCCCTGATGCCCCAGGCTGGCCACCTCTGGTGATCCATGCTGGCTCAGGGAGACAGGGGACCCCAAAGGCCAGTCCCACTCCGTCAGTTCCTCTGGCCCATCTGCACTTGGGCTGTGGCTTCTGGCTCCAGGCTGAGGGTCCAGGTGGCTGTGAGCAGAGCAGCTGGACCTGGCTCGAGACCTTCAGCAAACGCAGGTTTGCCCACTGTCGCCCGCGTCCCTGTCCCAGTCACCCCCTCCCTTGGCCCACAGGGACCTCTTGCTTCCAGTGCCCTCAGTAGGTCTGGGACAGATCTGGTCCCCAACTTGCCTGAGCACCTGTTGGTACCAAGTACAGAGCTGGGTGCTGGGTGCAGGGTGACGGAGGAAGATACAGCCTGTGCCCCTGGGGTCAACAGTGGCACAGGACAAGCTGACCTTAAAGCAATGACTACACACAGAAACCATGTGATAAGGCCCCGCAGGCACGGCCCTGCCAGGGAGGCCGTAAGCTTTGCAGGTGGGACCTGGAGCAGCCTGGACGGCAACCAGGGGACACGTAGACGGAGCTCCGTGCCGTGTGTGTGTGTGGGGGGGGGGGGGGTCCAGGCTAAAGCTCCAGGCCTGAGTGGCAGGGCGGCCACTGTGACTGGGCCATCCTGAATGGGGGACTGTACCGGGGCTGAGGTTGCTGTGGTGGGCGGAGATGACCCTGGCCTCTGGGGTTTTTTAATTATTTATTCTAATTAGTTACATGGCAGCAGAGTGCCGTTCATTTCTTTGTACACAAACGGAGCACAACCTTTCATTTCTCTGATTGTCCATGATGTAGAGTCCCACCGTTGGTGCAGTCATACCCGTGCCTGGGTGTCTTCCCTTCCCCCATGGCCGCTCCCCCCCCCAACTCTTTGTCCCATCCAAACTTCCTCCATCCTTCCCATGCCTCCCCCATTATGGATCCGCATCCACTTATCCAAGAGAACATTCGGCCTCTGATTTCTTGGGATGGGCTAACTTCGCTTAATATGATCTTCTCCAGCTCCATCCACTTACCCGAAAATGCCATGATGTTATCCTCTTTTATTGCTCAGTAATATTCCATCGTGTAAACATACCACAGGTTCTTTACCCATTCATCTACTGAAGGGCATCTAGGTAGGTTCCACAGTTTAGCTATCGTGAATTGTGCTGCTATAAACATGGATGTGGCTGTGTTCCTGTCATATGCTGATTTTAAGTCCTGAGGACTGGGACAGCTGGATCAATGGTGCTTCCATTCCCAGTTTTGTGAGGAATCTCCATTCTGCTTTCCAGATTGCACCAATGTGCAGCCCCACCAGCAGTGTGTGAGGGTGCCTTTCCCCACATCCTTGCCAACACGTTTGGCCTCTGTCCTTTAGAGCCTATGACATGGGGGCAGGGACCTAAAGGAGGTGAGGGAAAGGGTAGGGCAGATGTGGAAAAGGTTTCCACTCGAGGGAGGGCAGGGAGGCTCTGGAGGCAGGGTGTGGGGGTGATCTGAGTCCCGGAAGAGCAGGGAGGTTGGAGGAAAGCCAGGGACGGGGAGGGCAGAGGGTGAGGAAGGCTGGAGGCCGCAGGGCCCACTGCCATCATGAGCTGTGCCCGGGGACACAAGAGCCTGGGACACTGGGAGCCGAGATGCACCCTCCCTGAGCCTCACAGGGAAACCCTGGCTCTGGGACAAGAGCGGGTGGAGCCAGGGCAGAGGCAGGGCAGCAGGGGGCTCCTGCCATGTCCAAGCCTGAGGACGACAGGACAGCAGGGAGCAGGGTGGGGGTCCGCAGAGGTGACATAGCAGACCTGGGTCTGTGTCGAGACCAAGCCACCAGGACTCGGGGACTTCACTCTAGGACATAAGGCACTGCTCATTTTTAAAACTTCATTCCATTTCACTTGGCATCTCTGTATAGGAATCTCTTCCCCAAATAGAAATTCCCAGGAAGACTGGAGAATGAAATATCGATGGCAATATTAGTTATGATGGTAAAAGAAAAAGTGAAACTTCAAATTCCAAAAGGGGGAGTTGGGTAGTGTCTCAGTTTGTTTTCTGTTGCTATCACAGACGCTGCCAGAGGGGTAAATTATGAAGAAAAGAAGTTTATCCAGCTCCTGTTCTGGAGGTCAGGAAGTCCAAGGGTGCAGTGGTGGTGCTGGGCCAAAGGCTCCATGCAGTGACACAATGTGAGAACAGCATGACGGGCAAGAGGACAAGACAGCTCACGAGCAAGAACTTGGTCCCATGGGAACTGCCCTGCTCCCGTGGGAAGGGCCTTAACTCTGCTCGGCAGCGGTGGCCCCGGGGACCAGGCACCTCTCATGAAGCCCCACCACCAAACACTGTTGCAGCAGGAACTGAGGCTCCAACACCGGAACTCCAAGGGGACACATTTGAATGACAGCAAGTAGGAGCATCCATCCAATGAGAAGTTCCCAAGAAGACTCGAGGAGATGGAAAGAGGTCGCGCTGCAGCAGGAGGCCAGGAGCCCCACGTCTGTATCCCACCATGTGGGGGACGCAGCTAGGGTCACCAGTGTCCAGGCGTGGCCTTTAGGGCCACAGGAGAACAGCACGTCCCTTGGCCTTCGACTCGGAAACCTGTGTTGGCCACTGAGATAAAGGTCAGTAGAGGCCGTGAGGTCCCCGAGGAGCCCGTTGGACTCTCCCGTGCCTCCTTCCCTGTCACAGCGGTTGTGGACACACGAGTTGAAGTGTCGGCATCCCAAGACTTGCCCCGTGGGAGTTTGTGATGAGCGGGTCCCTGCCGACCTTGGCTGACGGGCAGCCACCGTGAGAGTAACCCAGCTATTCCGGGGGTCGTCCCTTCCTGGATGTGTTCACGTGGTCACACCTCGGTGACGTTAATTGTGAAAACATACATGAGAAGGAAAAGGAAGAAGCGAGGTATCGAGGTGTAAAAACTGCCATCTCTGGGGTCTAGATGGTTTGTCTCGTCTCGTGCCAACGTCAGCACTCTCCAAACACGTCAGGGTCAGGACACAGGGCTCACGTAAGGGACAGGATCAGTGTTAGTGACGAGAGCCTCTGGGCCACGTGAGGCCATCCACTCCTCTGGCTGCTGGGACACTCGGCCTCTGTCCCGCCCAATTAGCTCTTTATTATGGGTCGTTTGCTCTCTAATTGTCGCCCTGCATAATTTAGCAGGCTGTATAGTGTCTGGTTCCCGGTGATTAATTGAGTGTCTTGGGCCTCGGTTTCTTGGCCTCTAAGTGCCGTGGTGGAGGAAAGGGGCTTCAGAGGCCCCTCAGGCAGGGAATTCCAGGAGGCAGAGGCCACTTGGTGGGTGAGGACCAGAGACAGAGAGGGGGAGGAATTTGTGACCCTGAAAGTGTAACCTGAGCCCAGGAACCGGCTCCAGCAGATGCCCCCTTCCGAAATCCCCGAAGCCCTCAGTGCGAATGTGCCCATTTCACAGAGGGGAAAGCCCTCGCAGCCCATGGAAGTCAAGCCACGTGCCCGGTGGTCCACTGGGTGCTGGAGGCCCAGGCTGCGCCCAGGTCTGTGGGTCCTGGTCACTCTCAGTGCACCAATGGCCAGGGGCCCGGGGACCAGCACCTCCCAGGTGCAGGGACCACCCACCTGGGTGCACTCAGGACCTGGGACCTCACCATCCCTGATACAACAACAGCCAGAGGAACGACGATGACAGTCCTCACCCAGGGTGTCTGCTGGTGGTGGCAGAGCAAGGGACATGCCTTAGCTCATCTCAGTGGCCCGGGCTCCGTCAGGCAGAGGCTATTGTGATAAACGCACGTGTGAGGGGACTGAGCCCAGAGAGCCACACCACTTGCCTGAGAGCCAACAAGGGGGTGTCGGAACCCAGAGGGGACCCCAAATCCTCTGGTCTAACCACTTGACCACACTGCCTCCCTTTACCCGCGCCTGGGCCCTGAGACCATGGGCAGCCGGCAGCCTCCCGTGTCCAGTCAGCATCGGGAACCAGAAAGCAAAGAGCTCCCTGAGAAGGGAGGAGGCAACCCAGACCACGAGCAGCAGCATCCGGGGGCTCCAAAGCCCGGGCCACCCGTGGCAGAGGGGCACAGCCCAGCGTGCCCACGGGAGTCTGGAGGAAGTCATTTGCCACCTTGCCCTCAAGTCCAATGCCATGGGTGGGGCACTAAGATGCAGGCTGTTGATCACTTAGCCACAGCAGGGCACGGGCTCCTCAGCCCCAGACCCCCACTGGCCATGCTGCCCCCCAGGCCCCTTCCGCCTGCGGCCATCCTGTGGGATGGGGACACAGGGAGCTGGCCCTTCTGCTGATCCTGCTTTTGCTGATGAGTAACAAGCTGCATCTGAAGAGATCTCATTCCCTGTCTACTGTGTCCTCACCAACCAAACGGGTCGGACTGCGTCTGGTTTGTTCCCAGCTGCACCCTGCCGCACAGAACAGGGCTGGGCGCATAGTAGGTGCTCAATAAATCTTTGTTCACGTGGGTGAATGCATGAATGAGGGAATGAAGCTTACGCGAGGCAGAAACATTCACACCGTGGCCTTGAAGGGATAAGAGTCGGATCCTCTCCCTGGGAACACTGCACCCTGTTTCCCCAGGTGTGAATTTGGGAAGCGATTCCAACTCAGAGTCAGAGATGGCAGACGGGGAAGATCCAACTCAGAGTCAGAGATGGCAGACGGGGAAATCTTCGTTTAGTCAAATCTTACTCAATTAGGCCCGCCAGGAATCGCACAGGGAGGCGGAGGAGGAGGCAAGACCCAATCCTGGGGACCTCGCACGCGGGAATAAGGCCTTGGGATTTTTCCAGCAGGTGAGAGCTGTGAGGGTCCCCGAAGCCAGGCGGTCTGAGCTCCTGGGGTGGTCAGCACCGAGCTCCGGGAGGTGTGCGTGGGAGACTCAGGCAGCCCCGCCTGGACTTTCCCACTATTTCTCTAAAGCTCCCCGATGATAACGGGTGAAACCAGATCTCAGGTCCCCCCTTGGGAGAGGTTATTTCAGAAGATTTCTCTAAACTGTGTCGGGAGCTGTCTCCCCCGGGTGGGGGACTGGAAGGGAGGGGAGAGCCGAGGAGGAGGCAGTTTTCTTTGGAATGTATCCTTTTGATAAGGTAAAAGCTACCTGGTCGCTGTTGGTGGCAAAAAAAACCCATCACTTTAGATCCTCGGAATGGCTGTCTTTACAAGTCAGATAGCTCTCAGCATTTTCTGTGATGATTCAGGCAAACACACCCATTTCTGCTGTTGTCAAATTTGCATTTACTGAAAGGGATGGAAAATGCAGAGCGTTGGTCCCTGGAAATGAGTCTCTCCCAGTAGGACTCCCACTGGATTGTGAAAAACAGTCCCCAAGAGGACGGAGCCTGAGCCGCGCCTTCCCGCTCCCCTGTCCCCAGCACCAGGCCTCAGCCCAGAGCCTGCACCTGGGGAGAGGGCCATGGCCCCCTCCTCCTCAAGGCCTGCCACGCACCTTCCTAACCCCGTTCCTGGCCTCCCCGTGGGGCCTGGCCATCTGCTCTGGCCACCCGCCCCCCGACCTGTCCTCCCCAGGGCCACTCAGGACCCCCCGCCAGGCTCCAGGCCCTCCCCAATGCCCTCTGCCCGGAGGCCCCTGAGAACCGATCATCTCTCTGGGAAGCCAGGAGGGCGGGTGGGCTGGGCAGGTCTGTGGGCGCAGCAGCAGTGACCGAGGCCTCTGTGGCCGGGCTGGCTGCAGACCCTGTGTCACACGGGGGACCCCAGCTGGAGCGCGGTGCTGGCAAGGAGCCTGCGACGGTGATGCACGTGGGGACGCCTGACTGTGGGAAGGGGCTCTGCAGATCTATAAATGCGGAGGCGATGACGCACCCTTAGCACATGCTTGTGTTCTGCGTCAGTGTGCGCTGTTCCCCAGAGAGTGACCGCACTGTCACGTCGACACTGAGACAGTGCTGGCCACCTCCTGACGCTCGTGAGCCCCACACTGACGACAGAGGTGTCTGCTCATCATCCTGGGGAGGAAGGACATGTCCCCAGGTTCTGGACCCCGGGACACGGGAGGGTGTCAAGGGCAGGAGAGCGGTCAGCCCAGCCACCAGCCAGGCTCAGGTGACATCATCAGAGCAGGCAGGGCCACCTGGGCACCTACTGTGCCGGCTCCGCCCAGGGCCCTGCAGGCCCCAGCTCAGTGGCTGGAATGTGACCCTCCTGGGCTCCTGCCCTCAGTCCACCTGGGTCCCCTCCCTGCGCCTTGGTGTCCCAGCTGCCAGCAGGGTGACAGGTCTCCTGGGGAGGGAGGGAGGGTTCGGGGAGGGCCCCAGCGCTGCAGGAAGTGCTCACGGACAGAGTGGGCTCTGGGTCACATCACTGTCACCTCCCCAGCTACAGGTGCTGTCAGGTGTCCACCCCACAGGGGCCACTGTGCCTCAGCAGGTCAGTCACGTCCAGGGGACAGAGGCTCAGAGCAAGGTTCTCTGTCCCCAGGACGTGGGCTTGGCCATAACCCAGACCCCAGCCTGCTGGGACACTCATCAGGAAACGCTGGGGACAAGGCGGGGACACAGGTGCCTGCCCCCCCTTCCCTCACTCCTGAACCCTGGGCTCCTTCTTCAGCCACAGGCTCAGACCCGGGGCCTCCTCCTGCCCTGGGGTGGAGCCCAGCCCCCTTCTGCAAACATGGCTTTGAGGTGGGCCTAGGACCCAGACCTGCTTATTGGGGTGGAAGAGGAAGTCTACCCATGGGGGAAAGCTGCTCCCCCTGCCTCACCCTTTCTTCCTGATTTGAAGGCAACCTGAGAATATATGATGTTTGGCTATGGCAGCCACCATGTAACCAAGAGGCAAAAAGCTAAAAATAAAAGCCAGCAGAGCCAAGGATGGTAAAGAGGAGAGAGGCTTCAGTAGTGTCACCGAGCATCTGCCCAAGCTTAAGCCACCTCCCTCTAGAACAGGAGTCAGAAAACGTATTGAAGGGACACCAAGTATTGAAGGTAAAATCCAAGATGCCATTTAAATACTTCACAAAAGAGAAAATAAATTTCCACGGATCTTTTATTGATGAAATTTAAAATACAGTACAAATCAAGTGCAAATTTTTTTTTTTAATAACATAGGCCCACTGATGAGGATAAGGGCATACTTTGACCTAGTTGGGACTCAAAGTTAGTTTTCCCTCTCCTCAAATGAACTGCAAACACTTATCTGTAAAGAGCACCCTCGGCCTGTGAGCGGTGCGAGAACAGTGGTCCACTCTGACCCGCGGCTGCGGTTGGCCAGCCCGGCTTGGGCTCTGTGTGGGACATCTGCACGTCTTGATGGCTTGAGCCACGGTGGCTGGTTCTGACACACAAGCCAACACGACCTGAGATCTGGCAGCCTCTGACGTGCCAGCACCCATCTCTCACGAGAGCCTCGGCCACCTGATGCCCTGCCATGGCCCCAGCAAACCTGCAACCCTGGAGGTGACAGGGGAGACTTCAGGACTCCACCACCCAGAGCTGCCCAGGAGCTTGACCTACAGGAGCCCCACTTACCCCCGACCAAGACGGGTGAATTCATGAAGGAATCAGCAAATAAATGGAGACCTAGGGGGAGGGTGTGGTCCCCGTGTGGGGGCGGGGGAAGGTGGCTTGTGCAGCGGGCACAGCTTCAGAGGGTATGAGGTGCTTCGATTTCAGCACATGGCCTAGAGAGACTGCCTCTTGAGGCGATGGCAAGGTGGGACATAAGTAAGGGAGCTGGAAGGAGCTGAGGCAGCCTGCCACGCCCGCAGCAGTAAGGACTCGAGGCTGCCTCCAGCCAGCCAGGCCAGGCCAGGGCAGGACCTGTTTACTGAGCACGTACTGTGCACAGGCCCCAGCCGAGCACCTGGCAGACATGGGCCTTCTTATTCTAAACCACGCAGTGAGGGGTGGGCTCCAGGCTGGGAGAGGTCACACAAGCCCCTCAAGTCACTCCCCAGTGAGAGGAGGGGCCAGTCAAGGGACCCGGCTCTCCAGCCCCAAAGCCCCTGCTCCCAAGTGATGCCCATGTGAGGGGCGGGAGGGGAGGGGAGGGGTGAGCCTGGAGCGGTGGGTCACCAGAGCACTGGCCAGAGGTCCTAGGGGACTGGAGCAAGACAGGAGGGCAGAGGCTGGGGGAGGGCCGGCGGGGGTCACAGGAGGCGGTCAGCATGCCCTGGGGACTCAGGTGAACAGAGCAGGCGCTGGAGGTGAGGCCAGGGGCGTGTCTTCTGGCCCACGGAGGGAGCCCCTAACAGCCGGGTCCCCTGGCCTAAAGAGGGCTCTGCTCCCCAGGGCCAGGAGGAAGGGCCCAGAGCCCAGGGACCCGGCCACTCACTGTCTCCGTGACCACAGGGAGGCTGGCAGACCCCATGTCCCTGGAACACGCAGCCCGAGGAGGTCTGTGTCCAGGAAGGGTCCTTTCTTGGGAGGCCCTGAGGTCCAGGGCTTCCTGGCCAGCCAGCTCCCCTCCTGCCACCCACACGGCTTCCTGACAACCGGTCACCCACCGGCCAGGCTGCTCACCTTGGACGGTCTCCAGAGTGACAGGTGGCTCTCATGCAGCAGTCATCGGGGGACACAGGCAGGTGAATACGTCCAGGGGCCAGCCGCGGCCCAGCTCCCCAGTCGCCTCCTGCCCCCTCCCCTGACCTTCCACACCAGCCCCCCCCCCGTCCCCCCTCCGTCCCCACCTGCCTCCCCGACCAGCAGCCAGGAGCGCCGTCCCCCGCAGAATCGGCTCAGGCCTCTCTCACGCAGACCCTCAGGGACTCCCCAGGGCCCAGGATGCCGGCAAGTCTGCTCCGCACGGCCAAGGAGGGCCCACCGGACGGCCCTGGCCCCCACCTGCTGGGGCCCTCCACGGCCCTCGCCTCCCCCCAGGCCATGAGCCCGGCTCCACCGGGGCCTTTCGCGCTGCCGTCCACGCCCAGGGCGCCCCTGCGCTCACAGAGCACCCACGACGGCTGCCAGGGGGACTGCCCAGGGGTCCCACCCCCCAGGAAGCCCTCGAAGTCCTGTGGGCCGCAGAGACCCCTGCCCTGCCCACCCGGGGGTCTCCCCAGGCAGACTCCCCACAGCCCGGGGACACCGCCTGTCTGTCACGGGGACACTGCCTCTCTGTCATGGGGACACTGCCTGTCTGTCACGGGGACACTGCCTCTCTGTCACGGGGACACTGCCTGTCTGTCACGGGGACACCACCTGTCTGTCACGGGGACACTGTCTGTCACGGGGACTCTGCCTGTCTGTCACGGGGACGCTGCCTGTCTGTCACGGGGACACTGCCTCTCTGTCACGGGGACACTGCCTGTCTGTCACGGGGACACTGCCTCTCTGTCATGGGGACACTGCCTGTCTGTCACAGGGACACTGCCTCTCTGTCATGGGGACACCGCCTCTCTGTCACGGGGACACCGCCTGTCTGTCACGGGGACTCTGGCTGTCACGGGGACACCGCCTGTCACGGGGACACTACCTGTCTGTCACGGGGACACTGCCTCTCTGTCACGGGGACACTGCCTCTCTGTCACGGGGACACTGCCTGGCTGTCACGGGGACACTGGCTGTCACGGGGACACTGGCTGTCACGGGGACACTGGCTGTTGGCTCAGAATCTTCTGTGTCTCCCGGGAGCCTGGGTGCCTGGGTGCCAGGGAGTGTTCCAGATCCCCGAGAAGCGGGGACACGGAGGGAACGTTCAGCCGCAGAGCAGAGCGAGCCGAGCCAGAGCCGAGATGTGTCAGGGAGATTAATCTGTCACTCAGACATGAAAGAAATGTGTTCAGTTACTTTGTATTTTGCTTTTCATTGAAATGTACCCCTCGTACTTAGCTGCCTGCAAGCCTCAGATTACCCAGACGGCAAGCAAAGAAAGGAGAATCGCGCACAGACACAAATGTTCCCGAAATCGAAATCATTTAGAGAGAAATAAAAAGCAGATTTGAGACAAACAAGCCACTGGGCACCAAGGCCCTCAGCCCTGACTCTAGGTCCCCCACCTGGATCCACAAGGGTCAGGAGGCCCGGGCTGTCCTGCCACCACCATGTTGTGTGACTTTGGGTAAGTCACTGCCCCTCTCTGAGTCTCATTCTCCATAAGTTCTACGAGTCTTCTCAACAGCTGGACTACTGACATTTGGAGCTGGCTAATCCTTGGTGGTGGAGAAAGGTCCTGTGCACTGGGGGGTGGGGGTGCTCAGCAGCTTCCTGCTTCTACCCACTAGATGGGGAGCTGCCACCAACACACCCATTGTGACAATTGAAAATGTCCCCAGACTTTGCCAAATGGCTCCTAGGGAGCCAATTTTCCGTGAGTTGAGAAACTTGAATTAGTTGCCCTGAGTTCATGAGAGACACGGCGGAGCAAGAACGGCACCGCAGCAGCATCGGCCGGAAGGAGAACCCCTCGTGGGGCTCACACCTCAGCCCTCCACCAAAGGCTGGTGGTACCCACGTGCATTGAGCACCTTCTGCATGCCGAGTCCCCTGCGAGGCACTTCGTGGGGCTCATAAGAGTCGATCCTGGGCCCCACTTTAGATGGCGCCTTAGAGTCTGGATCAGGATGTCTGGAAGCCCAGATGCTGAAGGTCTGGTCCCCAGAGCAGCGAGCTCAGAGGGAATCGATGGCTCGAGGCCCCGCGTTGCCAGGGACTAAGCCTCCGGGGCTCCTAAGTGAATGGACGGTCAGCGATGGGAAGCTCAGGAGGCGGGGCTCATTGGAGGACTGCTGGGGGCCTGTCTGGCCCCCAGATGCCATGGACGGTCAGCTGGCCCCACTCGCCCTTCCCCCACGGAGCGCTGCCCCATCTCCCTGGGGGCCCCTCTGGGCCAGCTTCTCACATGCAGCACGTGGTGACTCTCCAGGGACCAGGGTTGGGGCCATGATGCCCCCACAGCACAGATGAGGGACCCAGGGACCGGCAAGGCGGAGGGACCCTACCAAGGCCACCAGGTGCAGGTGTGACAGCCCCCTTCTGTGCCCAGAGCCCTCAGCCACACCCCCCGGAGCACAGAGGAGGGGCCAGATGCTCCTGGAGACACCCCACCTGCACTCGGGATGCCCCCCTTGGCCCTGGGTCACCCCAGCCTCATCTGGGTGGAGTCATCCTGGGAACGCTGCCCCCGTCTGACCTCAAAGCTCTCAGCCACAGTGACAGGGACAGGCCAGGGGGTCCTGAGCCCTGCGCCCACACAGGGGAGGAGAGACAACTGGGCGGGGGCGCCTGGGCTTCAGCATGACGGGCCTGGGCTTTCCATGACCGGGACAGGCTGCCCGGCCCTGAGCTCCTTACCAGAACCAGGGACAGCCCAGGCCTCACTCTGAACCCACCAGCTCCCCACCACCACCCCCCAGTGCCCACCGGGCCGTGGAAGAGCCTGGGCAACTTTGCTGGGCGCGCCCCACTCACCTGCGCACACGGTGCTGGCCCAGGCACACCCCTGCCGCCGGGCTGAGTGCTGAGGAGCCTGGCCGTGGTGACACAGACCTGGGTGCCAATTCCCCAGGTCCCCGCTGCGCGGTCTCAGACTCTGCCCTGAGGCCTCCCCACCACCCCGGCCTCGGCCTTGGCCAGTCGACAGGAGTCCTCTTTCCTCCCACTTCAGCCGCGCTGCCTCAGTCCCCCGAGACCCCGTCGGAGCTGCCTCGAGTGTCCACGTTTCTGGCTCGCTCCTCCGAGTCCAGCTCCAGGGCCTCCGGCTTGGCCACCTGACCCAGCTGCGCCCACTTCTCAGCACCAACGCCCACGTGGTCGGCTCCAGCCGCCATAACAACCCCCGTGGGCCACAGAGCTCGGTGGCCATCTAGTGTCTCGCATTTCTGAGGCCAGAAGTCCAAGATCGGGTGCCAAACAGGCAAGGGCATGCGCGCTGGGGCCGGAGGTCCTGGGCTCAGACCCCGCCCTGCCGCCTCTGAGCTGTGTGGCCTCCCCAGGCTGCTTCCTTCTCTGAGCCTCAGCTTCCCGGCTGTGAAGCGGGGAGATGGTGACACCCCCAGGGGGCTGTCGTGAGGCTGAGGGACCTGGGGGGGTGACCCTCTCACTTTGTGCTCGATCTTTATCATCCTCCCCGTTTTACAGAAGAGGACACCAAGGCTCTGAGTGGCCTCCTTGGGTCCCCCAGGGCAGGTGACGCTGCAGGGCCGGGATCCAGACTCCGCGTGCGGCTTTCTCTCCACGGCAGTTATGGGGGGCTTCGTCCCCAGCTCTTGAGCACCCACACGGGAGGATCAGGACCCTTCACACTCGACCCTGTTGGTGCAGGGCCAGGCCCAGGGCCTCTGCCCCAGTGACAGTGGCCAGGAGAAGGGTCAGTAAAGCATCCACTGATGGCTGGTCACACGCCCAGCAGGGTGCCGGACGCTGGGCCTGCACTGTCCCTTTCAATCATAGCAACAGCTCTATCCCCACATCATGCTGGAGCAGACTGAGGCTCCGGGAGGCTGAGGACCGAGGCCAGGATGACACAGACACTGTGAGTGTCACCTCTGTATCTCACGTCTGTCCATGTCCTGGCCTTGGGTCCCCCCACCCTGTGCCCAGGGCTGTGCTGCTCCTGTCCCACACCCCTCCCACCAGCTTCCCCAGCGGTCCCCAGAGGGAAATCCCATCTCCCGTTTCACAGGTGAGACACCGAGGCCCAGGCTGGGCATGGAACTCACCCGAGGCCCCACAGCCACTGAGGGAGGATCACTCGAGTTCAAGCCCAGGGCTGACCGTTCCCACCCCACAGCCACAGCGGGTCCCTCCTCCCTCCCTGGGTCTCGCAGGCTGCAGAGTTTTGATGGGGCCCCTGTGGGCAGGGCACTGCAGGGACAGGGAGCCCGTGGGGTCTGCAGGGACCCGGGCGGCTCTGCTCCTCTGCAGGTTCTGGGCCTCACACAGGCGTCAACCATCCGAGAGCCCCCAGTGGAGGCCAGAGGAGCATCTCATTTCTCTGGCTCCCTCCCTTGGCGTCTGCAGAGCTGGGCGACGGCATGGAAAGCAGACGTCCCCTCTCCAGGGGCCTCAGGACGAGCCCCACAAAGATGAACCTCATTATCCTTCCCTCCCCGGGGTCGGAGGTCACATCAATAACTTCCAGCTCCGCCTCCCACGGAGCCTCAGCGAGGCCGCAGACCTGCTTCAGCTGTAAATCCCACTTCCTTCCCCTGGAAATCGATGGGAGACCAAGTTGCTAAATCCACCCTGAATCTCGGGTTCGTGGATCAAAGGCCGGTGCTGGGCGCGGGCAGGGCCCGCAGAGGCCCAAGGAGACACCGTCCTGGAGTCCGGCTCCTCAGACCAGCTCCTGTCAGCCGGGGGGACACAGGGCAGGCCCAGGAGCATCCACAGGAGAAATGCCCATCCCGTCCGGCAGTTGCTGTCCCAGCCCGAAGCAGTTTGTCCCCAGCCAGGCCCAGCCACCCTGCAGGAGCCTCAGGGCCCCGGGCAGCGGCTGTCAAAGGCCTGCTCCTCGCACCCAGCTCTGCGCCACCCAGGACGCGGCCTCCTGCCCCCCAGGTCCCCCCTCGGGCCTCTGCAGGAGCCGCACCTGGGACAGAAAGGAAACGGAGGCTCCCAGAGGAGGGGACCTGCCCGGGGTCACCCAGCAGGGGCCGCGCTGGGACACGGGCTCAGGCCGTGTCTCCGCCTACCGCCCCAGGACGCTGCTGCCCCTTCTTGGCCGGAGACCCCCGGGGAGCAGAGGGAGCTTCAGGAAGAGTCCCCAGGCCAGGGACACAGGGGAAGGCAGGCAGTCTGCCCGGCTCCCCTCGGTCCCCTGGGAGAGCCGGTGACATGAGCCCATCCGGACGTGGCGTCTCCACGCCTCACAGCCCCAGCCCGTGCCAGGGAATTGCTCCGGGTGACAGGGACGTTTGTTGAGGGAATTAAAGAGGCAGGGAACAGTTGCCAGAGTAATTAGACACGAATGGCGGACGTGCCCCGCGTCTCGATGCTGCAGCAGCCTCCGCCATGGGGACAGAGAGGCCCCCGCGCATGATGGCCAAGTTGAACAGCACCTGATGGACCCGGGAGGCAGGGCTGCCAGGAAAGCATCGTGCCGACCCCCAGGGCACAGAGGGGGAGACCGAGGCCCCCAAAGATACTGGTCAGGTGAGAGGGAGGCTGGGCCTGGAGGCTGGGCCCAGAGCCCGGTCCTGTCAGGTCCTGGTCCAACTGGTTAAGCACAGGTCAAGGTCATCTTGGAGGAAGCATCAAAGCTCCAAGGGCACAGATGACTGGGCAGGCTCTCATTCATTCACTCCTTCCAAAAATGAGCATTTATTGAGTGCCTACTGTATTCCAGGCCCTGTTCTAGGCTCTGGAGACAGAATGGTGAGCCAGATGAACTGGAGTCCCTGTCCTCATGGAGAAGAGGCAGCAAGTCAGGCCCTCGGGAGGCTCGGGAGGCTCGGGAGGCCTGGGAAAGGGTCTGCATATGCCGCGAGGCTCAGGACCCGCCACGGAACCTGCCCAGATGGTGCTGGTGATAAATGGCAGCTGCTGGATGCACAGAGCCAGGGAACCTGCAGTTCCAGCCACTGAACAGGGCCACAGATGGACACGAACCACAGATGGAGCAAAGTGAATCATCGAGTGGGCCTGAGGCAGGGCAGCTGCCCTCAGGGAGGACAGGAGGAGCTGCTGACCAGCCTGGGGCAGGGCAGGCCCTTCAAGTCTTGTGGACTTGGGTTCAAATCCCAGCCCTGCCGCTTGTTGCTGTGCCACCCTAGGCAAGTTACTAACCTCTCTGAGCCTCAGGTCTCTCGTCTGCAAAGAGGTTAGAATTAATGGTGTTAAAGGCCTAACCTCCTGTGAGGACCTCAGAGCAGCAGGCATCGAGCAGAGGGTCACCGCTAGGAGCCACAACAGGCGCTACATGTTGCACATGGACCAAGCCTTACGGTGGCAGAGAGGGGGGACTTCCTGTTCATCCTGTCATTCAACAGTTGAAGTGGACCCTGAGGCTGGACCACCCTTCCTGTCTGTGGCACCCCGGGCCTCCCCACTCATGCCCAGTAAACCCCATGGGTGTACTTAGAATGTGCAGCTGGCCACAGACCAGAAAGTTTGGACTCTAAACCAACCCCTACCACTTTCTCATCCTGTGACCTGAGGTCCTGGGCCTCCATTTCCCCATCCCCTGCCGTTAGTGGTCATCTTAGAGATCTGGAAGGACCCTCTCATCACTCCTATTCTGAGAGTGGGCTTGAATTGGCTGCTGCCTGCTGTGTGACTTTGGGGGAGTCACTCACAGTCTCTGGGTTGGGCCCACCTGTTTACCCAGCAGCCCTGAACCTGGAGCCGGAGCACCTTCCTTGCTGCCCTCTTTGTGTTCAGTGCCCAGGCTTGGACAGAGGCTCCCGCTGCAGGCCCAGGCCCCTTAGGGTGCCCGGGAACCCAGGCTGCCTGCCACCCGCCTGTCCCTCAGGGCTAGAGACTTCAGAATCGATGACCACAGGACCCACATCAGCACTTCCATGCCCCCCCCAGGGGGGACGAGGAAGAACGCACCACCCAACCGTCCAGTCCTCAGGCCTTGGGTCCAGGTCCCAGGAACAAGAGACCCGGCAGCCAGGCCCCCAGCTGGAGTGGGGTGGGGACAGTCATTGGCAATTTTAAAAAATAATATCTAAGTTTGACTCTGTTTATGTCCACGGTGAAAACAGTCACCCTCCACAGAGCCGGTGGGGCGCGCGGGGACCTGGGAAGCCATTTGGCAATGCTGCTCCAGGTTCAAGGCCAGAGCCCTGGGACCAACAAGCCCACGTGCAGCAAATCACCCTATAAAAGTGCCCCCAAGTGCCAGGAAGTGGACGCAGAGGGGTGTTCTAGCTGCGCTGTTCATAAAACCAGGAAGAAACTGGAAACCACCGGAAAGCCCACAGGCAGGGACTGGCTGATGACACCCAGGCCTCGCACCACAAGGACGGGCAGCTGCAGTTTAAAAAGGAGGTCAACCAGTGCCGGCCGTCAGGGACCCGCCAGGGCCACTTAGCAGAGCAAGGGCCAGTCGAGAGCCTGTGTGCAGTGTAATGGGCTGCTCTGAAGACAGAGAACCCAGGGCTGGAAGTCCAAAGGCAGCCCGGGGCGGGGGGGGGGGGGGGGGGGCGGGGGGGGGGTCAGGGGAGTCGGGGACGGGCACTTTCTGCACCGGGAGCTCTGATGTGCTTGGAGGCGGCTGTGTGTTCTCCAGCTCGAGGTGGTGTCTGACCACTGGTTGCATCTCTCTGTGTCTTTACATCGGTTTCTCAGGTGTAGCTCTTATGGATCTGTGCAGAGAATTTCAGCTCCTGAGGGGCTTCTTAAACCTCACATGACAGCGTTCAGCAGTTCCCATCTGGTACCGTGTTTTCAGGGCCTGCAGAATATTCACAGTCTCCGTAATCCATTTAGATGGTTAATTTAGTTAATTAGTTAATTTAGATTGTTCCTTTTTTTTTTTCCCGATTCTAAGTAATCCTGTGGTAAATATATTTATATCTAAAACTTCTGGGGAGAAGTAGGTGGGGTCTTTTATGAGTCTATGTCTCAGTTAAAAATACAAAATACAGCCAGGCACGGCGGACTTGCCTGTAATCCCAGCAACTCAGGAGGCTGAGGCAGGACGATCGCAAGTTCAAGGCCAGCCTCAGTAGCTTAGCAAGGCCCTGTCTCAAAATTTAAAAATAAAAGGACAGAGGATGTGATGTAGCTGGTAAAGCACTCCTGGGCTCAATCCTAAGTGTCAAAAAAATTGAAAATATAAAATACAAAATATAGATGTAATCCGTCTGTTGGGCTGGACGGGTGCAACTCGGTGTAGACAGGAACAGAGACGTCTCATTCTCAGCCACCTCTGCCTCCACACACCCGGGTGACATGCAGGGGGATCCCCCAGCTCCGAGGACCCTGAGACCCGGTAGACACCCCAGAGCCTGGGGTTGATCGCGTCCACCCGTCAGCATGGCCAGGCCCCGTCCAGCCTAGCCACATACCCGGTCCCACTCCAGCGCAGATACTGCTACTAGGAAGGGGGGCGGGAAGGGGGCCATGGTCCGCTGTCCCTCTTCTTCCCTCCTGACCTCCTGCTCCGTCCCCACACAGACCTGACCTGTCAAGTCCACGTCTCCGTCCCCAGCCACCATGGCTTCTCAACAGAAGGAGAAGAGTGGGGGGAGGAGAAGAAGGTGAAGGGACCCTGGCCGGCTGTCGCTGCAGGAGTGGTCTGACGCAGCCCTGGACACACCCTGGGTCCATCCTTGTGAGGCAGCTCCACCCACTCCTGTGTGCTGGCCCCAGACCCGCCCCTGCCAATCCCCTGGAGAGTCTCGCTTCGTCCTGGAGGCAGACCACTCTGACCACAGAGTCGTCCTCATGAGCCTCTCATGTGAGCAGGGATGAGACCTCTGAAACAGTGGCCAGCGCCACTTCTGTTATTTCCAGTCCCCTGTTTCAGGCCCCAGTGAGGTCTCCCTGTCCTCCCCGATTCAAAGAAGGGACTCGCAGCAGGAAGCTGGAATTTAAACTGGACTCTCTGACTCCAGGCCCCGGGACACCAATCACAGATGTGAAAGGACACACGAGGAGTCCGAGTTTCCACTGGGCAAGAGGAGGATGCCCCTGATGGGAGCGTGAGGAGGAGGGGGCTCACCAGGGGCTCAGACGCTGCCTCCGTGTCCACCCACCTCCATGTCTGCCCTGGGTTGTTGCTGCAGCCCCCTGGCTGGCCACCCCATAAACCCTGCCCACACAGCAACCAGAGTGACCCTGAGACCTGAGTCAGAGTATGTCGGCCCTCCTGAGACCCTACAGTGACCTGTCCCTTCCTCAGTCAAAGCTAAGCTCTCACAGGAGAAGCCACACTCTGACCACCTCCCACTGCGCCCCCTCCCTGTCTTATAGATGGGACTAAGGCACAGAGGAGCTACAGCAAACACATGGTGGAGAGAATCAGCAGTGCCAGAAGTCGGTTCTTGGAGAAGACTTTTTAAAAGGGAAGGCTCAGCCACCATCAAAACCAGGAAAGGAAAAGTTAACCAGAGAGAGAAGAAGATGCAAACAGCCCCACCACAGAAACACAGGGATCCGTGGCACAAATAAATATCAGGAGCAACTTTATGATACTGAATTTGAAAACAGATGACACCAATACAGTCTTATAAACATGGAACTTTCAAAAACTAACTCAGAAAGGCATTTTTAAGATTGCACAGTTGCAAAGCATTAAAGAAGCCAGCCTCAAGAGTGAGCCCAGATGGCTTTATAGCATGTTTCTCAAAACTTCCAAATAGAAAAAAATCCTGAACCTTCAAAAACACTTCCAGCTTATGAGGCTGGTAAAATGTTGTCACAAAAGAAAAAGACAAGAAAAATACGAGAATGGAAAATTGCAGACCAAGTTCACTCAAGAATACAAGTGCAGAAGCCTTAAACAAAACATTCGAGTATAAAATCCAGCAAGACCAAGTTCGGTTATCCCAAGAATGCAAGGTTGGTTTGATACTGGAAAATGAACTCATGTAAATTACCACATGGAGAGACTAAAAGGTAAAAGTCATATCACAATTTCAATGGGTGCCAATAAAATTCAGGATCTTGAACATAAGTCCAAGTTAAGACTAAAATGGGACTTTCTTAGCCAGATTATTAACACCTGTGAAGAGCATTCTGTAAGCAGAGTACACTTTGAGATGATGCTCACAGCCTTCCTACTGAGGTCAGGGGCAAGACAGGGGCGGTTGCTACCACTGCTTTTAGGAAGGTTAGGGAGAAAAAAGGTTGAAAGGTGGAAGAATCAAACTGGACAACACAAAGGTGCCATTATTTGCAGATGTGACCACCCCCCTGTGGAAAATCTAAAAGAATTCACAGGCAAGGAAATAGAATCAATCACAGAGTTTCAGGGCTGGGCTGCAGCTCTGCGGCACAGCACTTCCTGGCACGTGTGAGGCACTGGGTTCCATCCTTGGCACCACATACAAAACTAAATAAGTAAATAAAAGCATCTGTCCATCTACAACTATTTAAAAAAAAACAGAGTTTCTTAAGCCTACTGGGTACAAAATCAATGTCTATGCACTAGATTCTGTTTCCATGTATCAGTTAATGAGAAAAGAAAGATTCTACTCACCACAGAAAAGAAAAAGCCTATGATCCCCAGCAATAAATCTGATGGAAGTTGCGGAGGGCCTTTGGGAGAAAATCAATATGCTGCGCCTGTTCCATTCGGGCCTCGGTGAGGTGAAGCCCCCGTGGAGGTGACTTTCTTCCCTACAGTTCAGGTGTTCGGTCTTTTCAGATGAAAGGGAGGGGAAACCCCACCATGTGTCAGAACTTCCATCCCTGTTCATCGAGTCTCATGGACGCGTCACCTCAGAATGCGATCGACATGCACTTAAGGCTTCTGAGTTTCCCAAACACTGTCACCTTCGCTCCCTCTCCCAGTCATCAACAGGTGGGCACCTGAGGGAGCGGAGGCTCCCATGGGTGAGTAACTTACTGAGGGATGTCTACGGTGGAGACCGGATCTGAACCCAGGCTGGTACAACACTGAGCTGTCTCCACCAAGCCCCAAGGCCCCCCCAATGAGGGCTCCCCAAGTGGCTCATCCCCCACGTATTGATTCAGAAAGTTCTAGAAGCTGGGGAACAGTAGTGAACAAGAGGACCAAGAACTAGTTTTCAATTGAAGGAAACAAATCATTAAACAATTACCTTGGAGAAGGAGGGCAGGAGGGCTTCCTGGAGAAAGAGGTATCTACAAACCCAACCAGAAGAGGAACATGAGTCAGCCCAGGGAAGAAGGGGGGTGAGGACAAGGCAGAGAAGTAAAGGAAACGTGTTCTGAGCTGGGAGGAGAGAAGGAACCACCTGTGCCCGGAGCAGAGCGTCTGGGGAGCGGGAGCCACAGTGGTCGGGGTGTGCGGGTGATGGGCAAAGGCCACGTCAGCAGGGCGCACAGCAGGCTCAGGGGCCTGGGACTGGCCCTAAGGAGAATGGAGCCCTGAAGAGCCCCAGAAAGGGAGCAGCATCGTGACTGACCTCCGCTTTAGAGGACAGTGTGTAGAAGAGGCGCTGGGTTCAGGGACCAGCCAGGGGAGGCCTGGCACCCAGCCTGCCTGCTTTCTGCCCCTCTGGGGTCCTCGTGAACCCACTGGCAGTGTCCTACAAGACTCTGGGTCACAGTGACACTCCCCAGAGCTGCAGCTGAAGCCTTCAGAAGGGGGAAGAGTGGCCAGGCCTGGGTGAGAGGGGAGGGAGCTGTTGGAGCAGCAGGCAGAGTGGCCAGAACCTGACCTCCGTGCCCCCAGGGCTTTCCCTGTGCCCATCTTTCACCTTTGCCTCGGCTTCTTTGTGCAGAGTGGCCTCAGCCTCTCCCCACTGCCCCTGTGTGTGCCCCCTGTGGCCTGGGAAGGTGACCCAAAGCTTCTACTCCAAACTCCTGGACTCCAGGGGCAAAGGGGAGTCTCTCCCACCACCAGTGGACAGCTTGGAGTGGCCCATCCTGAGCCAGCCGTCGGAGGTCTCTGTCCACCCTGCTCCCATGTCCACCCTGCTCCCATGTCCAGCTAGGGCTAAAGAACCGTAAGTGGCCAGAGTCTAAAAGCAGCAGCCGTACCATTGCCAGGTGAAGGAGAGGCTGACAAATAATATCCAAAACACATAAAAACAGAACTGGGCGTCCTAAATCTGCACACTCACTCTTCACACCTCCACTCCGCTATCCGCTCTGGCAGGAGCTTCCTTGGGCCACCCCCAGACGCTGTTGGAAGCCCCGGGTGTGTGCCCACGGTGTCCTGCGCTTGCCTTTGTCACAGTCCTGGGAAGCTGGTCAGGGGTGTCCCTCCTGCCCAGTCTGAGGACAGAGGCCTGCCCCACCAATGGCCCACCCAGAGCCGAGCTGGTGGGCAGCTGATTGCTCCCCTGCCCCGCCTTCCCCGAGGCTCACCAGCAGAAACAGCCTGAACCCCGTCCAAATGGCCGGTCAAGTGCGACCAGTCGGTCCAACCACCAGTCAGTACCAGGGGCCATCCCAGCCGGTGACCCAAAAGGCCCTTCCGACAATTCAGTTCAAATAGCCTCACGGCCAAGAAACTGTTCCCGGAGCTGGCCAAGGACACGGCCACAGGTTGTGCCGATAGGCAAAGGCCAGACCCTCTGCCGTGGCCTCCTGCGGCCTGCTGCCAGCTGCCGCCTGGGACCCACAGCCCAGACGCTCCCCAGCCTCCTCCTGGGGTGGAAAATCCCCAGCAGTCCCACTTCCAGGTATCAACACCAGGGGGCGCCCACGAGCACACAGTGAGGCAGGCCCAGGCGCACAGCTCTGTAGTTTTTATAGAGAGGAAAAGAAAAAAAAAAAAAAAGGAAGGAAGGAAGGAATCTAAATAGCTATCCATCAGAAAGTGGCTTAAAAAAGATGACACGTCCATGCCATGGACCATGACACAGGGCCTCTTTTTATTTTATTTTGTAGTGGTAGATGGACTCGAGGCCTTTATCTTATTTATTTATCTTTATATGGTGCTGAGGATGGACCTCAGGGCCTCACACGTGCAAGGCAAGCGCTCTGTCTCTGAGCCCCCACCCCAGCCCCACAGGGCCTCTTTTTAAGGATGAGGTAGTTGGGCTGGGGATGTGGCTCAAGCGGTAGCGCGCTCGCCTGGCATGCGTGCGGCCCGGGTTCGGTCCTCAGCACCACATACAAACAAAGATGTTGTGTCCGCCGAAAACTAAAAAATAAATATTAAAAATTCTCTCTCTCTTAAAAAAAAAAAAAAAAAAAGAATGAAGGACTCAGATGTCACCGAGGAGGGAGAGCACAAGAGGCGCCAACATGCATATTGAGGGATCCCACGGAGGTGGGTCCACAGGAAACAAATGCCACCCTGATATCAGAGGGCATCACGAGGAGGAGAGGCAGGTGGTGGCGGAGGCTAGACTGGGGACGCTGTCCTTATCTAATCTATTCCAGGAGACGGAGAGCGTGAGCCTGGAGCCCTTGCGCCGCCGTCCAAATCCGGAACAGAAAACTGGGAGGGGGTTGGCGCATGGCAGCCCCGCCAGGAACGTGGCAGGAAACTCAAAAACAGTAGCCTGCCCACCTGAAAAGGACCAATTGCACCGATTCTGGTGCCTGTGACAAAAGACTACGGGGCAGCTGCTCAGAGAACTGGGACGAGCCCAAGAGGGAAAATATTCTTGAAAGAAAATAAAACAAGCTGCAAAGGGACAGGGAATATAATCCCGCATTTGTAAAAGACAGACTGAGTCATTATCACCTGGGGAAATTACCCACTGCCAAGCACCGAGCACGGTGGGGAGGCGGGGATTGCGGGTGTTGGAGGGGCGCTCATCCCTGCTCTGAAGCCAGCTGTGTGGCCTTGGGGGTCCCTCTGACAATAGCCTTGAAAATGGACACCGGGAGAATCTGAAGTGCCCCGCTGAGGACAGGACTCAGGAGGCGGGGAATGCAGACCCCGTGGTCATCACCGTCTGCAGTGTCGTCCAGGACGCGGGGCGCAGGCTGGGGAACAGGACTCCCAGGCTCCCTGGCACTGCTTGCACGGGCCCAGCATGCAAAAATAAATAAATAATGAAATTTTAGAAAGAAAAGGAGACAATCAGCCTTCCCTGCGGTTGCCCGTGGAGTGTCCGCTCTGCTGGGCTCTCAACCTGGTGCCGCCCTGGCTCGGGCTCCTGGGCCGGGCGAGCCGGGCATCACTGGCCACAGCCCTGAGGGCCTGCGTCCAGCCGCGGGCAGCTCTCCCCTCCACGAGAAATCGCTTCCGCTTCCCAGACTGTGATGATGGAGAAGTGCAGATAAGGTAAGCTGGGCTCTCCCTGCAGTGATCCCTCCCGGCCCTGGGCTCAGGACCAAGGGACCGGCGGGAGGTGGGTGACAAGTGTTCTCCTGTCACCTGACCACGTCCTGAAATTTAATATAGTTTTGACATTTCTCCAGCTGAGTGGTGGCCAGGCCTCCAGCCGCATGAAATCAGGCAGATAAAAGCCGGAGCAGAAGGCGCGGGGACCTTGACCCGCTGTCATTTTGCCACTGGCTTCTCCTGGAGACCAGCAGCACGTTAAGCCGCTGAAGTCAATAATGAAATGGATCAGGGCTAAAGGTAAAGGGAAGATTGAGAATCCCACAAAATTGCTCCTCCCTGAGAGTCACGTGGACCTGCTGCTGTCTCTTGGGGAAAAGGGACCTGAGGGAGGCTCCACCCAGCCGTACAGAGGAGGCCCAGGCTGCTGGCAGTGGAGGCCCAGGGCTCCAGGCCCCAGCACTGAACACCCACCAGGATGGGCCCAGGGACACTAGTGAACAGGACAGGCAGGGATCCTGGCCCAGGGACAATCACCTTGTTAAACTTGTCCCGTAATAATAATAATAATAACAATAATAATAATAGTATCCATCGTCCCTTGGTTGTCTACTAATGCCCAATTATGTGCTAAATTCTCCCTGTGCATTATTTTTTTTCATTTGATCCTCAAAACTATGCTCTATAGTAGAATTTTGTAGAAAAGGAAACTGAGGTTCAGAGAAGTTCAGAATGTTGATTGACCACCATGAAGTACTTCATAAAAGGCAGCTCTGGGGTTTGAATCCCTCCAAGCTCCTCCACCTCCGGAGCCTACACTCCATGCTCAGCAGGGTGTGTTCTCTCTCCTCTAGAACTGCTCTAGAGGCTCAGGGACCTGAGGGCTGGCCCTGGTGGCAGAATCCTTAAACCTTGTCCAAGTGGCTGCACAGCCCTGCCGGGGCAGTATCCCTGGGCGCCTCCCTGAGTGCACACTGGGAGGGTACAGGATCTTGCAATTCTTCCCATATCCCCGTGTGCTTGGGGACCACAGAGGACCGACCGCCAGCCCATGTCCCTGCTCTTGGAGGTTATGTTAGTTAGGATTCATCCCTGGGAGCAAAACACCTGACAGACACAACTGAGAAGAGGAGGAGCGTCCAAGGCTCAGTTCACGGTCAGCCGGTCAGCCGACTCCATGGCTCTGTGCTCTGGCCACCAGGAAGCAGAGAGAGAGAGAGAGAGAGAGAGAGAGAGAGAGAGAGGGAGAGGGAGAGGGAGAGGGAGAGAGAGAGGGAGGGTGAGAGGGAGAGGGAGAGAGAGAGAGAGAGAGAGAGAGAGAGAGGGAGGGAGAGAGAGGGAGAGAGAGGGGGGGAGAGAGAGGGAGAGAGAGGGGGGGAGAGAGAAAGAGGGAGAGGGAGAGGGAGAGGGAGAGAAAGAGAGAGAGAGAGAGGGAGGGAGAGAGAGCGCAATAGAGCCAGGGACAAATTATATCCTCCCCAGGGCTCGCCCCAGGGACAGGTGGTTCCTCCGGCCACACCCCAGCGGCCTGCACCCAGCCGTCCACTCAGACCATCAACCACCAGATGGTTGAGTCCACCGATGGGCCACAGCTCCCTCACGCTGATCTTTCACCTCTTGCGTTAATACAGAAGCTTTGGGGAGCAGCTCATAGCCAAACCATAACAGGGGCTGTGTTCTAGAGGATTCCAGGACTTGGGGGAAATCAGGGAAGTATCCTTAATTATCCCCAGGCAGCCAAGGCCAACCAAGGGACCCAGAGTGTCACCCAGCCCCTCCCAGCTCCGCAAGAGAGGTCATCCACAGAGACTGTTGTTGTTGTTGTTTTGTTTTGTTTTGTTTCTTTTTCTTGATTATCTTTGAGTGACATGAATTGTACGTATTTCTGGGATTCAGTGTGATATTTAGCCACAAGCATACAGCAGGCACTGCATACAGCAGGCACGGATCAATCCAGCCTCCCTCTTCCCACCTCCCACACCCTTCCCCACCTCTAGCAATCACTATTCCACATGCAAGTTGATTTTTTTCTTTTTTTCCTCGTATGAACACAAACTGCCGTACCTGTCTTTCTGACTCCGGCTTATTTCACTGACCCTCAGCTCCTCCACTTCCATCCATTTTGCTATAGACGACAGGATCTCACTTTTGGTGGCTGAATACTATTCTGTGGTGTTTATTTAGTCATCTGTGGATAGGCACCTAGGTCGATGCCATGTCTAACCTGACATGACAGGTTCTGCACTCAGCCTGGGTGAACAGGTGTCTCCTTGGTGCCTGGTTTCCTTTATCAACAATTGTCCCCAGAAAGCCCCCAGGGAGAAGATCAGGGACAAAGTCTCCTGTGTCCCTACCATCAGTGGGCCCACCCCACTCCCTCTTTCCCTACAAAGTGACAGTTTCACATCATTACACCTGTAGGAAGTTCTGGGTCTCCAGGACACACCAAGTGTCAGGTTGAGTGATGTCACAGGGCTGTTTGTTGCTGCTGTGGCTCCTTTCCGACCACCTGCTGTGACATCTTGTCAACAGGACTGGAATTCAAGGGCACAGCTCCTCCCGGCCCTGTCTCCCCTCCATCCACCTGCACACGGCTGCCCCCTGAATCCCATGGAGCCACAGGATGACTCCATCACCCAGCGTCCTTGGTGGGCAAACACTGCCCAACCCACCTCAGCACCTGTCCTTCACCCCCCCCTCCAGGGGACCTGCTCTGGCACCACAGGCAAACACCTGCCCCAGTCCAGGTCTCAGTTTCCCCATCTGTAGGTGACGGCCACACAGGGAGCCACCAAACACCGGCGCCTCCATCCCTCCTGTCAGTCCCTCAGCCCTGACCCTCGGGGACTCACAGGGCAGGACAGGAGTCCTTCATCTCTGCGTCCCCAGCACGGGGCCTGGCGCACAGTGGGGCAGCATGGTGTGAGGGCCCAGTGTGCGCCCGAGTCGGCTAGGCTGGCCTCACGTCCCAGCTTGCTCGCTACTGGCTGTGGGTCCTGGCGCTCTGTGGCCTCCTCCGAGGGTCCTCACGAGGACCAGAAGACAATAGGGGACGCTGTGGTCACCCATATCAACACAGGGGCCTCAGCACTGAGCTGGGCCTCTGCTGAGACGTCTGAGGGTTGGCAGGTGTCCACGGCCTGTCCTCCCCCGCCCTCCTCTCCCTCCACACGCGCGTGCACACACACGAACCGCCCAGCACCGCTGTGGCCCCAGCAGCCCTCTGAGCCCCAGGACTTCAGCCATGAAGACAGGTGGGCCCTGCCCTCCAGGGGCTGAGGTCCCAGTAGCTACAGTGACAATGATCCAAGAAACCCAGCAGATGACTTAGACCACTACAGGCTGTGACGAGGAAGTCCGAGAAAAACAGGAGGCTCTAGAAGGGAATGATGCTCCCTCCTGCCCAATGAGAAGGGCCCAGCATCGGGCAGGGGCCAGCTCCTGGTGACAGTTAGCTGTCCCCTCCTATCCTGGCAGTGACACCCCTCCCCTGACTCACCTACCAACAACTAACCTGGTGACAGTTAGTTGTCCCCTCCTGTCCTGGCACAGTGACATCCTTCCTGACATACCTGCCAACTCCTGGTGACAGTTAGCTGTCCCCTCCTGTCCTGGCACAATGACATCCCTCCCCTGACTCACCTGCCACCTCCCAGTAGCTTCACAGCACACAGCTCAGGGGTGTCCCCTCTGGCCCTGTGCTGACCAGTCCCTCTTTAGAGCAGGGCACTCTCCTCCCTCCCCCACTGGGACCCGCCTTGTGACCACACCCCACCCACAGTTGATTGGATGACAGGAGGGACACCTGACCTAGGCTGACCAATCAGATGTGGGTCTGGCCTGGGGACAGAGAGAAGGGAGGACCAGGGAGGAGAGAGGTGGGGAATGGGGCTGTCCCCTCCCTGCTCCCACCTCTGACAAAAGCAGCTGGGGGGTTTCAGTCCCTGTGAGCAGGCGCCCAGTGCCCACCCCTGGGAACCCTCCAGGGCTACACACCTGAACTGCCCCGAAGGGGAGCCAGCGCTGAACTGGGCCCCTTGAAACTGCCCAGGGGTCACTGTGCTTTGGAGTGGCCACCCTGGGGAGTGACCATCTGAAGGGCCCCAAGGTCAGCTCCTAAGCCAGCAGGGCTCCCTCTCTCGCACCCTCCCTCCTGCACCGTGTCCCTCTCACTTCCCAGAGCTGCTCCCTCCCACGTGCTGGAGGGGGAAGGCAGTGTCCCTTCGCCCCAGGAGTGGAATCCACAGCTCTCTGGCCCCGCTGCCCCCCCCCCCCCGCTGTCTTCCTTGGCCTCTGCTGGCTGCGGAGTGGGCGAAGGGGACGAGCTGGGGAAGGGACGGGGCTTCCGCTCGCAGAGAGCGGCTGGGACCTTCTGCAGACAGCAGGCGTGGGCTCAGTGGGGACTGGGCAGGGGCAGCCCACTGGACCACCGGGAGAGGAGCAGGGCAGGCCGCAGGTTGGGCCGGGAAGCCAGGCTCAGGAGGTGCGTGCCATGTCTCTCTTGTCCAGGTCCCTTGGCACCTTCTCAGCTGACAGACTCCTATTGATCCAGCGAAACCCAGATCAGAGGCCTCCTCTTCTGGCTCTGCCTGAGGCTGTGGCTCCTCCACACGGGTCCTGCCTGACCGTACTGTGACTGGGGATGCAGCCCTGCGTCTCCCCATCCTGTCAGGGCAGCAGGACTTAACCATGGTGGGAGGCTGGTGGGCACAGCCTGCAACACGCCTGGGCCACTTGCACCCCTGGGCCACTGGAGGGCTGGGGAGCACCCTCACCCAGGAGATGGGGGACTAACACCGGGTGGTTTCTGAGCCTCAATGTCAGCGTGTGGGCGGCTCCGGAGCCTGAGGACCTGCCAGCTGCCTGGGCACCACATGGCCTCCAACCCCTGGGGGTGCGTACAATGGGGCACCTCCAGACGCCTCTAGATTCTTCCCTAGAGGCAATCGGGGACAGCCCAGGGAAGGCAGCTTGGCCTCTATATGGTGGTGGCTGACAGGTTGGTTTGAGAGCCTCAGGGACTCCCCTTTGCAAGGGACAGCATCCCCTCGGGTGCAGGAGCCTTAGGGCTGCACCCCTAAGGCTGAGACCTGCTGACTTCCTGAGACCTACGCTAGAGGCTCAGCCCAGCCAGGCAGCTCCCCCTGCTCCCTCTGAGAAGCCTGGACCACCAGGCGGCAGTTCTGTGGACATGGCCCCTTATGGACGAGAGGCCAGGTGCCTCCAGCCCTGGGGCCAACAGAACCCGTGGTGGCAGGACAGTGGGGGATCCAGGGCTCTGTGCACAGAGACCCCACCGACACGTCTCCCCAGGTCTGTGCGGTGGCTCGGGGGCTTGGCAGCACTTGATCTTTTTCTTCAAACGAATCAGAACGTTTTTGCCTGAGCTGAGCTTCAGTGTGCGCAGACGTCCGGGGCCTGAAGCTGACCTCCAAGTCTGCCGGCGTGTTGGCCTCCTGGGTCGTCCACTTTCCCAGCCCGGGGTCACCCAGGCACGGGCGATAGACCTCAAAGCCCTGGGCCTCAGTCCCCAGCTCGGAGAACAAATGACCCTTTTCTCCTCTCCTCTCCCTCCCCTTCTCTCCTTCCCTTCCTTCTTCTTCTTGCTGCCACATCTGTGAGACAGAGAAACACCGCCCCAGGGCGGTCCCGTCCTTTAATCAGGACCTGGGGTTTTATCTCCGAGACAGAGCCTCCCCAGGGCACAGGAGGACAGTGACCATAATCAACACGCCTCTCTTGGCAGAAACAGGATCAGCCCAGGTGGGGATGTCTGTCTATGGAGCTTTAGCATGGGACACCCCAAGGTGGGGGACGCCCACGGATCAGCACAGCCCCCTCCCAACAAAGCAGGACTTTGGAGGAAAGGACGGCCATCAACTGAGAGGCAGGACCCAGGGGACCCCAGAAGGGGCCAGAGCCAGCCTGGACCCTCCAGCAGGAGACCAGAGGCCCTGGGCCTTCGGTGAAGGCAGGGAGGACAGCATGGGCCTCCTGGGGAGGCACCCAGGGGTCTGGAGGGAGCCGTCTCTGCCGTCTGGGTGCTGACACCGTAATGTCCCTCTGTCTACAGGGACGCTCAGACACCCTCCGCAGCAGGGAAGGGGCCTCCCAACTGAGCGAGGGCAGATCCCGGGTCCAGTCACATCTTGGCAGGGAGGTGGGCCCGCATCCCGCTCGAGGCACCTCTCAGCATCAGTGAGCGGAGGCCCTGGTAGCCCTGAGTCCACTCTCCCCCTCTTCTCCTCCCTGATCACCCCGACTTCCCCGTGGAGGACCCAGAGCCCTAGAAGCCCCATCTCCACCCGAGCGTGGTCAACCCTGGACGCTCTGGGCGGGCCTTGGCCTCACCACTAGTCGGACCCACAGGCCTTCACCCAGGGTCCCTGCCCCAGGAGAGAGAGATGGGGTGCCTCCAGGCTCTTCCCCGACGCCCATCCCCCTGCCCCCCCCAGTGGGGGCCACACCCCTGCTGCTGCTGGGATCTGCTTCACGGGTCACCTCCTTGCCCACCCCATGTGGGGTTTTTCAAAGCCCATCGGGAAAGCAGGAGGGCAGATGCAGTCCCGCGGAATACTCCGGGTTTTCTCTGCTCATCATGAGGATGAGACAGACGCAGCCTCTGGGGGCCAGTGGCATTTTTCTGGTGTGTTTCATTCAGAATAAACAGTGCAGGAGTAGGCGGCTGCCCGCTGTCACTCGGCCTTCTCCTATGATGGCCGCCTGCTCCACCTGGGCCTCCCACAGCCACTGCCTGGCCTGCTGCGCTCTCCATGGGCTCTGGGCAGCGCTGTCCCGCCAGGCCCCAACAGGCTTCTCTGAGAAGAAATCTGGTTCCTGGGCATGAAGCCTCTCCTCGGGGGCTTCCAGCCTCTCCCGTTGTGGGGCTCAGGGCTCTGCAGGCCTGGACCCTCGCCCACCTCCAGGACGCACAGAGCTACCCTCCCCTCCCTCGTGGTGCCTGTCCCCTCTGTGGGCCTCAGCTGTCCTGCCCACTGCTGAAGACCCCTGGCTAGTCCCAGGCCTCCTGTTCCCACCAACCTAGTGCTACTTAAAAGGAAGCCACATGGACCCCAAGTGAGTCCCAGGCAGCCTGGTGGGAGCCAGTGGTCTTTCCCAGGGATTGGAGCTTGTCACCAAGTCCTGGCATTGAATGAAACCCTCAGGAAACCAAGCAGGAACTGGTGCCAGCAATGGCATGACTCTCTATGGGAGGATCAAGGGGGGACCTCCCAAGCCTGAGCCGCAGGCAGACCGTCTAGGCCACAGCGGGGCCCAGAGACAGTGGTTCACGGCCACCAGGGTCACACTCGACTGGTGGAAAAGACAGCCAGGGCTCCAGGGGTGCAGACATCCCCACCCACCCCAGGAAGCCCCATCAGTACCCCACACCCCTCGCCTGCCTGCTCCAGGGTGGGGACGGAGCTGCTTGGGAGAGGAGGGGGAGGGTGGCTCAGGGCCAGGCCCAGGGCTCACAGGGACCAGGCAGCAGGATGCTCCTCAAGTCACTGTCCCTGGCAGGACATGAGCAGAGGGGCCTCGCCTGCCCCAGGCCAAGGCAGGGCAGGCCTTAGGTCCAAGCCGCAGCCAGCAGCCAGCAGCCAGCAGCCAGCAGCCTGGTGTGGGGACGATGCCCTGTGCAGCCAGAGCGTCAGGGGACAGACCAGAGCTGAGCGGCCTCATTACGCTCCGACCTGTTTTCCGCTTCCGGCCTGCGCTGGGGTGGCTGCCATAGTAACCTCACAGACCGAGGTGACAGGCAGCTTCTGGACGTGCCCAAGGGGACATCTCGGACCCCAGAGTCTGTGGGGCCCAGGGGGAAACAAACCAGGGCCTTGAGGGAGGGGTGTCCTGGGAGAGGGGGAGCAGGGGAGGGTGCGTCTTGCACCCCGCCCCTCCCAGCCCTTGGGGACCCTCGCACACTGTCTTAAGTAACCTCCCAACAGCCCGGGAACTTCTGCCCATGGCCTCATTTTTCAGGTGTGGAAACTGCACGTCTGAGGCCCGTGGCGTGGCCCAGTCACCAGCCGTTTAGTGGAAGGTCAAGGTTCCCACTGGACCTGTTCAGCTCCTGGTTTTCCTGGAGCGTCAATCAGCAGAGACATGAAATAACCCAATGCCGGGCCCCAGGGTACGGGTACGGGGAGGGCCCTGACAGAGATGGAGAGATGGGCTCAAAGCACGGGCTACGCTCCTGGGACACGGGACTCGGCCTCTGTCTGCGTTTCCTCAGGGACGCCCCCAGAGGTGGGGTGAGTGGGGTTAAAGCACGTCACACTCCATCAACAAATGCCAAGGCTGGCTGGGCTCCTCAGCTGGACCTCCTCGTTCCTGACCCCTGCCCGCTTCATCACTCTGTGCCAAGCATGGAAGGGGACATAGCAAGAACAGGATCCTGCAGTGACATCCTAAGCCCTTCTCATCCAGCAGGAGCAGCCACAGATGGAGGGATGATGACATTGGGACAGCGCAGAGGTCTGGGCGGTGGCCCAGCTGTCACCTCCTCCTTCACCCTGCTGGTAGAGTCCTGAGGAAGCCTCAGAGAGGGGACCAGGCTCCTGGGGAGTCCCCTGGTCCTGCAGGCCCTGGCTCAGACGCCCCTTCCTCCAGACACACTCCCCTGACCACAGCAGCCTGTGCTCCCTGCACAGTCCCCTCGCACTCCCGGGGACATGTGCCCAGCACCAGTGTCTCTGCTAAAGCACCACGAAGGCAGGGATCTTGGGCGTCTTTTTTGGCAGAGCTGGCCCAGAGTCAGATGCTCCATTCCCACTCAGTGGGGAGGGATGGATGGTAGATGGACAGATGGACGGATGGTGGCTGGACAAATGGGTGGATGGATGGATGGATGGATGGACAGATGAATGGATGGATGGTTGATGGATGGATAGGTGATGGTTAGATAGTGGATGGGTGATCAGATGATGGGTGAATGGATGGATAGATGGATAATGGATGGATGGATGGTGGATGGGTGATCAGATGATGGATGGATGGATGATGAATAGATGGATGAATGGATGGATGGATGGATGGATGGACAGATGCATGGATGGATGATGGATAAATGGATGGATGGATGGATGATGGATAAATGGATAAATGGATGGATGGATAATGGATGGATGGATGGATAATGGATGGATGGATGATGGATAAATGGATAAATGGATGGATGGATGGATAATGGATGGATGGATGGATAATGGATGATGGATGGATGGATGAATGGATGGGTGACAGATGGATAGTGAATGGACTGATGGATAAATGGAGGGTGGATGATGGATTCATGATGACATTGGGATGGCTATGACGAGAGATACCTATCTAACTCCCAGGGCTGGTTCAGACCCCTGGAGACCCTTCCTAGCCTGCCTCCACCTGTCAGATCTTCACCCCTGGAGAGGACAAAGCCTCCTGCCCCCCAGGGCCTGGAGCTGCCTTCCTGCTGCTCCCCGCAGCCCTGCCTTGTGGAGTGGGCCTTGTGGCCTCAGCCCACACCTGGCAGCTCCAGGAAGCTGTGCCACTACCAGTGCTTGGCCAACTGGGTCCCCCCCCAGGCTAGCCCGGCCCAGATGTGAGGTGCAAGAGCCCTGGGGCGACTTCTCTTCCAAAGCTCTGCTCAGGATTGGAGCAATGAGTTCTTGGCCCTTCCCTGCTGGAAGCCCTGGGCCACCTTACCCAGAATAAAGCCCCTGAGGGTGACAATGACACTAATGCTACCCACTGGGGCTCACCCTGTGCCAAACCCCCACCAGCACCACACCCTCCATCCCCTTTGGCCCGCACCACACTCCTGTGAGCTACTGCTGCTCATTCCCACATTTCAGATGAGGAAACTGAGGTTCACAGAGGGACACTAATGCATCCAAGGTGCTCCGCCACAGGCAGAGCCAGACTGGAGCCCAAGAGTCTGCCTCCAGGGCCCACAGGCCTGGCCAGTGCCTCCCAAGCTCCAGCACTTCCCAGCCCTGTCTCCACCTGCACAGCGCCCCAGCCCTCATGCCCTTCCAGCCATCCCACAACAGCCCCTTTCTCCTACGCGGCTCACCCAGCAGTAACACCCGTGAAATCCAGGGCTCCATGTGCTAATTGCCATTAAAGTCCATGCATGGCTGGTAAAATATAAAGTGTTTGTCTGTGCCTGGCCTGAAGTCACCTCTCGTGGCCTCAGTGAGCATGCTCCACTGTCTGGGAGGCTTTGAGGGAGGAGAAGGGGGAGGGTTGAAGAGCTGAAAAGAGGGTAAGGAGCTGGAGGAGCTGGAGAAGCTGGAGCAGCTGAGAGGAGCTGGTAGGAGCTGGAGGATCTGGGAGGAGATGGAGGAGCTCAAGGAACTGGAGAAGATCTGGGAGGAGATAGGGGAGATGGAGGAGCTGGAGGAGCTGGGAGGAGCTGGAGATGGAGGAGATGGAGGAGCTGGAGGAGATGGAGGAGTAGAAGAACTGGAGAAGCTGGAGGAGCTGGGAGGAGATGGAGGAGATGAGGAGATGGAGGAGCTGGAGGAGATGGAGGAGCTGGGAGGAGATGGAGGAGATGAGGAGATGGAGGAGCTGGAGGAGATGGAGGAGCTGGATTGAGCTGGAGAAGCTGGGGGAGCTGGAGGAGATGGGAGAAGCTGGAGGAGCTGGAGGAGATGGAGGAGCTGGGAGGAGCTGAAGGAGCTGGAGGAACTGGAGGAGCTGGAGGAGATGGAGGAGCTGGGAGGAGCTGAAGGAGCTGGAGGAACTGGAGGAGCTGGAGGAGATGGAGGAGCTGGGAGGAGCTGAAGGAGCTGGAGGAGCTGACTGTGTGGCTGGTGGACTTGGCCTGGTTGAGGAACCAGGTCAACCTTGGCTCTGTTCTTGGGAGGCCCCCAGCTGCAGGCTTCACCAGGCTTTGGCACAAGCAGCACCACAGCAACTGGAGCCCTGGGACCACGGCCCACAGGGAAGGGATCAAAGCCGTGATGGTTCCCCTGGTCCTGAGCACGCGGGGTGGTTGGTGGCCACACGACTGCCCAGTACTCACAGCTCCTAGAGGAAGCCCACGCGAGGGACAGAATCCCCCTCTGTGCCACCCACAGCAGAGAGGGAGGCACTGTGTCCACGGAACCCGGGAAGCAGGACGGAAGGCGGGAACTGGCAAGGGAAAGCCGGATCCAAGGAGAGGGGAGGACGCTCCCTAAACTGTGGCCACCCCCAAGCAGCAGCTGAGCCAGCTGTGGGGAGGAAGAAGGCAGGAGCCACCAGACAGCCCCAAGGGCCCCGTGGGGGACCCAGAACTGCCTGTCTGTAAGCTGGAGCAGGCCCGGGGCAGGGACAGGCCCCAACCTGTGAGCCCCAACGACCTCCTGGGGCAAAAGGGAGGGACAGACAGGCTGTACTTGCCACTGAGCTCCTTCTGCCCTCTGGGCCTCTCTCCCCTTGTGACACAGGAACCTCCTTCCTCCTGGGTTAGCGCTTCCTGAGAGTGGGTCACCCTACCTACTATAAAGGTATGTCCACTAATTACTACTTACAAAAATATCCTCTCCCACAATCACCCACAGTACATAGGTTGGTATTTATATTTATGTATATTTCTGCTCTTGGTTTCCACGTACTATATTTTGTTTATAAATATGCAACGTGCTGAAACTCACCATTTATAGATCGTTACCACCGCTGCCTCTGAGGGTCCGTGAGAAACCGGGGGCAGGTTCGTTCTGTCCCTCGATCCTTCAGTCTGGGTATGCGTCGAGCCCCTGAGAAGCAGAGTGGACCTCCGTCTGGGGAGTCTCTGAGCGCGGTCACCCACTTGAGGAGTTGGTATTGTTGTGCTGGAAGTTCAAGGTTCAAGTTCAGTCCACAGGGATAAAATGCCTCCAGGATGCCTGGCACAGCGCCAAGTGTCATCAGCAAGGAGACCCAGAGAGGAAGGGGACTTGTTGAGGTCACCCCAGGAGCCATGTGTTACACCCAGGACTGGGCACAGGAAGGTGGCCACTCGGGATCCCTGGAGACTCCTTAAGATGCAGGTTCCTGGACCCCGTCCACTCCATTCTCCGGCCCCCACGTGTACCTCGAGCACCCCCTCAAAGCGCAGACCATGCTACAGAAACCATGGCAGGACCTCCAGTCTCTGGGGGGGTCAGCGAGGTGGCTTCAACCTCCCCTGAGTCTCTGAAAATCAGGCTCCGAGCACATGCAGCCAGGGGCTCGGGCCAGCAGCGAGGACAGCCCGGCTTGCTGGCCACAGGGTGCTCTTCAATACATAAGACCGTCCTGGATGCCCCCCTTGTCCCTAGCTGCTGTGACAGGTTCCCAGACAAACACACTCATGACCTTCTCTAGACTGTTCCCCTGCAGACCCAGGTCCCACCACTGTCAGCGTCACTGGACAGGGCAGCCCTTGAACATCGCAAGGAAGGAGCGGAAGCACAGGAAGGAGCCACAGGGGGCCATGAGCCCTGGAGGGGTGACAGGAGGGGGGCCTGGGGCTTAGTGTGGGTCTTCCCACAGGGAGGAAAGGACAGCGGGTCATTTGGAGGGGACACTGCCCCTCCTGAGGCCATGGCCTGGCCCCTGGGCCCAACCCCGCACTGCCACTGTGAAGGGGCCGAGCCGGGGAGGTGCGGACCCGTCTCGCAGCACGGGCCCCTGTCCCGCTCTGCAGGCCACCCGTTGCACAGCCTCCACCCAGCGACGGAGGTTATGCTCCCCATTTTCTGCTGGGCAACCGAGGCCAGAGGCTGGTCACTTGCCCCCTGCCACCCAGAGCCCCAGGGACGGAGCCGACACACAGCAGGCTGTGCAGCCCGTGGTGCGCGGTGGCACTCATTTTTAGGCCCCTCAGAGCCCCGGCATGGACGCCTCTGACACACCTCTCCCCACTCCAGGCTGCAGTGAGACATCCTCATCTGGGGACAAAGGACTCCAACCGTGGGAACGAGGGAAGGTGGAGCACAGTGCGCTTCCTCCCCGGGGATGCACCTGCCTGGGCCCCACCTCACCCCAACATTCAGGTCTCAGCTGCCAATCGATGCACGGGCTTCTGTCAGGCTCTGGTGACAGAGAAGCATCGAGCCCCAGCCCCTCACCCCTCAAGAGCAAGGGGTAAAGAGGGCAGCTGGGCGGCAGTGTCTCTGGGAGACCCACATCCACGGCCCCCCAAAGAAGGGAGCCTTCCTGTGTTGGAGGTCTGGCTAAAGGAGTTAGATTAGGGGCCACAGGTGGCACAAGTGACAGGAACCAGCCAGTTTAGTGACCACACCGAACCTTTCGCCCAGACGGGCCGACCATCCCATTCCTGGGTCAATAGTGCCCCCTTGTGGCCAGATGCCTCCATGACAGCCCCGGCCTGCGGGGCCCTTGCAGATCACAGAATTCGACTCCAGTATCCGTTTCACTGTGTCAACGTACATCACCACATCACGATGTACACCTTAAATATAGAATTTTTTTAAAAAATAATTTTTAAAAATTTAAATTTATAATTTTTTAAGACTTTTAATCCCATAGTTCCTAGGTGCAATGCTGACCCCGAGTTCATCTTGCCCAACGTCAGGGTCCATTTCACAGCCGGGAAAACAGGCTTGGGAAGCGTCATCCAGGTAGCGGCAGGTAGGGAGGGTGGGAGAAACTCTGGGGTCCAACAGGCCTCAACCCTGTTTTGCACGACTCGGAGGAGCCCCTTCCTGTCCCTAAGCTCCAGCTGACCCCTGTAGGACGTGGACAATCACTGATCACCGTACTGACCTCACCTGGTGCGTGAACACATCGCCTGTCCCCACCCCGCGCTCTGCTTTATTTGTGCAATTTGGTACCTTGCGGCCTGAAACGCTGCCACACTTCCTTCGACCTCTCCGGCACTGTCACCAGGCGCCTGCTTATCAGGTGGGGCCACGAGGGCAGTGACAGACTCGGCCTCCTTATGGCTGGGTCCCCAGAGCCTGGGCCAGCACAGCACTCAGCAGGAGCTCAGCCGATCCCTGCTCCGTGATGCACGGATACAACCTCTAGTCCCAGGTCTCGTGGTCCACGTCCAAGCACCGTGACTCCACCGTGACTTTGACCTTACTAAGTTCCTTTTTAACACTGTGCCGATTCCCTTGTCGAGGCACCCTCAGGTGACGCACCTGACTCAGGAGTCCGGGAGACCAGGTTCGGTGCCGCCCCATCGCTCACTCCCTGGGACACCGGGTGCGCTACTGACTTGACCAGAGGCGCCCTATCTTGTCCCTGTGTGTTCAGATTCCATCTCCAACCTTAAATAGACCAGGAGCCTCGGGAGCTGAGGAAGAGCATCTCACTGAGCACTGTCCCCCCGAACCCCTAGCAGGCACCTCCCACCCAGCAGGTCCTCAGGAAGCATTTGGATCATGAAAGAACCACCTGAGACTCCTTTCACCACCTCCATGGTAACGTCCGTCGGGGACCCTGGAGCACTGTGGGGCGAGCCAGACCCAAGTGGAGGGTCCATCCCAATGCCCTGGTCCCTGCCTGGCTCCCAGCCTGGTCTGTGTCCACCTCTCAGGACCTCCGACCCCAGGAGTCAAGGCTTCACAAATGACCTCAGCTCTCTAAGCCTCGGTCTCTCTGTCTCAACAACAGGACAATGACGACAACCTCACACAGTCCTAGGTCCCAGAGCCCAGCCTCTGTGAGATCCCAGTGATAAGAAGGGAGACAAAGCAGGGCAACAGTGAGGCCATACAGCACAGAAAATGTCGGACTAAGTTTGCACTTATGCAGGGGGAAGTGGGGAGCCAGAGAAGGTTCTTGAGCAGAACTGTGACCTGATCCGATGGGCACATGTGTGGCACCATATCTCTGGTATCTGTGTACAGAAGAGCCGACCCAGGGATCGAGGAATAGAATCCCATTTGTCATAGCGAGTCTGAACCCTAGAGAGGCCATGTTCTGGAAAAAGCCCTGACTTTACAGCCAGGGATTCCAGGGTTCAAATCCCAGCCCTGCCATGTATGGGTCATGTGACGCTTTACATCCAGCAGCTTGGGCCCCTCTGTCTGAGAAACAAGTTTATAAGAAGTTGGAATTGCCAGGTGCTGTGGCGCACACCTGTCATCCCAGCAGCTCAGGAGGCTGAGACAGGAGGACCGCAAGTTCAAAGCCAGCCTCAGCAAAAGTGAGGCACTAAGCCACTCACTGCGACCCTAAATATATGGTCTCTAAATATAATATGAAATAGGAATGGGGATGTGGCTCAGTGGCCAATCCCAGTACCACACACACCAAAAAAAATAGGAAGTTGGAATTGGAAATTGTGTGTCTACTGCCTAGCACATACGGATGAGCAAAAAAAAACAAAACAAAAAAAAAACTGTATCTTAATAGCTGAGAGATGGCAGGACCGTGGCCCATATTCAGGTCCCAGGGAGCCCTGGCAGTGCCCGTGTTCACTGGACGAGTGTCTGGAAAAGACAGGCTATTGGGATTCCCCATTACCCACCCACCCCCTTTCTTTGGTCCACGAAAAACCATGTAATTAAAGGAAGGAAAAAGCAAAACAATCCCCCAGAGGACCATCTCCCGCCCGTGAAGTTCATGAACGCACTGCAGGAGGGAAGACCAACCCGACTGAAACCCAGAACCAGTTCACGGTGGGGCCAGGAGACCCCGGTGAGCCCAAAGCCTGCGGAAGGAAAGGCTGGGGACCATCCTGATTAGCTCAGTCCTGTTTATACAACATTCAAAAAACACAAAATTATAGGTTACAAAATAACTTGGCGTCTGCCGCCGACCGAGGCTGCCCGGGGGAGACCTCAGCCGGTTCTCCTTATTTCTGAGGTTTGTTCGTCCCCTTTGAACCTGGAGCAGGGTGACGTGGAAATCACCTGGAGAGGATGGGTTTCCTGAGGACCAGGAGGGGACATGGGAAGCACTGGGATGGGTCAGCGCAGGAGTCTGGGACTGAGAGCGCGGGAAGCCAGCCCTTCGCTCCTCTGAGCCTAGAGCTGTGGTCTCAAAGGAGCCGTCACTGTCCATCACCGCTGTCACTGTCGGGGAAGAGCAGGACATCCAGGGTCCCCAGCCCCACCCAGCAAGGACACCTGTTGCTTCCAGGTCCTGGCACCTGGTCACAGCTTCCTTGAGGACCCCTGCTCAGCCATCTCAGTCTTGTGTGGCTGGTCCCCCCAACACACACTGGGCACGAGCAGAGGCCCGGGCCTGGCAGTCATCTCTAGAGGAATTCCATGGGTGAGATGCAGGGGCCAGCGGAGCAGTCAGGTCTCCCACCTGGACATTGTACTCCCCCGTCCCCAAGAGGTCACAGTGGGACATTAGGGCCCTGGATTATGGTGACAGAAACTCTACAGCAACCAGCTTAAGCATAAGAAAGAAACCAGGGGTCTGGTGTCTGAGGGTCCTTGGTCTCTCATCTGACTCGGTCCCCACCAGGGTGGCCTCACGCCCATGTGGGTCTCTCCCAAGACTCCCCCGAGTGCCCTGTTTGAGCTCCTGGAGCCCCAGGTCCACAGGACTCAGCCTCATTGTCCTGAACTGAGCCTGTGTCTGGCCTTGAGCTATCACTGTGGCCCTGGGGAACACAGGGCTGTCGCAGCCCCCTCTTGTGGCGTCCTCTGCCTACTTGTGGCTCTTACGAAGAATCCTGGGCTCAGTCCAGCAGCCCCAGGTTCCCAGCCGCCTCAGCTCAGCCTGGACAGGCCTCAGCAGGGCTTGACCAGCAGCGGAGGCCAGCAGAGGAGGCTCTGAGCTGTGGCCTCTCCAGCCCTCCCACGTGGGCCCCTCCCTGGCTCTGGGCTCTGCTCAGCGTCCTCTGTGGCCTGTCTCCCGGCCTGCTGGACGGGGTCCCCACTCCCTGCCCGCAGCCCTCCACAGCGCCTCTCCCATGGGCACTGGCCCCAGCTGCTAACTAGAGCGTCCTCCAGGACCTCGGCCACCCTCGCCCTGCAGGCCTCCTGACCACCCAGGAGGACGGGGCGAAGGAAGACCCCCAGGTCTGCTGAGCTCACTGTGTGTCACTGTCACAGGTGGCCAAGCCCATTCCCTCGTGCTGACAGGAAGGCCTGAGCGCTGGGTCAACCATCGAACCCGACCCTGCCCGTCCTTGGACAAGTCCCATCGTTTGCAAAAGGGAGGACACTGATGTCCCTCCGGAGGCCCCTGGAGACCTGGGGACCACCGCTCATGAGCAGCTTCCCAGCTTTCCTCGCTGTGTCCCCCCCCCCCACAGGACCTGACAGCCTGCAGGTGACTCAGCAGGGCCAGCCTCCAAGTCACGGCAGCTCCCGGAGATGTGAGGCGAGGTCCCCGCCTGGTCCAGCTGTGGCCCCTTCAGCCAGCCTCACACCCACCTGGCCTCTGGGGGAAACCCCTCCAGGCCATGTGCACTGGGAGGATCAGTGTCACCTCCTCACCTGAAACCCTCAAGGGCCTTGTGCCATCCTGCGAATCAAACCCAGAGTTTGTTAAAAGGCTGAAGCCAGCCCGTCCACCCCAGCGCCATCTGGTCTTGGGCCTCCTCCTGTTTCTGGCTGTTCCTGGCCACATGGAGCTGCATCCGGGCCCTCGGATGGCTGCACACATTCCTGCCTCAGGACCCTGGCACCTGCTGCTCCTTCCACTGGGAACACTCTTCCTGCGCCCCCTTCTCCTCCAGGTCCACTTAATCCCCTCTCCCGGGACCTGCCAAGGCACCGCAGACCCTCCACCACAGGCTCCTGCCCCACCGGCTCTCCCTCCGAAGCTCTGGGGAGATTCTCCCTGCGATGTCTGCCTTCTCCCTGGGACCACAGCATCATAAACAGACCATGGGCATTTCCTAATTTACCCCGGCGCCTGGCGGGTACTCGGCCTTTGGCAACGCTTCATGAATCCTGGGCGCCTGCAGGACTGAGCCCACACGTGGAGAAGGAGCCCCAGAGCTGCGCAGCCGGGCCACCCCAGCCCTCCCTCCCTCCCTCTCTTCCCCCCACACGCTCCGTGGTCGTGGTCCGGATGTGTCCCCTCCAGCCCTCTTCCTGCAGCCACCCATGCTGTGTCCCCCAGGGAGCCAGCAGGACTGACCACACTAAGGCCAAGCCCCGGCTTCCCAGAAGCCCCCAGCACAGCCCCTCTGTGAGCTCACTGCCAGGGACACCAGGGTCAGAGGGTGAAGGAGTCTGTCCCCGTCATGGTGCTGTGGGGGTTCACACCCAGAGCTGCGGGACTCCAGAGAGGGCGCTTGACCCTTGGGCCACCACCTCTCAGGGGAGCCTCCTGGGACCTCAGAGCTGGGCCCTCCCCAGACCCAGCGGGTGCTCCTGGCGCTTCTACACTTGGGATCCTTGAGAAGGCACCGCACGCCTTCTGGAACCTTCTCCCCTTCCTCCCTCAGCTCCCCACCTAACAAGGGGAGCCGAGGCCCACGGAGATGATCAGAGTGCAGTGAGGATGGGGGTCCCTGCGAGAAGGCACCCCCTCTCCCTCATGCCTAGGACAGCGCCTGGCATAGGTGGGCTGCGACGGTCCTTTGATGGAGACAGCGTGTCCTGGGGCTGGCACACTTGTGACCCGCGTCCCGAGCCCTGGCACAGGCAGGGCTGCTCAGAAACCAGGCTGCCCTCGTCCTCGCCTCCAGGAGAAGCTGGCCCCCAAGCTCCGTGCTCAGGGCGTGGACTTGCAGAGAGCCCTGGTGTCCACTGGGCAGTCCCCAGCAGAGCAGTGAAACCGCCAAGTCTCCAAGCAGAGCGGTTCAGGGCTGGAGCTCAGGACAGACTGACCACCTCCCAGAACTGAGGATCAGAATGTGGACATCAAGGCCACCACAGGGCTGCAAGGTCATGGGGGTGCAGAGGACAGTCCAGCCAGGCCCTCATGTGGCCAAGTTCAGCCCCGCCAAGCAGGCTTCCTGGGTGCTGCAGTTTGGATATTGGCTGGGGTGGGTCCCAAAGGCCCACATGGTAAAAGCTGGGTCCCCAGAGTGGCACGATTGGGAGATGGTGGAAGCTTCAGGAGGCAGGACCCAGAGGGAGATCCTTGGGCCATTGGGGTTATGACCTCCAAAAGGGGATTGTGGGACCTGGTGTCTGTCTGTCTGTCCCCCATCCAGTTTGAAACATGACCCTTTTCTTCTACACATGGTCCCACCATGATGGGCTGCCTTCACCAGAACCCAACCAATTGGGCTGCCCCATTTTGGACTTGAATCCTCAAAACTATGATCTAAATAAACCTTTTTTTCCTTTACAAAGTAGGTTTCCTAAGGTATTTTGTTATAGTGATACAAAGCTGACTAATGAATGTCAAGTTCATGGAGTCTCATCAGATCCAATGAAAGAGACCAGTGAATGACCCTGTGTGGTGGATCAAAGATGGCTCAAAACTCTTTGTCACTCTCTTCCCATGGAGAAGTGGAGTTCATCTCCCCAGCCTTTGAATGTGGGCCACCTGCAACTGTTGTGACCAATGAATGAAAGCCCTGAGCCACCACAGGTACGAAGACCAGTTCCTCTGCTGGGGAGCCCACATAGAGAAGGTAAGGTCCTAGGACTACATGGAAAGAGAGTGAGAAAGACCCAGACTTTCAGCCTTCTCCACCAAGGCACCAGGCAAGTAAGTGATCCAGGAGAGATATTTCAGCCTGGCCAAAACCCAGATAACTGCAGTGCCAGTCAGCTGCACTGAGAGCAGAAGAACCACCCAAATGAACCCAGTCAACCCGACAATAACTGGTGGTTGTTCTGAGCCACTACATTTTGGGACTGTTTGTTACACAGCAATAACTAGCTGAAACACTCTTGAACGGGAATGCCATTGACAGCCCAGAAAATGCTGTTTTTCTCTTTCCAGAGGAGGGGTGCCTCCAATTTTCTTGCCTTTTAGGGCACCTGGAAGAGATGGAGCTCTCCCCAACTCCTAACCACCAGCCAGGGGACTAGGGTTCCCACAATCACATTCCAGGAAAGAAAAGCTGATTGGCTCAACTTGGGTCAGGTGTCCACCCACTGACCAATCAGCTGAGGCCAGGATTCCAGTTCCACAGCATAGACATGGCTCCTACCCAGGCCCCACGGGTGGGGAAGGAACAGAATCAGTTGAGCTCAGAAAAAAGAAGCATGGGCTGAGCCCACAGAAGGTCGCTGTGGCAGGCACCTCCTGAGACAGCAGGGAAACCTTGCCCAGGGCCTGGCACAGGGACAGAGCTGTGAGTGAGGTGTGGGTGGTGTCACGGCCAGGTCCTGTGAGTCAGGCTGCTGTACCCACGTGGCTCTTGAGTTTTGTTAGTGTTGTTATTCTGCCTCCTTGAACTGCCTCTGAGGAGGGACTCTGGGTGGCTCTGGGCTTCTTGTAAGGCCCTGGGGGTGGGGGAGGGGCCTGAGCGTCCTTGCAGGGGGCTGCTGTCTGTGCTGGGGGTGGGCGAGGCCTGATGCACCAGGAAACAGGACTCCATTGGGGTGGGGGGGCGTGAGGACAGGGTGGGGGTGCCCAGGCCATCCTCATCTTGCTCACAGGTATGCCCCCCACGGACCCCCGGATACCAGAGGAGGCACCCCCACTCTTCTCCAGGGTGACTGGAGCGTCCTGTGAGTCCCTTAAGGACAGAGAGTGTGTCTCAGACACCTGTCGGGCACGGGGCGTTCTGTAAGCATCTGATGTCTAAATGAGCAGCACGTGAGCAGATCAGCCCTATCGGGTGCCCTTTAACTCTCGACGTCCCGCACCTGGACCCAAGGCCTGGCTCTGCAGCTGACCCCTGCTGAGCACCACCCAGGTGCCCAGCTCAGCCTCATCTGTGAAAGGGGGCGGCTCCAGCCTGTCCTGGTGGGGCTCCGGGTGGGTGAGATGAGACCACAGAAGTGAATCTGTCACTGAATAAGGCAGGACAGCACCAGCTGGCTTGTCATCGCTGTTCCCATCCCTTTTGCTGTCCCACAACCACCATCAGCCCTTCTTCCTGGTCCCCCCATAACCACACCATCTCCGCCCCGTTCAGTGCTTAAGTCGAATCACATTTAATCGTTCTTCATCAGGGATTAGGGACATCAGAAGAGATTCACAGCACTCCAAGTCAAGACAGGGTCAACTACAAAATCCAGGAATATATTAAGCTCTGGATCAGAAGAAAACGCACACACGACTCTCTGGCACTCCTTCCCGAAGGGCTCACTCATGCACACCCGCCCTCCCTTGGGCACACACACAGGCTCCCAAACATCGTCACACGCTCCTGACAAGCACACGGGGACATGCCCCTCCAGCCCCCAGCCAGCGGGATGCAGGGCTGGGAGGCCCGGAGCTGTCCCAGCACCCGGCCCCTCCCGGCGCCCTCACTAAAATGGCAAAGCTGGACGACACTGGGCTGCAGGGACACAGCAGGACTCTCTGAGCCAAGCTTGGGGTGGGGAGAGGGAGGCGCCAGGGTGGGGACAACGACCTTAGACGACTCTGTTCTCCAGGACGGTCAGCCGCTTACTGACGGCTTCCAGTGCACCCGCAGTTAAGGAGAGGAGCAGCCTGGCCAGAGCAGGGGGCGCTGGCCCTGGCCCCACTTCCTGTTTCCCCAGGGAGGCCCCTCTACCGGAGCTTTCTCTCACCCCTACACACGGGTCCTCCCTCTGTCAAAATGTATCCACTGATATCCACTGGTCCTGCTGATGATGCGCTTTCCAAAAGCACAGCCCCACTGTGCGCCCTGGGCTGTGCCCACATGGGTTCAGCCCTGCACGGTGCCCACCTCGTCCTGGCTGAGTTGCTAGGGACCCACCCCCACCTCTGAGTGCGGACTGGCCTTCACATTGTCACCATGAGCCTGTGAAGCGGGGAGTCCACAGGGACCATGCTTTCGGGGGTTTGTCCTGGTCTCTTGTCTGGGCCCTGTCCCTAGAATCTGGCCTCTGCCTCAGTTTACCCTCTAGGAACCTCTGCAGCTGAGAGGCCTTGTGCCAAGGCAGGTACTAGCCTCTTTGACCAAATCCTCGTCAGGCAGCCGGCCAAGAGGAGCCTGCCCCAACCACCCCCCAGGGCCACTTCTCCCCCCTGCCCCACCACACCCCGCCCCTCCTGCTGCTCTTGCCCCAGCCTCCCAGCAGCCCCTGGAAAAGGATATGCTTCCTGGTCAGAGCCTGCAGCAGCCCCTCCACTTTGGCCTGGAATCTCACGATGGACTCACAGGCACAGGGGTCTTCCTCTGCAAGGGACAAGAAACAGGAAGAAAAGGGAGCCGTGTGGTAGTTGCCCAGGGTGGGGACAGTCCTTGCTCAGTGCCTGCATCTGGAGTCTTGGGGGACTGAGGGGCCTGGGAGATCTGGAGGAGTGGCAGCACCACCGCTCTGGAGCCCAAACTCTACCCGGATGTGCCTCCTGGCAGGAGAGCCAGGGAGGACCAGGGGAAGAGCTGGGCTCCGTCATGGGTCCCAGGTTATTAACATCCCCCCCCCACTGGCCTTGGCTTTCCTGTCTATGAAATGGGGATTATACTCCTACCAAATGACAACCTGGAGAACAGCACGGTTCATGTAGTGAGCATTCAGCACCCACATCCCATGGTGGTAAGAGCTGACCTGGCCAGCCCGCCTCCTGGTGCTGCCAACCATTGGCACCACCCGGCCCCTGCCTCTCCCCTCCCCCACTCTGTTCCAGGATGGTTGCATTCCCCACCAAGCCCCTGCCCCGCCTCCCTCCTCACTCACCCACACAGATCTTCTTCTGCAACTTCTTGCCGATCTGGTTGATGGTCTTGAAGTCAGCCGTGTAGAAGTAGTGCTCAGCCACAGGTTCCGAGGCGATTTCCCTCAGCTCGTCCTCCACGGCATTGCCCACTCCCACCGCAAACATCTTAAAGCCTGCCAGAGAAACAAGAAGAGAAAGGTTAGGGGTGGGGACCTGCAGCCATAGGGCTGAGCCTCCTGGGAAAGCCTGGGCAGCCAGCACCAGACACCTCCTAGTGGCAGCTTCTGGAATTGCAGGCACAGTGCCTGGGAGAATAGCAGGAGGAAAGCAACCCGCCCTGGAGGTTTTTCCCACCCACGGTTACTATTTCCCTCATTCAAAAGTGATAAAACTGAGGGTCGGGCTTGTTCCAAAGGGGGTTTGCCTTCCAAAATTTTCTGTGTTTTGGGGGAATAAATGTTCAGTTGGAAAAGTTCCAAGTCTCACCTACAAAAGGACATCAAGACAAATCACTGCTTCCCTAGGGCCTCAGTTTTGTCATCATATGAAGAGAGGGCTGGACTAACAAATCCTTCCTCGCCAAAAGGTACCTGGGTTCAGGACACTAATCCGAAGACAAGATAGACTACAGCTGAGCTGTGCCCATGTGCAACCCTGGCCATCAGTGGTGTGCAGGGCCCAGGCGGGCAGCACCTACCGAGGTCCTTGGCCTTCTTGGCAGCATCGTTAATGTAGTCCTGGCTCCGGCCATCAGTGAAGACAATGCCCACCTTCTGGGCGCCGGGCCTGGCCCCGCTGGACACAGTGAAGGAGTTGTCGATGAGGTACTTGAGGGCAGCACCCGTCATGGTGCCCTTCTCCATGTAGGACATGTTCTGCACGGCCGCCTTGATGTCCTTCTTGGTGTGGAAGCGGCCCAGCGGGAACTCCTGGCGCACAGAGCTCGAGTACTGCACCAGCCCCACCTGGGCCAGCCTGTCGGACACGTCCAGGGTGTCCACAATCTGGTTGATGAACTTCTTCACCAGCTCAAAGTTCTCTGGCCGCACGCTCTTGGAGCCATCAATGAGGAAGACCAGGTCAGTGGCCAAGCTGCCACTGCCTCCACTGCAGACTGGGGAGGGTACAAAGCAATGAAGCCTGAGGCGAGGCCACCATCCCGGCCACCGGCTGGACACCCACCACACGCCAGCTCCGGGCTGGGGATCAGCCCCTTTATTCTCGGAAGCCCCTCCACAAAGCCAGGGTTGCTGGCCCCTTTGTACAGCATTGGAAACAGCTGCTACATCCCACAGGTCGGCCGTAGTGGAACCGAGGTCTGAGCTCAAGATAAGTGACTCTTTCCACCACACTAAACCCGCTGTGAGAAAGAACGGGACTGGAGTCAGGAGATGACTCTCTGCAGACACCAAACGCCTGTCTGCTTGGAAGGCCAGTCCAGAGGCAGAGTGGGGGAGGCCTGCATGGGTTTCCTGGGGAGAAGCCGAGGTTCCGCCCCTCCTCCCCACCACCCCCGCCCCGGGGCTTGTCCACCTGTCTACTGACCATTGCAGGTCTTGCCATCACTGTTCAGGGTGAAGCCCTCGTGGCAGGCGCAGGTGTAGGAGCCTGGGGAACTGAGGCACACCTGCTCACAGTCATGGTCCCCTGTGGCACACAGGTCTGACACCACTGGGGGGACAAGGAGAGACTCAGATCTCACAGTCACAAGGCCTCGGACATCTCAGCACAAGGCTCCTTCCAGATCAGGAAAGAACGGGGCCCCTCACACACAGGGAAATGGACACCTCAACTAGGGTGTGTGATGGTCCAGGCCCCAGACCCTCAGCCCAGGGCTGGAATCACCGCACCAGGGCCAAGATCTGTGAAGAGGGTTCTAATGTTGATGATCAAAATGAAAGTCCCTCTAAGAGGGGAAAGGCCACAGGAGCAGGGCCTGCACTCTGTTTTGTTCGCTGCTGTGTCCTGAGTGACTAGAAAGCCACACGGTAAAGAACACAGTGCATGAAACTCACTCAATAAAGCTGCTAAACGCCACGTGTTGCGCTCCACACCTTGCACCATCTCACCGAATCCTCACACCGAAGGACGCACTTTCCTTAGACCCGATTCACAGGTGGGAACAGTCTTGGCCCCGCTCCTGCCCCACCCCAGACCCCGCCCCTTTGGGCTGGTAGCATCCCTAAGAAACCCCCCCACACACAGACCCTTCTGCCCCCTCAACCTTCCCAGGTACCTCGAACCCTCCTGTGTCAGAAAATTTTGTCGCCCAAAACCCATGACAAGAAACACTCTTGCTGGGTTCAGGCACTTGCTTGGTCCCTGCGGGGACTGACAGTGTGAAAGGGCTCCTGGCATCCTCCTCTCTCTGCACTCCTCGAATGCAGGACGGGGACCCGCCCAGAATCAAGCACTCCCTAGTAACTCGCCGGACCTGAGTCCGATCTAGGCTCCACCCCAACTCGCGCAGGCCCCACCCTCTGGCCTGGCCCCACCCCGCGCTTGGCCTCAGCCCCGCCCCCAGCCCTGCATACGGCAGAAGGCCTCCTGGAACTTCTTGGACAGCTTCTCGATGACGCTGTAGCTCTCCACGTAGTCCACGTGCTCGTCCTGCGGCTCGCTGGCCATCTGCCGCAGTGTGGCCTTGTCCACGCGGCCCACGCCAATGGCGAACAGCTCGATGCCGCTGGCCCGGGCCCTTGCAGACACGTCGCGCACGCTGTCCTGGGGCCGCCCGTCGGTCACCACGATGACCACCTGCGAAGTGGGGGGGCCTGTGAGAACCAGCCCTCCCTCCCCTGGCTTGGCTCTCCAGGAAGCTGTGGGGATTAACAGAAGAGGAGTTGGAGGCCAGAGAAGCAAAGCGACTGGCCCAGAGTCACACAGCTTGTCGGTGCAGGGGCTCCTTCTCCCGCCTGGGTTTGGTTTGGGAAAGAGAAGCTGGCTGGCCGGAGGGGAGGCAGGCTCCTCTGACTGCAGGAGACGTGGCTCAAGTGTCCAGGCTTCTCTGTGGGACAGGGTAGGGCCATGTCTCTCCCATAAAAGTGGAGCTTCTGCGGACTGTCCCCCTCAGGGGGCTGTAGAGACCCCAGGCTGCTGAGAGCCATACCCGAGTGGGCGCGGCCTGGGTTGTGCCCCCCGGTGCCCTCCATGAGGACCTGGTAACTGGAGTCTCAGTGTGGAAGGAAACTCCAGGCCATTCCCAGCGGCTCCCTTTGGGGGCCCAGCGAGCGCACTCAGCACGGTGCGGTCCTGCGCTGTGGCCACTGGAGGGCAGCCGAGGCCAACAAATGGGGTTGCTGCCTCCAGTCTGTGGAGTGGACTCCTGAGATCCGGGAGGGAGCCCCACCGCAGCCACCCAAGGAACCAATACCCAGAAGGAAGTGGTGCCCCTGTCTTCCCCATTCCCAGGAGGGTCCATGGTCCTCCCACAGGGGAAAAGGACCCAGGCTTCCCCAAGGTTCCTGGGTTCCGCACCCTGAAGAGGGTGGTGCTGAGCCGGCTGGAGCTCTGCGAGGCCTGGTCCCCACCCCCACCCCCACGCCTGCACCTGGCCCTGGCGCGACGTTGGCCTCAGTACCCTGCGGAGTCCGGCAGGGTGAGAATTGCCGCCCCACAGGGGTGGCAGGGCTAGGGAGCCAGGAAGGGGCCACTGTTCATCTCAGCTCCTGCCTCTGAGCTGCAGCCAAGCTCAGAGCCGCCCTCTGCCTTGGGTCCCTGCCTGCCCCAGGCCACTGCTCTGACCTGGGGAAAACAGTCAACTCTGGAGCTGTGCCTGCCACAGGGTGTCACCACCAACAGCCTCACCACCTCTCCATTAGGACCACCTGGGGCCACCGCATCCTCAGCCGTGACTCTCAGCCACAGCTACAGCACTTCCTTAGAGCTTGTGAGTGGCCCCACAAAATGAGACCAACAGGTGGCTGTTGTGTCGTTTCTCCAAGGCAGATGGTGGCTGGGGCTGGTCTGCCACTGCTCAGGAGCAGGGCGAGCTGCTGTAGCACTCATGTCTCGGCTGCCTTCCGTGAGATGGGGATCCCACCTCCCGCAGGGCTGTGGATCTGACCTGTGCTGAGAGGGGGTCTCGGGAGGGTGTGAAAGCCCTGGGCATGTGATCAGTGACGACTCAGGCCAAGGAGGGCTGCAGATGGAGAAGTGCAGGGGCCTGTGGGGACATCATCAGGGGAAAGAACACCTGGCCCAACCCTGCAGGCCCAGTGCTGAGCCCTGAAATAATGACACTTGGGTACAAAGCCCTTGAAACGCTCAGCACCCTCCTGGGGCCCTTGCTGATGGCAACATGGGGTGCGTTCCCCTTTCTGAGTCCCTGCCCTCAAAGGATTATCAAATAAAAGTCAGTTGATGCAGTGGGGCTGGTTGGGTGCCAGGCGTCTCCTGAGCATCTTATGCCTGTAGTCTTGGTCCTTAGGGCAGCAACATGACCCCCATTTCACAAGTGAGGAAAATGGGGCCCCGTGAGAGGAAGTACCCGGCTCAGGGGGGTGCAGATAGCACCAGGGAGTGGGCTGGCACCCATGCAGGAGGTGGCAGAGTCCACGCCTTCCCTGTGTGCACCTGGCCTGTCTCTGCCTGCAAGGAGCGTGGACTGCCTGGGGTCCAGGTCATGGGAACTGACCCCGTGCTCACCAGGTTCAAGCTGCTGGGCGGGGAAGGCCGGGGAGTGGTGGGTCCCCACCCCAGCTCTGTCGCTCAGCTGGAGACCTCTGCCTAATGATCTCCCCCATCCCTCAGTTCCCCCCACTGTGAGGGGACCCCCTCAAAGGAATGTCATGTGGGTGAAAGTGGAAGCCCTTAGCCCAGAGGAGAAGGCTGGGGACCTCAGTTCCAGGCCACCCTGGGGCCAGAGACAGCGAGAGCCCCTGCGCGCACCTTGCTGATGTCGGGGGACCTGGAGCGACCGCCCTCCGAATCGCTGAAGGCCTTGGTGATGGCGAACTGGAGGGCCAGGCCGGTCATGGTGCCTGTGGACAGCGGCTGGATGCGGCGCACCGCCTGCAGCAGCGCAGCCTTGGAGCCGTGGGCCCGCAGCGGGAACTCCTGCTTGACGGCGCTGGCGTAGTTGACCACGCCCACCCGGGTGGCATTGGGCCCCACATCCAGCGACTTGATGACCTGGGACAGGAACACCTTCACCTTCTCAAACTCCATGGGCCTCACGCTGCGGGAGCTGTCCACCACGAACACCAGGTCCGCGGGCCGCGTCCGACAGAGGTGCCCTGGGAGGGGACAGAGAAGGCAGAGGGCGAAGGTCAGAGGCCCAGCGGCGGGCATCGGAGCTGCCAGAATCCAGACCCGAGGCCTGGGGTTGGCAGGTCCTGTTGTCACCCCGTGTGTGGACGCTCTGGCATGTGGCGTGCCAAGGCCACCTCTGAGCCCGAAGGAAGGTCGGAGGAGCCATCCAGCCTCGGGCAGCCCACTCGGTCTCCTACCCCTTTCCTCACCCGGGCAGGGAGCTGACCACCCCTTCCTGACAGGAGCCTCCAAAGATGAGCCGGTGCAGCGGGAATCCAGCCTGTGCTGGCCGTCACCTGAGTGCTCACAGCCTTTGAAATGGTCCTTTTCAGCCCTGGCTGGTGGCCAAAAGCAGGAGCAGCCACTCCTCAACCCTGGGCAGGGGGCGCTGAGGGTGGGCCCCGCCTTGAGGGCCAACACGTCCCGGCACCCGGCCCCTTCACCTGAGCATCAAAGCGAGGGGGCACAGCAGACCCGGCTCCCCTCCCCGGGTGGACCTGCTGGCTCAGGTCTCCAGGACCAGGGAAGGGAGCAGGCATTCCTGGTGGCCACCTGGGCAGCCTGACCAGCCGGGACCAGAGACAACCCCAAGGAGCCGCGTCCCTCCAGACTCCGGGGAGTTTCAGGGAAGTGGAGTGAGGCGCGCCTGGCTTAGGTCCCCGCTCAGCCACTCCGTGGCCCTGAGCAGGTGGCAGCGCCTCTCTGAGCCTCAGTCCTCATCTGCCCAGTGGGAGAATCAGGTCAGCGCACACTGCCTCGGGGCCTGCAGCCAGGCCAGCTGGTGCAGAGGACTCTCCCTCCCCGTCTGCAGAACACCCGGATTCCAGATGGGGGTGCAGAGTCAAGAAGGGGGGAAGCTGGGTGGGGCAGTGCCAACCCCCAACCACGGGGCCCTGGACTGGGGGCCTGGCCTCAGAGGTCCCTGAGACCTTAGAGACCCCCCAGCATCGGGCTCCCTGCTCCCTGCTGGCTAAGGCTGCGCATGGGCAAATGGAGGTCCAGAGAGGGAGAGCGCGTGGGCCAGACCACACAGCAGTCGCTCAGCCCCCGTGGCTCTGGGGCTGCCTCCCGTGGTCTCAGGAAGGTCCTCCCCTCCCAGCCTCAGTCTCCCCATCTTTACAGGGAGACCTACACATTCTAGGACGTGGGGCCCAGAGCTGAAACTCACAGGGGCGTGGTCCCGTGGGAGCCCAGTGGGGTGGGGCTGGGAGAAGGGGAAGGGGCTCTTGGTCCCCCAGATCTGTATTCATCAAAGAGCCCGAGCCCTGCCCTGGGCCTGGCGCAGCTCCAGACGTCCGCAGGCCCTGGGAGCCGGGGGCCCTGCAGCGCAGTCCCTGACGGCCAGCCTGCCCTGACCTCGTCAGCATCCCCACCTCGTGCCACTCCTGGCTCTCTGCCCCTCCCCATCCTGGGTCCCATTAGCCTCTGCCATCTCGCCACCAGCCCCGGGCTGTCCCCCAGGGCCCCTGGCCATGTCCCCATCCCGCGTTCCCCTCACCTCTGGACTGGGGGGTGAGGCCGAGGTTCCGTGGAGGCTGGAGCAGCAGCAGCAGGCCGCAGAGCACGAGGCTGGTGCCGGAGACGACCCTCATGGTTGTGGCAGCAGGGACAGCGGCCGGCACAGTGGTGGGGGCCAGCAGGTCCCCGTCTTATCAACCCCACTGCCCGCCCAGCCTTCCGGCCGGGCGGACCCCACTGAGGTGGGGACAGCAGCCCCAGCCCCCAAGTCCCCGGGGCGGGGCCGTGCTGAATGGAGGTGTGTGTGTCGGAGGAGGAGGCCTGGCCCCGCGCGCCCCAGCCACAAGGGCTCCTTTGCCTGCAGAAGCAACCTGAGCCGCAGCTGGAATTCAGGAAATCCCAGGTGGGCGGGGGTGGCCCTGAAGGGGCTGGGACCCTTGCCTCGCCCCAGCCCTGCCCTGCTCCTCCTTCCCACAGCCAAACCCTTCTGCACCCGCAACTCCGAACCCAATTTCCTCCTTAAGCACTTTCCCTCCTCCAGCCTCGCTATCCCTGCCTGTCCCAGCTGTCCCTGGATTCTCCTTAAGACATAGCTGGCTTTGCACATGCCAGGCACGTTCTGTCCCCTGACTCTGCCTGGCATGGTCTTTCAAGATCAGAATAGCAACCAGCAGGTACCTGTGCTCTTAGCACGTGTAAGACGGTAAGGGAGAGACCCAGAGCCGCTATGTGACCACAGACAAGTTCCTTCACCTCTCTGTGCCACACATTCCTCATCTGGAAGCTAGGGGGATATTGGTGCCCACCTCCCAGGGTTAATTGGAGGGGAAGAGTTGCAGGAGCTGTCCCCGGGTCCCACGCCTGTGCTCTCAGCCACAGGTGAAGCTTGGTGGCCTCTCCCCTGAGCCCACTCCCCGTGCCTCCTGCCCTGTCCCCAGAGCTGGTGAGTATCTGTCCAGGCACAGCTGGGGGAGGAGGAGATCAAGCCTCCTGCTGTTTGGGGTGTGGTCTGAGCGTCCCCAAAGGTTCATGAGGCACTCCATCTCGTCCAGCTGTGGAGTTTTGAGGTTGGGCCTTGGGTGGTGATGGGGATTAGACATGGTCATCAGGTGGAGCCCCCGGTTGATCCTATGGCTGTGTAAGACAAGGGAGATGGGACCAGGCACACACACCATTCTCACCGTGTGACGTCTTGCACGGCTGTGGGACACAGCCAGCGAGTCCTTTGACAGACATGGCCCCCTCCATATCTAGAACTATGAGTTCAATAAACCTTTTTTCTTTATAAAGTAACTTAGCCTCAGACATTTCATGGTAGTATCAAAAAATGAGCTAATGCACAGATTGTAAATACAGGGACGTACCCAGGAATGGTCCCTTGTCTTGCATCCAGATCCTCTAGTTGATGGGATGGAGCAGAAAGAACATGCGCATGGCCACCTGAAAGACCCAGTTCAAAGCCCCTTCTGCCAACTGGCTGTGTGACCTGGAGCTGGCAACACCCTCTCTGAGCCTCAGCTTGTCATCGTGCAGTGGGAACAGGACCAGGAGAGGAAGCAACGAGAGGACAGGAGTTGGAGACAGGGTCAAGGGCTGCCCTCTTTCCAGGGAACAGAACCGAGACCCTGGGGACCTGAGTACTCGCTCTGAAAGTTGCTCCTCAGCAAAGGGAAAAGCAGATAGTGGTTGGAAAATGACTCCAGGTGCAGCCAGTGGCTCCCACAACCCTTAGCAGTGACAGTGACCGTCTGTCCCTCCGTCTCCTTTGTTTCCCCAACAAACCTGTGAGGTCCACACACAGGGCAGAGTCTGTGAGCCTGTTTGTCAGATAGGGAAACTGAGGCCCAGAGAAGTCTGCTGGGTAGCCGAAGCCACCCAGCCAGTTTGGGAGCGGTCACAGCTGACAGCCCAGGCTGGCTCCCCTTTGGGCCCATGTTAGAGGAAACAGATGTTGGAAGCTTTCCCTGCCCTTTCCTGCTCCCCAACCTGAAAGCCAGCAGCGCCCACTGCGGCCCTTCCCCTCTCCAAGTTGACATTGACCTCTTCTGTTCTCCAGAAGGGCTGCAGGAGATCACCGTAGGGTGTGTATCCCTTTCCCAGATTGAGTTGCAAGCGTGTCACCTGCCTCCCCAGGGCTCTTTCCTGCCTCACTCCCCACAGCATCCCTGGGACCCAGCATGGCGCTGCCTTGGGGAACCTCATTAAATGAAGGCAGAAGGAAATCATGATGAACACCCCGTTGCCCTGTCGGCCATCAAGGGTCACATCAGGGTCAGCCATGGTGACCCCTGGCAAAGGAGGCACCGCGCTGTCCCGGAACCAGGCCGAAGACGGACGAGGGGCACGTGAGCCCGAGTCTCCTGGCCAAAGGCCCCCTCCCAACGAAGGACCGCGTCCCGGTGCAGGCTGAGCCGGCGGGCGGCAGCTGGTGCATGAAGTCGCTCTTTCAGCCGGGCTCTGAATGGCAGTTCTGTGAGCTCCCGGAGGAACACAGGCCCCTCTCTGTCGCTTCTCCGCTCGTTAGCAGAGCCACAGAAATAGGCGGCAGGTAGGCTTGCAGGGACAGCCGGGTTCAAGGGAGGCGGGCGGGGAGGGCGGACCTGGACGCTGAGCGTGGACATTGAGGAAAGAAAGTCAATATTTGTGTTTGTGAAACTGAGACATTTCCCCGGGACTCAAAACCGGGAACAGTGTGTCCGCTATTGGCCGGAGGCACGGACGGGCCTGCTGGAACCCCCCTCCCGGGGTCTCGGCAGTCCCTCTCCTGCCCCCAGAGTCTCAAGGCCCTCGGTGTGTGCACAAGAGCGAGCGTTTGCGGGGCCGAGATGCCGAGGCAGTGTGGCCCGGTGGGTAGTGCGCAGGACTCCCCAGCCGGGCTCCCGCTGCTCCAGGCTCGGCTCTCATCCCACAGAGCGAGCTGGGTCGTCTCACACCATGTGACAAACGATGGCACCTCCCGTGGCAGCTCCTCTTCGTCGTCACCCACCGTCCGCACTGGCCCACGTGGACCTTTACCGTCCCGGCTGTTCCGTCGTTCAGCGGCTCTGAGCCAACCCGTCTTGTTGCTGTTGTTAACTTTCCTCTGAGGAGTAATGACCCTGAAATCACTGGTTGAGGTGCAGCTCAGATGTTGACTCCAAAACACATTTCAATAAGTTCCAGTTAATTCAGTTTAACATTTTGTCCACAAATCTCCAAAGTCACCCTGTGTTCTGCAAGCCACACCTGGAGGGAGCCCGAGAGGGGGGGAAGGCTTTGGAACCAGACAGAGCTGGATGGGCTCCCCTGTTCTGTCACAGGCCAGCTCTGGTGACTGCAGGTAAACCCCTCCCTTTCCTGCTCTTCTGTTTCATGCCTGTGAAGCTGGGGTCCCCGCACCAATGTCGCAGGCCAAGAGAAAGCAATGCTCCTACCATCGAGGCAGTGTTGGCGGTCCGTGCGAGGCCTTCCCGTATCAGGAGAGGGCATGCCGCAGTAACAAACAAGTCCCTGGGTCACGTGGCTTTTTTCTGAAGGCAAAGTCCTGCAGGCAGCAGAGGTCTCCCTGCAGGGGGCCTCTCCAAAGTAGCCTCCATCTGCCTGTCCCCCCATTTCAAGTCCCCTGTCTCCAGCCCCATGGATGACAGAGAGCAGTGTCCCCTAACCACTTCAGACAAGGAGCACAGATCACCTGACTCTCCCAGATGCCCTGGGGCAGGAGCACTGACAGCCTCTGTCACCAGCCCAGGTGAGAAGCCACCTGCTCCCCCTCCAGATGGGCTTTCACACCGAGGTCCAGCATGCACCTGTAGTCCCGCATCCTTGGGAGGCTGAGGCAGGAGGCTGGCTTGACTCCAGGAGTTCAAGGCCAGCCTGGCAGGAGAGCAAGGAGTTAGCCGTGCTCCTCAGGCTCCTCCTGATCCCTTTCTCAGGCCACTGCAGTCCCTGTGCCCACCTCCCTACACCCCTCCTCCTGTGCTCCAGGAGGGCCGCGCTCTGCAGCCTCTCGGCACAGTCCTTCCTCGACGGACATGTCCCCGTCAGACCTTCCTTAGGGGGACTCAAAGTCCCGTGCCCTGGCGAATCACCAGCGTCTGTGCACAATAGACGGTGACTCAGGGAGATGCTGCACCTGGACCTCAGACTCCGAAGGACCAGAAAGGCCACTTAGTGCATTGGAGCCCAGCCGCACATCCTGCTTCCCTGGGGCGAGTGGCAGATCCCCGCCCGGTGTTAGGCGCCTTCTTGGGCCCTAGGACAACCCGCAGGCCTGGGGCGGCTGGGGAGCTTCCCCCGGGAATGGTGTCCTCATGCCCAGGAGACCTGGGTTAGCCCTGGCAGCGGTAGCTGACAGCTGGGCGCCCCGTCCCAGCAGCCCACCTCTGGGGTCAGCACACCAACAGCTACGGCGGGCACTTCTCATGAGCACAGGAAGCAAGGTGGCTGGGGTCCCATGTCCCCAAGGGCGACCCTCAACCAACAGGAATAGGAGCTGTGCATCCCCCGAGCCTCCCACGTCCCTCCGAACGACTCTGACACTGCACTTGGGGGGTCCTCGGAGAGCCTGGGGAGGGGTGCGCCTCCCCTGCCCACGAGGGACCTGCTGATGAGCAGCAAATGCCACACCCAAGTCCCCGTCTCAGGGCTGCTAGGCCAAGGCTTGCTCCACCTCCTGACAGGTTGGGGGCTCCCTGTTGGTGGGGCAGGTGGGGAAGAGGGGACCATCAGGACCCCGAGGCTGAGCAGAATCCCCTCATGATGCCTTTGCACGTTACTCTCCACTCTGTGCCTCCTTTGTCCCCTCGCACTGTTGACAGCTTCGTGAAGGTTTTCCAGAAGAAAAACAGGCCCCAGGCTCCTCTCCACAGCCAGCTGCTCTCACTATGTCTGCAGATCTGTTGTCCACCCAGGGTGTTGCCCCTCTTGGCCCGGGAACTCGCAGGAGCACACCCCTGGTGTACCATGTTCAGTGACCTGACGCTCACGTCCCAGCCCAGAGCCAATTCTTCCCTCCTGAGAAGCACCTCCTCTCCTTGCCGACACCTGGACTTCCTTTTCCAAGGTACCTAACTGTTAGCCCAGGGGACCTGCACCCAGCCCCCAAACAGAGCTTCTGACCCCTGAGAAGAGCTCGTGAAGACCTGCAAACAATGGCCGCTTCATCCTTCAGTTTTAAAACTCTTGCTCTATGCCAACCAAAGCAGCAACCATCAGGGTGGTAGCTGCCACTTGAAGTTTAAGGAGGGAGAAAAAAAATTTCCTCCCAACTGGGAAAAGGTGGGACATTCATTTTATGTTGCGGTAACAAATGGCCACACAGCATCTCAAAACAGCACCAATGTACTCCCTTCATCCCTGTGGGCCAGAAGGGCATCCTGTGGTCACAAAGCCAGGCACTCTGGTCAGTGTCTCACAGAGCTGGACTCAGGTGTCAGTTGGTCAGGGTCAGGGTCACGTGGGGATTGCAGAATTCAGTTCCTTGCAAGTTGTAGCATTCAGCCCCCCTCCCCTCACCACCACCCCATCTCTTACTGGCTGCAGACTAAGGGCTGCAAGGAATGAGGCTCCTTGTGAGGTGACCCCTCCTGGCCCCTCTCATGCTCTGAATCTCCCCCCCCCCCATTCAGGAAAAGCCAGGTCCATTTGGAGGGAATCACCTGATTTGGTCAGGCCCGCCCAGACTAATCCCCCTCTCAAAGTCAACCGTGCCACGTTGTGTAATGTAAGCATAAGAGCCATGTCTCGTCACCCACACTCAAGGGGATAGGGTCATTTCAGGGCAAGGGCCATCAGGGGCCCCCAGAATTCCTTCTGCCTCATCCTATGTGTGGATACTGGATTAGAGGGTGGGAGGCGAGGACAAGGAAACGGCGTCTTTCGGTTTGGGCAGAGCTGCTGCAGTGGGGAGGGTACATCAGAGACAGCCGGAGGTCACTCTTGCCTCTGTCCCACGGCTTTGGAGTCGCCTTCCCTGAGGCACCATCTCAGCCGTGCAGAATGCTGGGGGACCCTCTGAGTCCACAGCCTGGGAGCAGTGCTGACCCGGCAGGCGACTGTGGGCCCCCAGGAAACGCTGTCCTGTCAACACTGTCCCCCTGAGGCCTCCAAGTTCACAGCCCCGTCCTCGCCACTGTCCCACCTGAGGGGCTCTGGACACGTGGCTCTCCCCCACCTCAGGCTGGAATTAAGTCATCGCCTGGGTCTTGAGTTACCGCAGATGACCGTGGAGCTCCCAGACTGGGTCCCCGTACCTGAGTCAGATCCCCGGGCCTCTGTCTAGGCTGTGTCCCTGCCCATCGGGACACTTGGTGGCTAATGAGGGAAGCTCCTCCTGGATCCTGAGAGCGGGGCTGGTGTGCGAGCCCTGAGCTGTCCAGGCCAGCAGCAGGACACGGGACCCAGAGCCGCTCTCACGCCCAGGTGGAGGCTGTGCTGCCACGAGACCCAAGGTGAACCCAAGGCGTGTCCTCCCGGCTGCCTGTAGCCTCCCCTTGTTGACACTTAACACGAATCCACTGAATGGGGGACATGGTCAGGGGCCCGACTGGACATCCATCTTTGGCCTCTCCAAGATTCAGAGAGAGACAAAGAAGAGAGCAGCCTCCCCACCGCAGTCCCTCCCCTGGCCTCCACCTGCTGACCCCCCACCCCAGCTCAGGAACCACCTCCCCAGCAGCTTGGAGGCAGCAGCGTGCCCCGTCCCTGGTGTCCTCGGACCCCTGCAGGTCCCCCAGCCCAGCACTGATCAAGACAGCTTGCAATCGTTCCTGTCCCTTTCTCTTGCCATACCCATGGGGACAAGGACAGGTGGAGCTTTGGTCACCTCTGTGTCCCTGGCATGCCCAGATCCAGGAAGTTTCTGGAATAAGTGAATGAGCCCATGAATGAATAAAGATCCTCTGGAGACCCAGACTCCAAGTCCCGTGGCTGACAGCTGGACTTGGTGGGGGTCAGCGGCCGTGGGGTGCCGTGGAGGGAGGTCCCGCGGAGGAGCCCACGCGGGCTTCGATGGCCACATTCACTCCCATCCTCAGGAGGCTGCTGTGGGGTGCAGTGGGGAGCCAGGTCCTCTGGAGCCCACGAGGGCAGAGGTCAAGACTGGAGGCCAGAACTCACTTCTTAGGAAGACCTCTGCTGAGCAGGGTGGAGCATCTGCTGGCGGCCACCGCTGTCCAAAGGGGAGGGCACAGGCTCGAAGGAGCCTGCACCCAGAGGGAGATCCTGCCGTCTCTGAGGTCCCCTGTCATCCAGGATCCTACTGTCCATGACCTGTGACACCCAACGGCTCCCTGCGGGCCCTGAGGCCACTCCCACTCGCCAGGGCTTCCCCAGGGCCCGAAGCCCAGGATGGGAGCCAAGTGAGAGCTCGCAAGGTGGAGGGCCCCGGGGAGGGTGACAGGGGCCAGAGAGGCCCGAGGGATGAACTCAGGTCCAGCGGGCTGACGGGTCAAACCCCCGCTGCCCTTGGCCCACGAGTCCCAGGCCAGCGCTGTCCACTCCTGGACCTCAAGAGTGAGCCTCGCACGGCACCTGCCACTGAGGCCACTGGGAGGTCAATGGTCTCAAGGGCCCTTGATGACGGGCCCTTCCTATCATCACCAGAGCCCCCCAAAAACCTGCGGTTCTGCTCAGCAGCCGGGTTAACCTGGGCCACTCTCTTCCCTCCCCGAGACAGCCAGGCCCGCACGCCCCGCCAGCCTGAGGCCCCGCTCTCCTGGGGCCAGCGCCTTTCCGGGCATCCATCTCAAACAGGCCTTCGGGGGTCCCTGTCAAAGGGCCCCTGTGTGAGCCTCAAGCGGGGCATTGATAGGGCCCTCGGGGCCGCCCAGGCGATCGCAGGCCCGCTTGGCTTGGCCAGCGCCTCGGACTTCCCCCAACCCAGCTATTTCCTGCTCCCCGCCGGCCCCCTCCCAGCTGCCTGGCCACAGGACACAATCCCACCATAGAGCCCAGCCTGCCCCCGGGCTCCCGGCCAGCAGTGGGGGTGGGGGAGGACAGGGCAGTCACATCCGGGAGCCCAGGGTCTCCTGGTCCTCAGGACACACAGCCAAGGCCCCTTGGTCCCTTCAACAGGACACAAGGTTGGGGGCAAGGCCCATACCCCTCTTCCTGTGACCCCTGCTGGGGACCTCCACTCGTGGGTGCTCCCTGGGAGCAGGGGCCTCTCGTATGGATCTTTAGGAGGCGAAAAGCCTCACAGAGGAGAGAGAGGTCCAGCCTCCCAACAGCCTCCACCGGGGCAGGGAGATGCCTTGAGCCTAATCTCTGACAGCTGTGTGACCTCGGAACGTCCCTCGATAGCTCTGAGCCCCGGTTCTCTGGGTCTTTTAGAGTCACACTTTGTCAGTTGCTCGGAGATTTGATGGAGAACAGAGGAGGCCCTTGGAGAAAACTACCACCCACCATCCGAGGAGAGCTGGGGGCTGGTGACACCTCCCACCCCCACCTCTGCCACCCTGCAGCAGGACGCCGGCCCCAGCCTGCGCCTGCGCCCCAGCCTTCCATCACTCCCTTCCTAAAAAGAATCTCAACCGGGGAGTTCCTTGGTCAAAGCCCTGCAAAGACGCCCCCATCCCAGGAGACATGGTCCTGGGCATGACATCCAAGGCTGTTTTGGTGTCCTGTGATATGGGGACAGGTCTGAGCTCACACTGCCCCGCCTCTCTGAGGCAGTCCTTCCCCACCCCAGTGGAGAAGGCAAGAGAGAAGACACAGCAGAAATTTTTCACTCTTGGATCCAGCCATGCCTGAAGTCCAAATTCCTGGACTTGTCATGTATGGTGAGAGCCAAGAAGCATCATGGCCATCTGTCGGCATCATCTTCTGGGGGCCATCGACTTGGTTCATTAAGGTTTCTGTTGCTTACAAACATCTTCCTCCTGTGAGTTCTCCTTTAGGATGCAGTTAGCCGGGGGAGCTTGAGCCCTCCCTGCCCTCCCCTCCGTCCACACTGGCAGCCCCACTGAGCGGCCCTGCAGGGAGGTCCTGCGGATCTGTATCCCCTGGTCCTCGGGACACACAGCCATGTCGTAGCCACCGCCTACGACAGCTTGGCTTCCTGCTGCCCGCTCTCCCTTCGGCCTGGGAGCCTTCTCAGGAGGCTGCTCTGGCCCTCAGGAGCCTGAGACTCAGACTTTCCATGCGTGGTGTCCACACTGGGCTGTCACAGTGACTAATGGATCCGTCCCCTGCACAGTCTGTCACTGGAGGCAAGCCACCCCCAGGATAGGAGGGTGTTCTGCATGCGTGGAGCCCCCACCTGACCTGGAGACATGGGGCTCTCACCTGCTCAGTGTTGGTGCTGGGTCCTGGCACTCAGTGGGCGTGGCCCAGGGGGCTCCTCAGTGGAATAGGTGTGTGTGTGTGTGCCTGAGTGACAGAGGCAGGGGGTCCTCGCCCCTCCTACACCTCCTGCCAGGAGCCACAGGGGCAGGGCGGAGCTTCTGGCTGCTCTAGTGAAACCTCTTGGGAGTCACATGCTGAGCCATGGCACGTGGTGTGGCCGCAGCCTCTGCAGCATCTCCAGTGTGGGGCAGCTCCCGGGGAACCTCCTACTGCCACCATGGAACGTCCGGGCCCTCAAGGGTTTGCCCATCCCACCCAAGTTCAGCAGGTGGATATGACAATCTCAGGGCTGTATTCTGCAGGGCCACAGGTCCCTGGATGGGACCAGCCTGGCAGCGGGACAGCCTGACAGCTGGACTGTGGTCAAGGTGACCCTTGCTTGGAATCCACTGAGATGTGACCAGGCTGGGCCCAGGGACGCCAGGGGCCAGCATCTGACTGCGGGTAGTGACAACTCCAGCAAGAGAGTCGTGATCCTGAGCCCCTGTTTCCCGACAGCTTCGGGGCGACGGGGAGACCGGGGATTCTCATCTGAATTAACGAGCGTTCACCGCCGGGGGAATACACTGGCCAGAGTGGGCCACCGACCTTGGGTCAGTTTGGACTGAGTGACCTGATCAAACTTTATCACTGTTCTATCACGATTTTGAGTGACAGCTGGGCTGCTGCTGCTTGATGGTTTAAGCAAACTGTGAAGAAACTGCTTTTACAGAGATGGGGGGAGACAGGGGCCTCACTGGGGACGGTCACAGACCCATCCTATAAATGACCAATGGACTGTGGTTTGACCAATTTATTTCGTTGACCTGACTGATGTGCTTTTGTCTGACAGCTGCTGGGTTAGACTGACCGAGCTGCTAGTTGTTTAACCAAGCTCACTAAATTCAGAACAACCAGTCGTCTAAAATGACTCCTTGCTGGTGGACATCAGCAGAGCTGTTGGGCTCGATTTGCGGCCTTCAGCCTGACCCCAGGGAGAGTGCCTGGGGCCCACAGGGGAAGCAGGCCAGCGAGGGGACACAGCAGTTGTCCTGAAGTCGGCCGGTGGTCCACCAGGGCCACCAAAGCAAAGCAGCAGATTATGAGGCAGCTGGGCCCAGATCAGGGCCGGGGCCTGGCGAGGGTCACACCTCTGAGTACGGGGGTGGCGCGGGGTCCCCCTCAGGAGACTTGGAAGGCAGAGACAGGGCTTCCTCGTAGGTTGGCAGGACCACCTGGGAGGGACAGAGAGAAGGGGGCTGACTGTGGCCAGGAAGGACCACGATTCCAACCGCAGTGGAGGGACCCCAGCCCCCACCTCTGGCAAATGACGCTGCTCATCCCAGCCAGCGCGTCTCGGCGCTCACCCTGCGCTAGACACTGCCTGCCTGGGGTGGGGTCTCTGTCCCCACAGTGGATCCACTTGTTGCCCACTCGGCAAGGAGTTCCCATGTTTTGGTGACAAGGCGCCATTTTCCTTGAGGAGACATTCTTAGTCCCTTCGCTTTCCAAAGAGCTGGACCATCCTCCAGATCTAGGGGGTGGGTCTGTGGCCTGGGCCTGCTTGGCCAAAGTAGAATGCCATCCCCCTGGCTATGGCCATTGGTCTGAAGGAAAGCATGTGACCTAAATTGGTCCAATCAGATACACTCCTCTTGAAAGCGGGATGTAGGCCTATGGGTTCTGGCAGCCACTTTGCCACCACAAGGGAAACGCTGCCTGGAAACAAAGCCAGCACTGAGGAAAGCAGAGTCAAACGATGGAGGATCCTGGCATCAGGACCAGGCCTGGGCCAGACCCACGGTGGACTTCTCAGTCCTTTGATCTGGAAAGTTCCCTTTTTCACTTAAGTCAGATTGGGTTAGGTTTCTGCCACTTGCCACCAAGCTTGTCTTTATTAGTATGATCCCGCTGCACACGAGGAGCGTGCCCATGGCGGCTCCTCACCCGGCTGCTCCTGAGCACGCTCGGTTCCCCCACTGAAGCCCCTTCCCAGCTCCCTGTACCCTTGAAGCAAGGAAGACTGGGCCAGGGTCCCCTTCTGCAGGAAGCCTCCCTGACACCCGAGAAGTGCCTGCTGCTCTCCCTGTCTTCACACCAAGTCGTGCCTGTGTCTCTGAGTCCGGGCTCTCTCTGGACTATACCCACTTCCAGGACAGGAATCTGGGTTTTCTCTGCACCCCAAGTTTGGATATGAAGCCAAGGTGACAGGCCACCGACGCTCAGGGGCAGGCAGACTCCTACTCAGACCTTCAGAACTGAGAGCTTCACGACCCTTCTGTCCCGCCCTTATCTTCAAGTGCAGAAACTGAGGCCCAGAGAGGGAAAGGTACTGGCCCCCAACGGCACAGTGAGAGAGCGGCAGCCCCCCTCGGCCCAGCTCACCTTCGGGAGCGTCTTGGAGGCGCCCCTCTCCTCGGCCGAGTTCACGGACTTCAGGAGTCTGTAGCATCTCCACACGCACTTGAGCATGTAGACCTGGACAGGAGCAGGGTCAGGCTGCGCTCCCTGACCCTCCTGCCCCAACCCAGAAGGCAATGGCCCACTGCTACCACCCAGACCCCTGCTTTGGGGATCCTCGCCAGGCAGCTGGTGCCCCACTGCCACCACCCAGCAAGGGGCCTGGCAGGGTGGGCCCTCCAGCCGCACTGGCGATGGCCCTGCAGGTCCCTGACCACCCCGGGCAAGGAGCTCACTCCCCAGAGGACCAGCCCAACTCCAGAGAGAGCAGTTACGAAGCAGGCATCCTGGGCCCGTCCACGGAGACCCAGGGAGAGGGGGGAGGTGTGCGGACGGATCCATCAGCTGAGCCGACCCCAGCGTCCTCTCAGCCGTGGGAGGAAGGACCAGGAAGGGTTCAGGGTGGACATGCTGGGCCACAAGAGACACCCCAAACTGCTCCATGGAAGAGCCCCAGCCCTGCCACCTGGCAGGTCCCTTGGTGGGACTTGGATGGCACAGAAATAAACAGAGATGATGAAGAGTGAGAGCAGGAGGGGGAAGGGCCAGGGAGCTCCGCGGGCGGCCAGCAGCCACCCAGGAACCATGGGGCGAGAACGAGCCCCGAGCCCATTCTGAAGAAGAGAGAGAGAAAGGAGGGACTGGGCTGGAGTTCGGGTCTCCAGTGGGGCACACAATGTCACTCCCCACTCGGCTCCACCTTGAAGCCACTCATGCCCCTCACCTGTTTGCCTGCCACTGGGAAGCTACTGTCCCCTCCCAGAGAGAATGTTCAAAGGAGTGCAGTTCTGTTTGGGGGGAGCTAGCCTCTGCCGTGGGCCTGTTGCCCCTGAGGAGACCCTTCCCCTCCTTCTTTCTCCCCACCAAACCTCTACTCATATGACCCCAGGTCCCATCTGCACGGTGACTTCTGACCCACTTAACACTGTGCTATGGGTCAAGCAGGACACAGACGCCCCCACTGCAGATGAGACCCCCCAGAGAGCCACGACCTGCTGAAGACCCGCCTCGGCTCCAAGCAAGTCTGTCCCAGCCGGATCCCAGACAGTGGCTGGAGCAGAGCACTCTGGGCTGCACACTGAGGCCCTGACATCTGACACGGGTGGCCCCTGCAGACCTATGTCCTCTAAAGGGACGTCCCCAAGGATGCCAAGTGGGCCAGAGGGCTAGATAAAGCAGGGAGGGTGAGGATGGGCCCACTTGACGCCTCAGCTGAGCCTCAGACCCGGCCGCTCACCTTCAGGACCAGGACGGTGAGGAAGGCGACGGAGAAGATGACCATCGTCTTGATGAACTGGCTGTGGGCCAAGCCCTCCTGGCTCGGGAAGTAATTCTGCAACAGAGTCGAGGTCCCATCAGCACCTCTGGTCCTCAGGAGCTCCCGCGGGAACCCTCTGGGCGGGACAGGGAGGCCCGAGCCCTCTGGGTCTACCTCACCCACGGGGGTCTGCCTCGCCCCGAGGCAGCCAGAGGAGCGGGGCAGCGGGCACATCCCCGAGGATGCCAAGTGGGCCAGAGGGCTAGACGAAGGAGGGAGGGCAAGGACGGCCCAGCCGGGGGCACCTGGGCCCACTTGACGGCCTCGGCTGAGTGGTGGCCGGCAAACCTAGGAAGCAGGTGCGGCTGCAGTTCTGGTCCCTTCCCAGCCGGGCAGGCCACCCTGTGCCCTCTGGGTGGGTAGGAGCCACCTGGCCCTTGGTACTCCTAGCTCGTGACCGACTGGCGCAGGGGTCTGGCCCTGGGGAGACGCCTCGGGCGGGATCTGCCCTCACACTCTGGTGCTCGTCTCTGCCCACAGAGCTCCGTCCTCTGCCCTGGGGTGCAGGCTGGTCTTGGTGACTCACTTCTCATGAGCAGAATGTGGCAGACGTGACTGTCCCACATCTGACACAGGCATGAAAGACGTTGCCACTTCCTGCTGCTCTCCTGCCAGGCCACGGTGGAGGGGAACCAGCAGCCGTGCCATTTGGGCACGCAGCAGCCTAGCCAGATCCATGGCTGGGGACCGGGCCGAGGTGCTCAGGGTCCACACAACCCAACCAACATCTTGCTGCACCCTGAGGGGCCCTGGGTCGGAACCACCTGCTCCCCACCTCCTGATCCTCACAGGGGAAATGGTAAGTGCTTTAGACGGGGATGTCTGGGGACCATTTGTCAGGTGACAATAAAAAAAAAGGAAAAGGAAAACTAGTGTTATTTCTGTGGTGCCACTAACAATCCAGGCCTCCCTCTGGGACCAGCAGGGCCGCTCCCATGGCCACACGGTTGCCTGGCTCCTGTCCTCTCTGGAACCTGCTTCTTGCACTTTGTCCGAGTTTCTTCCTGAGTGGGCCCCCTCAGTGAATCACACACGAGAACCTTCCTCCCAGGAAACCCAAGCATGGAGGCACAGAGAGGCCAAGTAAGTTGCCCCAGGCCACACAGCCAGTGAGCTGGCATGGACCTCTGCCCCAGACTCACCATGTGGTTCATGGACTTGAAGTTGAGATAGGTGGGCACTTCCATGTAGGAACTGCAGAGGGTCAGGATGCTCAGGCAGAAGTCCAGCAGCTGCAGGGTCATCAGGGGGACCTTCGAGGGGCCCTTGGGAAGGCAAATCAGAGGGAAGAATGGAGACCATCAAGCAGAGGCCAGATCACTGCGGGGCACCTGTGAGCTCTTCCTGAGAGACTGTCTCAGTAGGAGAGCCCAGTGACCCTCCAGTCCCCAGGGAACCCAGGGAGAGGCCCCCGTGGTCACAGCAAGGACTGGTGGCAGACCCAGAACTCCAGCAGGCTCTCTCAGCTGCAGACCAGGGCCCCTCCGTGACAGGACCCCCGGCCTCTTCCAGAGCAATAATCAAGCACAGTGCGATGAGTAACCTCAGCAGGACCAAGTCTGGCCCCAGCCATGGCCGCGTTCCTGTGTCATTCACTGGTTACTGTCCTCTCCTTCTCTGACTTGGTCCCAAAGGAGGGACAACTGGGACTGGGGCTGAGAGGGACACGTGCCCCCTCCTGGTGCAGACCCAACACCACGCACCGGCTTCACCCAGGCTTCACCTCCAGAGAGAACCCGGGGCCACGGTGCGAGGGGTGGGGGGGCTGGGGGTTGGGGACTTGCTCAATGACACCACCAGGAAGGGGGCTCCTGCCCTTGCCAGCCCAGCCTTCGCCTCCGGGTGGGGCGGACACTCACCCCCTGGGGCCGCGAGGAGAACTTGAGGTAGGTGGGCAGCTCGATGTAGGAGCCCAGCAGGGTGAGCAGGCACAGCAGGAAGTCCATGACTTGTAGGGACAGGAAGGGCAGCAGGTACTTCTCCCGGCTCTGAAAGGCAGACCCCGCGCTGTCAGGTGGCCCAGCATGCAGCCGGCACTGTCCCACAAGCTGATGTCCCCATGCGCCCCTTCCTCCCTGGAGGACGAGATTCCCGCTACTCTGCCCCCGTGCTGTGCAGATGCAGCTGGGAACAAAGTCACAACAGGAGTGGCTTCCTGGAGTCTCACGTGGGTCTCAAACTGCCTGGGAGGCAACCAAGATCCCCCGAGTCGCACCTGCCAGCAGGGACTCTGTTCTTGCCGAGGCCCCCATAGCCGCCCCGTGAGGTAAGGAGGTCCCTGGAGCCTGGGTTGCGAGAGCGAGCAGGTCCATGAGGGTGGACGGCAGCGTCTCAGGCAAGGCCACTGGCCCCCTCTGCTGGTCCCAGTGCCCGGCCCGCCCCCCTGCACAGGACGGGCCCTCTTCCTGGGGAGACTGTGGTGAGATGGGCTTCCTGTTTCTCCAGGGCCAGGGTCCTCTTCTGCAGGAGGTGGTCTGCCTCCGTCCCCCACCCCATCTCGCCAGGGCCTGGGAGCCTCTCTCTCCACCCTGGGCCGCAGGCTCGCTCCTTCCTCCCCAGTGAGACACGGAGCTATCTGGGAGGTCCCAGCACCTGGGTCCCACTCTGGGCCTTCACAAGCTCATCTCCTGCTCCCCACAACTCCAAGCCACCCCCCCTCTTCCCGCCCTGGCAGCTCAGCCAGATGTGGGCCAGTGGGCAGTTCCTCCCCAGCGCCAGGTCAGCACAGCAGCCAGGCACCCGACCCACCAGGGAGCCCCACAGGGCCGGGGCTCCCACAGCGAGGAGGAGCCCACGGTGAGGCTGGGCGCTCCTGAGGCGCCCCCACCCACTGGGCAGCCGGCTGCACGGCCCAGCAGAGGTGCAGGGTGGGCAACGGGACTCCTGGCGCCCACCCGCCCTCCTTCCCGCTGCCCCTCACCTTGACCACGCCGAGCAGCAGGCTCAGGCTGATGAGGAAGAGCAGGCCGATGAGGAGGAAGCTGGACACCAGGTCGGCTGCAAGGCGAGGGGGCTGTGAGGCCGGGGCTCGGGACCAAGTCCCGTCCAAGTGCACCGGTGAGGGCACAGGAGAGGGGACAGGGGGCCCAGGCCCTGCACCCCACCTCGAGGACTGGGGACACACAGACAGCCAGGACCGTGCAGCCGGGGTGGGCTGGGGGCTGGCCGGAGTCGCCTTTAGTCGGGAGAGGCCCTGGCAGGTGTCCCTGGAGAGGGACGCTGGGTGACAGAGTGGGCCACGAGCTGGGGTGCAGGGGTGGGTCGGGGTGTGATGTGACCGGGAGATGAGCCGCAGGGAGCACCACCCGAGGCCTGAGGCGCCGGCCCCTGCAGGGAGCTCGACGCTGCCCTGCGCCCCAGACTCGGCGGCCACAGGAGGGCACCCCTGAGGGCAGGGGGAGTGGCAGGGGCTCCGGGGAGGGGTTTGGCAAGGTCATCAGAGAGGGTGTGGCAGGACCCCAGACCCCTCCCGACTGCCCCTGGCCAGTCCCCCTCCCCTCCTCTGCCCACCCCGTCCCTGGACCTACCGATCCTGAGGTACACGGTCTTGGAGAACCTGCAGGAGGCCTTGCCGCGGGCCACCTCCACCGTGTGCTCCACGAACAACAGGACACTCATGATCTGGGGCAGGAGAGAGGGCAGTCGGCCGGCTGGCATGGCTTCCCCACCGCCCCTCTGGCCCCAGTGCAGCACGGTCAGGGGCCTTGAGCAGGGGTCCTGGGGTGGAGGCCCAGGCGGAGTGGACTTCACAGAGCAACAGCTCAAGCTCATGATCCTGGTCCTTCCTCTTCCCAGATCTGCGACCTTGGGCAAGTTGCTTGACCTCTCTGTGCCTCAGCTTCTTCATCTGCAAAATGGGGCTGACACTAGCAGCCACCTCAAGTGGCCTCTGTGAGTCGTACCCAGACCAGACCTGCTCTCGGGGACACTGCCACGGCTGAAGGTCAGGGGTGGGGGTTGGGGACAAGGGTACCACAGGCTCTGGGCATCACAGGGTCTTATTTGAGCTCCAAGTTCCCAAAGTCATCAACACAGGCCTGGGACAGCCCTGGAGGGTGCCTGGTCCCTGAATCTCCAGATGCCCTGTCAGCCCTGACCCCGTGGCCCCACCATTTCAAAATAAGGACAATAAGAACCTCTGCTCCAAAGGGCTGCGTGGGCCAGGCAGGGCAGACAGTCAGCACTGAGCCACCAGCCTCAGGCCCAGCTCTGGCTGTGGCATCTATTGAATGAGACCCCGTCCCCTCAGGGACTTTGCTGAGAATGGTGGAGAAAGGGCCCAGCCGATGGCTGAGTGCCTGGGTGGCCCTGCCAGCAGCTGAATGAAGCCCAGCCACAAAACTGAAATCTGGAAGGCCCTTGGGCCCATGCAGGGGTCCTGCGCTACAAAATCTGCACTATAATGCTTCTAGCCCAGGGGCCTCACATCAGTCCCTGTGTCCATGTCCTGGCAGCGCCCCCCCCCACACACACACACACACAAGCACACAATTCTCCAGGAGCAATCTTCCCACGCTGAGAACAAGATTATCCCCTCCACTGTAATGGGTGCTCTACCTCTATTAATATAGCCTAAGTTTGCACTGACTTTCTAGTGTCCCTGCACCGTCAACGCATGCTCAGCCAACAGCAACCAGACAGCCACCATCTGTTTCCCCCTGCTGACTGTGCGGTTTTTTTTAGCTCAGACACAGATCTCGATTTGTCTTCCTGCCACAGTACATCCTCTCAGGGGGTCCGAAAGACACAGCACAGAAGGATGACCATGAGTCGATCCTAAGCCAGACTGAGAAAGTCACTATGTGACCTTGGGCAGGTCACTGTCCCTCACAGAATTCTCTCATCTGGAAAGCAAGCCTGGCAGGCTCAGGGAGGATCCACCACCGCGAGGCATTTGCAGAGCACTGAGCTGGGGCCTGCGGGGGCCGGGGGCCGCGGGCTCGCTCCAGGGGCCGCTCTACCTGGCGCAGCAGGAACCAGGAGGGCGGGGTCCTGTCGGGAGGCCCAGAGCAGCCCCGAGTGGACCGCAGGTGTGGCGGTGGCCAGCACCTACAGGAGAGCCAGGGGAGGACAGAGCCCGTTCCCTCCTCCTGGTCTCACTGTTGGTGAGGGAAAGGGAGAGGAGCCGACGTGAGTCCTGCAGGTCCATCCCAGGGCTGGACCCCAGGTTGGCCCCCAGTGACTGGGGAGGCCCAGAAGCCCCAGGCCTAGATTTCCAAGGCCACAGCCCTCGCCCTCCCCTGGAGCCCTTGGGGTCTACTGGACACAGCTGGGCCAGGCCCTCGGGTCCTGGGCTGTCCTGGGCCATCCCGAGGCAGGAACCGGCTTCTCTCCTCCCACGACATCCATCAGACAGCAGCTGCCCCCCCCCCCGCCCCCGGCTCCTAGCATCCGAGATGCCGGCGGGGGAGGCCCTGGGCCCAGCCCAGGCTCTGCTCCTGAGAAGCCACTAAGGCCAGGCCTCCACTCTCACCAGGGAGTAGGAGGATCCCGCCAGCCTCCCAGGGTCACTGCGAGGTCAGCAGCAGGTGCAGCAGGCGGGCACTGCGGGCAGCGCCATCCTGTACATGGGCATCCATTCACTCCTTGTAAGCTCTCTGAGCACCGAGCACCCTCAACTCCATCCACCCACCCCGGCCTGTAGATGTCACAGTCTCAGAGGACCCAGGGGTAATGAGTATTCTAAGAGCCACAACAGGGACACACGGGGGCTTAGGGTCCCTGATGAGGGACAGATCACTGCTGCTTGGACGACTCAGAGACAGTTCCACCCTCTTTGCTCAACCCTTGAGCCAGGCTCTGAAGGAGAGTAGGAGTTTCCAACCGAGAAGACAAGAAAGCCTTCCAGGAAATGGAGCAGCATGTGCAAAGGCCCAGGGGCCAGGCAGTATGGATGCTTGGACCCTTCCAGGAAAGATGTCTCTTACCTGAGAGGGGGATGTTCCCAGGGGGAAAGTGAGGCCCAGAGAGAAACAGTGACCAGCCAAGGTCACATAGCAAGGCCTGCTGAGTCAGAATGAGCTTAGCCCTCCTGACTCCAAATCCGGGCTCAGGCTGCTGTCCCCACCTGGCCGGCTGCCCCTTCTCTCTCCTCTCCCTGTTCCGCTTTCCACCTCTTCCCTCTGTTCTCCATGTTTCAGTTCCCATTCCCTAAGCCGAGCAGGGGGAAGTGGCCAGGAGGCAGGAGATCTCTGTTTCTCTTCCTGGTGTCTCCAGGAGACCCACAGCTTGAGCCCAAAGAAGAGGCTGTGGGAGGAGGGGCTGAGAGGAGAGGCCAAGGGTCCCTGGGGAGGTGCTGGTGGGTGGCTGGGATGGAGTGACAGTGGCTGCAGTGATGCTGCTGGAGTTGGTGTAGCCACTGGTGGCCATCGTGGGACACTGGGAATGTTTGGTGGTAACGGTGACACTGGGTGTGGCAGTGGTGGCAGTGAGGTAGTAACGCCTGTGGACATCCTGGGAGGCAGTAGGTAGCCACAGGTCAGTGGGGAAGATACTGCTGCTGATGTCAGCTGCCGTCGTGATGGGATGGTGTGATGACACCCTGCAGGTCGGGGTGGTGGCATCAAGCTCCCCAATGCTGGGGTTCGAGGGCCAGTCCCCTCTGCGGAGGACAGAAGACAGGCCGCTGTGCTGGTCCTGCCCGGGCCCAACCCCCACCGTATCACCGGAGGCGCCAGAGACCCTGCGACTGGTGGGGGCTAAAACTTGCAGAGAAAGGCCCCAGCTGTCAGGGGACACTCGCCCTGTGCCACCGGTAGGGGATACTCCCGCAGCTGCCTGCAAGGAGCTTTGCAGGAGGACCACAGACTCCGCCTGCATAACTGGGCGGAAGTTGCCCAGGGGCCCGGCTCCGCCCACCTGCAGAGGGCACAGCCTGCCGAGGGCGCCCAGGGCCACGCCCCTGTGCCCAGCTCCCCCTCCGCAGCTCCACCAGCTCCCGGGTCCAGGTCCAGGTCCGCACAGGGCGGGCCTCAGCCTCCAGGGCTGCTGCACACTTGGCCCTGGGGTGGTGACCGTGGCCCTCCCCACCCCCAGCAGCTGCCCACCCTGCTTTGTTTGGAAGAGGATGCAGGAGCCAGGTGCGTGGGGGCTGGGGGGCCCCTCCTGGCCCTGCTTCCTGTCGCAGCTCATCAGGGACGGAGGGGTGGAGGCGTTCCCCCGGAGCTCTATCTCCCCAGCCCCCCTCCAGCCACCCAGATACCATCGCGCTGCCCCGTCCAGGGCGTCACACCAACGACAGCTCAGCCAGAGGCCCCGGTGCCCCAGGGACGTGGCCCTCCCCTCTGCAGCCTCCTCACCAGGCCCACCCTCCTGAGACTGACTGTCCCCTCGCTACCGGACCCCAGGGCTCCTGTACCACAGGGAGAACCCCAAGGCAGCCACAGATGCCCGCGTGGTCCTCGCCAAGTCACTTTACTGCTCCAGGCCTCGGTTCCCCACCTTCGCCACCTTGGAGAGTAGTAATAAGGGGCACATGAGGTGACACCCGTCTGCCACCACAGACAGTGATTCAGAAAGATGGGCTGAGAGCCAGGGCATTTGTGTACAGCCACCAGACCAGGCCCTGGGGACCAGCCAGCTCTATGTGTCAGTCCCAAACAGCCCCAAGCCACCCCCACCCCCCAGTCAGGCTGGTTCCCACCGGGACATGGGGCAGCAGCGGAACCGCCAGGGCACACAGTGGGACTCGCAGCCTGAGGCTGGCCAGAGCCCAGAGCCCGGGGTTCACGGGCCACGCCTTGGTGGAGGGGGGCAGGCAGGCAGTGCCCGGGAGGAGCCTGGGCCCGGGGCTACCCTGTGCCACTTCTCAGAGTTCTGAGGGGTGCGCACCTCGGTGAGCTTTTCAAGATAGCATCCGGGGTGTCTACGTGCTTGCCCAGGAAATTATTAACTGTTTACAAAAATGAGAGAATAGACTAGATCGGCTGGACCTACCAGCTGCCTGGCCCCAGTGGTTAGGAGACGGATCAAGCCAAGCCTCAGATGAGACTCGGATCAGAGCACAGGACACACAGGGACCCAGCATGCAGGGCTCGGGGACCCAGGAGAGCTCAGGGTCTGGGTAGGGGCCCACGGAAGGCGGCCCAGAGGAAGCCAGTCTCACAGATCTCCCCAGGCACAACGGAGGGGCCTTCCAGGCAGAGGCTCGGCAGGAGCAGAGGCCAGAGTATGAGGAGCATCCGGGAAACTGAGAGACGTGTGCACAGTAGGTCCTTGGCTGTGTGACTGGGAGTGTGGGGGTGGCCACAGGAGTAGGGACTCGGGCTGGCAGGAGCAGTCCCGGAGGACCCAGGGCTGGTGCAAAGGCCCTGAGGGCAGCAGAGCAGGCTGGATGAGCTTGGACAGGCCAGAGGCCAACCGCACGGGCTCAGGAAACGGCCAGCTCCAGCCCACGCCCTGCCCTGCGCAGCAAGGCCGCCTGCCCGAGGAGGGTGGTTCCTCACATCTTCCTCCATGGGCAGCCATTTGGGTGCTCAGAGATAGTTTCCAGCCTTGGCCTAAAGCCTCCCCTCCCTGAAAGTCCACCCCACAAACAGTCGCCTAAAACCATCGCTTCCCTATTTATCTTCAGAGAAAAGACCCACGGTAACGGCAAGAACCATATCAAGACCACCCGAGCGGTGGCTGGACGCCAGGCCCTGGACTCGCCGCCTTCCTCCCGCCGTGGCAGTTTCTGATGAAATTCTCACTTTCCCCCACTTTGCAGGTGAAATTAAACCCAAGCCTTTATGTGTGGTCTCTGTGTTTTAAGAACAAGACTCCCCCTGGGTGTGACAGGGGACCCTGCCCCACTGCTGCTGAGAAGACTGCCCCTCCCCTGTCTCCCTCTAGAAGAGGACCCCCAGGTTCTTGTTCTTTATCTACCATTAGCTGAGAAGTTGTTTGGCCTCCCTGAACCTCTGTTTCCTCTTCTATAAAATGGAGGCTGGCGGCGATTGTCACGTCTATGCTGACAAGTGGGACACCAGGGGAGGAACGTGAGCCTGAGACGGACCTGGGCCCTGTCCTGAGCGGCCTGAGCAGGCTGAGGCTGCACATGCGCTTCCTGCCCCCCTGGGGTGTCTGCACCCGCTGCCTCGGGCAGCATGAGCTCAGAGCCAGGCCCTGGTTCTGGGTGGCTGCTCTAGGCTCAAAATAAAAGCCTCATTTCCTGGGGAGTTCAGAACTGGGGCGAAGATAGAGAAGCCTCTGTGGGGACCAGCCCTGCCCTCCAGCTGCGGGCCACCTCAGTGGGCCCAGTGCCTCCACCTGGGGGGACACCTTGGGCTGATGCCTCTCCAGCTGTGCCCCTCTGACAGCAGTGGTTCCTCCAGCTAAGGTGACCCCTGACCCCGGGGGCCACCACCCTCCTCCCATTCCCAGACTCCCCTTCCCTCTGACCTTGGGACTGAGAACCATGAAGTGGGGAGAGGACAGGGGCCTAGCCGGGGTCTGGCCTGTCCTAGCTAGAGTCACACAGGTAAGCGACCATCTTCACTTGGGCCCCCAGGCCTCGTGCAGCAGACCCCGCTGCATAGCACCCAGAGCCCCTTGGGTCCTGCTGGTGCTCACCCCCTGCAGGGTCTCCCTGGGGAGAGACCTCCCCCACCAGCCCCCCCCACAAGGGCTCAGAGCTGTGAAGGCCAAATCAAGGCCTCCGGGTCCAGCCCAGCGGCACCAGGTGTGAAGCGGGCAGACCCCAACAGCCCCACACCGGGACCCCAGCCGACAGGTGGGGCCGAGTTTGAGGTCTCAGGGAGATGAGCTTTCTTTCAAAGGGGAGCGGCCCTCAGTCGCTTCCCACAGCCCACTCAGGACACACATCGGCCAGATCCTGCTCCACCTGGGTCGCCTCAGCGCCACACCTGGGAAGGGTCACCTGGAGGCAAAAACCACTGGCCTCATTCAACAGACGAAGACCCAGGCCCAGGCAGCCATGGTACCTGCCTGCCAGAGGCCTGGGGTCAGTGAGTGACAGAGAGGGCCTTGGCTTTCTAGTCCGAGGGACCACAGGCCCCAGAGCGGAGCAGAGGGAGGAGCCTGAGAGTTCGAGGACACATCGAGGACTCCAGGGAGCTGCCTGGAGAGGACGGCAAAGAAGAAATGAGCTGGGGAGGCTGGGGAGGCCGGGGAGGCCAGGGAGGCCAGGGAGGGGAGGGCCCTCCCAACAGCCAGGTTCCCGCCAGAGGAGGGCCAAGGATCTCTTTTGTCCACTCCCCAGCTTGTGGCTCAGGCCACACATGTGTGTGGGCAACAGCGGCCTGGAGCAGGCAACTGGCCCCCACGTCCCCTGTGTGGCTGGAGCAAGTCAGGCCCTGCTGGGCCTGCGTCTTACCCCCGTAAGAGGAGCAGACCCTTCCTGCTGGCTGCGAAGCCCCAGGCATGAGGGACAGGGTGTCTCACGCTCCTCCCACACCTGGTGGCTGTCCCTCCGCAGCCAGCCTGGCCGACATCCTGGCTCCTCCAGCACCCCACAGCCTCTTGTCCACCACCAGGCCTCCACTCAGACCCTCCCTCCACCCATGCGCCCTGTCCCGGCACCCAGGCAAAGCCCTGCTCCTCCCCGGGACCCAGGCCTCCTCCGGAAGCCTCTCCTAAATCCCCACACATCTGCCCCTTTACTGTCCCTGGCCATTCCACAGCTGTCCTTGGCAGACTGGAATCCTTGAGGGCAGAGGCCGAGAAGGAGCCGGGCCTGTCCCCTGGCCTGGGCGGGGCTCCTGGGGTGGCAGAGCATTGGACAACAGGCTGCTGACTGTTCTTCCCAGTTTAGGAAGCCGAGAACTTGAGCAGCAAAGCAGAACGGATGGATTGCCACCCAGAGTCTAACGTAAACACCCTGTCCCCACCGACACTGACAAACAAGTCACTAATGTGTATAACAAGTGGGGAGGACAGGTACCGTGGGATCCCAGGGGCTGGGCATGGCTTCTTGGCCTTCCAGGAGGCCGAGCCCAGCCCCTGCTCCTCGAGGTGGGCCACAGCGACTCTCTCCCCACGCTCGCAGCATGGAACGGGAGGAGACAGCTGACGGCACTGCCTCGGCCAGGCGGTCAAGGTCACCGTCACACGTCCCCTTGGTGTGAGGCACTGATGGCTCTTCACACCTGTGGTCTCCTCCCAAAAGCACGGTACCCTGGGCCCATCGTGAGGGAGCCACCAGGCCAGTCCGAGTTGAGGCAAGTCAAGGAAGTGCCCGCCAGTGCTCCTCAGAGCCAAGGTCATCGAGGACCAGGAGGAACAAGACCCGCCCTGGCCCAGAGGAAGCGGGCGTGTGTGCCAGCTGCGTGCCCCATCCTGGTGGGCCCCTCTGGGGACCCTGGAAGGAAAGGAGGCCAGGAAATGCCGGGAGGTTGTGGCCAACACCTGGACCCTGGCTAACAACCTGTATCCACTGTGGTCGTCGCTGGGGACAAACCTCGGTACCCTGGGGGACGCTGACAGGAGGGGAACAGGACACAGGGAACTCTCACTATGATTCACCGTTTTTCATCTAAAACTCTTCCAAAATAAAAAGTCGACTTTAAGAGTCCACTCGTGCTCGTTGTACCAAATGTGGGAAACTCGGAAGCGCCGAGGAGCCCAGCCAGACCCCCGGCGCCACGTCCTGTCCCACGGTCAAGTCTGCGCAGGTTTTTCTCACAGCAGGACTGGGGCTCCACCCGACGGTGCACTGTTAAGGATGGAATTCCAGGTTCTTGGGGGGGCGAGACCAGGAGAGAGGGTACCAGGAAAGTCCCCTCCGGGGTGCGCCTCCTGCCACTGTCTTAGGACATGTAGGGTCGATGACAAGCCTGGACTTGAAGAAGGTTCTCTGACTTCTGTGTGTGCAAGTTCAGGTGCCAGAGAATCCTCTAAACAAACCGAAATCTCCCAAGGAAGGCACCCCCCTCCCCGCCCCCCCAGAAGCCCAGCACTGGCTTTCCCCCCTTGGACACCAGAGAGCCTTCCCGTCATGACACCCCAGGCCTCAGTAAAGCTGTCTCGGGACGTCAATGGCCCAATTTAACTCTCCCCAGAGAGGCCAAGTCCACAAATAGCTTGCAACGTACGCTATCGTCACTCATGGCTGGCTCCAGATGACGACCGACATGGCAATTGGCACACCTGGATGACAGTTTCTCTTTTACCATCCAGATGTTCAAGGTCCTGCCAACGTATCTGCCACTGATGGATGGGCCACAGGACAGCCCCTGACCCCTGGCCTTTCCCAGAAAGAGAAAGGGACCAAAAAGGTACGTCCCCACTGGAGTCAGCCCAGAACGAAGCTCCTGGACAGGACGTCCAGTCGGCAGGCTACCCCTCTGTTCTCACGCCTCCTCTGGCTCTGGAACATTCCATGGCTCCCTGTGGCTCACATTACAGGCATGGTTCTCAAGTGGGAGTGACTGTTCCCCGTGGCTGGGGCCCTGATTGATGGGGAGGGCAGCATCTCTGTTGGCAGCGGGTCACGCAATGCACACATTCACCCCTCTCAGCAAAGAACTCTCCAGACCCAGCCATCAATAATGCACCATAGAGAAGGTCCAGATTCATAGCTTGTCACTCACAGCCCTCACCACTTTCTCGACCCCAACCCCCAGGCTGGTCTCCATAGAGCCCTGCCCAAGCCCCCCCCCCCTGTCACACACACACACACACACACACACACACACACACACACACGCCCACGCACGCACACTGACACGCCAGCTTCTTGTCCATCCAGGTAGACTCTGCGCCTCCCGCAATGCCACCACCTCCGAGAAGTGACCCACACATTCTCCAGTTTGTGCGAGGGGACTGGATGCGGCTTGACCATTTCCGGGTGAGGACCTCAGGGTTGAGAGGAAACCTCAAGAGACGCGCTGCTCTGAGGTCTGCCTCTGGTGAGTCCTTTCCCTGCCGCGGCCACCAACACTGAGACCTCAGAAGGCCGACAGAAGAGCCTGCTTCCCGCTTCTCTAAGTCAGAGGAGCGGCTGCCCGTGCCCGCAGTCCCCCGTGGTGACAATGAGCAGAAATGAAGAGCAGCCGCCAGGGAACACGGAGCCGGGCCCCCAGGCCACCGCAGGCCCACCTGCCCACAGGCGCCCCACACAGGCTGTCTGCACCCCGCCGTCAACACCCCCTCGCCTCTGACTTTCTAAAGAGGAAACAGATCAGAGACAGGTGGCTGAGGCCACACAACCAGGTAGTGGCAGAGCTGGGGAAGGACCCAGGGACCTCCTGCAGGGACACCTCTGCAAACCTCACCGTCCTTCTGAGAATACTGCAGAGTCTCAGAGACTGAAGGCCCTAAAGACTAGACATGGGGACAGTTGAGGTGTCACCTGCCACTCCCAGCTCTTGCATGGACAGGAGCTGAGCAGGACAACCTCTGCCCTCCTCTCAGAACCAAAGGGGCGACCCTGTTGGAGCACCATTAACAATGAAACACGCAACTGTGTGGCACCCCATAGAAATGAGCTCCTTGTCTTCACGGCGACCCTATTATTGTTTGCTTATTATTTTCATCCCCATTGGTTAGATGAAGAATGGAATCAGAGAAGGTAAGTAAGTTGGCCAAGATCGCACAGTACAGAAGCAGGGAGGCCAGATGTATACACAGGAGTCTGGCCCGAGGCTGTGTGCTAACCATTGACCGCACCAGCCCTGAGGGCCAGCTCTTCCCACAGCCCTGGTCACGCTGCCTGCAAGCACAGCTGAAGCAGCCAGGTCTCAGGATGTGCAGCAGGCCGGAGCGGCTTGCAGATTTAGGCTGATTTTGAGGAAGTTCTTTCAGGCCGATGAGAGAACTATTAGCCACAGGCCGTGCCTGAGTCACCCTGGCAGGAAGGCTCTGAGTCTGGGGGAGCTGGGTGTGGCCAGAATCGGGGGAGGGTGTGAATTAGGACAGGACAGAACAGGACCCCCAAACTTCAGCCACCCCAGACAAGAAAGAGCCTTGACTCTGGGGGCTGTGACTTGCCCAGAGTCACACTGAGATGACAAAGGCAAAGGCTTCCTGCCGGTCAGCACACAGCAGCCCCCAGAGAGGAGCCCCCAGTGCCACTCCCGCTGGCTGCACAGTCGCTGAGCTGGCCAACATCTCCCTTTGGTGGCAGAGGCCACGGCTGGGCTGAGCCCTAGGCCGAGAGGGCTTGGCTCCCTCCCATAAGAAGCACGAAGGGGACAGTCCGTGTCCAGCCCATGTCCAGACCATGTCCAGACCCTGTGCAGCCCAGCCTGTCCAGGCCCAGTGCAAGAATCGGAGTCTCTAGGGTCCCCATTTGTCAGGGAGAATTGAGGCCCCGAGCTGGAAGGGATGCCCAGGGTCCAGCAGAGAGGGGACAGGCAGCAGGTGGCGGGGCTCAGCAGGCGCCACACACACACACACACACACACACACACACACGCACACACGCGCCTCGCCCCGGGACCGCACACTCACCACATGGTAGATGGCCAGGGCGGTGGTGACTACCCTGACATTGAAGCAGCAGCAGGTCTGGCGGATGGGTGCCGCGCGTGGGGCCATGGTGCCGCTGTCCCCTCCTCTGAGTCACTGAGGGGGAAGGAGCCCAGCGCCTAGAGCAGGGCAGAAAAAGGGAAGCTGCAGGCTGCCCGCCTCACTTCCGTCCTGCCCTGCAGACAGGCAGGGGCAAGGTCGTCACAACGGGGGCGGGCAGCTCTGCAGTGGGCGGGGAAGGACAGCAGCCTGCTTCAGAGGACCCAGTCAGCCTGCGTCACTCCCAGGGACCTTGGGGGAAGGCGGACCCCTATTCCCTCCCTACCTGCCCTTTGCCAGATCCAGACAAGCAGCTGCACATATCCTACTTCCTGGATGCTCACCACCACCCCTGGAAGCCAGGATGGTGGCCAAGTCCATTGCTAAAAAAAAAAAAAAACAGAGGTCCAGAGAGGTCAAGGCACTTGCCCCAAATCACACAGCAGTTAGTGACAGGATTCAAACCTAGGTCTGTCTGGTTGTAGAGAAAGCCATCATCCAGTCAACGGTGCCCTGTGTTCTAGGCATGCACTGCATAAGCTCCCACACTCCTCCTCTCAACCCTTTGAAGGAAGGGCTATTATCATCCCCATTTTACAATTGAAGAAACTGAGGCACAGAGAGGGAAAATTACTTGTCCAAGGTTATTTGTCCAGTCAAAGAAGGAGCAGGATTTGAAGTAGAATGACTGCTTCCAGAAGTCACTCCTAGAGCTGAGGTCTTCCCTTTATTCCCAACTAGGTCAGGAGGAGAATTCCTAGGGAAAGCCACCTGGAGTCAGACCCAGACCCAGGCTCTCCCTCCGACTCACCTGTAGCCCCTCATGGCAATCTGGAAGACCTCGTGGAACCCACTTGTGGGCCTCAAGCCTCCCTGACACAGGAAATCAGGGAGTTCTTTTCCTCCCTGGCTCTTAGGGAAAGTTGGAATTCGCCCCACTCGCAACATAGCAAACAGCCCAGGGAAGCCCCACCCTCCCATGGCATCACGCAGTTTGGATTGGACACCACAGCAGCCCATCATTTCTGCCTCAGGAGAGGTTATAAAAAGTCTCTAAGCCCCTTTGCCTTGGCAAAAGTTGCTTGGTCCTGCCCATAAAACCAGGCTGGTAGACTTGATCTAACTTTTTTCTGACAACCAATGAGACCAAGAGGACTCTGCAAGTTTGGGGTTCCTGGGAAATGCAGCCAGACCCTCTCCTACTTCATTTCCAAGCCTGTTTCTTTTCCTTCACAAGTTTTGCTAAGCCCTAACATCTCAGCAGGGGACTTGGAGCAGTGATTACCCTTGGCCTGGGTTTGAATGCTGGCTCCTCTGGCTGGGTAGCCAAGTCCACGAGAAAATCTGCAAAGCCAGGGGAACTAGAGGGTCACAAACCGGGAGTCAGGAGAGCTCTGAGGCCACTCTGAGGTGTCTGCATTTGATTGTGCTGGGAAGCCTCTGGAAGATTCCATACCATTATAAAAGAGAACCGTTAGGAACACTATGGTTTGGTGAAACCAGAATAGGTGTGGAGTTGATTCCCAAAGAGAGGGATGAAGCACATCGATGGCGTGTGACACAATTTTATGATCTATGAATGAACATTTTTCATTTTTATAGTGATAAATTCATTTTAATGTGCAGTACAAAAATATACATAACTAGCCCATGAATTCCACTTACGGGAGAAACATAGTTTCATTTAAAAACAGATGCATTTAAATTAAAAAGCAGTAAGCTGATTTAAAGAAAATATGTTAAAAGTCTAACATGCACACAGATGTGGCAGACAGCCAAGTAGCTGGAGTGGAAATTCCAGGGCCTGGGAAATCCCAGCTCCCTAAGGAAAAGTGCTTGATCTCTCTGAGCTGTTGTTTTCACATTTGCAAAACGAGGCAGGAGTTTGCTTGGCAGGCTGTGGTAGAGATGAAATCGGGTCACATGAATGCGTCTGTTTATTTCCTCCTTTCCAGTCCCTCCCTGCTCCCCGTCACAACCATACTCTGGTCCCTGGGAGGAGGAAGAGGTAGGATTTGAACCTGACCTTTTGATCCCAATCCTGAGCTGATCACAAGCAATGTTTCCCACTGGCCAATGTCTCCTTCCCAGAGCACTGGAGTTCTGATGGAGACCTGTGTTCCTTGTTGGGTCCAACACACGCAGGTAGGTCCTGGGTGGGGTTCTCAGTCACTCCCAGTGCCATGCCAGCCTGACCCTCTTGATTTTTTTCTACCCACCTGAGGACCGAGCAAGCTCTCCCGCCACGACACACACAGACACCACCTCCTCATTCCTGAAATGTGCTACGTTATCTTACATGGCAAAGGGCTCTGCAAATGTCGTTAAGTGATGCAACTCCACATGTGGTCCTGGATGGGTGGCCCAATGTCATCCAACAGGTCCCATAACTGAAAGACAGACAGGGATACAGGGCCAGAGACTGAACGGTGCTACGCTGCGGGCTCTGAAGATGGCAGAAGGGGCCACGAGCCAGGAAGGCAGGCAGCCTCCGGAGGCTGGCAGAGGCCAGGGAATGGACTCCCCTCTAGGGCTCCGTGCCTTGATTTTAGGCTGGGGAGACCCATGTGGGACTCCTGGACGCCAGGACAATAAGGTAACAGTTGATGGCAGTTTGTGACAACAGCCATGGGAAGCCCATAAAGCTGCTCAGCAGAGTTCCCAGGCAGCCGGGGCCCTCTGGCACTGGAGCCACCAAGCACCCGTCACGGGGAAGCCACAGCCCCCAGCCACACCAGCGCAGCCCTTGACTTCCTCGCTGTATGAGCCCAGCCAGCTGTGAACTTCTGAGCCTCAGTTTCTTCCTGTGCGAGATGGGCTAACGGAACACCCACGTCATGTGTGAAGATCAAATGAGAAGATGAACACTCAGCGACAGTGCTGCAGACAGCCTTATTCATACCCAGACTTTTTCCACCTCAAATGATGCGTCTGAGCTTCTCCTCGCCACCTCTCCGCCCCCATACCTGGGATGGCACTCAGAGGCACTTAACCACTGAGCCACATCCCCAGCCCTTCTTTTATTTTTTTATTTTGAGACAGGGTCTTGCTGAGTTGCTTAGAGTCTAGTTCAATGGCTGAGGCTGGTCTCAAACTTGTGATCCTCCTGCCTCAGCCTCCCAGGCCGCTGGGATTCCAGGAGTGCACCCTGCTCAGCCCCGACCACGGGCAGAGCCGTGGACACTCAGACCGTCCCAACTCACCAAGATAAGGCTGAGGAATGTTCCACACTCCCATGGTCCCCATGGGGCAGATTAGAACCTTGAAACCAGCTTATAAAACTGTCCTTGGTAAAGTTATTTCAGACAAAAGAGCTTCTAATCTGCCTTCGGAGATTATTCCTGAACCCGAAAGTCATCTTTAATCCCCAAAAGCCTGAAGCCCTGGCTGGCGGTCCTGCTCGGTAGAGTGCCGCTGTGGTTATTAATATATACACAGAATCTCTGTTTCCTCAAAGGCACAATGGCTCTCGAGCTTTCTTTGTTAAGTAAGAACAACATTATTGGAACTTCCCTCTCCACCCACAGGCCTGGAGGTAAAAATAAACTCCTTGATGCTGCCAGGTTTCAAACTTAAACAAAGCTTTTGCAAGTCATCTAGCTTTTGCTAGATGAAGCACTTAGGAGCTCTTGGGTCACAGCAAGTGTTACGGTGGGGGCTTTTTTGATTACAATTGTTACTATAATTATCTCTGTTCTCAGTTAAACCTGACTGGGGGGCACCTCTTGAGCCCCAGAGGGGTGAGGAAGGCAGGGAGAGCTATTGTGTGCTCCTGGCAGACCCAGGAGACAGTGACCTGCTGCAGGGCAACAGCAGCAGAACCTCTAGAAAGCAGGTCTTCCTGGGGACTGCTGCTTAGGAGGCATGCCCGGGAGGGGACAGCGAAGGGCAGCTCCAGGGAAGGTCAGCTTCCTACAGTGACCCTCAGGCAGCAGGAGACCCTGACTTGAGGCCATGTGGCCCACACTGTCTGCTCCTCAGCTGGGCAGTGTAGGCATGATACTGCCTCAGGTTCTGCAGGCTGAGACCCAGGGTAATGGCCCTGGAGGCCAGGAGGAATGCTGGCCCCAAGGACCCAGAGCAGCCATGCCGGTGTCCTCCAGCTGAAGCTCAGCTCCAAGCACTCCCCGGAGTGCAGCACTTTGGGCCGTGGGCACAGTGCAGTTGAGGGCAGCAGAACACTGGCTTTGAAGCTGGGGGAGCGGGCTCCCCTCTTGCCTCCCAGGGGTGCTGGGGTGCCGGGGGGTGATCCCTGTCTCCTCAGTGTCTGTCAACTAGCCCTGAGCTTGGGGTCTCAGGCCCCTAGAAAGTAGGCAGGTCAGGGACACACCTGCTACTAACATCCCAGAAAGAAGAGCCTGTGAGGGCATTTCCCCCAGAGAGGGGAGTTTTATCTAATCAAACAAAAATAACAACACCACACAACAAAGTGGTAGGCCTCATCCAGGGTAAGGGTGGAGAGATAAAAATAAAAAACAAGACAAAGGACTACTATTTATGCTTTGGCCAACGTGCTATTAGGCACTTCTAGGAAACCTACGATCTTTTTCATTTGAAAGGGACAGACTTCATGTCTACTCGTGGTCCTCACGCCTTTCGAAACTCCTGCCAGAAACATAGTTACAGTGGCCGGAGGAACAGAAGTCATTTTGGGATCATGAGGACAAAAATGCTTTATAATTCGAGAAAAGGAAGGCCTGTCCGGGTCCTCTGACTTCATTCACAATTCAACAAGAGGTTTGCAACAGGTGTCCAGGACGTGTTATCACACACCCGAGGCCCTGCTCTCACGGAGTGAGCACCCTAGTGGGGAGTCAGTACACGAGGATATTCATATAAAGTGACAATTCTCAATCGCGCTGTCCCTAGCTTGGCTTCTGGTCTTAACTAGAGCACAGCTTTGCCACCCGACTTGAGGCTGGTCACTTTCCCACTCCAACCTCTGTTTTCCTGTCTGTAACATCAGGGAGGTGTCCAAATCCACCATCTCTGAGCCCTGTCCCCCTCGGCCAGGCTCTGGGGCCAGGTGGACTACTCTAAGCGGCTATGCCCAGGTTAGACGCCCTCCAGCAGGACTGAGCCCTCAGATTCCTCGCCACTGGGTAAACAGCCAGGAGGCCCTGTCAGCCATCCCAAGCCTCCTGACACCAGCCCTTTCAGGGCCACCAATAAATCTCAAGCAAGTGCTGAAAGATCAAACCCCAGCTCCCTGCAAGCTGAGGAGCCTGATTGTGCCCCAGGCCTCTCCCAGGCAGTGCTTGGCGCAGCCTTTAGCAGGCTGGGAGGGCCATCCATGAAGGGCCACCTCGCCAAGGGGGCCAAGCCCAGCAGTACCCCCGCTGGCCCTGCCCAGCCAGCCGCTGAGCACCCTGCTCCACAATGTACCCACAGGCCTGCCACCACCTCTACTTAATCCGTTTCAATGCTCCGTCCAGGATGACACCACCGTCCTCCCCACTGCCCAGCAGGGCTGACCTCAGCCTCTGCTGGGTCCTCCCCCTCCGCTCACTTCCTCCCCTTGCCCAGGCCTGTGGTTCTGCTCCCCCTCAGCTCCCAAATGTCTCTGCCTTTCTCCATCCCCACAGCCAGGGTCCAGCTGCCACCCCCCTGGCCTTGGCTGTGGAGCAAGGCTGGGGCAGAGAGCAGGCTCCTCCAGGCAGGGCGGCTGTCCGGCCCCAGGCCAGGGCCCTCTTGTCAAGAAGTGTCTGAAGGGTGCGTGGGCCTGGCCACCAATTCACAATCCCTAGAGACAGACAACTGAGAGCGCTTGACACATGAGGAGACCGGCTAGGACATGTCTGACTGAAAGGCCACCCCACCCTCAGAGCAACTCCACGGAGGGGCCTGAAGTCCACCACGCATGCCTATGAGGATGGGGACCCACCCAGATGCACAGGGGACCCATCAGCCAGGCTCACACCACCCTCACTGTCAAGGAGCTCGCCTGTGCCACTGACCCCGCCCGGGGCAGGAATGAGGCCCCTGCCTGCAGGGGGCCGCCCTGGAAGCAGGGTGTCCGTGTGGGGCGAGGCGAGGGCCTCCATCACTCCTAGCCAGATGGGGCTGCCTGGAGGCCCGGACCGCAGGTGCTAGCCCCAGTGACCCCAGCCAGAGCTCAGTTGGGGAAGGTAGGTGCAGGGGGTCGGTGACAGTCCCAGCATGAGTAAGAGTGTCGCAGGACAGGAACAGTACCACCTCTTAGTAAAAGCCATGACCGAGATGACACCAGCTGTCTAAAAATACCTCCTTAGAGAGGTGTCAGGTGTGGGGGAAGTCCACAGATCCTGGAAGGGGACCAACCTGGTTCACATCCCGGATCTGCCCTCACAAGCTGTGTGACAAGTGTCCGTCTCACTGCCTCTCTGGGGCCCCGGCTTCCTCATCCGTAAAATGGAGACAACAATAGCCAGCCCTTCTTGCAGAATTACTGTGAAGACTGAGGTGATGACGAGGAGACTGGGTTGGGCCTGTGGCCTCTGAGGGCCATCCCTCTCCCAGACTGTCACAGGTTCTCCTGTGACCATGAGTCCTCCGGGCTGCTTCTCAACAAGCCCCGACCAGCTCAGACGTTCTCTGTGGCTCCCCGTGGCCTGTGGGATCCAATTTTTCTCACAGCCAGACAACTGAGCCCGAGTTGTTCCCACTAGGCAGGGGCTGCCACTGTCGGGGGCTTCCTGGTGGAGCCAACACCTGCTCTGAGGCACAGTCCTGACCGAGCTCCTGTCCCAGGTCCCACAGAGCAGGACAGTCAGGCCCAGGGCCCCTGCGGGTATGCTCCCCACCCCCAGGAAGCCTTGGTCCAGGGGGCTTGAGAGTACAAGGCCTGAAGTTGCCACTGGTATCACAAGCACCGGCCCCACCCACTCCCCCAAACCTCCATACGCTAGAGGGAAATGTGGGGGTGTTTGTGGTTGGAGAAGCAGCCATTTCCCACTGGGGCCACCTGATGTTGACATTTTCCACACCCACCCCAGCTGCTTCGCTGAGTGACGTGGCCTTGTGCTCCTGGGGGCGTGGGGGGCTGGGCCTTGCCCCAGAGAGGGTTCCCAGGGATGACAAAAGGTAGCAATCATGTCCAGAGCCTACAGGGAGCTGGCCTCTCTTGGGCATCATCTCTTGCATCATCTCCTAAAGGAGGGCGGTTTGCCCCGTTTTACAGAATGAGCTGCCAAGGCTGCCAGGCTTGGTGTGGGGGGTGGTTCAGATTGGGGCTCAGGCTTGGAATCCTGCACACGCCACTACACGGTGTGTCCTCCCATTGCTGCTCAGCACCAAAGGGACTTTGAGCCATGGATGGGATATAGACCTTCTCTGCTTTCCCTGCCTCACCACCAGCCCTTAATGAGGCCCGAGGGGGTCCCATTCGCCCTTCTCCCTCCAGGGAGTCGCACCTCATCCACTCGATCTTTAAAATCATTTTCTGGCCAGGCACGTGGGGGGTGTGGGGAGGCGCCTATAATCACAGCAACTCAGGAAGCTGAGGCAGGAGGATCGCAAGTTCAAGGCCAGCCTCAGCAACTTTGCAAAACTCTGTCTCAAAATAAAAAATGAAAAGGGCTGGGGATGCAGTTCAGGGGTAGAGCACCCGCAGGTTCACCCCCCAGCACCAAAACAAACAAATACATAATAAAAATGGATTTTTGAATAGAGTACAAATGAATGAGGTACAAAATTGAAACTGAATCAAAGAACATACAATAAAAATAAGCCACCACCCTGCTCCTCACAGCTGGGCTGTTGAGCTACCTGGGGCAGACCTATTACTTGGTTTCTGATATTTCTTCTAGAGATTTCCATCATTGAAAATGGCGGCATCCTTTAGGCCTGTTCCAAGCCAGGTGTTCTTCACCTACCGTTTGGAGATTGTTCCTTTAGATGAAGAGCGAGCCAGTCTTTGTTTCTTTGAGAACAAAGTGTTCCTTTGAGCAGCTATCTCTAATTAAATAACCTGCAAACAGTCAACATGTCCTTTTTTGTTGCTATCACTGAATACCACAGATGGGTAATTTATAAAGAATAGAGGTTGATTTGGCTCATGGTTCCGGAGGCCAGGAAGTCCAAGAGCAGGGTGTTGGCATGTGGCGAGGGCCTTCTGCTGCATGGTAACGAGGCAGAGGGCAGGGCGTGGAGAGACCAGGTGAGCACTGTAGTGGGGTCTCTCTCTTCCTTTTCTTATGAAGCCACTAATTGCATTATGGAGTCCCCACCGTCATGACCTCATCTAACCCTAAGTACGTCCCTAAGGCCCCACCTCCAAAAGCCCCTGAGATACAAATTGGGGGATTAAGTCTCCAATACAGGAAACCAGGGGAACACATTCCAATCACGGCAGGACATTAGAGTATTCCCAATTGTGAGTACTACCGCAAAAATATTGTCTGTGTGTCGTTCCCAGCTGTCTGAGTGCATGTGTAAATGGGTTCCTAAGAGTGCGCTCCCTGGGTTAAGGGTACGGGTGCTCCCACCCTCATCAACGTGGGCAAACTGCTCTTCACAGAGTTATGGACAATTTATGTGGCCACAAGCCACGCAGGAGGACGCCCGTCTCCCACAGGCCACCAACACAGAATGACCAACCTTTTCATCTTGCCGACACGCTGGGCAAAATGGTCAGCATGGCAGACAGACTCTTCTTATAAGTAAAGAGTATGTCCATGGGGCTGGGGCTGGGGGCAGAGCACTTGCCTCACATGAGTGAGGCACTGGGTTCGATTCTCAGCCCCACATAAAAATAAAGAGATAACTAAAGATATGATCCATCTACAATGAAAAAAATATTTTAAAAAATAAAATAAAAAGAGAGTCCGTCCACGGAGCTGGTCACCTGGCTCACACTCTGCCGCTGGAGTCCAGGTGAGATCTGGGAAGGGCAGCAAAAAGGCCACAGAGGGGACTTTGTGCTCCCAGGCCTGGCAGGCCCCCCTCTTCCAGGCTCAGTCAGGCATGGGAGGCCATGTGGCATGGAGAGGGGGCAGGCGGGCTGTCCTGCCTCGTACCAGCTGCACATAGAAACAACCAGCAGGGTGTGGGATACCACTGCCTGGACCCAAAGGGCTGTGACCTTGTTTTGACTTTGAGTGTCTACAGGCAGGCACACCCCTCCCAGCTCACCACGGTCCCTGGACCCGACTTGGCAGGGCATATGCATCAGAAGATGTGAGCTGGTAGTCTGCAGGGAGAGGAGGCATGGCCGTGAGCATCCCCAGAGTCCCTCACGACTCAGAGACAGAACAGGAACTCGGGATTCCTGCCCCTCGGTCTAGGGCTTGCTGACCTGCCTTCTCCTGCCTCCAGAATCTACAGGAGAAGACAGAAACATTCCCAAGGAAAAGAACAGAGAAAACAAGAGTGTTGTGCTAGCCGCCTCGCTCACTGTGACCCAGGGCGTGGTCCCTATCCATACCGAGGACAGATGGACCAGAAGATGGAAGGCTCCGGTGAGCTCCTAATTCCCCCCCCCCCCCCGGGGAGATTCCTTGGGCCTGTTCCACACGAGCTAATATTGATGCGGGCTGTTTCCTTTGGCAGAGCACAGCGGTGGTGTTTGCTCTGGCGAGACCCCAGCCTCACCTGCACCCCTCTGGGCCTCAGCTGTGCTGGCCCAGGCGGGAGAGGCCGGGTCAGGAACGTGTGATTTGCAGGCTGAGGGGCGAGGCGGAAACCGCAGGGGCCCAGGCGCTCTCCCGTGCCACCCACCCTCCCAAGGCGTCCAGTGTGTTTTAAAAATAAGAACTGCCCAACCACAGTAATGAAACTTTTTTCTTTAATACCATAGTTCCTAAATAGACTTTTTAAACACACACACACACACAACACACAACACACACACACACGCATGATACAATGACTGTGTGTTCGAGCTCATTTGGGAATCAGATGGAAAACTAATATGAGCCCTGACCCTGGAGACAGGGCTGATTCCAGGGATGAGCCAGGGAAAGGACAGGATAAGCCCAGAACATCCTTTTGTGTCAGATAGTAAGGAAGGAGTCAAAGAATAACATGGACATCTTTGGGGACAATGTGAAAGGGCTCCCCCTAGCTCCTTTGAAGCATCAAAAAAAACCCGATAATGACAGTAACACTGAAAAAACACGAAACCTTAAGTCCATACGGATGTGAATAAATGACTAGGGAGTCAGGGACAGATGAGCTATCTATACTGTCACCAAAGCCCTTCTCACTACAAAGAAAGGTGAAGGGTACAGGCCAGGCCCCAAGGACCCAGAAGAATGTCATCAGTAGCAGGGCAAATCCAAACCCAGTACCACATGGGACACAGGAGCAGCACTTCTTGATGGTCCCCCTCAAGTCACAGGACCCAAACGTCACCAAGGAAACAAGCTCAGTTCAAGGATCGTTCACAAAACAACTGGCCTGCAGTCTTCAAGGGCCAAGGACACTGTGTGAAGCAGCACTGGGGCCGCTAGGCTGAAAGAGCCCAAAGTCACAGCCCAGCTCCATGCAAGACAGTCCTGGAACCTCAGAAGGACCTGGATGGACCATGAGGACGGCGCAGTGACTCACCAGGCTGTGTGGGGATCCTCACATCAAGGACTATAGGAGAGAGCCCCCAAAAGTTGGGGGGGTGGGGCGGGGAGGCTGGAGCACTATGGAAGAAACTCATCTCAGAAGGTCAAAACTTGCCGCTTCCCTCAATGTGAGAGATTGTTGAGGGCAGGGGCTTCTCCAATCTAAACGTAACCCTGAGATGTGAGGAGGGCTCCACGCAGAGCAGGCTCCTTCCACATCCTCAGGTCCTCTCCTTGCAAAGCTCCCTGGCAAGTACGGCAAGGAGTGGACATCCAGAGAGGGCAAAGCCCTACCCGAGGCCACACAGCAAGTGCAGCAGGTCCTTCCGGGTTTCCCTCTCCTCCACAGGCCCTCCCATGTGTCCCAGGGATTCTGGGCAACGATGATCCCCTGGAGCCAATAGCCACCAAACACAGAAGTGCAGAGTTCCACCTTCGCTCTGTGGGACCTGCTGCACGCACTCAGGTAAGTCACCTCCCCTCTCTGGGCTCCGACCCCAGATGCTCAACGTGGACAAGCTCAGCCCAGTGCTCCCTGTGGCTTCTTTCTTTGAAGCTGGGGTTCAGGGGGCAGCTTGTTCTGGCTCTGACCTGCGGGATGGCCTGGCCTGCCCCTCACCCCTCTGCCTTTGCTTTCTTCATCCGGAGAATGTGCCACTGGTTGTCCTGCTCTGCACTTGCCACCCATCCCCATGGCATGGCAGCTGAACAGGAGTGAAAGAATGTGCCCAGCAGGAGGGGGCCATCGACTTCAAGAGTCCCAACGCCATCCAGAGGAAACGAGGACGCTCACCGAACCAAGCGGAGAACTCCTCCTCACCCTCGAGACCAGGCGGGTCCCAGGGATGCGGGAGGACGAGGAGCAGCAGAAGGGCTGGGCTGCAGGGGCTCTGACCCCCTGACGGTGGGGGCAGCTTCCGCCTGGCACAGGAGCCCAGACCCAGCAGGCCACGCCCTGCGCCTGGCGAGGTGCCAAAGGGGCAGAGTGGGCCAGAACACATGGGAAAGGCAGGTGCCACCAAAGCTGCCCTGGACCCACAGTGTCATGGTCACAGCAAGAATGGGTCCCAGGGAGCCGGTGACTCTGCAGGGACAAGATCAGGAGCAAGGGAGGACCCAGCAGTGAGAACGAGGTGAGAAAAGGGTCAACATGGGGAACTGAGAGGTGACAATGCTCAGGGTCCGAGTGTCCCTCCCCACCTGTCTCCACACCATCTCAGACAAGCCTGGGGCAGCGCCAGGGGGACTCTGAAGGACTAGATGACAACCTGCCATTTGATGGGACAAAGGTGTAAAAGAGACATCGGGTCAGTTCAGGGGACAGGAGGAGGCTACTCTGCTCACCCTACTGAGCCTGTGGTGGGGCTGCCAGCAGCATATCCTGGGCAGGAACGAGACCAGGGCCGACAGCACGCTGGCATAGGTACCCACAGGCCTAGGAGCCTGCCGCCCTGTCCTCCGCCCTCTGCCTCCTGGGCCCCAGTGGGAGCACTTCTGCCATGGGCTTGGCAGGCGCTGCTTGGGGTCTGCCCACCCCCTGAATACCCTGCCCCACAGGGTTGCCGAGGGCTTTTCGTTTTTTGGCAGTGCTAGGATGGCACCAGGGTCTCGCACATGCTAGGCACGTGCTCCACCACCGAGCTCCATCCCAGCCTGTCGTGGACATTTACAGAGATTGTGCCTGGCACATAGTAGATGTTCAGTGAACAGCAGTTGCTTCTCCTGCTGTTGTCCTCTGAGAAAGACAGCGAGGTCTGTCCCCCTTGAAGCCTCTCCCCTGACCCCACTGCTGGTGGAGGGGTTCTTTGAGCCCTGTGTCAGCTGCCCTGAAGCCTTGTCTGGAGGGTGCCTCACTAGGTTTAGAAAGACACAGGCCTCGCCAGCGGGGACCCGGGGAACGCGGTGCAGAGCGCTGGCGGGGGCTGACAGAGCAGTGGAGAGAGGAGGGACTGGACACCTGGCCACTCCACTGCAGCTCTTCTCAGGACAAACCCTGCAGGGCTATTCTGTCACCCCATGGCTGCGCGTCCATGACCAGCTGGCAAGTCGGTGGTTTTCCCTGTGCACTGTCACTCGCTGGAGAGGGCTCAGAGGGCGGACACTGGGGTGCTGTGTTATTTTTGTTTTCCGCAGTTCAGGATGGCCCTGTTTGGCCCAGAGACCACACTGGCCTTAATAGGCTGGGGCGCTTTCAACCCTGCGCCCACTCCACCCAGCCTGGGGTTAGTGTCCTGGATGCTGGCCACTGACCGGCCACAGAGCCTTGCAGGGCTATGGACGATGGTGGGTGGGGATTTGTAGGTCCACTTGTTGGGGCCAATTTATTTGGAAGAGGGTGCAGTGCCATGGCCAGGGCATCTCAAAATAACTCAGATGACCACAACTGGGAATGGGTCCTCCATGGAAAATTTAAATGAATTCTTTATGAATGCGAAGCCCAGGGCCCCAAATGGCTCCCCTAGAACCACCTGACTGCTGTGGCTCTGATGCTTCCCCGAGCCCAAGAAGTTCTGGAAGCCCAAGGAAGCCATAGCTGTGCCTCTGGGCTCCTGCAGGAGCGGCAGTCAGGACAAGCCCAGGGGAAGATGGCGCTGCCAACCCCTCAGGCCGTGGCAGGCACGGCTGCAAGGGCCCACCTCGTAGGCAGAGCTGGGCTAGGCCCTTCTGAGCTGAGTGGTCTCCAGCACCCCCATCCCCGAGTCAGCACCTGAGTGACAACTGGTGAGCTGCAAAGTCCTGGAACAGCTGGGGGTGGGGAGGCCTGGGGCAAGGGATGCAGAGGTCAAGTGGCCAGCACAGAGGTCAAGGAGGCGGAAGGAATCTGCCTGGCTGGGGCGAGGGGCAGGGCTGACATAGGAGATGGAAAGAGGAGCCAGAAGGCACTTGTGGTGGCAGAACCAACACAGGAGAGGGCAAGAGGAGGGACAAAGGTGGCCCCCACAGCCCCAGCCCAGCCCAGCAGGGGCCTCCTCTGCAGCAAGGCCGCCCTGGGGCGGGGCTGGAAGAAGGCAAAGCTGAGGCTGCCCACTGCCCACAGAGGCTGGGGCCTGAGCGCAGGCACAGGCCTCCTGACACCCACTCTGCACTCGGTCACTCCACCTGACACAGGGGCCTTGGATAGAAGGGTGTGGGCCTGGGCAGCCTCCTCGGGAGAGGAGAGCCGGGCATTGGAAGAACCAACTTGGCCCCCAAGGCAGACAGATGGCCAGGCTCCTGCTGAGCCCACGGTTTGCTCTCAGGCCAGGCCAACTCCACTCAGCTCTCGCCTACCAGGTGCCAGCCTCTCTTTTAGTGACCCACACGTCCCCTGAAGCAAGTACCATTGTCTCTGTTGTACAGACAAAGGAAACTGAAGCACAAAGGGTAAGCACCTCCTTGTCACCAAATGTTTCCCCTTCCAGGTGACCCGGAGCAGGTCTCAGCCACTCCACACCCCAGTTTCCTCACAGACACAGCGACTCCCACCCTGGGGGTGCAGAAGGACCTGGCTCAGTACCTGGCCTGTCACCAGCCACCTGCCCTTTCCTGGACAGGAGGTAGACCGGCCCTCAACCTTCCTCAGGGTCCCCACACAAAGGACAAGGCCCCAACCCCTCTGGCCCAACATGGCAAGGGCTCAGGGCACTGGGGCTCTTCTGGGGCCCAGGCAGGGGCAGGGAGCAGGCAGCTGCAGGACACAGGACCACTTCATCCTCCGCTCAGCCAGCTGGACCCTCCCTGTCCCCCAGAGACCCACAGGGGACTTGGGGTTTTTGTGCATCTGATTAGCATAAATTAGCAGCTGCCAGCAGGAGGTAGGAATGCGGCACTGGAGGGCCCAGTCTTGTTTTTGGAAGCCTTATGGAGTCCTGCTGAGGGCCCGCCTTGTTCACCAGCTGGACAGCAGTTCGGTGTTTGTGTACAGTGGAGGCCAACCCCAGCCCCGGAGCCCCCAGCTCCAAGGATAACATTGGGGCAGGAACATGGTGCTGGGGGAGCAGGGCCAGACTCCACCCCTGTTCCCCTTAATGGGGCTCCCTCCTCATTTGAGAGTCCTCTGCCCAGGGTGGTAGGGGGCAGCGAGATGGACAAATGGCCTCTTCCAGTCTTCCCTCTGGGGAGCATTAGTTGTCTAGAGCTTTCCAGGCAGGAGCTGGGTCACAAGGCTCTCAGCTGGGCAGCTCCATGGGTTCCTGGGATTAGGCTGGTCTGCCTGATTTCCCCAAGGGGAGAGGAATAGTATTCCACAGGGCCGTGCGTGCCCACCAGGCTGGGTGCCTTCCCCATCGCCAAAAAAGGGGAGGGCAGAAAGAACAGGGATTGTGTTCCTCTGCCAATGGGCCGGCTCCCCGGTTTCTCAGCGCCCCACACCTCCCTTCAGGTAAACTAAGTCCAAGCATTTTGTGACCAGGCCAGGTCGGAATCCCCAGCTGTGCACCTGTCAGCCTCGGTTCCCTCCCCTGTCACATAGTCATGGCTGTGAAAATTAGATGAATGAGGCACACGGGGTGCTGAGGACAGTGTGGGGATGGTGGAGACATGTTAGCTATCACTGATGGTCCTGACCCACTCCCAATCACAAGAGTATGCATGTGACCTGGATCTGGCCAACTGGGATGTCTCATCTCCCCTGGGCCAACCATGATTGGCCCAGGAGTAGCTGAGCCCAGCCAATCAGACTCTTCCTCTGAGACTTTATATTGGGACGGGGGAGGAGCTGTTCTCCTTTCGAGATGGTGGCCTTGGGCAGAGCAAACCCAGGGCTGCCTGTGGCCCTGCCCTCCAGCCCTCACCCAAAGAAGCCCCAGTGCAGTAGGAGAAAGTCAGGCCACCCTCCAGAGGCAAGTGGAATGGAGATGGAGAGGAGGGTGGAGAAAGCAAGGGAAGCGGAGACCGAAGGGCAGATAACTGACAGAGACAGCCCCCCACCGCCATGGTTTCCATCTCTGAGGCCAGCTCTGTCGGGGCCTCCCATGCTGTGTCCTGGACGCTGCCTTTCACCGTTAGAATCATGGATACTCAAAGGCTCATCATCTCTGAGGTACTGCGAGAAAGCTGAGGCTCCAGGAGGTGGAGGGAGCTGCCCTGGGTGTGGCCGGCAGGCTGTCCTCGGAGTCCACACGGGGACTCCCTCCACAGGCTGCACATTCGCCCGTGGTTCTGGTGGCAGCCAGAAGAAAGAGGACCTGGCTTTTAACTCCAGTTCTGTCACTTTCTCACTCGGTGGGCTTTGCACAATCACTCCTCTGACCCCAATTTCCTCAGCTGTAAGATGGGGTTGATACACTCATTTCACTGTGTTGACATATGACAAAATGTCACATTGAAAGCACCTGGCACATAGGCAGCATCAAATAAATGCCCACTTTCCATCCCCACTACCAAAGCACCGTTCGCCTCGACCCTCCAGGAAGGCAAAACGCCTGACTATTAGCACCTTTCAGGAGCGTGCTCCAGTGGACCCTCAGGGCAGAGATGGGGAAACTGAGGCACAGAGAGGTTCAGCAACATGCCCAAGGTCACACATCTTGTTAATGGAACCTCCCAAACTTCCATCAAGTTGTCCTGAGTCTCTGCCCCAGCGTTCCCTGTAGTCAGGAGCTCGGAGCCGGGGAGGAGAGGAGACTAAGCCTCGCCGTGTGGGCTGCACGTGAGCCCTGGAGTCCTGCCAGGCCCAGAGCTTTCGTGAGGCCCCCCACTTCCTTCAAGCCCAGAAGAGTCTTTGAGTCCTGAGTCTAAGACACCCCCTCCTGGCCATGCAGGCCCTGATGAGCCCAGGGAAGACACCACAGAGGTGGGATGGGGCTCGGAGCTCTGACTTGTGTGACTCTGGGTAAGTGACTCTACCTCCTGAGCTTCAGTCTCCTCATCTGCCAAGTGGGTATAATAGTGGTGACACGACACTACAGAGCACCTGACACAACACCCAGACCCACGGCTCCCCTCTGTGACCACATGGGGACCACCAGACTGCCGGACCCTGGCCCAGGGGTGCCAAGCCAGCCGACCTCTGGAAAGGATTGAGAACGTGCATCTCTAATAGGCTCCCAACAAGAGCGACGCTGCTGGAGGGCGTAGGGGAGGATGAACATCCAAAACACCACAAACACACACACACACCAACAGCAAACGAACATATGCTCCACACTGTAACACCTGGGGAGACAGACAGACACCCACCAACACGGCTAATATATGCTGTTTAAAAGGAAACTGAAGCTGGGGTTGTGGCTCAGTGGTAGAGCGCTTGCCTAGCATGTGGGAGGCACTGGGTTCGATTCACAGCACCACATATAAATAAATAAAAATAAAGGTCCATTGGCAACTAAAAACATTTTAAAAAATAAAATAAAAGGAAACTGAAAAACCAAGTGTCGGTGGGAAGGCAGAGCAGCCGGGAGCCTCGCGCCTGGCTGGCAGGAGGGAAAATGGTGCAGCGCTCGTGGAAAGCAGCTCAGCAGCTCCCCCCAAAATTAAGCATAGAATTGCCCTGGGATCCAGCAACCCCGTTTCTGGGTGGACACCCAGAATAACTGAAGGCAGGGCCTTGAACTGATGTGTTCACACCCACGTTCCAGGCAGCACGACTACCGTAGCCCTGAAGCTGCAAGCAACCCACATCCACAGAGGACAGACAAGTACACTAACTGGCCCAGACGCACGCAGGAGAGAGACAAGGAATTCTGACTCAGGCTGCACAAAGACGGACAAATACTGTGATCCCACTTATGCAAGGGACCTAGAGTGGCCAAATTCACAGACAGGAAGTAGATGGTGGTCCCCAGGAGTTGGGGTAGGAGGAGGGGGCACGGTGTCAGTGTTTGAGGGGTACAGATTGAGTTTGGGAAGAAGAAAATCCTGGAGATAGATAATGGTGATGGCTGCCCAACGATGTGGAGGTGGTTAATGCCACCAAATCACACCTGAAATGTGGCCACAATGATGCTTTTGATATGCAGGTTAGCTCAGTTTTTAAAATAAAAGTAAATGGAAGAGCATCTGAGTTGACACTCACACCATGGATGTTCTTCCAAAGAATAAGCAGGTCTCCCAGGCAGAGGACATCGTGCGGGGCCAGCCTGGGAGGAGGAGCCCCTGGGAACTCCCAGGAACGGGTGGGGCTGAAGCCTGAGAAGTCAGCACTGACCCTATCCCTGGGACCTCCTGAGACCAAGCCTCCTCACCCACAATACAGAGGTGACACCATTCAACTGACAAACAGGGTGCTCACATCAGCTCACCAGATGACAGCTCTTCAAAATGAGAAAAAAAAAATCTAGCCAGAGTCTTGGCTTCTCAAAGGAACAGATATTGGTGGCAGGTTTGCATTTGGGGGCCATAACACTCCCAGAAACTACAGCGGCCTCAGCTCCACCTACCCCTCCAAAACCAAAGAAAACTGCACCCCAAAGCCCCCCTGCCAGCCCAACAGAGAAAACTTGGCCACTGGGACCGGGACAGAGCAGTGTTCCTGAGAAGCCACCAGAGGGCGCACTGCACTTATAAACCCAGTGTCTCCAGCTCTAGACAAAGGGAGGGCAGAGAGGGAGGGCAACCATCCTAGGGCACCCTCCTTGGCCAGGGGCTCCAAGGCCATGATGAAAGCTTCCCCTGGGTGGCAGACACCCTGAGACATGGATTCATGGCCACGGAGATGTCCTATTTGGAAGGGGCTTAGAATTGGGGATTTTTACAGAGGCAAGGCCCTAAAAGTAGCAGGTACCTGCTCAAGTCACACAGAAGGTAGAGCAAAGCAGGACTGGAACTGTGGGGACACTCATGTCCCCAGCACACTCAGGCCTGCTCCTCCTCTCCAGGCCCCAGAGAGCTCAGCCCAGGTGGACAGCGGGGTCTCCTCATCCCTCCTCCCATGACGTTGAGTCACAGAGAAATGGGCCACAGCAAAACAGAGAGGCAGATATTGCAACCCCCCCCCCCCCCGCCCCGGGCAAAGAGTTCCTCCGCTGCTCCAGAAGGCATGTTTAGGGACAGGAACTGACTGGCCAGGGGGGCCAGGCCACTGCGGTCATGGCTCAAAGCCCAGCAGGGAGCCACTGATGGGGGACTGCGGCCAGGAGGGCGCTGGGGTCAGACCATCATGGGCCTGCAGAGGGCAAACTCATGAGTCCCTGGGGCCTTTCTGGAGCAGCTAGGACCTGGGGAGGGGAGTCAGGGAGCAGCCCCCTCGCTAGCACAGAGGCCACCTGCCTCTTCAGATCACTGTGGGGAACCACACACACACCACACCACACCACACAACACACCACAAACACATACACACACCACACAGCACACACAAACACACACACAACACACCACCACAACACACATAACACAGCACACACACCCACACAACACAACACACAAAATACACCACACACACACCACACCACACAGCACACACAACACACACCACACCACACACAACAGCACACCACACTACACACACAAAACACCACACCACACAAAACACCACATCATACCACACAGCACAGCACACACCACACACACAACCACACCACACCACATCACACACACCACACCACACACACCACACACACACCAAACCACACACATCACATACACAAAACACACACCACACACATCAAACACAACATAACACACACATACAACACACCACATACACATCACACAAGCCACAAACTATACACACCATGCGCACACACAACACTACCCCCACACACCACACACCCCCACACACATACCACACATCACATACAGGCACCACACACACACACCATGGAGCAGCAGTCTCGCAGAGGGCCACACCCTGTAGGAATCTGCCCCCAAGAAAGGACCCGAGCAGTGATGGCCCTGGGAGCACTCTGGTGTGTAGACCCATGTGATCCTCAGAACCCCCCACACCAGGCATGGAGCACAGCTGGCTCCTCCTCTGCAGTAGGGGGACATGCCAGGCCGTCCCGCATGCCACGCTCTGGGCCTTTGTGCACCCTGACTGGGTACTTCTCTTGGCCACTCTCCAGGCAGGTAGGTTTTACAGATGGGAAATGAGGCCAGAGAGCACCCTGCCCCTGCCCCAGCTCCCCTGGCTTCCAGTCCCGCCCAGGGAGGTCAGAGGCACGTAACAGGAGTCCCTCCAGGAGCTGGGCCCGAGCACAGCCTCTCACTGGAGGGGGCCACTGAACAAGTACAGGCAGAGGGACCTCATGGAGAGACCGCCACAGCCAGGAAGGGACAGCACCGCCAGCCAACACCTCTCCCAGCCCCACCCCTCACTCTGGAGGCAGCAGGGCTGCCTCTCCGCCAAGGGCAGCCAGGGCTCTGGCCAGGACCTTGGTGGACCTGGGAAAGGCTTCACCCCAGACAAGATGACGAAGCCTCCAAGGACACCCTGACCTGGGAGGCACACGTGAGTGCTAGGGGCACAGCGGGGACTCTGCAACTATGAGGACAAAACCCACCAGTTGGGCACAGCAGAGTGGTGAGATTCGTTCCCCAACCAGCGGGGACAGCTCCCCAGCCCAGATTTCTCCTTAGGCAAGAGTGATGAGCCCCTAGATTTTTCTCAACCATGTAAACCAGTTTTCCTGCTGGTGGCCACCTACCTAGTGTGCGGCCCCACCTGATGCAGAGTGGCACAGAGTCGAGGGTGGGACTGTGGCCTTAACATCTTGGCCTGCAGAGGCCAAGTGGCCACTCCACCTTGGGCAGGGGCTCGTTTCATGGTCCAGTCGCTTCCAGGTCCTCCTCTGTGAAGCAGGCACCAGTGCCCACCGTGCAGGGCAGCTGGGAGGGGGAGGAAGAGACACTGGATGCCCTCCGCCCGGGGCCAGCTGTTCTGGGGGCAGGAGGAGAGGGTGTGAGAACAACAGCGAGGCCCCGCCCTGGCGCCTTCCTCCTGGGGCCGTCAGGCTTGATGAGGAAAGCCAAGAGCAGCCGTGCGGGGCCTGAGCTCCTGGGCTCCAGACTCTGCCTCCCTTTAATCAAGCGGACTCCAACACCTGGTCACCCAGCAGTGCTGCCTCCATCTCTGCTGGAGGCGTGGCCGGGGACAGCACACCCTCCAACCCTCCAAGTCCCCCAGGCTGGCGTCCCACTCTTAGGGACTCACCCCTCTGGATCTGAGGCAGCACCTGGGTGAGAACCACGGCGCTGGGGGTGTCCCAGAGGCACCGTGGAGTGTGCCTCGGAACATGCCCCCCCAGCTGTGGCCAGGAGGGGAGGGAGAGGAGGACGCGACCTGCCCCCACACTGCCACACAGCAGCACTTGCTGGTCTAGCAGCCCAGAGGAAAGGGGCCTGCCCAGGGCCTGGAACCCAGGCCTCCTCCCCTGCCAGGGCCTTCTACAAATGCGGCGCTTAGAAGACCCCAGCAAGCCTGACCCCAGGAGCTTGGGAAGAGGGCTCTGGAGGGGACAAGCCCCAGCCTCACCCCTTACACCTGAGCTCAGGACAATCAGTCACCCCTGCTGTGAAATGGAGACAGGGCCATCTCCCCACTTGGTGTCACTGTGAGAATGAGCCAGGTCACTGAGGAAGGGGCTTGGCCAGCTGCAACAGGCACACAGTGAATGGGCACTATCATGATTGTCCCTGGCAGGGGCAGGAAGGGGGCGAGGGTGGCTCACAGGGAGCTGAGCCAGGGGATGGAGGAAGAAGGCACTTTCCAAAGGTCACATGACAAAATAATGACACAGGTCTGCAGAGCCCAAGGCTCTGTACTCTTTGGCCCTATGATGGTCCCACAGCCCCTGAGGAGAAAATCCCAGCTGATCACTTCCTGGCCCCTCAACAGGCCCTTGTCTGGTGGGTGTCAAAGGGCACTTCCGGCCCCACTAGCGCCTGATCAGGCTGCAGTGGGGACCCAAGACAAAGGGCTTCACATGACCAGTATGTGCCACTGTCCTGTTTCCACCGCCACCAGGGTGGGTGAGGGGGCCCACACAGCCTGGCTGACATCAGAGGCAGCAGGAACAGAGGCCATGACCCGCTGAGACCAGAGGGGCCTAGATAAGGGATAGCAGGAAGGGACATAGCAGGGGTACTCAGATCAAAGGCTCCCAAGGCCCCCTTTTAGGAACCAGAGAGCAGTTTTTAAAATAAATCTCTCAAAGTCCTCTAGCAGCTTCCAGTCCGCCTCCAAAAGATTCACCTCCAGCCTGCCCCAGACCACGAAGCCCCCTAGTGACCACCCCCTCACCTCTGCCCTTCCTCTAGAACTTTCCTCCAAGATGCACGTCCACTCTTTTACACAAGCTTTGCTCTAGAGATGCTCCCTGACCCCTGACCCTGGCCACCCTCCAGTCCTCCCTCCCTCTCCCCCGGAGCCTCTCCAACTGGCTTCCATCCTTGCTACTCCTGTCAAGGTCACCCAAGGCCTGCCTGCGCTGGGTCCACAGCCAAGTCCCTGTCCTTGGTTCAGGTGGTTATCAACAGCAGGTGACACAGGCGGGAAGGGGGCCGGCATCTGTCTCTCTCCTCTTGACAGAGATGTCTCCTGAGAGGGCGTCTCTCCTCTCTCCTCTGTGTAGGCCGGTGAAGGGCCTACACAGCAGCACAGCCACCCCTCTTGTCCTCTGCTGACACCAGGGACCTCCTCCTCTGACCCTCACCCTCACTCCAGCCACTCAGGTCTCTGTGCTATTTCTCAAGCATTCCAGAACATTCTAAGCCAGTTCCCACCTCGAGGCCTTTGCATTTGCTGTCCCCTTGCCTGGACCACCGTCCTCTCAGAGCTGTGTGGCTCACCCTCTCACCTCCTTTGGATCTTGACTAAAATGTCACTATATTAGAAAGCCTCCCAGGCCACCCACAAAAAAGAAAAAGAGCCCCTGCCAACAGTCTCCACCTCCTCCCTCGCTTAATTTTCTCCACAACATTTATCACCATCTGACGTCCCTCTCTGGGCTGCCTCCCCACAGGAGGCTCCAAGAGCACAGGGACCTCTCCCGCCTGGCTCAGAGCGGGGACCTAGCCCAGCACACGCACCAAGCAGGAGCTCCACGAGCTGCCAAGCAGTGGCTGGAGGAGCCTGGGCCGCCCTCCCCAGGGGTGGTGGGAAGAGGTCCTCCTGCCAGAGGGAGCAGCCAAATGTGGTGGAGACGGTGGGGTGCAGAGGGAGGGCCTGAGTTTAGACTGGCGCACTGGGCTGGGGGCGCAGTGAAGGGCACTGGCGCAGTCGCTCGTTCAACTTGCCTGAGCCCTGTGAGAAGCCTGGCCCTCTACTCATCTAAAGGTTTGGGACTCAGAAACTCACAGTGGGGAATGTAACAGTGGTGCACTTTATGCTCTGAATATAGCCCTTGCTGCTCTGACAAAATAAATAAATAAAAATAATTTTTTAAAAAAGGTACAGAACTTGGGCTGGGATTGTGGCTCAGCGGTAGAGCACTCGCCTTGCATGTGTGAGACCCTGGGTTTGATCTTCAGCACCACATTAAAAAAAAAATAAAGATATTGTGCCCATGTATAACTAAAAAAAAAATATATATATATATATATATATATATATATATATATATATATATATATATTTTTAAAGGTACAGACTTTAATTCTGAAGGTACTTGGTAGCCTCTGAGTGACACAGCAGGGGCAATATATCTCATTACTGGTCACAGAAAACCCCAATATGCTAGTCTTCCCCAGCCACCCAAGGATATGCTCGGCCACTGCCTTCACTCCAGGGCGGTCCTCCGAAGTCTAAGGAGAGCTAGATGTTCCTAGCAAGGCTGCAGTGACTGAGTCTCCACAGGGGCTAGCCTGCCTGCAACCCTCTCATACGCAAGTCTCACAGCCCAAATGAGGGATATAAAGCTCCCAAGATGGAAGAGCCTTGGAGAATCCAATCTTTTCATATTTAAATGGGGCAACTGAGGTCCACCAAAGAAAAAAGACTAGCCACTAAGGGGCTTTGTGGTCTGTGGGGCAGACTGCAGTCTAAAACATCACACTATATGGCACTCACTACTCTTATTTCCAACTGACAGACACCCAATTCAGACTGACTCTTAGAAAAAACGAGGAGGAATTTGGCTCACATAACCAGGATATTCAAGAGTGAACCTCAGGTACAGCTGGATCCAGGCTTCAAACAATGGCTGGCTCAACCTGGAACATTGAGCCAGAGATCTGCTTGGCCAGAGATCTGCAGAAGTCTCAAAGGCCAACACTAGGTATCATACGCCTACCCTCAGAGTAGAGATGAGTAGAGCAATGTTAGCCCCACATGTCCCTCTAGGACTGAGAAAGGGGTAAATGTAGCCCCAGTGGAGTGCTGATCCAAGAAAAGGGGATCATCAGATGCCCACCACACTCAGGAACTTGGTGACAAAACCCAGACCAGAACCTGGTCACTTGACTCCAAGTCCAGCACCCAACCCACTTCTACAAACTGTTCCAGGAAGAGCAACCACATTTCCCCAGGGAGGACAGATTGGGCCGGGGTGGGGGGTGGAAGCTGGAGGCAGAGGAGCAGTCGGGAGGTCATCTAGGCAGGAGGTAATGAGCCCCTTGACAGAAGCTGATCAATCTCCCGGCTCCCTAACTCACTTTCCCACTTCAGCATTTTGCTGAGGGAAACATCTGTCACTTCTCTGAGATGAATAACACACCAACATCATTATTAATGTATTTTTAAGTGGTGTTTAGAATCCACTTCATTTTAAATAAAAGGACATAGATCTTTCCTGACTTGTTTAGCCCCCAGAGGCCTGGCACAACATAGCTGCTGCCTAAACAGTGTGACATCTGGGCATTTCCCCCAGCGTGTCGCTGAGAGCGAGTTCACAGCAGCCTAATAAATGGCAGGCGACGGCGGCCCTGAGTGGGGAGGGCGGGTGACGCGAACCCTTTCATCCAGCGCTGGTGGAAGCATCAGGGCCATTTCTCCGGACAATCATTAAGCGAGATGCTTTTATTGCCTAAAGAGATCTATATCCCCTGGCCCACTCACCCCACCTCTGAGAAGACCTCTTGAAGTATAAATAGAGACAGGGGGAAAAAAAGCTTCGAGTGCCAGAGATGTTCACCAAGGCACTGTTTAGAACAGAAACTGGAAGGCCCTAAATATCCAGCCAGAAGACAGGCGGCCCACCTGGGGGGATGCTCTGCATCTGGTCAAACACAGAGCCCCACAGGTCACTGTCTCCAGGTCACCTGATGGGGGGTGGGGAGCAGAAACTTAAGGAAGCTCAGCTCAAAAGAAAGACCACTTTAAACAGCCGAGGAGTGTCCCAGATTCAACAGCAAGAAGCACGGAGCTTGGCGAGGCCGGGGCAGAAGATACCTCCCTGCGCCCCACCAACCTCTGGCGTGGCTGCTCCATCCCCAGGGGTCACCAACTCATCCAGCTCAGGTTCCCAGTGGCCTGTTTCAACCCTCTCCTCCTGCTGAAAGAAAACGAGAGAGCGAGGAAGCGCGGAAAGAAGAGAGAAAGGAAAAAAAGAGAAATCCTAGAAGGGACGATTTAATTGGACCAGCTCTGGTCAGGTGACTCTGCTGGTCCAATCAGCTGCGCTGGGCCGGCAGGAATACCCAGAGTGCACCCGGCTACCCAGCGTGCACTGGGCTTCCGGTTTGGTGGTGTCCGGTGAATTTTGGCGGGAGGATGCGTTTCCTGCCTTCAGTCCTAGCGCATGCTACTGGCATGCGAGTTACCTGCGGCTACCGAATGGCTGACCCAAGCGCTTGGTTCCCCTTTCAAATGGCACTTCTGCCCCCACGGTTCAGAGGATGAAGAATTGAGAAGCATCTGGGGAGGGGGGCTGCGATCACAGCCCTGCACGTGGCACCAGGCAGGATGTCACCCAGGGCTGGCGGTCACAGCCTCCCAGGAGGCGGAGGAGGCCGTGGGCAGGAGGTCTCACCTTCGGTGCTCGTGACAGAACAGGTGACAGCCCCGGTGGAGTCCAGGTGCCTTTCATAACCAGCCTCAAGAAGGGGTCCCATCTATGCTGCTTTTTGTTTTTTGGTGGTGGTGGTGGTGGTGTTTTTGGGGGGACGGGGTGGTTTTGTTTTTTATGGTAGCTGGGGAGAACTCTCCAACTGAGATCTATTCCCAGTCCTTTTTATTTATCATCTTGCTGAGTTCCCCAGGCTGGCCTTGAACCTGCAGTCCTCCTGCCTCAGCCTCCCAAATTGCTGGGATTGTGGGCCTGCTTCACCATGCCTGGCAGTTCTTCCCTGTTTTACTGATCAAACAAACCAACCCTGGTAACAATATAGGAGGAAGACCTCAGGGTGTAAATACCAGACAGAAGGCTCATCGGGATCGGCTTTGGAGGCCAGGTTGCACACGTGGGAAGCACACATTCTATAAAAATGGTTTCCAAAGTGTATTGCTATACATATTTTTTAGTAAAAGAATCAAGTGGGGGTAAACATGGTCTGAAAGAAATCCTCCTCTGATGAATTTATACTAGGCAACCAAGGACCTGACTGACAGCCAGATTCAGACTTGTGTAGTTTGTGGGGTGGAGCCATATTCAACACCCAAGTGTCCAGCTGTGATCACTAGTCACGAAATAGTGGTGGGTCAAAAAGTGGTGGGGAACTCAGCAAGATTATAAATAAAAATAAAAAGGACTGGGAATGGATCTCAGCTGGAGAGCTCTCCCCAACTACCGTAAAAAACAAAACCACCTCATCCCCCCAAAACCACCACCACCACCACAAAAAAAAAAAAAAAAAAAAAAAAAGCAGAATAGTTATGAAAGGCAACTGGCCTCCACCGGGGGCTGTCACCTGTTCTGTCATGAGCACATCATGACGAGAACCTTGCTACAGTTGGTGTTTACCTTTTACAGATAGGTAAGAGGTGTCTGGCAGTCTAGAGGCAGGCACCTAACGGAACCCAGAAAGAACTGTCAAAGACAGAGCCAAGAAGAAACTCTTCATAGGGAAAGCTCTCAGTCAGGCAAGGTGGCGCATGCCTGTCATCCCACCTACTCCGGAGGCTGAGGCAGGATGATCTCAAGTTCAAAGTCAGCTTCAGCAACTTAGCAAGGTCCTGAGCAACTTAGGGAGATCCTGTCTCAAAAAGGACTGGGAATGTGGCTCAGAGGTTGAGTGCTTCTGGTTTCAATCTCTGGTACCAAAAAAGAAAGAGAAAACTCAAGAGCAGTGGCCAGTGAGACTCAGCTGCAGGGCCCCAGGTGGAGGGGTATCCTGGTTCTGGATACCTGCTTCCTAGACAGGCTCCAGCCCAGGTGCCTCAGCAGCAGCAACCACCTGGAAGTAGGATGGAGTATAAGCATCACTGTCTGACCAGGAGGTCCAAGCAGCCCTGCTGGGGGCCAGCACCCTGGAGAAATATCCTTCCCCTCAACTGCCAGCAAATGATGAGCTCCTGCAGAGCACTGAGAACGCAGGCCCAGCTGGGTCTGAGGGAGGAGCCAAGGCAGCAGAGGCCATGGGTGCTCAAAGGGGACAGAGATGAGGGGACAATGCAGGTGGCAGCCTGCTGCAGCTCATGAGAACAGGGGCTCACCCCACATGCCCAAGAGAGACCAGGAACTCACCCAGTACCTGGAGTTCCTGCAGGGCAAGGTGGAGGTGAAGCCAGTACAGAGGATAGCTAGGCGGGTCCTCAGAATCAGCCAAATAGGCAGGGCTGGGAGGAGCCTCATCAGAAATCTAGTCAAACCGCACATGGCAACCACCCTAGCCATGCTGAGCTCCCTACTCTATAAGGAAATGCATCCCATAATTAGCACTAATGCATAGGAAGTTCTTTCTAAAATGTGGGCACCTGAGTGGCCCTAGTTCTGCCCTCTGGTACCTCCTGGTCATTGTTCACATCAGCTCTTCCTGACACACCTCAGGCCACCAGAAATCATGTGCTCTTCCAACCTGCAGCATGGCCCTGCCAAGTACCACCACACACCGTGGTATTGGGTATGAATGGGCAAAATCAAAAAGTAACCCCATCAAGTTTGGTGAGGACACAAAGCAACCAGAACTCTCAAACATGGGACATAAATGGTCCAGTCACCTTGGAAAACAGTCTGTGCACCCTAGTCCTTCCACTGCGGGGCTGTACCCAAGACATGAAAACGTAAGTCTGTGCAAAGGCACACACACGTGAATGTTCCTAAAAGCTTTATTTATAGCAGACAAAACCTGAAAACAACCCAGTGTCCTTCCAAAAACAGATGGGAAAAGAAATCTAGCAGATCCATAGTTAGAAAACTACTCAGCGACAGAAAGAAATGCAACAGGAGAGAGAAATCTCCAAACAGAGGACGCGGAATGAAGGAAGCTAGGACACAAGTCTGCACGCTGTATGATTTCATTTATTTAAACACGGGGGAAAAGATCTATAATGACAGAAAACAGATCAGTGTTTGCCTGGGAACAAGAGTGGAAGGAGAGATGGGTTGCTAAGGCAAGTAAGAGGACTTCGGAAGTGATGGAGATGCTGGGCACGCTGATGGGTGCGCGCGCTGGAGTGTGTGTCACGTCAAACTCAGGGGAGTGTTCACTTAAATATGATTGAGTTGTGCCCAGACCCATTAAGTACGTACAATGTACTTTAAGTTGTAACCTAGGAACTCTAACATGCAATCCCTTAATTGAATGATGTGACAAACTGTGGCCAAGCTAAAGGCCTCCTGGGACTGCTTTGATGAGCCAGTTGTAATCAGCCCATGGAGGGGCCTGACTGGGGCTAACTGAGCACCATCTTCACAGCAGGCCTGACCTTGTTCATTTATGACTCTGGAAACTTTCTCCCAATCCTCCCCAGAGATCATTCAGCAAGTAAATGGCAGCACCAGGATTTAAGCCCAGGTGTCCCCACCCACAGGCCAGTTCCCCTTCCCCACAGCATGAGAGGAAATAGAAACCAGTGCTGTGGAGTGCTTCGTGGTTCTCCAAGCGGCTTGACATCTGTAATCTCATTTCCTGGGTTAATCCCATTTAACACAGTCGAGTGTGTAATGGAGAAGATGGTGCCGAGAACACACAGCTTGTTTATTTATGGCAGGCACCTATTCTGATGGCCCTGGGCATAGGCCAGGCCGATTGTTAAATACTCTGACTACCCCTCCTGGGTTGAGCACTCTGGAGTCAAACAGATCTGGGCTGGAATCCAGGCATCACCACTTCCTAGGGGAAGACCTTGAGCAAACCATTTAAGCCCTCTGTGCCTCAGTTTTCTCCTCTGCAAAGTGGGGATAACAGCAGTAATCTCCTTAGTGCAGTGGGAAAGAGTAAAGGGGATCACGGCTTCCAGCACATAGAGAGCACCAGAGTATGACAGCTGTCATTAGTACCATCATTACTATCAACTCTCACGATACTGGCTTTCAAAGTCCTGTTATTGGCCTCATCTCACACAAAGAAACTGAGGCTCAGAGGGCCAAAATGACTTGCCTGAGATCACACAGTTAATAGGTGGCAGCACCAGGATTTGGCCCCAAGTCCCCTGTATGGCTGCATACCCCAGGCTTTATCCATGCTACCACACTGCCTCCTGCTTGGGCCACCGTGACAGGCGCAAGAGGGCTCGGAGACAGGAGGACCTGGCCAAAGTCCCCTCCAAGTCTACCCTGTTACAGTAAGAGCTGGACCTCTCCTCTCTAGCCCCTGGCTCTGCCACAGGTTATCACAGCTGGCATTCAAAACCACAGTGGGATCAGTGTGTGACCAGGACAGGTCCTCACTAGTTGGGAGCCCCCACAGTGAGCCATAGCCAGGGGTTGGACAGGATGACCTGCAGATGCCCGTCCGTCTCAGGCCATCTCAGTTTCCATGGTGCTGGGAATGCCTGGGCTGCAGGTGACATCCACCTCCAGATGGGGTGGAATCTCTGAAGGGGCAGAGGGGTGTTCCAAGGAAAGCCCACAGGGGTGAGGTCCCAGCCCAGCAAGAGGTCACTACAGACACAGCCAGCCAGCCTGGGGAGGAGACAGCAGATCTGCGTTCAAATCCTGTCCTGCTGCTCAGTAACTCAGTGAGCCTGAGCATCTCACTGGCCATCTCTGAGCCGTAGTCTCTTTATCTATAAAAGGAGGCCAATCACACCACCTGCATAAGGTTGGGTGGCACTTAAATAGAGTAATTTCTCTGAAGCACCTGTAATAAGTCATGGCTACTTTAATGACTATTCCCTGTCTTCCCCGGCAGAAATGGCATTCATACAGCTTCATCAAGAGTCTGAGTCTCCAGATTCCAGAAATGTCCACCTGAAGTTCTTCCAAATATCAGACCACAATCCTTTCTGCTCTTGTTGCTGCTTGAATGTATAGACAATGTATACCTGGCACAGGATCAAGGTCAAAACTCAAGGAGACCTCCAATCCTGATATATGTAACAGACGCTAGGATAGTGATCTTATTGAGGGATATCAGCTGGAGGGGGCAGAAAGGAGCTCCTGCCGGATGATGGTCACTAGTTATATACTTATATAAAATACTATCAAGTTGTACCTCTTAGGATGGGTGCGCCTCAATTTTTGAAACTCTGGAGTTTCACCAAATGTCCAGGCACACACTCAGATACACTTGTGAACACCTGTGCATACAGTCTCCGACAACAGATGGGCAGACCACAGTGCCCACAGGAGGGCCCTGCAGTGGACCACACAGCCCTCCAAGAAGACACACGTGACACCTTCCCAGGCTGACCCGCATACTGGGGCACACTCACCCTCACTGAGCAAACCCTTTGCCCACTGAGCAGGGGCACGCTTACTCCTGTGGGCACGGTGTGGGGCTCCTGCAGGAGGTGCTAAGGAACACGGAGGATGGAGTGAACACACACGTCCCCAGGAGGCCAGGTGGGGAGTCCTGGTGGGCAGGGGACTGTCATCATGGCAGGACAGCCATTTGTTAGTCGTGTGACCCTGGACAAGTTGCTTAACCTCTCTGGTCTCTGTCCACATATCAAGTGGAGGTGATACTACCTACTAGAATAATAGCGCGTGGTAGGAACCCTAGGAGAGGAGGCGGGAGGGGTTCCGTGGCTGCACACGTGCCCCTGGGCAGAGTGAGTACTCAAGTGCGTGAGTCATTTTTACCAAGAACCCAAGGACCCAAGGACAGGAAGGAGTCTACAGAAACTGGGTATCCCACGGACTGCCCGAGTGACAGCCCTCAAGCCCAACTGCAGCCCACAAATGGGCTTTGTTTGGCCCACACAGTATCCTTCTTTCTTTCCTTCTTTTTAATTGTTGCCAACATTTAAAAATCAGATTTCACATACAAAATTCAAATTTTATGCTTCTCTTGAAAAGTTCAAAGATTTGGCAGTCCTGGGCCTGTGTTCCCGCCTGGCAACTGCCAGTCAGAGCTGAGTGGCCGCTGCCCAGCTCCTCCCAGCCCCTCCCTGCTCCACTGCCCCCTCTTCCTGCACATCCTGGGGCACTGGAGCCACCTGTGCCTTCCTGATGCGCCCAGAGAAACAGGGCCCTAGAGGAGGCAGGGACCTCTTCCGGAGATCGTGGCAGGCTCAAGGCAGAGCTGAAACTAAGACTCAGGTCATTGGATTTCCAGGTCTTACTGTGCAGTGGGGAGATGCCAAGGAAAGAAGTGGGTACTTCCCATAAAACTTCATGCCTCTGTAGCCCTTGCTAGAGGACAAGGTCATTACTGGGCACAGGTCTTCTCTGAACCTCAGCATCTTCATCTATAAAAAGGAATGATAGTTCCTCCCTCCTCTGCCAGGTGAGGATAAAATGAGTTAAAATAACAGGGACCCTGGAATATCACCTGGCACACAATAATTTCTTAATAACACCAGCTGTCACTATGGTCAGTACCTCCCAGCATACCCCATGTGTCTCATAATCTCATTGTCTCCTCAAAACCAGCTGTGATGTCACTCTACTTAGCCCCAGATGACAGATGGGCTCACTGAGACCCAGAGATAAGGACTGAGACTCAGAGCCAATGGGTGATGGAGCCAGGACTTGGGATTCCAACCCAAGTTCACGCCAGGGTTGTCTGACTCCAAAACACCATGCTGCAGACGCTTTGGCAATGTCCAGACAAAATCCCTGAGGGCCCACCATGTGCTGGGCACTGCAGCAGTCACCAGAGAAATAGCAGGGAACACACGAGACAGTGTCCCCAGCCTGAAGGAGCTCACAGCCTGAGGGACGGGTGGCACACGAACAAGCCGCTCCAGCGCTGGCAGCAGCCTGGGATGGAAGGGAAACCTAGGGGGAGTTAGGAAGGGCTGGGGGGCACAGTGGGCGGAAGTTTGCCTCGGGGAGGTGACATTAAACAGGAACCTGAGGACTGAACAAGGACCAGCCACGCAATAACGTGGCAGAGAGTTCAAAGCAGAAGAGTCATTGCTAAGGCTCCGGGTGGAAGGAACGCACTGTGCTCAGGCACAGGAGGAGGAGGCTGGCGGAGAAGGAGGAGCAGCACATGGAGGAGGCGGCCAGAGAGACAGGCAGGATGGTCACCACGCCGCAGGGCACCAGTTTAACAAGAATCAAAGCCTCCCCTCTTCATCCAGGGCCATGGCCTGTGGGCACGGTGGCCAATGCACCAGCAATACCTCCTGCACCCTCCCCAGGCACCTGTGAGCTACAGATTGTCCCTATTTGTCAGGTGAGGACACTGAGGCTCAGAGAGAGGCGGAGACTTTCCTGAGGATCCCCATTAGCTGAGACGGGCGCAGGCCCCGAGTCTCATCTGAACCCTAAGGCAGGAGGAGCCAGCCTCCCCCCACCACAGACCACAGCCACACTGGCCTTGGTGGGATCAGAACAAGGACCAGAGTCTCCTCTCCCAGCCCCACAGGCCTCATACGGAGACACCAAGGTCTCGCGGCCCCCCTCCCTGGTCAGCCCAGGCTTGGACATGCACAGCACAGAGATCCACGCCCATGTCTGCGCCGGGGCACAAGCACTCACACGCAGCCCAGCCAGCAAGGCGGTCTGGGGAGAGCCCAGGAGGAAACACTGCTCTCCAGGGTGATGGGCTTCCAGGCACTGGGTAGCCGCGGTCTCCCAGGCTCCCCACATCACGGAGGGGAGCAGCCGGCCACCATGATGAGGGCTTGGGCAGCAGCCTCCACTCATCCCCTGTCCTCCCCCTTCTTCTCTCCTGTGCAGCCTGCCGCTGGCTCCATCCCTGTCCTCTATCCTGGCCCCAAGGCAGGAATCCTCCTGCTTTCAAGTCCCCTCACCCCTCACAACCTGATGTTGGAGAGCCCTGGGCAAGTCCACGGTGGCAGTTTCCTGGGGACTTAGGGGAAGGGAAACTGGTTTTAAGAAAGATCAGAGCATTAGTGGGGTGATGTCACCAGCCCTGGGCACCTGATGATGGACGGCGACATCACCCTTCAAGACACACACGCACACACACAGCAAGCACTCATGTGCACACACGCGCGCGCGCACACACACACATACACACACACATCTTGAGCTCCTGTTTCATGGCTATCAGGTTGCAGCCCCGCTGCTCCAAGACAAAACAGGAAATCCCACAACAGAACCAGCCAGATGGGGCGAAGGCCGAGAATCTGAAACCCCTTCGGCTCTCTGCACCACCCCCTCTCTCCCCGCCTCCTACAAGCTGGAGCAGCGGGACCCTCCCTGGGGAGGAGCTCTCCTCCCCACCCCAGGCACCGACAGGGCCCAGCCCTGGATTCGTGGCCCGGAATTTCTACTTCCAGCAACCCCCTCCCCACACACGGCCTCATATCTCCATGGGTAAGTGGGCGTTGTATTCTGGGGGTCCTCCCAGTTTAGAGACCACCTTTTATGGACATGTGGTTCCCAGAGATCCAGTGGCTGCGTGCAGTCCTCAGGAAGGCCAGCAGGGGGCACGCTCGCCTCGTGGCGCGAGGTCCGCTTCCAGAAAACCCGGAGCCGGGTTTAGGGCGCAGCAAACGCTAAATCCGCTTCAGCCCCTTCCCTTTTAGGTAGAGCTCCGCACGGTGCCGAGGCCAGCCCTCTATGCCTTTGCACACGCAGTGTACCCACCGGCTTGAAGACGGCGAGGGGCGGCTCACTTCTGGGGAAGCCTCCTCTGCCCGGCCGTGGGCAGCCAACCCTCCCAAGGGACTTTTTCTGGACCCACAGTGCCCTTTTGTTGCAGGTCTGGTCCCATACAGGGACCGACACATCGGTGGATGGATGGATGGATGGATGGATGGATGGATGGATGGATGGATGGATGGAAGAAAGCCAGCCCAAGATCCCATGCAGATGATGATGATGATGATGATGATGATGGATGCAAAAATTAACCCCAGGAGGCAAATCGTTTTAAAAGAAATAAAACCCTCATCAAAGGCTAAGAGTTGGCCTCATGATCTGACTTGATCCTTAGCAACTCCTTTGGACATCACCTAGAGGGAAACTGACTGACAGAGGGCAAGGAAATGGCCTGAGGTCACAGCAAATAAGTAGCAGAAGCAGGACTCTGCCTTGTGGGCTTCACTCTTCATTCTGCTGTTAACCAGGTCTCAACTCCGGGACCACAGGCTCCTGGCCCCCAGCAGAAACCTCTGGGTAAAGCAAATGCAGACAGGTCCCATGAGACTGGCCGCCTGGTCCTTCCTTGCGTTTCACTAATTCTATCCTAACTCTAGCCTATTCTGACTCTCTTGATTACAGCTAATATTTACAAAGTGCTCACCGCATACTTCTAGGATGTGATGCTTGACAAACCTGACAGGAAACCTATCCTCCCTGCCTCACAGATGAGGACAGTAAGGTTCCCAGAGGTCAACCAGTGCCCACAGCGACACAGGATGTGTCGGCAGGATTCAAACCCAGGACTGTTTCTGAAGGCTAACCTCTTAACTGTACCTGTGTCCCCTTCTCCATCCGCTGCTCCAAAGGTTCTCTCCTGGCCAATCCTCAGCTGGTCTCATCCTGAAAATGTGACCACCATGACCTTGTGCAGGTCCCCCGACACAGAGTCAAGGCCACACCGCAAATCTAGAGGAGCATCTTTGGTGATTCAAAGGAACCCTCTCCAGAAGCGCAGGGATCCCCAGACCTTTGTCCCAACCTGGGCGGTTCCTGCCTCTGCCCCCAGCTCTCTCTCTGGGTTGGGAGAGTACAACGATGGTCTCAGTTTCCTCATCCAGAAAAAAAATGAGATAATAGAGTCTGAGGGCTGCTGAGGGGACTCCTGGCACAGGCGGGGCTCAGGCTATGCCAGTTCCCGTCTCTTCAATCTGATCTGGAGATCTTGCTGCCGGAGGCCTCCCATCCCCCACCCACTCATTGATTCACTCAGCAAACCTCTGGGCACAGCTGGTCTGTGCTAGGTCTGAGCTTGGGAGGAGAAGGCAGCAGATAGGGCTGGTGGCAGCGTGCCTCTGCAGAGACTGGCTGGGCCACTGAAGTGCCATATGACCTTGGGCAAGTCACTGCACCTCTCTGCACGTCTATTTATTATTTTAAAACGGGATCCGTGTGGCTCCTGCCTCCAGGTTGTTGGGAGAACCAAAGTCCCAGCCCAGCACCCAGCACATAGCAAGAGCCCAGTGGCGGAAGCTATTTGAATATTATTAGTTTTCAAAGTTTGGTGGAGAGAGAGGACAAGGCCAGTCATTGTCATACCGTAGGATCCCTGCTGATACCAGGCAGAACAAACCCAGGCCCAGGCTGGGCCCAGGCAGCAGCAGCCAGGGAGGATGCCCAGAGGAACTGCCATTGGAAGGCTCGGAGGAGTCCACCATGAGAACGAGAGGTAAAGGTCACTTTGGTAGAGGGGACAGCAGGTACAAGAGCTCTGAGACTCACAGGGGCACAAGGAGATGTCACTGGGGTGTCAGGAAAAGCTTAGGGACACAGAGCTGGGAAGGTGAGTGACAGGTAATGATGAGCTGCTTGTTGGTCTGTTGGGGACTGGGGCCCTCTCCTGGGCAGCAGCGAGCCAGAGAGAAAGACCCAACTGGCCTTTGAGAAGATGGCACAAGGAAGGGTCTAGAAAGAAGGAGCAGGTGGCAGGATGGAGGGCAGAAACTGAAGAGGCTGCACAGAGGTGACACTCCAGGGAGGAGGGGCGGGGAGAGATGGTGGTAGAAGGCTGGACCCAGACTGAGCCCTCAACATCCCTGCCAGGAAGGAGGGGCTGAGGCCGGGCAGGGGTGGGCGTGACCATGACCTCAACCAGTTGTGTCCAGAGCTGGAGCGGTGGGTGGGGTGGGGGCTGCCCACACACTGAGTCACTGGGTTATTGGATTTCTGAGAAATTGCTCCCCTCCCCCTCCCCCCTCCCGCTGGCCACCATGGCTACTCCATTAAAGCTGTGGTGTCAACCTGGGAGCAAGTGCCCAGGTACTGAGCAGGAATCCACCCAGCAGAGTGGACTGACAGATGACCCCGGGACTTCTCAGAGTCAGCGCTGCAGGGCTGGTGCTCAGGGTTGACCACACAGGGAGGCCAGGTTAGGGATTCGGATGCTGGAGGTAGCCAGTCTGTTTCTGATCCCAGCTCCTGCTGCAAGGGCTGTGTGATCTGGAGCCACCTACTTAGCCTCTCTGTGTCTCACATAGGGATCTAACACCTGCTGAGGGTTGTTTGGAGGATTATTAAACAAGGCCTGCCCAGCACCAGGCGTGTGCCAGGCTCTCAGTGAGAGCTGGGCGTGGAGCTGCCTCCGCCCCAGCCCTAACCGGCCCTCAGCCCTCAAGGCTCCCAAGATCAAGTCACTTCTTGTGTGGCACCAAGACGCCATGGCCTGTGGCCTCTCCAGCCTCTGCTCCTCCTGTGAGGTTTCACCCTCCACACCTTCACCCCCACGGTCCCTCTCCAGGAGAGCCTGCAGCCACGCCCTTTGTCCCTCTGATAAACTGCTCGTCTGTACATTAGGTCTCAGCTGAGACAACCCGCTTTCTGGCCTGGGACGCCCTTCCTGACCCCTCCACCCTCACTGGCTCCCTCCTGCCTGCTCCCCCTTAGAGCATGCGCTACCATTTGCCACTTCTGGTTTCTGTATTTTGCTTCCTAATAAGACTGGGGACCTCCTGAGGGTGGGGATAATGTCAAATTCCAGGGCCCAACATGTCTGTAGGTGACTAGAGGAGCTTGGAAGCACGTGCAGGCCCCTGTGTACGCTACCATTTAGTGAGCACCTACTATGCCCCGGGCTCCATGCCAGGTGCTCTGCACAAGGCATAACAGGAAGCAAGGACCACTAAGTGCTCACCTTGAGGACAGGATGAGTAGCAGTCCAAGGCCACTCAGGCCAAAGGCAGAGGTGACCACTGAGGTCTGACCTGCTGTCCCAAGCTCACAGCCAATGCCCTGCGCTGCCGCACTCCCAGAGGGGGCGTCAGGCTCTCCTCCACCTCCCGAAGCCCTGCCCAGCCTGCAGCTGACAAAGCTCACGGGCACACGTCCTCTCCTCTGCTGGGGGGAGCCAGCAGACCCGGGGGGACTTCACTTCCAGCTGGACTCAGGCAGGTTATGAACAAACCCCTAAGGCCAGGCGCCATCATGGGAGGTGACAGGGCGGCCCAGGCCACTGTGTCTCGCACTGTTGTGAGGCTGCAGACAGCAGGTAGCTCCTATGGGAGCTGTTTAGATGGTCATCCCTCCCCGTTCTACAGACGGGACACTGAGGCTCCCAAACCAGGAATGACCTGCCTGACGCCACACACTCAGCGACAGAGCAGGCTTTCAACCAGGCCTGGAACCTTCCCTGGACCCTTCCCAAACTACTCCTAGAGAGTCAGTCAGGTAACAATAGCCAACACTTATTGAGCACTTACTGTGTGCCTGTCTCAGGCCTTTACAGGAACCAAGTTAATCAGCAACTACCCTCATGTGGGTGCCATGATCCCAGTTCACGGAGGAAACTGAGGCACGGGGAACTTAGGCACCCTCTCCAGAGTCCAGGCTGACTCCAGACCCAGTGCCTTGGTGACAGGTGGGAGTTTATCGGGTTATGGCCAGTCAAGGAGCCAGCAGCGCCAGAAGGAAGGGGCAGAGCCCGGGAATCGGAGCCTGCGGGTGGATCCGGGCCATCGAACCTGCTGCCCTCCCGGCACCCGGCTCCCGCCACTGGGCGCTGAGCGGGTCCCCAGGGAGCGCCAGGGAAGTCGCGCATTTCCTAATCGCCTTGGCCGGATTCCCAAGGGCCTCTGGAGACCCCGGCCCTGCGCCCTGCTGGCTCCAGGGCTGGGGTCTTTCCGGGCCCCTGGGTCTTGTCTTCTCCCGGCTCCAAGGTCCCCTCCCGAGGGACGCGTCTTCAGTTCTTCCTCGGGTGGCCGAGCTCCTCCAGCCGGGCTCCACGCCAGGCCCTGCCCGCCCGAGGCGCAACCCCGAGGCTGCTCGAGAGCGATGAGGACCACGTGCAGGTCCGTAAGGAGATTAATGAAAATGACGGCGCGCAGTTGTGCCGAGGTCCCTGTCACCGCAGAGAAAGCGCTCCACACGGTAACTCCGCGGTCCTCCCCGCGACCCGAGGAAGCCGCTGTTGGCTCCATTGCACAGGCAAGGAGACTGAGGCCCGAGGTCACGCACCATTCAATGGCGTGTGCCCGGGCGGGGGACACTTGCAGAGCCTTCCACGGTGAGGGAGACAACGGCCCTTTGTGGCTCTCCCACTTCCTTTTAAACCTTGCCAACGCGGTATCAAAGCAAGATCAATCCGATTGTGGCCTGTTGGATCTTGAAGACAGATGTAACCGGGAGACTGCAGGGGAGAGGGGGAGCTGGGTTTTGAATCTGGAGCTGGGATTGTTAGCAAAGCCCCCTGTCCTAGCCTCCACACTCATGCCTCCCTGGGCTGGAAGTCAGCAGAGGCCACAGGAACACAAGGAGGTAACAGGGAGTCCCAGGCTCTGGTTATCCTCAGGCAATGCATGCAGAACACAGTTGGTCATATTTAAACGGGGGTCTTATAGGATGAGTAGGAGTTTTCAGAGGGGACAGGAGAGAGGTAATAGCATGTGCAAAGGTCAGAAACCCTAAGAACAAGTCCTCAATTGCTGGGTGATTTTTGCTAAGTCTGTCTACCTCTCTGTACTTCAGTTTCTTTGTACCTCAATTTCCGCAAAATGGGAATGATATCCCTGAGTTTGTCAGGATTGAGCAAGATCATGGAAGTCAACTGTCACTGGTGGGAGGATCGGGGAGAGTTGGAGCGCAGACCCCCTGCTGGACAAGAGAAGCCCTAGGCTGCTGGGGCTCATTAGCTCCCCATAGAAAGAAGAAAAATGGTGCTGCTGTGTTATCAATGAGAAAACTAAGGCGCTGTGACCCAGTGAGGTTAAGGAACTTGCCCAAGACCACACAGCGGTAACGGGAAGAGTCAGGAGTTGAGCCAAGGTCGTAACTGTTTCGCTGTATCCCCAGGAATGACCGCCCCAGAGTGGACCGCTGGATGGGCCCATCAGAATTCACTCTTTTCTCTCCATTGCACACTGAAGCAGCTTTCCGTTTTGCAGTCGTACCCCCAACATTGAACTGAACATTTTTGTGCACAAACCTTTTCCATCATTGTACATTATTTTCCTGGGTCAGATCCTCAAGGAAGATCACTGGTTCCAGAGGTAAGAACACATTTATGGCTTTTGACAAATATTTTCAGGTGTTTCCAAGAAGGTTACCAATTTGCAGTTCCACCTGCAACATCTAAGAAACGTTTTCACCGATTCTCACCTTTTTATTTTTTCAATCTCCAAAATGTCCAAGATGAAAAATGGCATCCCATAGTTGTGTTGGCATGTTTTTATTATCATTGCCAATGAAATTGAGTGTTTTTTTTAAAGACTGGAAACGTAGCGGGGTCTTTATCAGAAGTCTCGGGGTTCAGACGAGAGCCCGGCACAGTCAGAAGCACCCAGAAGAGAGAACATTCATTTCTGTAGAATGGTCCCAAGGCCAGGAGGATAGTTGGGGGCTTGGCGAGCTCAGGGACAAAGCTTTGCACTTGCTCTTTGCTCTTTCTAGAACATTCTTTGCTGGCTCCCCACAAGCCCTTCATTATCCTTCTTTAGCTCTCAGTTCAAGCATTAGCTTCTCAGAGAGGCCCTCCCTAACCCTCCCCATCCTCAGGTGCCACCTCCCGTCTCCTCTGGTCCTCTTGTCAGGTGCTTGGCATCCCTGAAGTCCTCATCCAAGTCCATTTCTGGGCCTTTCTGCCTCAAGAATGTGAGCCCCATGAGAGCAGAGGTCTGGCTTCCTGCTCTAATGTATTTGCAGTGCCGAGAACCAGGCTTTTGATGAATTAATTGCTTCCATTTGTGGGTCATCTGGCCACCCTGCAGTGCCAGCCCTGTCTGCCCAGAGGCAGGACTGGCCCCTTTGCTTGCATCCCCCACATCTGCCTCCAATTTGCTCACCCAAGGCGGTTCGTGTAAGTAGCTGACTTCCATGACATTTAGGGCGACAAAAGGCCTTTGTCACCCTGCTCTGCCCCTCCCCGCCTCAGGACGCTGCTTCTTCAGGGCCTGGGCTCCCCTTCCTTAAGGCTGTGGGTCTGAATTCCATTTCTTTCACTTTGCCCTCGCAGTCTCCCTCCTCTCTGAAGGGCCTCTGGAGACCCACCACCATCCCTGTTCCACGAAGGACCCCCCATTCCAGGCCCCCTGTGGAGCAGCAGCTCAGGAAAAGTGGCAGGGGCTTGGGAACGCCCTTTGTCCTCTGCACAGTGAAGGAAATGGCCAAGAATTTGATCTCCACGTGACATGAATTACATGCCCCGCTTAGAAGAGGAGCAGGAAGTGGAACTGTTTGGGGTTTTGGTAACTTTTCCCTCTATTTGCAAACCACTACCCACCACGCGGTACCAGTTCTCCTTCTGCGCATCCACCCCAGGGATGCAGAGGAGCCATCGCTCTGGTTCCAAATGGTAGGTGCCATCTTCCTCCTTGCCAGTTCCCCCATGGTCAAGGCCACCATGGACGCTTCCCTGCCAACTCCACAGAGAGCATCAGCCCGCATGTCCTTGGCTGACCAAGAGTTAGGATGACAGCCTCAAGGCCCCAGGGAGAGCAGTTCTGTTGGGTTCAAGTGAGTTCCGAGTTTTCAGGGAGAAATGGCTGTTACCTTTAAGATGGGGTTAACTTGAATGAGCGGCTACAACAGCAAGACGAACCCAAGAAGTGACTCGGAGCTAATGAGTATTGATTACTGAGAGGAAGCGGGTTAATTGAGTGAGTTGGTAAGTTGGTTGCCAAGGCAACATCTCACTCGGAATAAAACCTTCACCACGGTGAGCACACACTGCATCTGCATGGGGACCAGGGGTATGGCCACATGGTTCCAGTTTGAGAACCAAGAACGTGCAACATCAAAGCAATGGAAGGTTCTAGAATGGGGAGTTAAAGTTCTCCCTGGCTTTCTACCAGGAAGCCCTCGTGCATGAGCCTGAGGTCAGCGCCTCCGCCTCATTGGATGCGCTGTACACCTGATGCGGAATGAAACTGGGGCTCCTCTCCATGGCTCGTGGGCAGGTCATCAACTTTCCACTGGCCAGAAGTAGGGGGAAGTGAGAGAAATTACCATTTTCCTGAGATTGAACAGAAACCCCAAGGTTGATTTGCACAGCCGTTGATGACGGCTGACCTTAAGAGAAGGGTGACCATCTCTGCCTTGGGTTTATATGTCTTTACTTCTGTTCTCTATTGGATTAAATACTGAAAATAGACAGCTGGGGAAATGAAAGCAAAACTGTCACCCGCCCTGGCAAATACTCAGCTCCCTGAGGACTCTACTTTTTGGCTTATTTTTAAATCCTCACTCCCCACCCTTCGTTCTGATGCCCTCCATCATTTTTATGACATTATATCTGTTAGGGTTTGGATGTGAGGTGTCCCCCGAAAGCTCACATGTGAGACAATACGAGAGGGTTCAGAGGAAACTGATCGAGTCATGAGCCTTAACCCAATCAGTGAATTAATCACCTGATGGGATCAATTGAGTGGTAATTCGAGGCAGGTGGGGTGTGGCAGGAGGAAGTGGTTCACCAGGGACGTGGCTGCAGGGTAGATATTTGCATCTCTGCTTCCTGATCACATATGAGCTGCTTCCCTCCGCCACACTCTTCCTCTGCGATGTCCTGCCAAGCCCCGAGTCCTGAGCAATGGAGCCGGCTGTCTATGGGCGAAGACCTCTGAAATCGTGAGCCTTCCAATCAACTTTTCCTCCTCTACAATGGTGTTGGTAGAGTCTTTCCATCACAGTGGCCAAAAAGCTGACTAAAACAACATCCCTGTGAAATCTGTAATTTCTCAAAGGTGTTGAAATAATAGCATGTGCATTTATTCCAGAAAAATCAAAGGGCCCAACTCTTCTGTTCTAGTTCCCACCTGCAGGTGGCCTTCCTGGGACACTTGTTAGTGTTCACCTGGTTGCCACAAATAGAACCCCGGAGTGCATGGAGTGCATATCTTCGAAGATATCAGACCTCTTATTTGCCACCACCAAGGAAGCAAGACTGTCACAAAGCTTGTTAAAATGCAAGAGATTGTTTCTCTCACTGGGTGGCATCTGGCGGTAGCCTCTATGGGAAAGTTAACAACAACAACCAAATAGTTGGGATATATCTGTGTGGATTGACGTGGATGAGGTGACTTAATGCTGACCATCAGAATCATGCCGGGCTATCACATATTGGACTGTGAGCAGCTGTCTCCATTTCCTCTGAGGACAGAGAAGACAGGAGGGTGACCCACAGCAGCTTTGTGTAGAGGCAAGAGTTCCATGACCTTTGTTTTTATGGTTGCACACATAATAAAGTTATCACACCTTGATGATAAAAATTCCAGATATTTCCCTACACTTGCATACACTTTCTATCAGAATTGAGATATCTTACCTTCTTGAAACTTGTTCTTTTAGTTGCATAACATGACACAAATAGCCAACACCCAGAAACTAACTCCCTTCTACAACATCATCTCAAAGGCTACTTCAAAATCTATGCTACGGGGCTAAAAAGATATAATTTGGTGGTACAGTACTTGCCTAGAGTGCATGAAACCCTGGATTTCAGCCCAGAACCTCAAAACAAAATTTTAAAAATCCATTCTATGACTGGATCATGTTTTATTTATTTATGGCTCATTTTTTCTACATTTAAGGTATGGGCTTTTTTTTTTTTTTTTTTTTTTTTTTTGCTATTATAAACCAAGCTCCAAAAAACATCCTTGCAATTAAGTCATTGACACATCCATGATTATTTCTTTTGAATAAATTCTGAGAAGTGAGATGTCTAGGTAAATTTGTATGCAAATTGTGCAGCTTCTCAGATATTTTCAAATTGCAGAAAGTTTTTAAAATCCAATTTACATCTATAAACCATTCCTATTTCTTTTAAAAAAGATAAATTATTTAAGTTTACATAGAGAAAAAATCAGAAAGGCACAGAAGCTAAAGCCTGAGAGTCAAATCCCTCCCAGTCCACCGCCCAGATACAATCTCTCTGCTCCCCATCTCACCGATCCCTCTCCCTCTCCCCTCTCCTTCTCTTTCTCCCTCTCTGTCCCTGTCCCTTTCCCAACAAAACTGAGGGGCTTTGCAGCCTGGGGGTACCGCTGAGCCTTCCCACCCGGGCAGAGCATGGCATCTAGAAGCTCGCGGCCCCCTCTTATCCTCACCCCGTTCCAGGCGAGACCTTAGGGAGCAGCTGGCTGTTCCTTGTCCAAGGCCCACAGCTCATAAGTGTCACCATGTCCAGGACTTTCCAGGCTCTGAGCAGTCCTAGCCACTTTCTGAGACCAGACATGTGCCCTCTGACCCGCACACACGCACACGCCTCCCCGAGTGGCCGCAAGGTCAGCAGCTAAACCCAAACCAGCACTTGGCCTGGCCTGGGCTAACTCCAGGAAGCCTCTTTCCCTGTCCTCAGTCCCCGACCCGGCAGAGCTCCAGCCTCTGACCCTCAGGTTCTAATGGCCAAACTCCTGCTGTAACCCCAACTGCAAGGTTGAGCCCCTGACTCAGGCACCTCCTGGACCCAGCGCACAGCGGGACCCACCGTCTGCTCTCTGGAGCCCAGCGTGGTGCATGCTGGTAAAGTCTGCTGTCTAGTGTGTCCTCCTGCCCCTCCCTCCCCTGCTGCCCTGCTGCCCTCCTGCCCCTCCCGCCCCTCCCGGCCCTTCTCCCTGCCTTCCTCTCCTCTCCTCATCCTGTCCACCCTTCCTCCTGTGATCTCAAGCCCCGTGGCTTTAATGGCCACATCTACACTCCCAGCTCCCAAATCTGCACCTGCGCCCCGACCTCTTCCCCAACCCCAGCCCTGCCTCCCGCTGGCATCTCACCCAGCCATCTGCAGAATTGGCTGCCCAGCACCCAGCCCAGCACCACCCTGCTCTCCCCACCTCAGAACGCAAGGTCATCTCGCCCCAGTGGCCAGGGCGGAACAGGAGTGACCTGTTCTTCTGACCGGCCTGCGTGCTGTCCATCAGCGAGTCCTGCCTATTCTCTACCCACGCTGCTTCGAGCTCAGCGGCTCCCACGCCCTCCCGCCAGGACCATAAGCATCTCCAACCTGGGCAGCTTCGAGGAGCCCTGGCCTCTGGTCCTGTCCCTCTCCTGTACGTCCTCCACATGGCAGCCAGAGGGAGCTGCGTCCAGCAGAAATCAGGTCAGCACCCTCTCCTGCTCAGAAACTTCAGGGGTCCCACTGCCCCTGGGATAAACCTGGCCAGGGGCTGGACCTAGAGACCTAGAGGTCCCACCTGCCTCCCCAGCTCACCTCAGGCCTCTCCCCTCACCATCCCACAGGCCTCTGTCCCTCCGAGCCCTGAGGACCACCAAACCCCACCTGCCTCAAGCCCTGCACCCCTGCTGCATCTGTGCCTGGGTCTCTTCCCTCACATGGCTGGCTCCCAGATCTCATTCTTACGTGTTACATACTCAGAGATATTGTTATTGTCCCTAGCCATTCATCTTCTTTAAGAATCCCCACCCCCACTCCCCAGTCAATAACAAATGGCTGTATATTTCAAAATTACTAAAAGAGCTGGGAGGGGTGGCGCACACCTGTAATTCCAGCATCTCAGGAGGCCGAGGCAGGAGGATTGCAAGTTGGAGGCCAGCACTTATTGAGCCCTGTCTCAAAATAAAAAATAAAAAGGGCTGGGAGATGCAGCTCTATGGTAGAGCATCCCTGAGTTCAATTCCTAGAGCAAAGATAAAAAAGGAATTTCTAGAAGGTAGGATGTGAATGTTTCACCACACACACACACACACACACACACACACACATACACACACACACCAAAAAAAAAAAACATGATAAGTATTTGAAGCTATCTGTATGCTAATTACCTTTATCCCTTATCCTTTCTCAATGTGCACACGTATCAAACACCACAATGTACCCCACACACTTCTACAATTATGATGTCAATTAAAGACACGCCCATCATCCTCTCTCCCAACACACTGCTCATAACGACTTGTATTATTTTTATTTGCTCTTTCCCCGCCATCTCCAGGTGCTCCATAAGGGCAGAAACCAGGTCACGGTGCTGTTTGTGCTCAATGAAAATTAACTGACCCCATAATGAAGCGGTAAAGAGCAGCACTTTGATGTCACACAAACCTGCATTTTCCAGCTCAGCCAGTGGTGGCTTTGTGACCCTGGGCATGGCCCTCCACCCTCTTCATTTCAGTGTCTTCAATAATTAATTGGGATAAGAACTCTGCCTCACGTGGTCACTGTAAAGAGAAGATGTGGTGACATGTGTGCCGCTCTTGGCACAATAAAGGCGTTAGGAGCAAATAAATAAATAAGTGCTCAATAAATGAAGATGTTATTCAAGACATGTTCAGAGGATCAGCAGCCCTAGTAAAGGACACCCACTGCTCAGGAAGAGGGTGGCATCAAATGAAACAGAGCAGGCTGCGGGCTAGCCCGCTGACCCCCCAGCACACCAGGCCTCTGGAGCACACAGATGGGGAGGTAAACAGAACAGAAAAATGGACCCGGACACAAGGACAGAACCAGCAGGACATAGTAGTAGCCACATAAAGACTTCCCCCCTAGTTGCCAAATCTAAGAGAATTGGGGGCTCCGTGTCCTGGGTTTGACGAGGAATCCTGGACCCACACAAGGGACCCCGCCTACTGGATTAGCACCCTGCCACCAGCCACTGAGTGACCACCCAGGACCTGGCAGGATGCTGCGGCCAGGGACCACAGCCTCAGCAGGTGGGCTGGGGTCCAGGCCTATCCTGGAAAAGGCCGGCTGTGGTTTCCATGGAGCCCATCACCATGGAAACCAAACCTCAGTGGCAGGACTCTGGCAGAGCCAGGAAGACAAGCTCCTTTCTTGTCCATGTCCCAGGAGCCTACAGGAGGGGGACGTGGGGACAATCAAGCTTTCTGAACCAGGCGGGGTGGGGGCGGGGAGAAGTGGAGGTCGTCTTCCTGCTCAATGGGCCGGCCATAAACCACCAGGATGTGGCAGCCTATTTCACGCCTCTGTGCCTGCGCTCAGCTGTCCCCTTGCCTGGAGTGCCCTCCCCGCCCCTGGAGCACTGCCAACCGTCATCCAGGCCTGGCTCTTTACCTCCTGACCCTTCCCGGCAAAATCAGCCCTTCCCCCGCTGTGGCCACCCAAGTCTGTCCCCTCTCACATTCCCAGTGTGTCGGGTTCACCCGGAGCTTGGGGAGGGTGGTGGCACTAAGCTCTGGAGCAGAGACACCTGAGTTCAAGTCCCAGCCCTGCCAGGCACCTGTGGGGTGACTCAAGCAAGCCACTCATCCTCTGCTTCCTCACGGGCCGTTTTTCAGCTGTGTGATCTTGGGCCAGTTTCTAGACATCTCTGACCCTCCACCCCTTCATCTGCAAAATGAGGTGAGGGCTTCGAGTGTCTGGGCGCAGTCAGCTGTAATCAGAGAAGGTTCTCATGGGTGAGGCGCTGCCTCCTGGTGCCCCAGGGGTGGCTTCCAGCCTCCCCCCCCCCCTTCGCTTTCCCAGGCTCACCCCCGCCCCAGCCCCCCCCCCACTGAGCCATCAGTTCTGCGCACCCTTCGGAGCAGGGCCTGTGACAGGTGTGGAGGACTCCTAGCCCAGAGCCCGGATGGCACACAGCATGGCCCGACATGAGCATCGAGCAGGGGAACGGATCCCTGGAGCTTTGGCTGCGTCTGCGCCTGCGCACAGGCTCCTGACAGCAGATACACGAGTGCCCACATTCTCACAAATGTTCTCGCACACCTCATCCACAAACCTGACGGAGGAAAGCATGAGGACATCCCCGGTCACGGCGGTCAGTGTCCCAGGGACTAACCCCTGGACGCCATCTCATCCCAGATTGCTCCCTCTGGAGCCCAACCCCCAGGCCAGCTCTTCTTCATGGAGCAGGTCGGAGGTGACCCTATTTGTCTCATTAGCTTGTGACTTGACTGTAGGAAGGGGAAAGGCCAGGCCACCATCCAGACAACTGGTCTACCAGCACATAGGTCTCTGCCTTTAGAAGCACCTGGATACCTGGGGTCATACCTGCCGACAGAGCTCCCATCCCATCTGGCAGCCGCCTCCCTTTGCATTGCCCAACTTGGCTTGGCCCTCGGATGCCAGCCCAGGCATCCACCCTCGGCGTCAGACTCTACAAGGTCAGGCCACATGCCTTCCTCTTGTCTCCCTCCAGAGACATCCTGAGAAGCAGGAAGAGCAAGTAGTCACTTTCTCCAAGCCACAAAGCAGAGAAATGCCAGCTGAAATTTACTGAGTCCTTACTCTATGCCAATCACTGTGCTAAGCACTATGCCAATCACTGAGCTAAGCACCTCACCTGTATCATCTCCCTTGATGCGCACAGTGACTGTTGGGGAAGGATCTCATCACCTTACTTTATGTATGGGGAGTCTGGGGTTCAGAAGCTAAGAGATTTTAAATTCAGGCATCTGGGTGTGGAGCCCAAACTCCTGAGGACTCACCATGTGTATCTACTCAGCCACACTGAGTTGAAATGTGAGGAGACTCAAAAAGTGACTCCCAAGTTCCCCTCCTGAGTTCAGAGGCAACTGTGAGATGCATGTAGGTGACAGATGGCAAGCAGAAGACCAGCTTCATTCAAAGGAATTCACTGAGCACATACTATATGCCAAGTCCTACACTCAGCACTGGGGACATTGCAGTGAAAACAGTGACCAAAAGGTTTGGTGGCCTGGAGTGATCATTCTAGTGTATATGGGGGGACATAATAAATAAGACAGATAAGTGAGATAGTGGGGTGTTAGTAGGAAGTGCTCAGGAGAACACCAAAGCAGGGAAGGGGATACCAAGTGTGGAGGAGTGCCTTTTTTTTTCCCCCTTTGAGACAGGGTCTAAGTTGCTTGAACGTGTGATCCTCCTGCTCATCCTCCCGAGTCACTGGGATTACAGGAGTGTGCCACCGTGCCCATCTGCCATTGTGATTTGAAGAAACCGAGAGGATGATACCTGAATTAAGACCTGAGGAATTCGCAAACTCAGGCTGATGCCCAGGGGAAGTGGGAAGCCAGGGAAGTGGCATTAGGAAGCTACCTGGAGGAGACCCCGAGCCCCAGGGCCTGTAAGGACCCCTCTCTTGAGCTCACTCATCCTCCGTCTCCAGCAACGCCAGGCCCCATACACCTTCCCACAGAGCCCGCCAGCGAAGACTACCTGCAATCCCAGAGCCAACCAGAATGTGACCCTCTGCGGGCAGGTGCGGCTAGCGACAGAGGCTGTGCAGAGGAAGCTGGGCCGACCATGCTCAGCCCTTCCCCAAGCCAGCCCATCAGCTCCCTAGACAGGAAAAGAGAGGGCAGAGAGAGATGGGGAGGGACTGGCTGGAGGTGCCCCCTGCATCCCTCCTCTCTGTTTAGCAAGTTTGGTTATTAAAAGCAGGGAAATGAGTCTGGTGCAAGCATCTGATGGGAGTCTGTCTGTCTCAGGCTGCCCATGTGCAGCCTTCAATTTTTTTAAATTTTATTTATTTATTTATTTATTTATTTATTTATTTATTTATTTATTTATAGTACTGGGAGTTGAATCCAGCGTGTTTCCCATTGAACCACATCCCGATCCTTTTATTTTTTATTATTATTATTATTTTTAATATTGAAGCGGTCTCACCAAGTTGTTGAAGCTGGCCTCAAACCTGTAATCCTCCTGCCTCAGCCTCCCAAATCACTGAGATTACAGGTGTGTGCCACTCTGCCTGGCACTTGATTCTTCACCGTGTCAGCACGGTCACCAACTCCCTCAACACACTCATTAACCCCGCCGTGTGTGTAGAGCAGTGCTTTCTGTGACATGCTTCCATCTGGAACAGGTAGAAGCAGACGCCTCAGTGATGGAGCTGGACTGAAGCCAGGTCTATCTCCCTCCAGAGCCAGTGGCTGTCCCGTGTCCCCTCACTGGTAATCAGAGGCCAGGAGCAACTCAGCTGAGCCTGAAGCACCATCTGTACTTGGAAGTTGGCTGGGGAAACTCACAACATGGAAGTTCAGTATTACGAGTGATAAGGCCCATACACTTCACCACAATGAAAAAATAAACAAGACAATAATCATGAATAGGAAATGGACCGCAGTACCCTAGGCCCAACATCACCAGTAATCGCGTGTGATCTGTCATGATGGTGGCTCTCCTTCGGGGGTGCTAACTGCATCCCGTTGCTGTCAGAGACCAGGCCTAACAGCATGCAGCTGACAGAAGTGACCCTACAAAAATTTTATTGCACTTTTCAGCCTTTCCAGGGCTTGCTGAAACACAGAGCGCATGACCCCACCCACTAGAGTTGGTGGCCCTGCAGCAGCTCAGGGGTGGGGCCTGAGAATTTGCACTCCAACAAGTTCCCAGGTGATGCCAGGTTGCTGCTCTTGGGCCCAGACTTTGAGGACACTGTCCTAGATCAGCAGCTCTCATCCTTGGTTGCACTTGCACCTGGAAGGTTCTGAAGCTTCAGAGATTCTGACGTCATTGCTTGAGGGTCCAGCTCAGGCACTGGGGGTTTGAACATCTCCCCGGGTGCCCTCACATGAAAACAAAACTGAGAGCCACGGCCCTAGGCAGAGGAAGGAGAGCTGAACAGGCACTGAATGAGACTACCTGTGACACCTGCCACCCGCCCAACCACTTGGTGCAGGCAGTCAGCTCCTGGGAAGGAATCCAGAAAGCTCCATCATCACTAATGATAATAAAAGCCAAGACTTCCGGGCACTTACGCTGTCTTAAATACTTTACATCTAATAATTCATTAAACCCTCATTCCCCCTGGAGGTGAGTGGTGGGAGTATTTGCAATTTACACGGAGTCTAAGTGATACACAGAAGTCTGGTCGCTGGTGGGGACTCACACAGCCAGAGTGATTCGAAAACGGGCTGCCCACCTTGGGGTCCTTGCTCTTGCCCACAGTGCTAAGCGGTATGTATTGGTGATTAATTCTTATAAAATAAAGATGTTTTAAGGGGTGGGTGTCTCATTTTCTCAGGAGCACTGGGCCAAATATCATAGGATTTTTTTTTATAAATATTCAATTTACCTTTTTTTTTCCCTTGGAAGCCCTGGTGCTTGAACTCGGGACCTCGCACATGTTCTGCAAGTGCTCGGAGCTGCACCCCCAGCCATTTTTATTTTATTTAGAGATAGAGTCTTGATAAGTTGCCCAGGCTGGCCTTGAACTTGAGACCCTCCAGAGTAGCTGGGACTGCAGGTGTGCACCACCACCCCCGGCTCGATTTACGTTTTCCAAAGCCCCCTTGCAGAGCTGATCTTATATAATGGCCCTGATGACAAGATTTCTGACCACCCTTCCCCCAACCCACGGTCCAGTCAAATAATCTACTTTGCAATTCAATTCAATTAAGCCAACATGACCAAGTACAGACTTGTGCCAGTCGCCAAGCTACAGACTGAGGACACAGAGACGCTGAGACCCTGAGACCACAGAGGAAGTGACCTGCCCAAGGGCAAAGTAGAGGCAGGGCCAGCTGGGCTCATCTAATGTTCTTGTCTTTGAAGGCCTGACAGGTGGGCGGGAGAGGAAGGTGGCAGCCAGGAACTGCGATCCTGGTGGTCTCTCCTTTGGACACTCACAGGCCAGGGACCCGCCTGGGTTCTGATGGCTCGTGGAGAAGGCTGAGTTGGGGGCTAGCAGGAACCAGGGGAGGGGCACGAATGTCTAGGCTTGGGGCAAGAAGCAGCTCTTGGTCACCCACCTGCCAGGCTCAGGAGTTACCTGGGCACCTCGCTGGCCACTGCCCTCACAGCGAGACTGAGCCAGCAGGGACCACGGTGTCTTCCTGTCTGCCATCTCTTGAGCCTATCCACTTCCCCCATCCCTCCACCACGATACAGAGGCTGGCCTCCCCATTCCACGCCCAATCTATCACCCCTCCCTTCAACAAATGCCTGAGTGCCCACTGTGGGCCTGGCACTGTGCCACGTGCTGGGGTGCAGGATTGATTGAGACAGATGGGGTGACTGCATGAAGCCCACACTGTACTGTGCCTTTTCCCTGCTCCCAGGGGCTCTTGGGACCAAGCACAAACTCCCCGTCCAGGTATTTACATTCCAGAGTCCCCAGCCCCCACTGACTCTTCCAGAATGGTCTCCTGTCATTCTGTCCCATCCCAGCCAATCCAAATAAAGCAAATGGTCATTCTCCCGAACAACCCAGTTCTTACCACCTCTTACCACTCAACTTTCCTGCCTCAGCACAGCACATACCTGGCTCTCTGCAGAATCCCACCAACACCTGAGATTGCTATGTCTGCTTCCCAGACCATGCTGTGGCTCCTGCAGCCTAGGGTACTGAGCTGCCAAGAACAGACTCTAGCATTGAGAAGCACCAATGTGTTTCAATGATGATGAATCATCAATGTGTTCAAGGAAAGGTAGAGCAAATTCCAACTACCTTCTTCATTCACTCCTTCCAGTGCCTATACCATTGTAGTTTTCTGGAAGTTCCTCCAGTTGTCTAACCTCCCCTACTGTAATTGCTGAATTACTTTCCCTTGATTATGCAACAGAGCAACAAGAACAAGTGCCTTGTGAATTGGACCAGGACTCAGCCCAGGCCTCAGCGAAGTACCCAGACCTGAGCCTGTGCTCCAGGGCTTTCCAACACGCTCAGAAAGAAAGTGCCCCTGAGATTGACCAGGCCAGCCTTGCGGTTTGAGGCAAGTGAGTCACTTCTGGCTGCAAGTCAAGGAAGGAGCTCTCACTGCGCCCTTGTTGGGAGAAGACAGAGAAGTGCACTCAGAGACAGAGAAAATTGGGTGACACCGAGATTTTAAGAGAGACAGGTAGATACAGAGAGGGACCGAGAGATGACCGGAGACAGGCATGGCCCGCAGAAAGAGGAGACTGGACAGACGCACCCAGACCCAGAGCCCAGAGGGAGCAAGCCTGGAGCGGAGGACACCACGTGCGAACCGGCGACTAGAGCCTCGCAGCGCCCTCCGCACGCTCCACCCTCCCAGCGTGGCTCCGCCCCCGCCTAGATGGGGACTTGGGCAAAAAAAAAAAAAAAAAAAAAGGAGCCTATGAGCTGCCAGATCAGGGCATTACCTCACCAGAATCGGCTGCCATTGGTTGGGCCAGTCGCCGGAGAGCTGTTGCTATGACAGCCCAGGCTGGCGTGGCAGAGAGGTGCTAGGGGGAGGCACTGCAAGAGACTCGGGTCCCCACCTCTTTGGAGCCTAGGGCAGAGTGTGGGGATCCCCATGCAGACTCGGGAACCCCTACTCAGGCCCCCAGGGAAAGTCGAGCTCCTGCAGCCTCAAAGGGACCACAACTCCTCCACTGGTGCCCATCAGCCCCTACCACAACCTGGCCGCTGTCCACCCCCCCAAGCCCACCCCGCCCCCCAGCGCCCCCTGCCCAGTCACTGCACCCCCCCCGTCCGCGCATCCTGCAGACAGCAAGGAGCACCAACCACCATGCAATCACGCTCGGCTCTGCAGCTGCAGATGCGAACACCCTCCGCCCCTGCCCTCCTCCAGGCTGAGCAAGCCCCCGGTACCGCAGAAAATGGCAAGGCAGTGTGTTAAGGACTGAAAAAGAGCAGGCACAGGGATGTGGGCACCCAGGAGAGAGGTGTCCACGCACCCTGCTGGTGAGCAGGGGTGGGAAGGGACTCTAGATAGAGGGATCGGCCTGAGCGGAGAGCGCAGGCAAGAGAAAGCCAGGAACCCGGGGTGGCGGCGGGAGGGGGCGAGAGGGGTGTTGGCAGGAAAGTAAATGTTGGGGTGATTTTGAAGTAAAGCTGAAAAATAAGAAGGAATAAGATCCCAAAGGGTTTGAAAGTCATGCCAAGGAATCTTGGACCCTACCCAGGACGACTGGAGGGACGTAGGGGGAGGTACGCGATTACATTTGCGTTCGAGGAGGATCTTCACTCGGGCTGCGGTGTGAGCATGCGCAGGAGTGGGGCTAAGAGAGCAGTTATCGCAGCAAGGGCCAAGGGGCTAGGACTCATAGCTAGAGGTGAGACGGGGAGAACCAAACTCAGGAGGAAGTGTGAGTCCCATCAGCCACAGGTCAGGTGACCGAAACCATGTCACCACTAGGGTAGGAAACTGTGAGGTCTTTCCTGGCAACCAGAAAGGGTCATCTCTTCCCTTCCATCAACATCCATGTCCTCGTGTGCATCTTGTGTATGTAATGTTTGTTTTCACACACACACACACACACACACAGAGAGAGAGAGAGAGAGAGAGAGAGAGAGAGAGAGAGAGAGAGAGGGAGAGATTCATCTTTGCTCTCAGTACTGAGCGGAGAACTTCATCCCAAACACCCTTCCACAACCTTAAGCTGACATGAGCTTCCATGAGCCCCTGTGCCAGGACATGCCCCTTGCTCCAGCACCCCCACCCCGCAGCAAATCACAGTCCTGTCATAACCCCCATCTAGGATCTGGACTGGTGCCTCCCATCCCCTGGTCTCTCCCTCTTTTCACTGCCCACTCCCCAGCAGGTAGGAAAATTCACTTGTCCATTGAGCCAGATTTCTGAAGACTGGCGGGCCCTTTTCACTTAACAGGGTCAGTGTGGTACAATCCCAGTGTTGTTACACTGCCTGGTGCATAGAGACCCTCCAGTGAGTCAGCTTTAGGGACCAACTGATTCTTGCTGGGCATTAAAGGAGGTAGAGAGCCCTGGCTAGGACTTCAACATGGCACAGCCCTGCAGTGGGACATGGGACATCTGCTGAGCTCATCACCAAGCGGCATTTTGACTTCTCATTCATCACACGTACTTGTTATAAGTTCTCTTGGGTAAAAACACGAGATGAACCACAACGGTAGACAAGGACCCTGGGTTTTTGTCACAATGCCACCCTAATACCATCAAAATCTCACCTGCATCTTTGATATGATGGATACAGATACCCTTTCCCAAGGAACAAGGTGAGGCAGTCTAGCAGCTTCGTAGAGATTGAGAGAATCAATCCACATCTTACAATCAATCACCCTTAAGAGAATTAACCCAGATCTTTGGGACAGCAGAGCAGGCAGTGCCCTTAGAATCCTCTTATTCAATCTTGGGTTTCACAGATGAGGAACTTGAGGGCCAGAGAAGGGAAGTGACTGCCCAGAGTTGGACACTTGAGTTGACAAGCAGGGGTCCGGAGGATCAAGAAACTTCAGGTCTGGGGGTGTCTGCGCCCTTGGATCCAGCTGAATTTTGGAATAATCTTCACTTCTGGCCTCGACAACAGGAGGAAGCTCTGATGGGTTGGAGGATGGGAAGGCAGGAGGCGGGGCCTGGTTGCTGTGGAATCTGATCTGAAAGCCAATGTGGGCAGGCTTTGAGCTCCCATGGCCAGAGGGTAGAGGCCCAGGACTGTCCAGTTACATTTACACAGGCACTTTGGAGGCACTGTGGTGAGGTTCCAGGTACCGCAGGCCAAGAGAGCTACTGCAAGGCATGAGGCTCAGAGTGGGGGCAGGGGAGGTGTCTCCCCGTTGCTGTCAATCCCAGAAAGGCTCAGGGAGTCTGAAGGTGGCAGCTGAGAACACCCACAAACAGCATCTGTGAAGAATTCACTAGAGATTCCACGCTGTGCAGAACGAAGGCTCTCCGGCCTCTTCATGGACAGGGGGAGCCAGGGCAGAAGTCCCGTGAGGTTCGCGGTCATGGCCACTTAGAGGCCTCTCTTACTGGGCCAAACACCCACACCCCGTCCCTGTCCTTCTATATTCCTAAAATCAACAGGGCTAGAATTTTAAAATCACTCTCTGTTTGAGGCACCTAGAGTGGTTTTTGGTCAAGGATTTCCTATGTGCCAGAATGATTTTTCTCCTCCTTCTTCAGTGCTGAAGTGGAACCCAGGGCCTCCTGCATGCCAGGCAAGTGCTCCACCACTGAACTACACCCTCAGCCCTAGAGGCCAGACAGTCTAAGAACTAAGAATATGAGACTGAAAAGTACTGGAATCGTGGATGGTTCTGGAAGTCAGTGCCAGAAAGCCATATACAAGGAGGAATTTGGGTTTCGGCCTGACTTCTATGATAACAGCATCTTGCCCAGTGTGGTGGTGCATGCCTGTAATCCCAGTGGCTCAGGAGGCTGAGGCAGGAGGATCTCAAGTTCAAAGTGGCCTCAGTAACTTAGTGAGCTTAGCAAGATGCTGTCTCTAAATTTTAAAGAAAGGGCTGGGGATGTGACTCAGTGGTTAAGTTCCAAAAATAAAACTATTCTTACCTGGGAAAGGGAAAGGATGGGGCTTGTTTTGCAGGGTGGAAGGTGGAGTGAGGAGAGAATCAGAGCGCTCTTTGATGACTTTAGGATAGAGATGACTGAGGCTGAAACTGGCCGGGAGAGGTTTACTGTTTTAATACTGGGTTCTCACGAGGGCAGGCCAGAATGCAATGACTCACCGCTAGATTCAAAGCAAAACTTTAGGGCTGGGATTGTGGCTCAGTGGTAGAGCACTCACCTAGCACATGCAAGGCCTCGGGTTCACTCCTCAGCACCACATAAAAATAAATAAAATAAAGGTATTGTGTCCAACTACAACTAAAAAATAAATATTAAAAAAAGCAGAACTTTATTGTTTGCCACTTTGAATTGGAGAAGGTTGCCGTGCACCCAGGGAAAGGGCAGCAGCGAGCTGGGACAGAGGAGGTGGCTTATGTGTGGCAAGCAGGGTGGGTTACCGAGGTTTCAGGGACCCCTGGGGATTGGGGATTGGGAAGGATTCCATAGGCCCAGGAAAGGGCCCCTGGGAGTTGGGTGCTTTATAACCCAGGAGGGTCGGAGTCTGGTGCCAAGGAACCAAGTGCTCACAGAGGGGAATTGAGAGTCTTTCATGAGGATCTCAAAACTGGGCCCAGGCAGCGCTTGATAAGAGTGTATATTCCAGGAGGGCAGCAGGAGGGCAGGGGCATGACTGGGCTGTGACAGAGGCTGAGCTGATGGAGCTTATCGGTGGGTCCTGCCCGCAGGATGTGAGAGAAAGAGAGCTACTGTGAGCGACTATGACATCAGACACAAGGCTTGGTTTTTCCCATTACCAGAGAAAACAAATAGAGATGCTTGGTGAAAGTCTAAACACTTTTTTTTTTTTTTTTTTTTTTTTTGATACTGGGGATTGAACCCAGGGACACTGTACCACTGAGCCACATCCCCAGCACTTTTTTTTTTTTTTTTAATTTTGAGTCAGGGTGTTGCTAAGCTGCTTAGGGCCTCACCAAGTTGCTGAGCTGGTCTTAAACTTGCAATCCTCCTGCCTCAGCCTCCTGAGTTGCTGGGATTACAGGTGTGCCCCCACCGTATCAGGCTTAAAATCTTCAAAGAAACGAAGGGCTAAGGAGACGGTAAGAAATAGCTAGGGAAAGTTGGAAAGAAAATATACAAACCAAGGGAGGAAAGTGATCATAGAAGCCATTTTTGCCCTGAGGACACTGGTCCCGAAGGATAAAGAGCAGAAACAAACCGTATCAAAAGTAACACCACCAATGTTACAGTCGCCACAAAGAAGAGGATTTGAGCGGGAGGTGAGGCTTCCTGGCAGAACACCTGCCCAGCATGAGCAAGGCCTGGCTCAGTCCCCAGCATCCAAGGAAGGGAGAAGAACATGGAGAACACCCTTATGCCAATCAGGTTGAAATTTTAGATGAAATGGGGGAATTCCTAGAAAAATACAGCTTGTCAACACAGACTAGAGGGGAGGGCAGGGATGTTACAACCACTTTGGAAAAGAGTTTAGCTTTTTCTAGGAAAGGTGATAACATTACATGACCAGTAATTATAATCCTGGGTATAAACCTCAAACAAATCCATGCATATGTGTCATGAAAATGTATAAGGATATTTTTAGAGCACAGAAACACTGTTAATAATAGCTGAAAATGGAACAACCTAAATATTCACCAAGAGTAGACTGTGCACAATAGCTGCAAGAGACAATTTTGAATGTTTTACCACAAAGAAACAGTACACGTTGGAGGTGATGGATAGGCTAATTACCCTGAATTGGCCATTACACAGTATACATGTATCAAAACTTCACCCTGGATCCCATAAGTCTGTACAAGTATAATGAGACAATTTAAAAAAGAAGGAGGATTTCTATAATCACAGTGACTTGAGAGGTTGAGGCAGGAGGATCACAAGTTCAAGTCCAGCCTCAGCATTTAGCAAGGCACTAAGAAACTTGGAAAGACCCTGTCTCAAAAAATAGAAAGGGCTGGGGTTGTGTCTCCATGGTAAAGCAGCCCTGGGCTCAATCCCCAGTACCACAAAAAGAAAAGGGCTGAAGATATGGGTCAGTGGTTAGAGACTTGCCTGGTTTGCATAAGACCCTAAATTCTATCTTTGATACAAGAATAGAATGTGGCATAGACATTGCAATGGAATAATATGCAACAATGAAAACACACAAGCTACAATTATAACAGGACGAGTATTACAAACATAATATTGAAAGGAAGACATAACATAACAAGATGATAAAGAAATGAGTCCATAATATTGATACTTTTGTATAAGTTGTATTTACAGTTGTAGTAAGAAATTTTATCATCATTGCCTCATTTTTATGTGTTGGGATTGCTTTTTATGATGTTTACAATAAAACTAAGCAACTAATTTTATGTCTGATTAGATTTGCAAAAGTTGCTTAAGTACTTAGAAATGATTCGTTTATCGTATTCGAAAGTCTCCCTTGTCAGGTGTTTGAAGTGTTTGAATTGGATAAATTAAATTTGCAATTGTAGTTTGAGATATGTAACAGAATTTGCTTAATGAAATGTTTAAATGGTGTTAAAAAGTTTATGGGAATTTCATCTGTCAAATTTATGACATAATTGAACATGAATCAATGAAGAAGTAAATGTGATCTTGCTTTTTCTACAAAAATTACTAAGTTCATAAATAAAATATCAAGATCCATAAGTTGAGAGTAAAAGCAGAACCAAGAGAGCTAGGATGTGCGATCTATAACTTTAAGAAATTAAGTATTGATTGAAATGTAAGTAATTGTATTTATCTTTACTAGCTGAATCCTCGAATCTGAATGGCTTAGCCAAAAAAAAGAAAAGAAAAGGGAAAAAAGTTGTCCAAAGCAAACTAAAACAAATAAAAGATGTTCCATAATTAATAGACACATGTTCCCAGCTCGAACCACTTGCCAGGCCCAGGGACCAGGAGGGACGGTGGACATGCTCTCCAGGTGCATCTTGGCTGCTCTCCCAAAGGAATCAGCCTTTTTCTTGATTATTTTTCATATGTTTTTTCCTTGCCTCTGCCAGACACCTGGGGACACTCCCAGCCCCGTCCAGTCCAGTTCAGATGACCCCTGGGCATCTCTCACCTATTGATCTATGTAGGACACTGCCCCGCCCGCTTTGTCCATGGTCAATTGGAGCTTTTATTACTTAAGGTCCTAGGCCTCAGCCAGAGGGAAGGCAGGGAGGGAAAATGGGATAAAAGAAGTGAAAAGAACTCACACCCAGGGCTGGGATTGTGGCTCAGCGGTAGAGCGCTCACCTAGCATGGTCGGTCGGGACCGGGGTTCGATCCTCAGCACCGCATAAAAAAAATAAAGGCACTGTGTTGTGTCCATCTACACCTAAAAAATAAAAAAGAACTCACACCCAAGGGCACTTAACTCCCTACTCTAAGGGATCCGCTGATCCCAATGCAGTGCACCCTAGGAACTTCCCCACCCACCCTTCTGTCCCACCCCGGTAGATCAGCTCTCCCTAGGAACTACCTTTCTGCCCCACCCTAAATGAGGCCTGTGAAACTAAGACCCCTGTCTCTTGGCCCGGTTCAGTTTTTCCGCCCAGAGGATGAGCCTCCCGGGTGTTTGAGTCCCCTGCTGACTAAAGAAGAACTTGCTGACCCCAGGTCGGCTGGAGCCCACCGAAGCTCCTTTGTGTGCACAAGGGAAACTTCCTTGGGTCTTGTCCTGCGATACACCCACACCTGCAAACCTGCCCGTGGGTTGTGCGTTCAGGTGGTTCAAACACAACCAGCAATTGCAAATCATTTCTATTGATCTCCAATTAGAATGCTCCACTTTAGGCAGAAATCCTTTAAAGTTATCACATAGGCGTTTCAACGTTTTTAAGCAACTTAAGGTTTCATTGGCTAGAGTTCAGATGGGCTGGGAAGCACAGGTCTCCCCCAGGCTTCCCCCAGCGCATCTTTAGGGACAGAAATGTCCCTTCTGGGCACAGAGTCCTTCTCAAGAGTGAAGGGATCCTGCCCTTCTCTTTCTCACTGTCACACTGTAACCAGGGTTTTCTGCAGCGCTCCACCGCTGAGCCACAACCCCAGCCCTTTCACTGTATTTTAAATATCTTTACAACTAGAGTTTAGGTCCAGGAATCCGAATATGGGAGGAAAATGACTCAACAAGTGTTGGCTGCAACCGTGAAAGGCTGGAACCCGGGCATCCGCTTTGGTTGACTTAGGAGGACACTAGTGAGACCTGCCGTCCTCCTTCTCGGAACCGCAGCAGGGGAGAGTGGGGTTTGTGGGGTGGACAGAGGTGCTGAGAGCCCCGGTGCCGACACGCTGGTCTCTGAAGATGCCATCTGGAGATGCCAGTCTCTGCTCCCGAGAGGTGGCCTCCATCTTGAAAATGCTCCTGGCCTCTCCTTGGAAAAGTCCAAGACTGTGACTCAGGGTGGAGGGGAATCAGTGTCGTCCCCACAAAGCTCCCAATTCCTGCTCTGGAAAACTCTGCTCCTGGGTCTGAGAAAACCAGCCACGGCTCTGGAAAACTCGCCCTCCCAAGCCGCAGGGACACTCTCTCCATGACTAGGAAAGACACCCTTCCCAGGACTCCAGAAAATCCCACGTCCAAACAGCCAGAAAACCCTCCCCAGGAGGTGGGAAAACCCGCTGCCCTCCGCGCCCCTGACTCTGGAGGCCTCGGGCTGGTGATGTCCTGGCAAATGTTGAACAACCGGCTCCGGCTCCCGGCAGCAGGTGGCACTTGCTCATTCCCACGGTGTGCACACTGATGGGTGGTGGCCGGTTTCCAGGTACCTTCAAGGACCGGCCAGGCTGGCTCCAGGGCAGCGGAGTGCTCTGAGCCCTGGCTCTGGAGGCTTCTGAGGTCTCGGGTCTGCAGGACTCCAGAGCCCTGATGTCCACGACTCTGGGAAAAAAAAAAAAAAAAAAAACACCATGCTGAGCAAAGTGGCAGTCCCACCTGGGCTGACTCAGAAGACACCCGGGTGTGCACAGGACGCCCCATCCCACTCTGAGCAACACCCACGTCAGCTCCCTGAGGCCTGTCATCAGAGAGGCCGTGCCCCTGCCTGGAAACCCTTCCCCCTCACCAGGAGGCCACCGTCCTCCCCACGGGACAAACGGGCTGGGCTCTGAGGAAACCCCAGGAGGCTCCTCTCCTACCTATGAAAGCGTCGGCTCTCTGACTTTGAGAGCCCTTTCTGACAAATGTTGGAAAAAGCACTTTGTAAAACTAAAAGGCTGCGCCTGGCAGGCCGCAGCTGCTCGGGACGTGTGCGGAATGAAGGAGTGGCCCTGGGAGGGCTCCCAAACGCAGGCCCAGCACGAGCCCCGGATATCATTCCTACTGTGACTAAATAAAGCAGTGATGGGGGATGATGGGAAATTCCATATTTCTCCCTAATGAGGTCTCTTCTCTTCTGAGTTCTCACCAGACGGGGAGCGAAGGGCCTGGCTCTCAGTGGGCATCAATGAACGTTTGATAAATGGGCGGACACGTGGACGGATAAATGAGGGACCTACAGGTGGATGAGGCTCTGTGTGGACGGGAGGGAATGCAGGGCTGGATGGAGCAGCGGACGCCCCTGCCTGCCCAACAGCCGCTTCCCTCCGAACCCCAGTTTCATTATATCCCTAGCAGCACAGGGGGGGACTGGGACCCTCCTCAGCCAGCACATCCTGTGTCCATGTGGGCCAGCTTGGTGATACCTTCCCTCGCTGGAGAGTTGTCCAGGAATGGCCGTGGGATACAATGGTGGCCCAGGGGACACGAGGGGAAGGTTCTGGGGACCCTCCAGGAACACCTTCCTCATTAGAAGAACATAAACAGGGTACATTCTCTCTTCTGGCCTTGGACACTGGGGCATGAGGATGACGTGCACAGACACTGCAGCCATCTTGCAACTATGAGGAAATAAGATAGAGGACAAAAAGCTGATGTCCCAGGTGCCACTCAGCAAACACACACACACGTACACACACACACACACGCACACATGCACACATACACACACACTCATGCACACACACACACACACACATGCCTACACACACACACAGAGAGAAGCTGGGTCCTTAGAACTTGTCATTGAACCACTGAATTAACCAGTGTGTGCGGGTTGATACATAGACAGATGGATGGACAAATGGATGGATGGGTGGGTGGACAGATGAATGGGTGGACGGATGAATCAGTAGGTGGAGTGAAAAGATTTTCATAGGAATGAAGATAGGAAGGGGGATGGGTAGACACGTGTAAGGACAGTATTGGCCTTCCGTCACCTGGCTGGAAGGGCGTGTGCCCACCTTATCATTTGGGGCAAGGTCTCCCCTGCCAGAGAGATGTTTGGAGGGTGGAGAAGCCCAGCAGAGGCAGCCGCACAGGGCACTCGCACGGTCCTGAGCCCAGACCCTGGACCTGCCCCTGTGGACTATTTGTCCCTGGGCAGCCTGCTGTCCACCTGAGCAATGACAGCCTCTTCATCTGTGGACGGGGACCACAGTGCCACCTCACAGGCTGCTACAAGGATGCGAGGAGATGACCCAGGAAAGTGCTCAGTGCCATGTGTCACCCCTGGTGAGTCCACAGTGACCACTGAGACCTCCAGAGCTCTCTCAGCCAGCTTGGCCAGCGCTGGGCATGCCTGGGATGTGCCAGCCCGAGGTGGCAGAGGTGCCCCGGCCAGAGCAGCTGGGCCCCATGCACACCTCCTGCTCTGAAAAGCGGTCTCAAGCCTGGCTGGACGGCCACAGGGGCTACGGAAGGACCCGAGGACAACTGCTTCCTCCCTTCTCCCACCTCAGGGCGGCTGGGCCAGCAGCCGAGCCTCAGGAGCCTGCAGGTTCAGAGTGGGCAGAGCCCCAGCCAGCCAGGGCCGCCACCTCACAGCTGAGCGCCTCCTGCTGGGGATCCAGCCCTCGCATCCACCTTCTCCTGGGCCCCTGCTCTGCGTCCGCCTTTGCTTTTCACTCTCTGGACCCTGGTGGTCTGTCCTTTCCCACTCTGACCCGTGGTCCCGGCTGGGCCAAGCCTTCCCTCACCCCTGGCCCCGGGGACAGGCTATTCCCCTGGTTCTCCTGTCCCTCCCGGCCCCTTGGAGCCTCCCTCAATTATCAAATTCTCAGGAAAACTTTCCAGGTCCCCACCTGGGTCAGAGCCCGCACAGGACCCCGAAGTTCCACAGGTACCGCACACCCAGGTCGCGCTCTCCAGATCCGCCTCCCGGGGACAGGGCCATCCGCGAAATCAGAGCTGGCGCCGCTCAGACCTCGGCGTCTCCGCGTGGAAAAGTGCCTGAGGATAATCAGCTCATTGTGGCTTTCGAGGACGGTTCCTGGGGCCTGTCCCAGTGTCCTCCCGGTACGGTGCCTGTCCGTGGTGGCCACGATGCCCTCAGCTCATCCTGGTCCTGCAGACTGTCCTCTCCCCTGTCTGAAGCGCTCCGTGAGACGGGTTGATTCCTGGGCCTGCGAACGTGGGCTTGTCCTCGGGCACTGCTGACCCCTTTATCTCTGCCGCCTTCTCTCTTGTTCATCGATGCAACAAACATTTATGGAGAAGCTGCTGGAGGACTTGCCCCAGGAGCTGCGGAGACCAACCTGAGTCCAGAGCACCTGGGCCTTCTCAGGAGTCACAGTCCAGGGGGAGATGGGCGCTCAGCCTCCAGGACGACAAGATGCACCCAAGGTGGCACAGAGTGGGCGGCGGGGGAGCCACTGACCCACCCCAGGGCCCTAGGAAGGCTTCCCGGGGGAGGTGGCACCTGGCCAAGCCCTGCCTGGAGGACCCCTGCAGGGGATCCCACAGCACAGGCCCAAAGGCCCCACAGAGTTGAGCATAGAGTAGGGGTGTCCTGGGTCCCCACTGCCTGTCCCTTCCTTGTGAGATGAGCCCTTTCCATAGGAGAAGCTGGACCCCAGGAGGGGGACCTGCAAGCCCCCTGCAGAGCAGAAGCCAGTGGCGTCCTGTCACCCCCCAGGCCTGGAGGCCCCTGGACGCCCGCACAGATCGGCCTCCCGCCTGCGGGGCTGGGGGTCAGTCAGAGCCTGGAGCCCGCCCAGCTCCGGCGCCTCTGCTGAGACACTGCACAATCAGCTTCACCCTGAGTTTGATAAATACAGGTGATTGCGGGACGATGGCTCTTCTCCCGCAGCATCTTAATTGGAGCGAGACACCTGGCTCTTCTCCTGCCCGACTGTGCCAGGTGCGTTTGGCGCTTGTCATCTGGGCCTCCTTAAGCACTGTAGCAAGAGTGATGGCTCCAAAGTCACTGCCATGACATGCCTGGAAGCCAGCACGCAGTTTCACACGGCCCCTCACCAATCACCATGGATGCCACCTATCACCGGCTGGGAGGGCCCCCAAGTAGATCATGGCCTTCAAACCTCCATCATCAATCACCTAGTCACGGCGCTCCCCCAAGGCCCTGTGCAAGTGAAAAGCACAAGTCTTTTAGAAACTCGGGATCCAGATTCAAATCCTAGCTCCGTTACCAACATGCTTTGTGACCTGGGAAAAAATTGCTTACCCTCTCTGAATCTCAGTTACCAAACAGGGATAATTACCCTGGAAATAAGATAAGAAATAAGATAACGCTAACGTCAGTACTTCCTAAAGGGTGGGGCGGCCATCGCTGGGTGCTGCCCACCCCCGCAGCCGGCCTCCATGCACGAAATTGGCAAAGCGAGGCTCCTCTTCCTGCTTCTCCCAGCACTGGCCGCAGCCCACGCTGGCTCCACGGGTGGAAGAACGGGCCCCACAGACCTGGGCCTGAGCAGGCCTCCACTGCTGTGGCCCCCGTTCATGGTCCCTGGTGATGAAGTCTCTCTGCGGGTCTCTTGGCTGGTGACAGGCTGGAATCCCGGAGCTCCCCCTGCACCTGGGGGACTGTCAGCAGTGCCAGGTCAACCCCTTCCTCCTCCCATGTCGCCCCCGGCCCCCGCATCCCACCTCCTTCCTCACATCCCGTAAGTGGCAAAGTGGCCCTCCGAAGGCCTCATCCCCGCCAGGCTGAGGCTCAGGAGGGTGGGCCTCTCCTCCGGCACATCCTCGACGGTCCCTCCTCCCAGAGCCCGGCTTCCCTCCTGGGCTGGGGACCCTCCCTGGCCGCCTCCTCTTGTCTGGTGGCCATGTGCCCCTGTCATCCCTTCGTCCTCTCCACGCTCCTCTGTGATGTCAGAGTTCCCAGCCTGGGCTCTTGATATGTCAAGAGCCTCCCCCGCCCCTCCCCACAAAGCCCACTTTCAAGGCCATTATCCACCTGCAGATGCAGGGCCCTGTTCACCCCCCCCTCCGTCCTCCTGCTCCCCGTCCTATTCCTCTGTGAGACCTGGACGCCTCTGGCTGAAAAGGAAGAGCCACATGAAAGCAGTCCAAAACTCAAACAGCATCCCGTGGCACCAGGGTGCCCAGGTAGCAGAGCAGAGAGCCTGGGAGACGCCAGCACTGCCCTGTTCCCTCGCCCACCTCGGAGGCCCAGAAAGGGCAAAGACTAGCTTCAGGCCACACAGCAAGGCTGAGCAGACAGCAGAGGCCACGCTCCCCGGTGCTCATGGACGCTCTTCCCAGATGCACCTGCATTAGGAAAGGGCTGCGGGAGCCTTTCACCTCCCAGCACCCGGCTCTGAGCACGGCAGACCCTCTGGGGAGCAGGGTCCTGCCTGCCCTGCTCATTAACACCTCCCATCACGGAGCCAGGGTCCAGAGCAGAGTGGCCGGCACCCTCCTCCCGTGCCCTCTGTTCCCAAGTGGTTGCCCTAAGGTTCGGCCAAGTCCTCTATTGGGGGCTCCAGAGCGCCCCCTGCCTGCGCCTGCACTCTCGGACTGCTGGCTGCCTGAGCTGGATTCCTCCCTCCAGGCCCCTCCTCTGTCCTCTGCCAAGCCAACCCCTGTCCCTCTGTGCCTCACTTTCCTCTCTTTTAAATGTAGCAGTTGGACGAGATGGTGGCTTGCAGAAAAGCACAGCTGGAGAGAGAGTCCTCCCGCCCCCCATCTGCAGATTGTAAATATATATTTATCTCCTCTAAAGCAGTGCTTCTGCAGGTCCCCCGAAGCATGGCTGCAGCACAGAATTTGAAGATCGCTGACTGAACCGGGTATGTCCTCAGGGTCCTTGCAACACCGATCTGATTAGAACTTAAGACTCGGAGAGTCTAGACACACACACACACAAAAAAAAAACTGTCTAGAGATGCAAGTAACAAATTAAAAAGGGGGGGAAATGAGCCAGGGCTTCTTATCAAGGATTCCTTGCTCTCATCTAACAAGAAGTCGGAAGAAGGCAGACCGAGGCAGGAAGAGGCATGCCCCACGCCACCAGCTCCTTCCCCCTCTCCCCCGCCGTCCTCCACATGTGGCTTCATCCTCAGATTCACAGCCTCACGATCACAGAGTAGCCGCTCCTGCTCCAGCAGTTTGTCTGTGTTCTGGGCAAGAAGAAGGGGACCAGCAAAAAGTTATGAGCCCACCCGTATCAGGCCTCCCTGTAAAGACCTCCTGGAAGCGCGACCCAGCGGATCTGTTTATGCTTCATGGGTGGACTGTGACCCGGCGTCCCGCTGCACAGGATGAGTGGGAAACATAGCTGTTTTTTAAATATGGCACTTTGCCACTATCAAGCAAGCCTGGTTCTCTAAGTGCAGATGTGGAGGAGACTGGTAAACAACCAACTGCGTCAGCCAGGTCATGTGGTTTGGGGCACATCCTCCCCCTCTCTGGGTCTCAGTGACCCCATTTCAAAAAGGGAAGGATGGGATCAGAAGCCCTGGGACTTTATCCAGCTCTGATCCCTGGGGCACCTCCTGACTTGGCCACCAGCTGTGTGACCCAGGCAGGGTATGTGACAGCCTTGCCTCAGTCTCCTCATCTGTAAAATAGGGCTAGCCATAGAGCCTGCCTCACCAGGTTTTGAGGATCACTGCTGTGTGCAAGGTGCTCAGAGAGACTAACAGAAGGTCAGAGAGCAACAGCCCTCAGTCATGTTGCTGCTCGGCTGAGTAGGAAAGTCCCCAGTCCTGAGTTCCACTTCGGCCTACCCCTGGGTGCTGTGTGACCCAAGGCAGGTGCCTTCCCCTCTCTGGGCCTCAGCAACCTGTTCTGTACCATAAGGGACTGGCATTGTCTTGGGCCCAGGGGATCCGAGTGGCTTTCAGAAGCTGGACTGGGCTGTTGACAGTGAATTCCTTCCTGGGCTGGGAGGGGGCCGGGAGAGGAGGGCTCAGCTGCTTTTCTGCAGCCAGGGCAGTGAACTGGGCAGCACGGACTTCCTGTTTCTCAGAGGGAATCCAGGGTCACTGGGCGGCCCTCCCCCTCCCTGCCACTCCCTCTTCCATGGTGGAAACGGTCGCTGGGGCAACCTTCCCAGCGTCACCTCCCTGGGCAGCCCTGTGTGGGTGAGAGAAGGACCAGAACAATTGTCCTTTGTTCCCATTCAGCTGCTCCCAGACGCTTGCCTTGTCTCCCAGCTCAGCGCTGGGTCTCACGTCCACTTTCCAGACGAGGAACCTGTGTCCAGGAGGCGAAGTCACCTGCCCAGGTGTGGAGGCCGGTGAGAGAAGAGGCTGGATCTTCTGGAAACACGGGCCAGCCTCCTGCCGTCCCCGGGCACCAGAGACGCTCCTCCAGGGCCTCAAGACACAGACAGAACCGGAGCAGGACCTGGCTGGGGCCTCCTCCACTCTGTCCTCCTTTAACATGCTTGAGACCAGCCAGACCCACGCTGCAGAGCCTGGGCACAAACACCCACAAGACCAAGTGGCTGGACCCCAGGGCCACGGGCTGGGAGCAGGGCTTCGGAGCAAGAAGTGCTCCGGTTCCAGTGCTGATTTGGGTACGAGCCTGCTGTGTGCCTTGGGCTGGAGGCTTAACCTCTCTGAGCTTTTTTGGAGACTAGATTAGTTTCCCAGGGCTGCCCTGCGCAAGTGACCGCAAACTTTGTGACTTAAAACAATAGAGGTGAATTCTGTCTCAGTTCTGGGGGTCGAGAGCCTGGAATGAAGGTTTCGGCAGGGTTGGCTCCTTCTCTGGGGACTCTGAGGGTCTCTGCCTCTCTCTGACGGTGGCAGCAACCTTGACATGCCAAGTCTTGTCTCTGCCTCCATCTTCCCGGTCCTGTGAGCTGGACCACGTTTCCTTCCCTGGGTTAGGGATCCCTCAGGCCCAGCCTCCAGCTGCCCTGGTCACACCTGCAGAGAGCTGATTTCTGAACCAGGTGGCACTCACGGGCAGCTTGGTCAGGACTTGACCATATCTTCGGGGGGACGCAGTTCCGTCCACACCAGGAGTGGCGGGGGACCCTCAGGCTTCGGGATGGGGTGCTGCTGGTGACGTCAGTAACTCACATGAAGTCAGACTCGTAGAAAACCTGCAAACACAGAGACTGCTGCTCCCTGTTGTCCCCACGGAGCAAACAGCGTCGTCGTGAGCACCTGCCCGGTGCCCGTCTCCCGGGGTCTGGAACCTTCCCACAGGCCCTTCAGGCCCCTGAAGGCTGTGCAGACAAGAGACGCCAATGTGACTGCACTCAACCGTGTGCCGCCCGTCCCAGAGGTTCAGGGAGGTTGATTAACTTGCCCAAGGCCACCAGCTTGAAGGAAGTGGCACCAGACCTCAGTGGCCTCCTGCACCAGCCTGCCCATCTCTGGCCACCTCCGGTGACACTTCCCAAGTGGCTTCCAGGGGAAGCTGCCTCTGCCAGGCCTTGTCTCTGTTCCTCTGCCTGCTGAGCCTGCTGGGTCTTGGCTGCACCTGTTGCCCCAGGGACGGGTCCTGAGGGTCCTGGTTGCACCTGTCACCTGGGGCCAGGCCCAGCTGGATCTCCAGGCTCAGCTGGATCTCCAGGGAGGGGCTGCAGATGAGGTGCAGGTGACTGGAGCAGAGGACAGTCTGGGTGGAGAAAGGGCACCAGAGAAAGTGGCATCTGGAAGGAGTGACACACAGAGCCATTGAGGGTGGCACTGGGCAAAGGTGGGAGGTGGTGGGGACAAGGTGGGAGGTCAGATGGAGGGCTGGTTGCAGGCAGCCTTGGAAGCCAAATGAAGATGTCTGGATGGGACCCGTGGGTGACGGGACACCTGGGAAAGGGCAAAGCAGGGCTGGTCAGGGCCACAGAGCACCTACTCAGCAGCGGCTGTGAGCAGAGCGTCCAGAAGGAGAGCTGCCTGTGCCTAGGGCAGAGGGGGGAACTGCGGCCAGCAGGTCTGGGTGGGGCCCCCTCACCCCTGCATGTAAGACCCCCACCTGCTGCCTCGGTACCAGAACCATGGCCAGCTGTCCTCCTTGGTTAGAAGGACACAGAGGTATCCTGAGCAGAGCATTGTCCCCTCCCCTGCCCTGAGCCCTCGGTCTCCAGAGGACTGTCACAGTAACAAGCAAAATGATGCTTTGCAGAAACGACAATGACCCAGTCCATTTGGGGCCTTGGATTGGATCAGTGTGTCCACACGGAGGCCGAGAGCCGCCCGGCTGCAGCCGGGAGTCGCAGCCCACTGGGAGGCTGAGGCAGGAGGATCCCTGGAGCCCAGGAGTTCAAGGCCAGCCTGGGGAACAGAGCAAGACAGACAGACAGGAAGAGAGGGAGGGGGTGGGAGGGAGGGCAAAGGGAACTGGGGTCAGGAGAAGAGCCAAGCCCTCACCTGCTCAGGGGACACGCCCAGGTGGAGGAGGATCCTGCATCCCCAGGAGGGGCCAGAGAGGGCTGGCGCTGAGCAAGATCAGCCGCCATTCTAAGGGCTGAGCTCCCTGAGGCCAGGCAACTCTGGAGGCAGAGGGACGCAGGGGCAGGGGCTGTGGGCAGCCAGGGTGGGTGAGGGCCTGAGCTCCCTGCTCCCACAGCCACCTGAGCACCCGAGCGAGCAGGCTGACCAGGCTCTAGAGCACCGAGCCCCCCATCTCCCGGCCAACGGTGCCCACCCCTCAGCCCATCCTGCAGGTGCAGAGCTGCCCCATCCCTCCCTCCCCGGAAGCCGCGGCTCTCTGCGCCCTGGAGATAATAGCTTTGGCCTGGCTATTAGCTAGGTTTAGCTTCTAAGGTGACACCCAGAATAGCCGCAGCTTACACAAGACGCCAGTTTATTTGTGCCCCACATAATAGCCCCCCATGAACCCCCAGGACTGGCCCTCGGGGTAGGTGCCCCAGGTCCCTTCTGCCTTCTTGTCATGCACGGACTGCTCCGTGGGGCTGGAAGCTCCCTGAGGACAGGACAGGTCCATCTCTCTCATCATGTGTCCCTGGAACCTGGTGGTGCTGGACACTACGGATGAGTGGGAAACCCACTTCCCCGGCGTGGCCAGAGGCTTGACACCGTGGAGTCTCCGCCGTGGAGGAGGGAGAAGTGCCTTCCTCCTGGGGCTGCCACAGGGACTGAGGGGCCGCAGAGCATCAGGGCTCGGTCCTGGGTGAACGTTCCCAGGGACACGTGGGGTGGGAAGGGGCGCAGGCCCTGGCGTCACCGAGACCCTGCTGGGCCTCAGTGTTCTCGTCTGTGAAGTGGATCTGCCAATACCTGGGCCAGGGATTCGGAGTCAACAGACCCCACAGCCTTGGCCTGGCGCCTGGCACCAGAACCCTTCCCAAGACACAGCAGGAGGAGGGGCGAGGCTGGTGCCCCCCTGGCCTGTGCGCCTGTGCGCTGGCTGGCGAAGGAGAGGCGGCCGCTGGTGGCTGATCTCGTTAGTGGAAATCGTCACCCTGACGCTCGTTAATATAATAGGGCTGCGCTCCTGGCGCTCCCTCCAGGGCCTGGCTCCAGGCTGCAGCAGCAGTGGGGGCTCTGCAAACGCTCACCACACCCCCCCTCCCTGGGGAGGCCGCCAGGAGTGGCAGCTATTCCAGGCACACCGCTCGACTCGGGGCCACGGGCTCTGCCTTGAATAGGCACCACTGCATACACTCCCCGCACGCGCTCACGGACTCACCCCCGTGCAGCGAGCAGGCTGTGCCCCAACCCCTGAGAACACGTGCTCGCAGGGAGGAGCCCTGGGTCCAGCCACCATCTGGACGTCCCACCTGCCGAGCACTCGGTACCCGGCTTGGGTTAACCCCAGCAGCCCAAGTGGTTCTTCCTGTCATGTCCACTCTGCAACAGAGGCGATCTGACTGGCACAGTCCCTGATCACCCGCCCGTGGAGCGGCCGCCTGGGGTCTGAACACAGGAAGCCTCCGCTCAGCATTAGCCTGACTCTTTCCTTGCGGTGAGTCCCTGTCCTCGTTCTCCCCATTGCACCAATGAGGAAATGCACTCAAAAAGGTGATGTCACTGACCCGGGATCACACAGCCAGGACTGCCTGACTTTGCCCTGCCCCTGCAGGGGTGGGCGCAGGGAGGAGAACTGTGCTCCTCTTTTAAAGATGGAAAAACTGAGGCCCAGAGAGATCAGCAACTTGCCCAAGGGCCCACAGGGAGAAAGACAGGGCCAGCCCCAGCCTCTCACTCTCACCACCAACCATGAGCCGTGGCCTGAGGGAGTCCGCAGCAGAAGGGTCAGCCCACCCGGGTCCCCTCCAGATACTGGGCAAGTCAATCACCTCTCTGGGCTGTGTCCTTAGAGTGGAGGCCGTGGCTGATGCTCCAGGGCCACCCCATCCTCCCCACAGGGTCCATCCCACCCTGGCCACAGCCTTCGGAGGGGAATGGTAAGTGACTTGGGTAAGACCCCATGATTTTGAGAAGGTCCCATCTTTCTGGGCTCCTTGGGGGCTGGGAGGTGCCCTCAGCCCACAGGTCAGGGGGCTAAAAGACCCATCGGGCTGGTGACCCACAGAGCCCGAGGACAAGAGGCCACTGGCCAGCCCTCAGCCAGCCTCAAGGCCACGGCTGTCCACCCCAACCGCTGCCCTTGGCCAGGACATCGGGACAGCCAAGGCGGAACAACCTGTCTCGGTGACGTGGCCTGAGTCCAAGGCCAACGAGGACAGGAGGCAGCCACCAGAGCGCCTGGAGGGGACTCGGTGGACAAAGGGCCCCGTGGAGCCCCGTGGAGCCGCCTCCACTGCCCTGGCCAGGCCCCACACACAATGGAAGGACCTTTCAAGGCCACATCCAGGCCACCCCCCACCTCAGCCAGAGACACCCAGAAACGCCAATGAGTTTGGTCCCAGACCAGCAGCCACCCCTACCCAGTAGGGCCACAGGAAGGAGGTGAAGGGGGGAGAGGAGGCCGGAGTCCCTTCACTCTCCTTAGCTGCTGGCCATCGACCTGTCCACCTGTGCCCACGCCCTGCCCCCTGCTGGCCAGTCCCCTCTCCCTTGAGTAGGGCCAGCTCAAGCCCCGCCTTCTCCAGCAAGGCTGCTCGGTTCCCACCCTCCCTGACGTCCTCTCTCTCCCAGGTCCTGTTGTGCAGCCTGGGTGACAGGGAAGAGCTCCAGCGTCTCCTTTCCTCTCCAGTCTGTCCCCCGGGGCCGAGAGTGAGCTTTCTGGAACACAGATGTGACCTGTCACTCCTTCTGCAGCTCCAACCTCTCAAGCAGAGCATTCGACTGCTCCTGACTCTGGTCCCTTCCTTCTGTCCGGCTTCGGCTCCAGCCTCAGATCCACGCCCCAAGCCTGGCCAGGGGAGGGAGGATCCACCTTCCGGAAGACCCCAGGCCTGGCAGCCCTGAGGCTGGCGCAGCCCGACCCCACCAGACCCCAGGACAGAGACTGAGGGCCCCTCTACACACACACACCTGCCACTGGGGAGCCCACGGGCTGCAGCTCTCCAGTGTGTGTTGGTACCACGGACAGCGCCCGGGCGGGCCCTGGGGGCTACTAAAAGCCACCTGTGTGCGCGTCCTGGGACACTTTCGTGATCTCACACAACAGGCGTTCGCTGAGCACCAGCTGCATGCCCACCCCTGCTGGGCATCATGGGAAGCCCCAAAGGGAAAGGCCTGGTCACTGCTGCTCCCAAGCCCTGGGGTCTGCGTGGGGAACTGACTGCCGAGTCACCAACCCTTCACCTACCTCCACAGACTGCCACAGCCACTTCTACAAGCCACATCTGACCGTGGCACTTGGCAGACACACACACACAGGCATGTGGGCGCACACACCCCCTGACTCCGTCCCTCTCCAGAGCCCAGCTGCCTTCCACACCTTGGCCTCCTCACCCGGGAGCTTCGCCCACACCTCCCCATGGAGAACCCCCCCGCGCGGCCTTCAGAACCCCGTCAGGAGCCCCCCATCCAGGAGGCCCCCGCCCCGGCCTCGCAGAGGCTCTGTCCCTGCCCATTTCCCTTGGCCTTGTCACATCCTGAAGTCCCACACGCCCCGTGCCAACCCAAAGTCAGCCGAATGTGAAACAGGAGCAGGTGACACGGGGGCTGTTGTCCCCATGGCAGGTGATCAACCACTGCCCCAGTGACCCTTGCCTTCAAAGGCTGCAGAGTTACTCAGAAGCCTACAGTGGTGTCAAAGCTGTGCTTAGATCACCTTCGCCCTGGAAGCCCGTCTGTCCGTCATATCTTTGAGCACGGAGATGGCATGGGCCGTGTGCCAGAATTGTCAGGATGTGGCTAAGGGCAGCACGACCTCCGGCAGGTCAGGGTCAGTGACGGCAAGAGCTGTGCCCTTGACTCCACGTCCGTCCATCCGCTGTGAGTTCCCTGAGGGCCTGGGCTACTTGCGCCTTGTATTTCCAAATCCTTGGACGCCTGCTCGGTGCCTGGCGCACAGTAGGCCTCTGTCACCATGGTGACTAACAGACCAGAATGAAGGCTCTAGGCTCGCAGCGCAGGGCCAAGGTTCAATCCTGTTCCGCCGTGTGCAGCTGGGTGACTCAGACACGTTCTGGACACTTCGTCTCAGTTTTCTTGACTGTAAAATGGGCTCATCGCTCACGCCTACCTCGTGCCACATCTGGAAAGAGCGCCACAGGGAAAGGAGCAGACGCGGACCCAGGCAACAGTGAAGGCCCATCAAAGCTCGTGCGGTTTCCATGACCTCTGGGCTGAACTGTGAGGGTCACAACAGGAATTCAGAGGATGGAGAGAGCGTCCAGAGGGCCCTTCCAAATGGGTGTCCGCTAAGCATTTCCTGTGTGCACTGCCCTGACGGAACCTCCAGCCACTCTGTAAGACGGGGACCGCGGCCAGCCCATCATGGTCCCAGGGGAGACAGGCAGAGAGGCTAGAGAAGGTGCCAGAGCGTTTGCTGGTAAGTGAATGGAGCTGGAGACCGCCATGCCCCGCGAGGACACCAGTCCCCCCGATCGAGGCCGAATGCCCTCTCTGATGTGCAGACCTGACCCACGGTGAGGGTGGGGAGGAAAGTGGAAGTTGGTTGATTAGACAAAGGGAATGAAGGGGAGGAGGGGACGGGAGGGAAAGATAGTGGAATGAGTCGGACTGGACTGTCCATGTTCGTCTCTGACCACACGACCAGGTAGCTCCGCATCACGTGCCACCCCAAGAATGGGGAGTCACCTATCATCCACGTGTGTGCAAGCTGTCAAGGCACGTCCTGCCATCACGACTAACTAAGAAGAGAAATATTTAAAAATAAAGATAAGCTTAAAAAAAAAAAAAGAACTTGCCAGAGATCACTCAACCAGAAGTAGGAAAGTGGGCAGATTGGCCCCCACGTCCTGCTCCTCACTCCTCTTCATGCAGCTGACCTCGAGGAGGCCCGAGGCTGAGCCGGACCTTGGAGGTGAAGCCACAGACGGAGGTGCCTGGGGAGGAAGCAGGGCCACAGACTGCCCCTCACTCCCTCCCCAACAGCCGGCCCAGGGCCTCTCCACCCACCGCCCCTCAGACACCACCTGTCCTCACGCACTGACCAGCCTCCATCAGGCCCATGCTTCCCCCGATTCTCCTCTTCCCCATGCCAGAGACCGTCCTGGGCCACAGCTGGCTTGGCTTGGGAGTGACCAGAGAGGGTGATGCTGGAGCAGGGTTTTGAAGGGCCCATAGGAGTTCACTAGGAGGAGAGAGCGTGGGAGTCAAGGGTGACCATAAAGTTGTTACCTACACTCTCAACATTCTGGGAATCTCTGTGCCTCGGTTTCCTCATCTGTAGCATGGCCTCGGTTTCCTCATCTGTAGCATGGGAGAAAGGAGTACCTACTAGTTTCTCAGGTTTTTGTTGTTGTTATTGTTTGTTTGTTGTTTGGTACTAGAGATTGAACCAGGGATGCTTAACCACTGAGCCACCTCTCCAGCCCTTTTTTAAATTTTATTTTGAGACAAGGTCTCGCTGACTTAATTAGGGCCTCACTAAGTTGCTGAGGCTGGCTCTGAACCTGCAATCCTCCTGCCTTCGCCTCCCAAGCCCCTGGGATTCCAGGCGTGCGCCATGGCACGGGCTTATCCAGTTTTTGTAAGGACTAAACAAGCGGCTGCAGGTCACCTGATCCAGTGTTCCTGCAGAGCTTGCCCCGCGCCAGCCACTGCTCTAAGCGCCTCACACCTATTAAAAGTGGTCACACCCGCTCGGCACAGGCTGCACGCAATGCACCTGGCTTTGCTACTGTGAAACCATCATCGTCACGGCTGCACACCTGCTCTGAGTCAGTCACAGTGCAGACACATCACCCTGCCCACCCTGTGGGTCCCTATCCTCACAAATCTCTGCAGTGACCATCACGGTGACCATTTTACAGAAGAGAAAGCCATGGCTCAAGGGGCTCCCCCAAGAGGACCCAGGAAGACCCGGCTGCACCGGTGGGGACCCAGGTCCAGCCCATGGCCAGTGAAAATCAAATCAGTTCCAGCAAGATATGATAGAGCTCTGGACCTGCCGGAGCCTTGACAAGGTGGTAGCAGGGGGGTGAGTGAATCCAGTGTCCTTCAAAGTAGGAGGCATCGTGGCCAACCACCCCTCCCAACCAGGACAGATGTGAACAGGAAGCAAGGTCCAGGGTTCCCGCAAGGCACTTCACCACAGGACATGTGCACTCGGGAAAGGCCACCCCGTGAGTGTTCCTGGAAGACGGAACAGCTGGGGACACGTTGGTCATGGCAGCATCATGTGGGTGATTTCATCAGAGCTGATCCTGAGAGTCAGCTTTCCTAGGAGGGGAGGGAACAGGGCCCAGGAAGGTGCTGACCACGTGGAAGTGGATGACGTGAAGCAGCAACTCGGGGCAGGGCCAGGGGTAGGCAGAGGGACAGGGGGCCTGGGCTTGGGGCTAAGGCCCAGCTCTGCATTTCCTGGAGGGGCAACCTCAGGGGCTCCCCATGGCCCCCAGAGTCAATTTATGAGAATTTAAAATATAAACTTCAAGTAGTGAAGCCGGGCGTGGTGGCACACGCCTGTCATCCCAGTGACTTGGGAGGCAGAGGCAGGAGAATCGTGAGTTCAAAGGCAGCCTCAGCCAAAGCAAGGTGCTAAGCAACTCAGGGAGACCCTGTCTCTAAATAAAACACAAAACAGGGCTGGGGATGTGGCTCAGGGGTCCAGTGCTCCTGAGTTCAATCCCCAGTACAAAAAAAAAAAAAAACCATCTCACATTCCATATTAACACATCTTATGATCTCACTCATCACTCCTGTAGCCAGGCACAATGATCCTAGCTATGATCCTAGCCACTCGGGAGGCTTGGGCAGGAAGATCCTAAGTTTGAGGCCAGCCTGGGCAACTGAGTGAGATCTCATCTCAAAAGAAAATGTCTGTCTGTTTTGTGACTAGAGATGGAACTCAGGGGCCCTGAACCACGAGGTAGATTCCCACACATTTTAATTTTGACACAGGATCTTGCTAAGTTGCCGAGGGTCTTTGCTGTCCTCAAACTTGCGATTCTCCTGCTTGAGCCTCCCAAATCAATGGGATTACAGGCCTGCACTACCACTCCAGCAAGAAAATGTTTTTAATACATGTATGTTCTCTCTCTCTCTCTCTCTCTCTCTCTCTCTCTCTCTCTCTGCCCCCCTCCTCCCTCCCCATCTTCCTTCTTCCTTATAATTTACTTATTGAAGAAACTGGGTCATTTATCTGATAGAGCATCCCATGGTGTAGATTTTGTGGATAAGGTCAACGTTTTCACCTGTGAAATGGGAGTGATCCTTCTCCCCAACATTAAGTGAGGTAATGATGTGAAAGAGGACTGACAATCAAAGGCACCCCACAAGTGTCATGTGTTAATATGTGTTTGAGTCCTTCAGTAATGTTCTGTGGCTTCTGTTGTTCTGATGCTATAACTGGGGTTCAGAGATGCTTAGTAACCTGCCCACGCTCACACAGCTGACTAATGGGAGAGAGAGGAGACAGGGCAGAGGCCCAGGCGGGGGCTCCTACTGCATCCTCTAAGAGCGTTAGGGTCTGTGTGAGTCTCGGTTCCTCCGCCTGCAAATGCAGGCCAGGAGGTCCAAGCTGCCTGGGGCCCGAGTGAGTTCCTGTGAGGAGAGCGTACCAGGGCCTGGCCTGGCATCACGTCCTGTCCTGAGGCAGGCCCAGCGTCCCTCCTCCCCGACTGGGGACGAGGCTCGGCTCTGACATGCTCAGCCTGAATCCTCCGCGGCCCCCAGCCCACCCCCAGGCCGGCAGCGACAGGGTGGGCGGCCCCCGAAGCTGAGCACACTCTGTTCCCAGGGTAGCCTGGGCTGGCAGCTGTGCCCTCTTGGGCTGCCAGAGACAATCGGCTATTCTCCTTCCTCCCCCTCCATTTTGTTGTGTATCCTTTGGGCCACGGAGCCAGAGGGAAGTGCCACACCTCCCAGCAGCACCCGTCCCTCCAGCCAGCCCAAACGCAGCCTCCTGCCTCCACCCAGCCTCTAGAAGCCCAAGCCTCCGGTGCAGTTCACGCCAGGGGGACGATGGCTTTATGATTTCTGCCCAGGTTCTGGGTCATCTGTTCATTCCACAGGCTGCATGCTGGGCCTGGAGAATAATGACAATGACAGCCACGAGGACAATGATCATGGCCTGGATGAGCAGCCACCGGCTCTTGGCTTTGGATCAGAGAGGTTGAACAACGAGCCAGAGCACACCCAGCTGCAAGCTGGGCCCCAGACCACGCCTTCTGCCCCTCCATGCTGAGACCAGGGCCAGTGCACAGCACTGGATGGGGACCCACAGGGGGAGATAAGCATCACCTTCCAGAAACTTCCTGAGTGAACAGCCACGTGTGCTTGGCTTTGAATGTTGACAAACCAGCCTCTCCCATCACAGCAGGCTTCCGACTGCAGCCCTGCCCTTGGTCAGACCCTCCCGGTGACAGGCCTGGCTCCTTCACCCCATCTATAGTTCTGGAGGTTAAGGGTCCAGGTGACAAACTATCTGAGCCCAACAGTGAGGCCTGGGGCCACAGGACTCTGCAGTGAGGAGGTGTTCCTGGGGGGTTGGGGGGGCAGCCGAGGAAGCACCCGTCCACCCCAAAGCTAGTGCCACTAGTCCTGAGGCTGGTCAGACTATCTTCAGGACAGACTGCACCCCCTGGGTAGGGCTGGCTCTGTCCTGGCCACCTGTCCTCTCCCAGTTCCAGGCACAGGCCAGGTACAGAGGGGACACTCAAGAGCTGGGATTGGGAGGAGGGAGAAGCAGATGGAGCCCGTCCAGGGGTGGCAGGCTCCAGCCCGCCCTCAGGGTCAGAAATCTCTGCGGAGCGCGGGGTGGTTTCCTTGGAGGAGGAAGGTAACACCATGACTCCCATGCCCGAGCGTCCCTTGGCGGGGACAGAAGAGCCCCCATGTGCACCAGAGAAGCGTGAGCCCTGGCGAGGGAGGGGACAGGGTGCCAGCTGAAAGGGGGAGGACTTCAAAACAAGTGGAGCCAGCACAGCCCGCAGGACTCTCCGAGCTCCTGGCATCAGGAGCTGCACAACATGGGGACAGGGGTGTCCCTGCGGCTCCAGGGGTCTTTCTACACCAGGGCGGGTGGGGCCAGCACGGAGACCCCAGCTCTGCACCCTGGGAGCCCCCAAGTCAGTGCATGGTCCGGGCCAGGAGCCTCCATCTCCATCTGAGCGAGGTGACCGTGTGTCATCGCCCTCACCCGATCCCCACCGCGCCCCACTGCAGGGGTCTCATCCCATCTCATAGGTCAGGACACTGAGGCTCAGAGAGGCCAACCCGCAGCCTGGAGCGGCAGCAGGGCAGACCCCGGATTGGGGGGGGGGTGCAGAGGAGCCGTCACACTCCAGCCACCCACTCGTGCGCTTCCCAGGGCTTTAGCGCCCCCCACGGGTGGTTCCCGGGGCCCCCCTGTGGCCTGAAACCAAGCTCTTCCCCTGGGCTGACCACAGGCCCTGCCGCCCCAGCTGCCCCGCCAACCGCAGCCAGCCCTGGCCTCCCCACACCGCCTCCGAGGTCTCCCGAGGCTCTCCACCGCGGGTGGCTTTTACCATAATGGTCCCCACAGGGGCCCCGCAACCTCCAGATTCACCTCACTCTGGCCACAGGGCATCATTTCAGCTTAATTTTATTTCCTCTTATAAATGGGCACAGCACGGGAAATGTTAAAAAATAAACCAAGAAAAATCAAACGAGAAAACAAAAACAAACCAGTTCCTTCCCAAGGCTGGACAGGCGAGCGCCCGCCACGGGCAGTGCCTCGGTCTCCTCGTCCACGGTCTTTCTTCTGATTCTCCTTATCGAAGTTTTGGCCATGACTCAGGACGGGTAGGGTTAATCACAGGTTACGGGGGAGGGAAAGGGCAGGGAAGGCCTGGGGTGGGAAGGACAGTCCCCCGCCCACCGCAGGCCGGGATCCAGGAGGGCTCTGTACAGGAAAAAGGGCTCACCAGAGGGGAGGGGACACTGTCTTCAGGTGGCTCTCTGGAGCCACACTGCCTACGAAAAATATTTACATGCATTGCCACACTGGGGCCAGGTGCCCAGAGGTGCCAGGTGGGCACCCGGGGGATGCTGGGACCATCGGCCCTCAGTGGTGATTCCCAGGGCCCTGTCTCAGCGTCTCTGAAATCTGTACAGTTTGGGGGCTTCTATTTACAGGCGGGAGTCCCGGGGAGCTAGTCCAGGGTTGTGTAGTCAAAAGAGCCAGGAGAGCCACAGAGGCCACTCCTGCCCTGGAGGACAAGTGGGGTCCACTCCCTGGGGCCCAGGGCTCCAGCCTGGAGGCCTGATGGACAGGCTTTGCCAAACCCAGGGGGTCTGGCCAAGCACCCGAGGCCCTGCCACAGGCCTGCCCTGCCCTGCCCTGTCTCCAGCAATCTGGGACCCCTGGACAGACATAGCAGAGGGGGGCCCACCCCCCATCCTCTGGCCCCAGCCTGCCTCACAAGAGCTCGAACCACACAAGCTCCCTCTCATTTGGAATGTGCTGTGCTTCCGGGAAATGCCAGGATATCCTCCCAGGAGCACTGGGGTTCTGTGGACCCACTTGGCAGGCCCCACATGTACCGCACCACACCTGGGCCAGGCCAGGACCCTGTGCCCACATTGCACTGAGAGCTCCAGCTCCACCTGGCACTGAGTCCTCCTGGAGCTGCCCGCTCTCGCCCTCCTCTCAAGTGCTGAGGACACAGAGAACAGGGGCCAGGACATGAGGCCCAGCTCGCCGCCCTGAGCCAGCCCTCAGGAAGGGCTGGCAGGGCCACCCCACCAGGGTGCCAGCCTGATGCAGAGGCTGTGGCCACTGCCGAGTCTCCGCTCAGTGTCAGCGTCCCCTGGGCTGCCCAGGCCCTGTCTCCTCACACTCAGTCCTCAGTCTCAGCCCACCCAGGCCTCTCACCAGAACTGCTGTCCCCAAGACAGCAGCCCACCAGGGAGCAGGTGGAACGAGGCTGGGACTCATGGTCCTCTTTGCCCCCACGCCCTGCCCTTTCCACCTGTCCCTTCCTCAAAGTCTGGGCCCTGTCTAGGCTGCCTTTGGGTCTACAAGATGGAGCTCAGCCTGAAACCAGGACCCCGGGAAAGACAGGCTGCAGTGGCCCCTGGGACCCTCACCCTCACTGCCTCAGGCACGCCTGCCCTCACCCTGCGAAAGTCTGCTGCCAGGGAGTCTTGAAAAGGGAACAGAAATAAAACTGAGGTGGGTGTCTGACTTGAGTCTGGATTGTGGGTGAGGGGTAGGGGTGGGAGCACCAGCCCATTACAACTCACACCACATCCCTGGGCTCCCAGAGCCCTGGCCAGGCACTCCCTCCCCCAAAGACTGGTGACCGTACACTTCAAACTCCTAACAAAGGGCCCATCTTTCAAGGGTAACCAAAAAGGTGGCTTGGGACCTGTGACGGCACCACCACCCCAGTCACCTGCTCTACTCCCCCAAATCTCTGCCCTCGGAGTCGGGGGCACCTGCCTGGGCTGCTTCCGGCTGAAGCCACAACTAGTAGGACTCCAAGCAGGTCCCCAGGGAGGGCCCTGGGTGGGTGGGTGAGGATGGCCTGGTAGGTCAAGGGCAGAGGAAGCAGAGGGCCTGGGCGGAGGGCCCACCCTCACAGGCACTTTGGAGACTTGTGTCCTGGGAGGCAGAGTTGCCCCCTAGCTCAGAGCAAGTAAAGGATTTGGGGAGAGTAGAAGCCATGCCACGTGTCCCCTCCCCACCCAGGACTTTCCAGGACTCAAGAACCCTCCACAGTCTGGGGCCAAACTCCAGGAACCAAGCCCTTCTTTCTTCAGCCTTGGAGAAGCCCCAGAGCTCCGGGTGGTGGCGGCTGGCCCCAGCCGCCCTTTTGGGCTGGAGGTGGAGGGGTGGGGGTGAGGCCAGGCCCAGCTCAGGTACAAAGCCCTGGGAGGGATTTTTCCAGTGCCCCCCACCACTGAATCCAGGAAAGACCAACGCCCTGTCTCCCTCCAGCATGTGCACAGGGATGTGGGTGAGGCTGAGTTCATGTGGGACTGGGTCTGGCACAGGGCGGGACGGAGGTGACGTGGCTGGTGCAGTGCCAAGGGGTGAGACTGAGTGTGACCGGGCAAGGGGGGACCCAATATGGGCTGATTGTTCCAGCTTGACTCCACCTTCCCCAGTGCGCCCAGAAGCTGGAGACGACATGTGTGGTGTCAGGGTTTGTGTGGGGGAGGCATAAAAGAGAGAGGAGGCCACACGTCACCACTCGGGTGATCGGGACTAGCCACTTGCCTTACGGTAGTGTTGGGGGGTGTTTCAGCAATGGGTGAAGATAAACATCTTTGGAAGAATGTCTGTTTTTGCAACATGTCTTGATTGGTGGGGAGGTCAGGACCGTATATGACCTTGTCATTGTGGCCACATGACAATGTGTGGAAGAATGTGGGCAACGATGTCTATGGTGTTCCCCCAGGAGCGGCGTGCAGCAGCATCCTTTCACCAATGGCTGCTCTCGTGCTCTCTGGAAGCTGTTTCCTCGGGGGAAGACCCAGAAAGAGGTGAAGCCTTGGGCATAGGCGCTGGGCAGGGGAAGGGGAGAGTGGTTCCACAACCCCAAAGAGGCGAGGACAAAACAGGCTGGTGACAAAGGACACCCTCTCACCCAGGCAGAGAGAGGCCCTGGGACAGGAGCAAGAGGTTGCTGTGTCTAGACTGTTTCAAGGGCAGAGTCTGCCACATGTTGGTCCTGAAAGCCAGCCTGGAGGGCCTCTCTGCCCACAAAAGGAAACCTCAGACAGCCCTGCAGGGCCAGGTGCCCATCTCAAGCCCCACCCCTTCTCCTTATTCCACCAGCCAATCAGGAGCTTCCTTCCTCCTGTCCATCTGACATAAGGTCCTGAAGCCTCAGGCTGGTGGGGGGGGAGGGGACAAGAGATGAGCTCGTAAGGGCACAGTCTGGGGCAGACAGCAACCACCCCTGCTCCTCAGGGATGATCTGTGTGAGGCTGGCAGCCTGGGCGGGCCTCAAGAGGAGGGCAAAGGAGAACTGGGGCCAGACTCCCTGCTGGGCCCAGTTCCAGGCCTGGGCTGGTGGGGCTGGCCGGGGACTGGGCGGAGGGGTGGTGTCGAGGCAGCAAGGAGGCACTGAGGCTCCGCTAGGCATAGAATTCCTCCTGCTTGTCAGGCTTCTGGTAGGTGACGCTCGCCTGCTTGGGCTCCTCCAGCGTGTAGCTGCCTTCATCCTTCTTTTTCATGCGGTAGATGAGCAGCGTGACCAAGAAGGCAGCGAAGAGGGCACCCACGACCCCGCCCACAATCACAGCTGTGGAAGAAAAGGGCAAAGTCTAGGCTCAGATGCAGGAGGTGAGGTAGAGGACCCCAAGCAGGGGACAGGGTGTGTGTGTGGGGGGGGGCTGGGAGTCCTGAATCTGCTCTCAGAGTCGGAGTGAAGCTGGAGTCGGTCCCAGCATGGTTCCCAGCATGGCTCCACTGTCACCCGTTCCAGCTGCTGACACTCTGATCCTTTCCTCCAGCCCTCTGGGGGAGGACCAGGTGCCACCCATCCGAAGATGCTCCAAGACTTTCAAGCTCCAGGGAAGAAAAAACTCAAGTGCCAACTAAACTATGGCCCTTCCCCGTCACAGCACTGACCTAACACCCTGACAGCCCAGGCTCCAGAGGAGAAGAGGAGGCCTGGGGTCACACCAGTCCTCAGTGGGAGCCAGGATTTGGGTCACTAGTCTAGGACTCTGCAGCAGACGTGGCCAGCACAGGAGTGGGGGAAGGACAAGGTGGGGCAGGGATTGGTGCTCAGGAAGTGAGGGCCCACAGGGCTGACCAGTGTGACCTGGGAAAGTGGGGGTCAAAGTCAGAGTCCAAAGAGGGGTCACAGGGTGCTGAGGAAGGTGCTGGAAGTGGAATAAAGCCAGGGTCAGACTCTGGGAAGGAGGAAGGTCGGGAGAAGCCGGGGCAGGCCCTGGGGTGGAGTCCCAGCTCTCACTTCCTAGCGGCTCCTAGGAAACCAAGCCCTGGCGCCCCCTCTTGGTTCCCAGAGGCACACTGAGGCCATTCAGCTGCCCCCACCCCGCCCTGGGCAGAGCCGGGCCTCACCTACGAGCACCTCCTTCCGCTCCAGGATGCTCTTCTGCGGCAGCTGAGCAGCAGAACTGCCCGAGTCGATGGCATTGTCCAGGAGGCCAGGGCCTGGGCGGGCACCCTTGGGCAGTGTCCCTGGTGGAGGTGACGGCTTGGCCGCCGCCCCTCCCACAGCCACCACCTCATTGGCTGTGTCTGGCTGTGTGGTCTCTTCTTCCGGCAGCTCAAAGTCCCCGCTGGGGCCACCGCTCACTGGCACCTCTGGCTCATCCCGGATTGTAGTCAGGAAGGATTCTGGAGTTGGGGTCTGCAGAGAGGGTGGCATGAGCCCAGGAGCCAAGGCCAGCCACCTCCTGGCAGTCAGTCACACACAGAAGGCCACCACTCCACTGCCCCAGTGGGTCAAGCCTAAGTATTCACTCTGCTTAAGTATGCAAAGCCTCGTCCTCATGAAAGGAGGATTATGACCACCAATTTATAGTGCAGGAGACATGCTCAGAGAAGTTAAGTAACTTGCTCAAGAACACACAGCTGATAAGTCATAGGAGCAGAACTAAAATCTAGATCTATCCAGCCCCTAAGTCTGTGTTTCTAATCACTCTACAATGCTGCCTCTATTCTCGGTCTGGCCACATCCTGTCCCTATCCTGTCTCCATCACTTCCCCTCCAGCAGCTTTGGTAACAATCCTTGGGGGATTCCTGTTGAGAAGCTGCATGGGGACTGCCAGTGCAGGCGTATGAACTGGGCCTGGGGCAGGGTCAGTCCATTAGTCTGGAGGCCAGTCCAGAGCACAACATGCAGCACGTGATGCCCCTGGGGGACCGATGTCCAGGAATCCAGCCCAGTGACTACAATCCTGATGGTCCTTCCATGTGGAGCAAGACCAGAGCCACGAGCCATGAGACCAGAGTGGGGGTGTGGAGCCCTCAGGGCGGGGCTGCGGGGCTGGTGGGCGAGGGCGGGCCCAGGGCCTGCAGGGAGAGGCCATGCGCATAGCAACACCTGCTGCGGCCTGGGCTCAGCCCTGCGTGGCCCCCCCTTCCCTCCCGGCTGCCCCAGCTGCTTGGAGGAGCCAAGAGAGAAGCCCGTGTCCTGATGGGGCTGTCCTGAGCAACTGCCCTGACTTAAGGGCAGCTCCACAGCCCTCGGGTGCCTGTCTACGAGGCCAGCTGCACAGGGCTCTGTGCCTCTCCAGTGCCGCCGCATGGCGCTGCATGGCACCACATGCCCCTTGCCTGGGGCACCCACCATGGACCAGACCACAGCTCCCAGTTCCTGGCTACCTGTCCATCCCACATCCTTCTCCCTCCAGCCCTGACTCCCTTCCTAACACCCCAGACGCATGCCCATACAGGGCCTGGCCTGGACACTGCCTGGCCTCAGGAGCCCACTCCCTGCAGGCTAAATCCTGCCTTGGAAAGCAGCTTCGCCTTCCCAGCAGTGCCCCCGGGGGCTGGGCCGAGCTGCAGGAGACAACAGTGAGACCCCGAGACCCCTCCACAGGAAGCCCGTGTTCTACTGCTCCTGCGGGCCTAAGCCCCCTCAGGCCAACCACAGCCATGACCCGATGCCATCCAGAGCCGTGGCAAGAGCTGAGCATCGACGGCTCCCCCTCGCCAGACGATGTTAACGCTCCAGCTACGTCAGGAAGTTCAACCTCACAGCACTAAGAGATCTTCCGGGTTTTTTGTTTGTTTGTTTTTTTGTTTGTTTTTTTTCCTTTTCACAAATAAGCAAATAGGATCAGTGACCAGCCTGAGGTCTCACCCTAAAAAGCTGCAGCAGAGGATTCAAAGCCAGGCTGCCAGGCTCCTGAGTCGCCGCTCTCAACCAGGACACCAGGCCCAGCCCCCCTCACCCTCACACCCATGCCCAGTCCCTCCCCTGGGAAGTCCTGTCCCAGCATCAGGGCCCAACCCCCACCATGGCTTCCTGTCCCTCTCTAGGCCATCGAGCTCCACCTCTGTCCCATCCTGTCCCTGGTGTCCAGCCTGGATCCTCTGGCCCTGTTGTACCGCCAGGCACCCGAGACCCTCCTGGCCCTCACCCTGCCCAGCCCCATCAGGCCCTGTCCTCTCCCAGGTCCTCACCTGAGCCAACTCTGTGGGTCCAGGGCCAGTGGTCCCCAGGGGCAGGGTGCTCCTCTCAGTCACATCAGGCTCCTGGGTGGCAGCCGGCCTCGGAAGGGCTCCTGGCCGGGAGGTAGCTACGGTGACCAGCCTGGGTGTCGGGGCCTCGGTGTCTAAGTCGGCCACCGTGGTCGGGGGGGAGGGCGCTGCTGGAGAGGTGGCCTGGGCTGTGGCGGCTGTGGTCAGTGGGAGAGGCGGCAGCCTCCGGATGCCGGTGGTCCTCACAAGAGCAGTGGTGGCCGTGGCTGGGGACGCTGCAGGGATGCTGGGGGCCGCGGTGGCCTCAGTGGCGGGCACCGTGGCCACCGTGGGGGCCCCTGTGGTGGTGGCAGCGGTGGTTGCCGTGGTGGTGGAGATGGTGGTAGCTCTCTGGCTGGGCTCCTCTGGGGCCTCTGTCACCACGGGAGGGCTGGTGACGGGCTCTGGGGTGGGGCTCTCGGAGGGGAGCTCTTCAAATGGGGTGCCCACTGGCTGGATGTCCGTGGTGGGCAGCACAGCGGGCGTGGTGGACACAGCCAGGGCCACGTCGGGGCTGAACCGCATGGCCGTCTCAAGGCCCGACTCCTGCTCGAAGTCTGAGGGGGAGGGAGAGGGAGAGAGCTAGGGAGCTGGGCCACTGTGAGGGGCCGGAGGACCCAGGTCAGCCCCGCCACCAGAATGGGGGACTCCCAACCCCCGCTTTGCCCGATTTCCCCAGGAAAACTTGAGGGAAAGGTGAAGGCCGGCCTGGCCACTGGTGGCTGAGCCTGCCCAAGTTCTCTCCGCCTGGCCGGAAGTTTCCTACTGTCCAGCAAACCCGGCCCCGGGCTTCATCAGGTGGAGGCCGGGCGGGGGCAGCGGAGACCTACTGGCTGAAAATCTCCCTGAGGACTCAAGAGAGAAGAGGCGTCTGGGAAAAGCTACACTCCCGGGCACACGCCCAGCCCAAGCGCACCAGCGGGCACCCCAGGGGGCCCGGGGACCCAGGCATGGGGCGAAGGAGGCCTCCTGTGGGAGTCTGTCTGCACCACGGGGCTGAACCAGGGTGGATAAGTGAAGGAACCGGAAGGAAGTGAGACGAAGGAGCAAGCGGGGTGGGGAGCAGGAAGAGCAGGACCACAGGGGGCTCCCAGGGGGGCGGACACAGCAGGCAGAGAAGGCAGGAGCCAGGAGAGCCCAGAACGGGCTGAGCCACCAGGCAAGGGGCTGGGTTTGGTTTGAGGTTAACATGGAAGAGTCTTAAAGGAACGGCTCCAGGGAGGCCCAGAGGCCCGGCCGTGGCAGCCGGTCCACAGCACGGACCCCATCCGGTCTCATCCACACCGCGCCCCTCTCTGGCTGATCCCAGCCCCCTCTTCAGGTCATTTCCAGAGCTCCTCCTCTGCCAGACTCCCCTCCTGGAGCCGGGGGAAGACGGTGTATTTCTTGCCATTTACAGGTGACCCTACAGAGGCCCCAGGAGGCGCTGATGAGGGTGTGCGGCTGGCTGATCAGGGGTGACTGGGAAGGACCTGCCCAATCTCACAGTTCGCCTGCCCGAGGGCAGGGCCTGCAACCCACTGTCCGATCAGCCCTTCTTCAACCTGCCCCAGCCCAACTCTTGGACACAGCTGTTTGGATCCAAGAGGACCACGTGGCCCAGTGTGGACCTATCAAACCATCTGCACCGAGGACGTGCCAGGGCCACTGAGGAGGGGCTGAATCCCTTCAAGTGGTTGGAACAGGGTCATGAACAGGATCACTGAGGAGTGCTTCCTGACATGGGCTGGAGGGCAGGGTCTGCAGGGCTGCAGAGAGACCCCAGCAGCACACTCAGAGGCCCCTGAGACCAGGGAGGGCCGGGGCCGGGCACCCTCTGGGGAGGATCTTCTGCCCTTCTCCTTCGGGTCCACCAGACAGCCCCGCATGACCTCCACACGACAGGAGGACCCACGGAGCAGGCTCCTGGGGATGGGACAGGCAGGGATTCAGGGGAGGTACTTACAGCCTGAGCCTGACCCTGAGTAGAGGTCGTCCAGTTCATCGTCGGGGAAGGAGTCATCGTCCCCAGAACCCTCCAGGTCCACGGGCCTCTCAAAGTTCTCACTGCGCCAGCGCTGAGCCTGGAGGACAGAGACAAGCACTGGTCAACACCCAAGGCCAGCAGCCTGGACACACCCAGAGGGACCATGGGCATTGTGGAGAGCTGAGGGACATCTCCTGAGCAACAGAGAGCTGAGGCCTACTGATGACTGCTTCCCATTTGCTCAGGGGCAGGGCATAGCCCCATCTCCTGCCTGATGGCCACCAATAGGGACCTCTGGCTGCTCTCTCACCCCCTGAATGGAACCCCCGAATGTCAGAACTGGATTTAGAGCCGGCAGTGCTGGATCTCAGTCCTGGCTCCGTCATCTACGAAGTGTGGGACCTTGGGCAAGTTCTCTAGCCCCTTGTGCCTCAGTTTACCCACTTGTAAAAGACACAAAGAGCATCCACCTCACCCAGCTGAGGGCACACTGCACTGGGGTTAAGCAGCACCAAGTGCACCCCTCGGGCAGCAGGGCTTGGCACAGGCCCAGCTGGCCCCTGGGCAGCAGCAGAAGCCCCTCACAGGTGCTGGCCACAGAAAAGGCCCCAGGTGCAAAGGGCATCAGCCCAAGGCACAGGTGGGGACTGAGGCCTAGCTGTCCCAGGCCACCAAGAGCAGGGGATGAGATCTAGAGATCCATCTTCTGCTTGGGACGCTAAGTGGCATCTCTAATTCCCAGAGCCAGCAGGCCCCCACCTCCAGCTCCACACACGGGAGTCCTGTGGAGACTGCTCCTGTCCCTGCAGTTCAGCGAGCAGCCTGAAGTCACATGCAGAACAGGGAATGAGCAGGGACAGAGACATGGGTGTCAGGGTGTTGGGGAGCAATAGCCTTTATGGGGGAGGAGGAAGGGAGAGGGGGGACCAGCTCCAGCCCTGGCCCTGAGTCTTCCAAAGACAGGAAGTTAGCTCCCTGCCCTGGCCCAACGCCTGCGATCTCGGGGCCCACCTCTGGGGCTCAGGCGGTGGGAAGGGCTTCTCCAAGGGTCCAGCACCTGGGGCCTGACTCCTCTGAGATCATCTCTTCCCCAGCCCCTGTGGCCCTGGGCTTGGAGCCAGAGCTAAGGGCCTCAAAGGCAGCGAGCAGACCCTCAAAGATGGGCGGGCAGGGGGTGCCCTGGCTCGGAGGCCCTGCCCCAGCCCTGGGAGCTTTCACAAGAGACTGAGATGAACTCCTGGTGCCCGGACATGAAGGGCAGGGCATGTGAGTCTTCTGCACTTCAGAATAAGAGAGAGAGAGGCCTGTCCACAGGAGGAAGGAAGCAAAGCTCCAAGGTGGGCAGTGCAGCTGGTGCCCGGGAGCCGGCCCGCCAGCCCTCAGTCTCACCAGCATCCCCCCCCCCCCCCCCCGCTCCTGGACTAGGCCAGGTCTGCCTCCTTCACTGCTGCTGTTCCCTCTCCTCATGACACTCTCCCTTCCACCCCCTTGTCCTCCGACTGGGGCTAACTTTCTTTCTTTTCTTTTCTTTTTTTTTGCAGTACTGAGGATTGAACCCAGGGACGTTCTGAGCCATACCCATATTTTAAGGCAGGGTCTTGCTAAGTTGCTGAAGATCTTGCTAAATGGTTGAGGCTGGCCTTGAACTTGCCATCCTGTCTCAGCCTCCCAAGCCGCTTTGGTTATAGGCACGCCCCACCATCCCCGGCTCCCAGGTGGCTCTGAGGAGCCCTCCTACTTGAGCTTCCAGAGCATCCTGGGCTCCCGATTCACAGCTCAGATCCACTGTGAGCTGTGTTTGTTTGGGGCATCTCAGGGGCTGTGCTAAACTTGGTGAAGACAGCGTGTGCTGTCTGGTTTGGCAAGGGGCCTGGCCTGAGAAGGTTTCAGGACACATTTGTTAAGGATGGAATTGGAGTTAGAAGAGGTGACGGGTTCACTGGGCAGGGGAAGGGCAGGTTGGGGCTGGAGCTGAGGCTGGAAAGACAGTGGATGCCCAGCCTCCAAGGTCTCCAGTGCCTGATGGGCAACTTTCTCTTAGAAATTAGTGATTTTTTATCCCGATCACACATCAAAATATGGTGAAAGCTGAACCCAGGGCCGGTGGCCCTCAGGCAGTGCCTGTGCATCTGCAATGTTTGGCTGGCAGTGGGAGCCATGAAGGTGTGTGGGCAGGAGGGGCCGGGCCTGGCACCACACAGCCCTGCAGCGCACGCGGAGCCCGGGGAGGCTCTCCATCCTGGCTTCCCACCCCTGACTCGACCACCTGCACCAAAGCCCCACCGAGCCCAGCCAGGCAGGGAGCCAGGAGATGCCCCCTCACCACACACACCCCAGACACATCTCGAGGTAATGAATTAATCAGTATTTACTTTCTACCAGTGAGTCATGGAGTGGGACAATTAATGTAATTGCTCCCGTGACTAATTGCTGGTTTTCCCCCTTTGTAGAGATTCCAGGAGCCCAGAGCAGCCAGCTCCCACTTCTGCCCAGAGGAACAAATCCCCAGACCCAGGCTGACGGAGCCAGCAGGCCCCCACCTCCAGCTCCACACGCGGGAATCCTGTGGAGACTGCTCCTGTCCCTGCAGTTCAGCCTGAAGTCACATGCAGAACGGGGAATGAGCAGGGACAGGACTCAGGCTCCTGCTCCCGGACAGGGCAGTCCCCACTGTCTGTCCATCCTTCCAGGCAGGCCAGGGAGTGACCGGGAGGCCATGAGCTGGAGGAGGGATTCTTTTTTTTTTTTTTTTAGAGAGAGAGAGAATTTTTAATATTTATTTTTTAGTTCTCGGCGGACACAACATCTTTGTTGGTATGTGGTGCTGAGGATCGAACCTGGGCCGCACGCATGCCAGGCGAGCGCGCTACCGCTTGAGCCACATCCCCAGCCCCGAGGAGGGATTCTAAGAGGTCTGGGAGGAGGGATCCTACGATGGGAGTAAAGGTGGGAGCCCAGACGGGGAGTCCCCGAGATTCCTCAGTGACCAGTGCCACACACCAGGTCTCCAGAAACCTGCAGGACAAAGACACCCCCCAGACACCTTCCAGAGCCACACAGACCCTGGAAATGACACAGCAGAGCCACAGGGAGACGGCCTGACACAGCCTGACACACACTCACCTAAAGGCAGCCACAGAAACGCAGAGTGGCCACGTGCCCTTGGGTGCACACAGGCTCGGGCACAGGGAGACGGGGCGGGGCGGGGGTGCCACACAGTTCTGAGGCTCAGACAAGCCTCAAGCCTCCTGCGAATCCATCGCCTCCACTCAGGTAGCTCTCACCTAGATACTCTTCATCCCTCGCTCAGTAGCCATCGACATGACAACTGTTACCATGACAACCATCTCCTCCACGCTAAGGACCAGCTCCCCACAGAGATGGGGGAGAGCACAGGAACAGAGGAGAGGAGCGGGGAGGGGGAGAGGCGGCAGGGACCGAAAGGCAGAGGACAGAGGGGGGCAGGAGCAGAGAAAGGGACAGAGGGCAGGCTAGGGCGAGAGGGAGAGAGGCGCGAGTGGAAGGGACGGAGAGAATTCTCTCACATCTTAATTTAGCCTCACACTGATCAGAGGGACCGGGAAGGGGCGACCTGGTGACTTTCCAAACCGCAGGCAAGAGAGCGTTCTCCCCCAATACCAAACAGCCCAGCCCCCGGGGTGGGGAAGTGGCCAGCACCACTCACCCTGGGGTGGGGCGCGGGGGGTTTGGACTTAATGCCAGGTCACCAGGGACCTAGAGGGGTGGGGCCTCACAGGAACCCAAGGGCCGCTGCCTCCTGCTCCAGGGGGTGAGGGACAGAGGGGGCAGGGAACAACCAGGGAAATCCTTAGAAGTCAAAGTGCCTGTGGAGAAGGGTGACAAACAGCCCTTGACCCCTAAATGACCTCTGCATTTGCATAATTTCATGCATAATGAGCATAATTACCCAGGCCATTCCCTTAAAGAAGAACCGAATCCAAATGTTCCAGGACCCCCGGGGACTCTCCCTACCTCCCCAGGTAAACTCACCCTGCTGTGCCCACACCCCCACACCCCTCCACACACACCCACACCCCCACACACACCCACACCCCCCCACACACAGCAGCAGGTAGACGAGGGGCCCCACACCCTCATGCCCACACCACAAGCCGCACGCACCCACACCCATCGAGAGCACCACTGCCACCCACCTGTGCACCCCTAGGCCTGTGGGCCTGCAGGCACCTGTCCATCTCCCACAGCCCTGGCTGCACCCTGTCCTTGCACACCCACAAGGCCCCCTCAGCCTCAGCAAGGACCCACACCCACTCCCAGGGCCCACGCTGACCCACCCCAGGCGCATGCGAGCTCCTGACCACATGCCGCCCCCGACTTGAACCAAACCCTACAACTCAAACATAAGCTCCTCTCCCCCCACACCCACCGCACGCACACCCCGCGCCCAGGGGAGCCCCACTTCCTCCTCCCGCCACCGCCAACCCCAGGGAGCGGGACAGCCGGGAAAGCTCCTCTGTGCAGCAGCTGGGGTCTGAGCAAGGGCCAGGGAGCCGAGGCCCCGGGCCCAGGAGACCCCTGCCCACCACAGCTGAGGGCGCCCAGCCAGCGCACTGCTGGACTCGGGTGCCAACTAGGACCCACTGCTGGCCAGCCATGTCCCCCACAGCCACGCCAGCAGCCACCTGCGTCCCACCACCCGCTGCCCACACGCGCCTAAGTGTCTCCAAAGGGGCACTGGCCCAGGGAAGCCCAGGCTCCCGTGCCCCAGGCCCTCCCGCACCCTGCGCCTGGCCTGCACTCGCACACTCTCCTGGGCGCACACAGGCGCCCACTCCCCGCAGCAGCCTGGACGTGGCGTCCTTCCTGAGACTGACACCCCCACGTGTCTCCTCAAGCCTCAGGCAGCACCCACCTGGAACCACCCCACAGCTCGCCCCAGAGGCCCTCGGGCTCCCCTCCCGGAGGGACCAGGCCCAGCAGTGACCAGCAGACCCCCTGTCCACACCCCCCGCCCCCAGACCTGTCCACAGAGATTCAGAGCAGCTGGGGAGGCTGGTGGGTCCCCAGGGCCCAGCAAGGAGGTGTCCTCTCCCAGGACCACCCACCAGGGCTGGGCTGGGGGCCCTGGCCAGCTGCCCTGCTTCCTCGCACTCATGGCCTCAGTCCCCATGACCCCGCAGCCGGCTCCAGATGCCTGGGGTCCCTGAGGCCCGACAGCCTCGAGCCTTCTGGGGACAGCAGCCGGAGCAGAGTGCAGCACGGCCTCCTGGCTCGGCCGGCAGGGGCTGTCAGGGCCGCCCAATCCCTAGCGCCTCATGCCGCCGCCTGTGACATGGGGTGATAAGGAGGCAGCGGCTCACGGAGAGGCCGAGAGGACTGCAGGAGGTCACTCAGGAGGCTGGGGCTCCCCACCCGCAGGACCCTGCCCTCCAGTCCTCCAGCCCAGCAGGCCAAGGAGCAGTGAGAAAGGCCGAGGGGAAACCAGGAGGAAGCAGCTGGGCCCAAGCGGTCGGGGAGCGGCGGTCGCCGTCAGGTGTCTCCACTAGGATCTCTGCAGACTCGGCCTCCAGAAGCCTCAGCTTCCCCAGACAGAAATAGATGCAGATGAGATTCTTCAGGCCCAGAGAGGTTGAGTGGCATTGCCAAGACCACACAGAGGAGAGAGTGGAGAGAGAGGGAGAGAGAGGCTGGACAAGGGGGGAGAGAGGGTGAGTTATAGAAACAGACACACAAATTAGGTCAGCTGGCAGGGGGCCCGGAGCCCAGCACCCCTGTGCCACGCTAATCATGCCGCAAAAGCTAAGAACAAAATCAAGTGTAATTAGTTCTGCCCGAGCTGCCTTCCCCTAATTAGCCAGACGTGGCCTCCCCTCTCCTGATGACTAGAGGCGACGCGAGCAAGGGCTGGCAGGTCAGCTTTAGGTTCAGGCAGCCCTGGGTCCAAGTTCAGCTCTGCTTTCTTGCTGGGTGATCTGAGGCAAGTTGCTTAACCTCTCTGAGCTTTTGTTTGGCTAAACAGGGACAATAATCATTTGCATCTCGTGGAACTGTTTGTGAGAATCAAGTGAGATACTGTACCAAAAGCACACACTGCCTAGTACACGGTTGGCGCTCGGTAACCTTTGGTTGGTAATGCATGGCACATTGTCCCCCGATTGGATGGCAGCTTAAGGCTCAACTAGGCCTGAGAGGTGGCTGAGGTCAACTCCCTCCCCCAGCAGACGGAGGGGCAGAGCCGGGAAAGCCTGCGCTGCTCAGTCCGGGCCAGGGGCGGGTGGCAGGCACTCAGCCTGCCAAGCAGCTCTCAGAGAGGCAAAGAGGCTCCCCCAGGGACACACAGGTGACGGCCAGCTCCCGGGAGCAGGGCCCCCGGCACCCCTGCAGGCGCCGTCCCCAGAAGGCCCTTGGTCCTGTGAGAACTCAGTGCCCCTCACGCTCACCAGCTCCACCCCGGAGACTCGGAGCGCCACCACAGGAATGTGGGCCAGGGCCAGGCTCCGGGCAGCAGGACAGCCAAGGGGGCCACACAATGGGCAGCCTGGACCTGGATAGGCCTCCTCCGCCCCCACCCCCCGCCGTCCACAGCTGCCCTGGCCGGGAGCCCACGCCCCCACATGCGCTTGCGGCTGGGATGTGGGCACCGAGACTGCACCTGCTGGGGAGGGCGCAGCAGGGGTGCAGAGGGCCCTGCTGAGTCCCCACAGCTCCTTCATCCCCGGGGGCAGGGGACACCTCTGGGCCCATCACTTATGGGCACAGGAAACTGGCAGGGCCTTCCCTGCCCCTCACAGGCCCACCCCTCCCCAGATCACCCTCCCCAGCACCCACCCTGCAGGCCCACTGCCCCTGCATGGCCACCACCCGGCCTGTCCACACCTGCCCTGGGCCCAGCAGGAGGCAGACATCTCTGGCTCAGCCTCCTGAGGCACAGACAGGGTCAAATGAGAAAAGCCAAGCCTGGTCATCTAAGTAAGGGCCTCTCTGGATTCTGATGCTCTGGGCTGGCTAGAATTCAGGCCTCGGGCCACGGAGGTCCAAGGCAATGTTATTTCTCAGAGAGTAAAAATGGTAACAACCTACATATCCAACAATAGGGGACTAGTTAAGTAAGCCAGGCACAACCACAACATGGAATAGTATACAGCCATCAACAGTTTGTGTTTTCACAAATCCACACTAATTAGGTCACTTGGAAGGCCTGAATGCACCACAGACGCCTGTTTGTTCTTTTTCCCCAAAGACTATTTAAGTTTGTGGCTTTGGAAAGGCGCAGGCTGGCTCTCAGGAGCGCTGTGGCACAGGCAGCTGGCAGATCCCCCGACTGTCTTTCTCCCGGTGGCCCTGCTGCTCAGCTAATCCCCCGGCCTGCTCTTCCTGCGCCCACCTGGCCCACCTGAGAGCTAGAGCACCCCTGAAGGAGGCCGGCCGCTGGCACACCTGGCCGCTCAGTGAACGCTGGCTGTTAATACTGTCATCATCATTAAGATCAAAAAGTAGGTCACAGAACCCAGGTGGAGCTGACCCTGCTGCGACGCACTCCCCACCAGAGAGATCCCTAAACGTGGGGTTACAGGAAGGGCCCGCGGCTCTCGCTGGCTGGGGCTGGGGCCACGGGCGCCTTTCATCTGTTCTCAGGACCCTTCTGTAGGTTCCAGGCACTGTCGATCCTGGAGGTGGCCCTCCCTGGGCACATTCTCTGCTCTGACCACCCTCGGCCCCTCCCTCTGCGGAAACCCCACCAGGCGGCTCCAGAGGAGACCAAGAGGGACGCGGGCGGCAGAGGACACCAGCCCGAGGGCAGGCGGGCGGCGGGGCTCCCTCCGACGCCCACTCCCCGCCTTCTCCCAGCAGCCCAGTGCAGGGTGCTGCTGTCCTTCTGCCCCAGCCTCCTGCGCCTGGACGGAGGATGGCAGCCAGCCCCGGGAATGCCACACCCCTCTCCACCCGCCCGGAGCTCCCCTGCCACTGTCCCATCACCTGCCAGCCTCACACTGTCCCTCGTCCATCCTCCCAGGAGAGGGTGAGATGGCCTCTGTGCTCCACAGACTCAGGCCAGGGACCTGCTGGAGCCCAGTGAACCTGGACGGAGACCAGGATGGCACCAGGAAGTGGGCACAAGGCAGGAGGGGAGGGGCCGGGAGAGTGGACAGGGACCCCACTGCCACCTATGGTCGCCAAACCCCCAGGACAGGACTAAGGGCCAAAGGGTCTTCGTCAGACCTCGAGGACCACCTGAAGCCAGGTGAGGGGGCTCCAGGGACCTTGCCAACCTGGGGACCTGCTGGGCTGACCCTGGCCTCCTCTGGGAAATGGCCCAGACCCTGCTGGAGCCGGCCAGAGGCAGGCCTGGTCCCCTGGCTGTCCTGGAAGCCCCCGGGCACAAGCCAAGAGAACACCCTGAGGACACACCAGACACACTGATGACCAAGGTGTCCCGCCCGGGCGTGGGTGTGTCTGGGTCCTGCCGGCTGACCCCCCTCCTGAGTGCAGTTATTTATAACCTGGTGAACTCACAGTGGAGTCCTCCGCCCCCCGCCCAGAGCTGTCCCGCGGGTTTCTGGGCTATTCTGCTTCAAGGCACAGAGCAGGCCAGACTGACAGGGTGAGTTCAGAGGCCTCGGTGTCACCACCACCATCACCCAGTGGAGAGCCAGGCCCGCAGGAAGGAACCAGACCAGGGAGGGGCTGGCCGAGCCCCTGAGGCCTGCCCAGGGCCACTTCCAGCCCAAGAGGAGGGTCTGACTGGGCCATGGGTGGGCTCAGGAAGGGAGGGCACAGGCTGGTGGCCAAGCCTTCACCGCATCTCCTAAGTCCCGGGAGGCAGGTGAGCCTCAAAATGAGCAGGGACACTAAAGCTAGACTACTTGAGTCTGAATCCCAGCGCTGGCCTTCAGCAGCCATGAGCTCTGGGCAAGGAAGTCTACCTCGGAGCCTCCGTTTCTTTACCTGCTAAGTGAGCATAACAGCGCTGACCTCAAATGCTAGGGGGGCTAAGTGAGGTGCTACGGACAAGGCCCTGCTGCTTCTTGGCTGATGACCACAGGCAAGCTGCCCGGCCTGCGCTCAGTGCCTTGGTGCATACCCAGGACCCTGGAGCAGACCAGGGGTCCTGAGGATAGAGCTCCAGTTCTCACACAGCAGGTGGTCAGCACACGCTCTCCTTCCTCCTGCCCTCTGCGGGGGCAGGGCATGATTCCTGCCACCCCAGCTTCGCCCCTTGACAATCTTTTCCGCCTGTTGCTGAGCACCTACTATGCGCCAGGCCCGATGGGGTGCTGCATCGAGGCTGTTCTCCCAAGGACTCCTGGAGGGAGAGACTCCCTTCCCAGTGTTGCAGTGAGCAATCCGCCTGGTTGAAAGTCAAGGTTCCATAAATACCCACGGATGATCGGCTCCAAGGATGAGTGCGATCCAAACTCCAGATACCAACGAGCTGGCGGGGCTCTGGAGAAACCAGAACCCTCGCTCCCACCGGTGGGAATGCGAAGTGGGACAGCCATGTTACAGAACAGGCTGGCGCTCCTTCAGAACGTTCAACAGAGAGTTCCCACATGACTCAGAAATCCTACTCCTATGGTATATACTCCAGGAAAATGAAAACACATGTCCACGTTCCAAAAAGAAAAAAAAAAAAAGCAACATTATCCATAATAGCCACAAAGTCTAAAGTAACCGAATGCCTATCCACTGACGAATGGATGAATCAAACACGGTACGTCCCCACAGTGGGTATCGGTCAGCAAAACAGTGACATTAATAACAATGAATTGCGGATGCGAGCTGGGTTTGAGTCAACCTGGAAAGCACTCTGCTAAGGGAGAGAACTGAGTCACAAAAGGCACATGTTGTATGGTGCTACTCAGATGAACTTTCCAGGATAGGCTGATCACAGAGACAGAGGTGGATGAGTGACTCTCTAGGACACTTAGGGAACAGGAGGCCACTGCTATGCACATAGGTTTCCTTACAGGGTGATAAGAACATCCTGAAGTTGGGGATGGTTGCACGACTCTGTCAACACACTAAAAAGCTTTCAATCACAGCACCACAGCCCCCAGCCACGGGGAATAAATCCCAACCCCCCCCCCCCGCCCCGTGGATGTGGAAGCCTCAGAGAGCGGCACCCTGCACACCCTACGCGCTCTTCCTGGGGTCTGCTGTGCTGCCACGTGGTACCAGAGTTCCTCTGTCCCTCCGTGTTAATGCCCGGGCCCCCTCTGTGTCATTACTCCTGCACTTTGGAGCCACTATTCAGTACGATAAGGGTCACCTGAAGACAAACCCTGGGCTACCAAAAACAGTCAACACTACCCAACGACGGGGCAGACAGTGGAGGCAGCCGGGTGGGTCCCATCCCAGGAGGACAGAACAGGATGGCTCGAGGTTTGATCACACTACGAAGAACGGTGAGCCTTTATTTAAAATTCATGAATTGTTTATTTCTGGGAATTTCCATTGACTCTTTGAAACCACAATTGACTGTAACGACAACTATGGGAAGTGAAAGCGTGGCCAGGGGACCACCGTCCACACATTATGGCACATGAGTCGAACCCCAGTTAAGCTGTGGTTTAGAAAGGAAGACATGTGAGACTGGGGCTCAGAGAGAGGGAGAAACTTGCCCAGGGTCACACAGCAGAGCCCAGACTCAGAGGCAGATCCTGCAGAGAAGCCCAGCGTTCCTCATCCGGATGACACCCTTGACCTGTCCTTGTTCTCTACTGGAGTCTCCCCCGACCAAGTCCTAGGAGAAGGCTCCATGACACCCACATTTGGACGAGCAAATGCCACTCCATGGCTCGCAGGTGGAAGAGGCCCAGGTCAGCGATGGTCTCCTCTGAGCTTTTTAAAGGCCATGTTGTCAGGGGTGGCCATTGGGAGGGGACAGGCTTGGCCCAGAGTCTTGAGAGGGACTTAGAGGAGGGAGGCCAGTCCGGATGCTGGTGGGCCGTCCCCTTGACCCCAGACCTCAGCTCCCCGCCTGCGCCCTCCATGGTCTGGGATACCCGTGGCTGGCCCGGCCGCCCTCAGCAGCACATGAGGATGCGACCCTAACAAGAGAGCGGTGAAGCTGAACCCAGGTTCCTCTATCCTGTCCCTGGCTGTCTGGGGTAGCCCTGAGGACAGTCCCCTGCCAGGGCTCCAGCCCCCCCTCCACTTGGCTCCCGGGCACCACCTCCACCCAGCCAGCTGGCAGCCGCCAAGCCCCAGGCTGGTTTCCACTCTCTCTTCTCTGCACAGAGGCGTCTGTCCTGAGGCTCGGGCTGGGCAGGTGTCAGCGGCACTCCCCCCCCCCCCCCCCCCCGCCCTGTGGGCGGGACTCGGTAGAAAGCCTAAAGCTCCCGCTTCCTCGGGTCCAGCCCCCCGCCACAGGGACCCCCTCTCTCCCTGGCCCTGTCTCATCTTCTCATGTCTCACTGTTCCCATGGGGGAGGCCACCGCACTGAACCTCACAGGTGCAGGGTAGAGGCCTCGAAGGATCCGGAAGAGGGGAGGCCAACAACTCCACAGGACCCCCTGCCCCTCTGACCCAGGGATGGGGTGGAGGAGACCCGACAGAACCCCGGCGCCCCTCCTGCCCTCCCCTGAGGCCTCCTGAGGCCCAGAGCTCCCCCCTGAGGTGTCCTGCGGCTCCTCCTCAGCCCAAGCACAGGCCAACCCATGAGCTGAGTCACACGCCCGCCAGGGCTTCGGAGACCCTGAGTGTCCTGGCCCATGGGAAAGTCCTCCCAGGTCCTCCCCCTGCAAGGCCAGAAGACCCGGCTTCTGCCCCTGCCCCTCCATAACACCAGCTTGACCCCCTTCCCCACAGGGAGCTGCCCCCCCCCCCAGGCCCAGGCCCCAGGAGATGAATGAATGAGTCCCAGAGGGTCTCAGGGAGCCAGAGCCTTGTAGAAGACAAAACTCATGAGAGAAGGACCCCAGCTAGAAAAGACGGGCCAAAAGTTGGACATCAGCCAGGGGGGTTGCTGGGACAGTGTTTCTCCAAGTTCCAGGCAAGAACAGGACGAGTGACTTCTACCTCGTTGGCCACAGAGGCCTCTCATGACCTCTGCCTGCTCCTCAGCCACGGAACCCTGAGTCCCTGCCATTCCCTACAGCACAATGGGAAGTGGCCCATTTACAGAGGACAGCGCAGGCTCAGAGGACAGGAACAGTTACCTGCCCAAGGCCACCCAGGAGGCAGGCAGCCTTCCCTGAGACACTCGTCCCTCCCAACACGGGAAGGAGGGGGCGCGGCCCACACAGCCTGGTGCAGCCCACAGTGCCCTGGGTGTGGGATGTGCCCCGGCCCCAGCATGCAGGGGATAGTGGCCTCGGAGCCCTCCCACCAGGAGCATCCTCACCACGCCTCACAACCTCAGGCGTTTGCCAACAGCACAGCCATCAGCAGCCCTGGTCCCCGCCTAGAAGATGTCAGCTGCACCCCCATAATGGGTCAGCCAGCTCATGCATTTCAAGGGTCCCAGGAGCTGACCCCTTCAGTGCTCAGCTCAGGCTTCACCTCCACTCAGAAGCATCCCCATTCCAGCCTTGTCCCTGGTGAACACCTCTCTGCTCAGGGACCTGAATTCGACATCTCCCACTTCATCAGGAATGTTCCAGCAGGAAACAGGCCTCCCCGAGATCAGAGTACCCCGGAGGCCCCCTGCTGAGAATTCCAACTGAGTCCTCATGGGTGGGCAGTCAAGGGAAGGGACCTGGCCTCTCCAACCCCAGCTGTCCCTGTCCCCAGGGACACACAGCACAGCCTTCTCTCCTCCTCTCTCCCGGCACAGCTGCACCCAGGGTTTAGTAAATTACATGTAACTGGATCTTTACAGGAACCCAAGGCTGAGTTTGGGGAATTGGGGAAAAGGAGTATCCCTGGAGGTTAGGCAGGAGACAAAGCTCTGAGCCTCTGTCCCCACCCCCGCCTTGCCTTAATCACCTAAGGAGGCCAGATGACCAGCTGCCCCTCTGGCCTGGGCTCTGCCCCTCCGGCCTGGGATTAAGAACTAGGATTAAGGATGAGCACTCCCAATATCTCAGAGCCCTAGCAACGTGTAGGCTTGCACGCTCACGCACCACGTGTGTAAGCACATTCAGGGCTTCCTGTCTTGATGCACTATGCGCGTCTGCCTGGGGTGGTCCAGGGTGGGCGGGCGCAGCTGTGTGGGTCTAGCCTGCTCATGCGGCACACGGGGCTGCATCTCTGCAGTGGCCCCTGAGCACCTGCAGGAGTGTATGTCCCTGTCCGTGTGCCTGTGCCTGCACACATTTCCAAGGATATCTGACCCTTTCAAGGCAGGAAGGGTATCTCCCAGCTTCCTCTGCCACCCTCCCAGAAGCCACAACCATCTGCAGTCACAGAGTTGGGGTGAGCCCTTAGTGGGAAGCAGGAGGACGGCAGTCGGGAGGGGCCACAGACACCTGGACCCCCACCCATCAGCACAGACCCAGCAACACATCTGCAGGCACAAAGCAGCCCCTGGCCCACATCTAAGTCCTGACCACCACCACCGTGGGAAAGGACCACCCCGCTGGGACCACAGCCTCACGGGTCGCTCTGGGCCATGTCTGCACCTGAGATGGCCCCCAAAGCCTCCCCGCTCCCACCTCATAGAAGAACAGGATCAGGCCAAGCCAGGCTCAGCTCCCGGAGCACAAGCAGGGGATGCAGGGGCTGCTCTGTCCCAATGCTGTGGTCAAGCTCAGTTACCTGCCTCAGGGTGAGGCCAGGGACTGACTCTTGGGGCTTTTTGTCCTCAAAACTCCAGAGGAAGGGAGTTGGGAGTTCTGGGCCAGAAGGGTGAGAAGTAGGGAAGAGTCCCTCCCAGCCTGGCCCCAGCTACCCCCTTGGCCCCTTAGACCCCTGCACCCAGGACAATCCTCAGTCCAGCCCCCCCCCAGTCACAGCCAGAGAGGAAGAGGCTCTAACCAGCCAGGGAAGGAGGGGCGGAGAGGCCTAAGGGAATCAGAGCAGGAGGAGGGAGAAAGGAGGAGGAGGAGGAGGGTGAGAGCAGGAGGAGGGAGAGGAGCTGCAGGAAAGACAGAGGAGGGAAGAGGTGGGCAGGAGGCAGGAGGGAGGAGGGAGGAAGGAGAGCTGCCCGCCCAGCCCCACCCTGGCTAGCCCAGAGCTGGGCCGTGGAAGTCCAGAAGGTCATCCACACCCTGGGTCCCTCAGCCTCAGCTGTGTCCCCTCAGGCCACACTCCACTTTCCTGGCTCCCAGGCTTAGGGATCACATGGGCAGGGGGTTGGGGAGAAGGGACAAGGTGTGACAATAGGGAGAACTAGAAATAAAACAGATTGAGGATGTGTGAATGCAAAGAAAAGAAACAATGTAGCAATGTCAGGATTGGGGAAATGAAACAGAGGGCAGCTGGGGAGGGGGAGAGCGATGATGTAATGGGGGAGCAGGCAGCAACAGTGTATCCCAGCGAGGGCTCCAGGGAGGTAACAGTGTAGCCCTGGGGGAGCCAGGAGCCAGGAACCAGGAAGCCGGGAACAGAGCTGGGGCTGGGCCAAGATTCCTCACCTGTGGAAGAGGAGCAGCGCTTGGGAACTAGAAGAGGGATGTAGGACAGAAGGAGGGGCCCCCTGGGCTCGGGAGCTGGGAAGAGAGGGCGTCTATACTGGGCACTGGAGGAAGAACAAGAGTTCACTGGAGAAGAGTCCACAGGTGGAAGAGCACAGGAGGGTGCTTGGTGCAACGTAGGTGAACAGGGCAAAGGGAAGAGGCTGGAAAAGTGCACTGAAGGGAGGTGACTTAGCACAGAGCCCTGGGCATGTGTGCAGCTGGGTGGTCAAGGAAGGCTTCCTGGAAGAGGGGGTGGACCTGGGTCTGCATTCTGGGCAGAACAGAGATAGGTAAAAAGAAGAAGCACGGTACAGGGGACGGAGCCCTACTCAGCACTGGGATGCAGTCCTTAGTCCTAGCTCCGTCACCAATTTGCTGTGTTGCCTTGGGCAACAAGTACCTCCCTGTACCTCTCAAGTACTTCTCTGCACTTCAGCTTCTCCAAGTGTAAAATAAGAGGCTGAACAACAGGATCTCAGAAGACATTCACTATGCCCCCACTGCAGTTCCACTTCGGGACAATGAACTTGGACAAAAGCATTTCCAGGCTTCCTTCCTAAAATCATTTCTGGTCCTCTGGTCTTTCCTCAGCCTGGGTTAGCCTCAGCCCATGCCCAACATGGACAGAAAATGGGACAGAGAACTGACCCACATGGACGTGAAGAGCCTCTGGGCTTTGGGCAACCCCCTACCCACAGCAGCCACACAAATCCAGGTACTTAGCAAGGGCCGCTTGGCCCTCAACTCCTCCTCTCTGGGCCCCAACCCCCTGCCCATGTGATCCCTAAGCCTGGGAGCCAGGAAAGTGGAGTGTGGCCTGAGGGGACACAGCTGAGGCTGAGGGACCCAGGGTGTGGATGACCTTCTGGACTTCCACGGCCCAGGAGGGTGGGCGCTCTGGGCTAGCCAGGGTGGGGCTGGGCGGGCAGCTCTCCTTGTGGAACATGAGCTGGGGCAGCACTCATGCATGAAACAGGACTCAGGGGCCAAACTACTAGGGTTCAAATTCCAACTCTGCCACTTACTAGCTCTATGACCTTGGACAAGTTACTTCACCTCTCTGTGTCTCAATCTCCTCTTCTGTAAAATCAAGATATTGCTCGCATCTCCCTCATAAGGCCACTGTGAGAATGAGGTGAGTTTTTATATATGAGGCATTTGGCAAAGTAACTCAACCCCTTTATAGACCAACACCCTGCCTGCCGGACAAGAAATGCGTTGGTTTGGACTCAGAGCCCAGCTTGTGAGCACTGGGGCAGGTTGAGGACCTGTGGGGATCAACCGTTCAGCCACAGAACAGCCTGGGGCACAGGCCAGGTCCCCAGGAAGTGAGTGCCCTGTGTGTGTCTGTTAAATGCATGGAGCAGTCCCTGCACCCAGAGGGGGTGCCTTCCCCTCCCCACGCGTGGCTCCCCCCTCCGCCTGGAGATCACTGCTTTCAACCACAGTTACGTCCCTGATGTCCCCGTCTCTGCACACCCAGTCCCTCTGCCTATTGACAGACAACCGTCCTTCAAGACCCGATCCCACGGACGCCTCGGCCATGGAGCTTCCCCTGAGTCACGAGTCAGAGCCAAGCCCTCACACCCCATCCCCTCCCCCACCTAAGTGGGAGCTTCCTGAGGCCAGGAGCCAAGCGGAGCCTCCAAGCACTGAGCACTTAGCACTGGCCAGAACCAGAGGGGGCATCCGGTCACCAGCAGGGTGGGGACAAGGACCCAGGTGCTGAACTCTGCCCCCCAAGAAACCAGACTCAAGGCCCAGGCCCCTGGTGGCCCGGGTTGGATGGATCAGGCCCCCCAGGGTTAGGGAAGAGTCCCCCTCCCCCACCTGTGGCCCAAGAGGAACCCAGGCAGGCCACGTGAAGAGGGTGGCCTCCCTCTCCAGCCCTGCAGGCCTGCGCTTCCTCCTGGTCACTCTCTGTCAGGCCCCAGCCTCTCTGGCCCTGGGTCTTTCTGATAGTCCCTCCACTGGGAAGACTGGAGGGGCCCCTGGGCCACTCCATCAATCTCCCCATTTCACAGATGGGAAGTGGAGACCCATAGAGGGAGACAGCTGTCTGCTACCCCGACCAGCTGGGGGGACCCCCCCACTGACGCGATGATGGTGAGGAAAGCGCCATCATGAAAGTGAAGGTGGCCACCAGCAGCAGCTTCCTCCCAACCAGCGTCCGGCTAGTCCTCTAGCTCCCCTCCCCAGCGCTGCCCGGCCACAGCCTGACAGTCGGGAACCAGCACCCCGTTGGACACAGGGGGAAACAGAGGCTGGTCAAGAGCCGGCCACCCGCACCTGCTCACCCTGTGAGCACCAGGGTCCCGCTAACTGCCCCACCTCTGAGGCCTCGGGGTCCCCATCTGTAAAATGGGGTCCCCACCTGCCCTGCAGGAGTGTGGTGAGGAGCATGCTGAGCACTGCAGGTACGGGGAGCACGGTCTGTCTGTGGGGCCAGGACATCACGGCCGCCACTGTCACACGTGTTTGTCTCCCTGCTCCTGCAGCACCTGGAGGGCAGCACCCAAGCAGGACTCAACGTGGACACCCCAGGCCCTGCAGCAGCCCGGCCCCGGGTTGGGACAGTGAGAGAACAGAAGATACCGACAGAGGCACCCACACCCCGAGGCCCCGGGGAAGGCAGCTGCGACAGGTCCCCAGGTATCCTGAGAGCACAAGTGCCAACAGCCCTGTCCCCAGCTCCCCAAGAGCCGTGCCTACTCGGTCCCCACAGGCCTCCCAGCATCTGCCCCCAAGCCAGGGGGAGGACAGGTCTAATGAGCCCCCCGCAGCCCCGGTGCTGGAGACTGAACTGGCAACCAGTGTGCAGCAGTTACGTTCCCGCATCCCGTGACGATGGTTAGAGATGGCTCTGGTTAGCGACTGGGCTGTGGGCGGGTGGGGCTGGAGGAACGGGGTCTGCCTGGCCATGTGGGGGTGCGGGGAGCTCTGGGGAGCCGGGAAGAGTCCCACCAGCAACCCCGAAGCTCACAGACATCCCAGAAGCAGAGGCAGGGCCTCGTCAGCACCGTCCCCTGTCCCGTCCCACCCCAGAAAGCCCTGGCCCTAACCTACATAGGACAGAAATCTGCCACCCGGGGGGCACAGCTTCAGAGCAGGGGACGGGGACCCAGCATCAGGCCCCGTCGCTCTGGCTGTGTGAGTCCTCTCTGTGAGGGGTGCCACCAGCCTGTGAGGGCAGCAGAAGACTCTGAGACCTCCTGGACCTTGGGTAAGGCCCAGGCCATCACCTGAGGGACGGCAGGCTGTGCAGGGGGCCATGTCTCCAGGGTCTCCCCGGGACCGTCACTCATCAGGCCGGGGCCTGGGGGATAAGCGGAGCATGGCCAAGATGCCCCCTGGCTGGAGAGCAAGTGGGAAGGCCCAGCGCCACCATGTCCTGGAGGGCCAGGACTGAAGGGCCCAAGGTCCACTCCTGTGCCTCCAGTCTGGGCTGCAGGCTGCCCAACGGCTCTGGAGAACCAAATTGTCCAGAGACTCAGCACCAGAAGGCGCTGGGAAACGCTTCCTCCCATCTGCCCTGAATCCTGCCAGCTCCAGTTGAGAGTCTTGGTCCGAGATCTCCCTTTTAGGGTGGTCCCCAGCCCAGGGTTCTGCTTTAATGATCCCCCACAATCATTAAACTTGGTCCCCACACTCTCTAAGGGGACCTGTCTACAAGCTCCTGTCCCTGGAGAACAAGTCCTCAGTAAGACCAAGAGAGGGGCAGGAGAAACGCAAACCCACGCAGGTGAGTGAAGGAAAACAGCATGAACAACCACCCGCACTTACTTTTGTGTATCACTTCACATTATTAATTCCCAAACAACCACAACTCTCCATTTTAAAGAAAAGATTGAAGCTCAGAGGGGTTAAGTGAATTTGCCAAGGTCACACAGCAAGAAGCTGAAAGAACCAGGATTTCTACCCTGGACTAATTGCGTCCAGAGCCCCTGCTCCTCCTACTTCAAGTTGTACCCTTAGGCCTGGTGGCCCCCAAACAGACATAGCACCAAGGCCTGAGAGGAGCTGAGGGGTGGGCACAGGCAAGCCTCAGGCAGGTGGACAACAGGGCGGTTGAACCCACTCCATCTTGTGTAAAAGGCCAGCACAGGCGTCCCTGCCCGGGCCCCCCCGCAGCCAGGTAGGAAAGGAGCCAGATCATTCACTGCACCCCCTCCCACTGCCGGCCCTCAGCCACAGCGGCTCAGACTCCCCTGTAATCACCACTTCCTGTTTGGCGCTAAGACTGGGCCTGGTCAGTGGGGGAGGGAAGCGGCCACCCCTCTAACCAGGGTCTGCTCAGGAGGGCCAGGGCGGAAGTGAAGTCTCCCGGCCTCCTGGAGTCCTGGGAGGCTGGGAGTCAGGGCACCTGGGGACAGGGCGGTGGGGAGGGGTTTCCCAGCGTGTGGTGGAATGTTCCAGGGGACAGAGGTCCGAAGGGGCTAGGGAGACAAGCCAGGTGGTCCAGGACCAGCCCAGCCTGCTCCCGCTAGCACAGTGTTGGGAGGGATGGCAGGAGCCAGGGGCTGGGCCGTGGGCAGCTCCCAGCTCTGGCCACCCTGCCCCCCCGGGAGACACAAAATCACAGGCTCCAAGAAGCTGGTTGGAGCCCAGAGCCACAGTCCCTCTGTCCTGGCCAGACACAGCTGGCCCCGCCTGGGTGCTCAGACCGCAGGCCTGCCCCAGGCAGCCCCCTGGCGCCTTCCAACCCATGGACACATGCCCTGGACGCAGCAAGACTGTCAGCCGCACTATTCCCCCACCCCACCCACACCCAGAGGGAGTCACAATCCAGGCTCCTTCTTTCCTCCATTCGTCGGTTAACTCCCTTGTGCATTCATCCACCCACTTGAACCATTCGGTTATGGGCCAAGTTGGTGTCATGGATCACACCTCAATTTAGCAACTGGGGAGGCTAGGCAGGAAGATCCCAAGTTCAAGGCCAGCCTCGGCAACTTAGGAGTAAAGACTAATAATAAAAAGGGCCCAGTGGTAGTGTCCCTGGGCTCCATCCCCAGTACAATAAATAAATTAATTGATTAATTCTGGGCCAGCCACTCAGTGGCCCCTGGGAGGTCCATGAGAGGGTACCCCAGGAAGCTCGTGGTCTGTGAGGAAAGCACCGTGACACACTCTTGTCTGCGGGAGACCCCGCCAAGCCACTGCCCTCTGAGTTTCACTCACTGTGAGGCTGGAGAGTGAGGGCAGAGGGCCAGCTCAGAGGCGGGGACACAGGTTTCGGCGCTGCACAACTCTCAAGGTCTGGTCACCACATGGGGGGCAGGCAGCACACATCCAGGGCGGTGGTGGGTGTTCAGAGCCCTCTCATCCTGAGGCCCCTCACCACACACAGTCATACGACTTCCCTCACCCATCCCGGGGGCTCTCAGAGGGGCCACTTTTACAGATGGCAGACCCCTATGAGGAGAAAGCGCCCGGGGCCAGGCATGGGGCGGGAAGCTTGCCCTTCACACTCCTATTCTCCCACTTTGCAGGCACTGAGAAGTTAAGTAACTTTCACAAAGTCACACAGCCACAAACCTTCCCCCATTCACAACTCAAGACGGCACCACAGACTTCCGAAGCGGTGGGAGAACTGAGTCGGAAGGGACACGGCACACACCTGTGAGGAACAGGTACTTGGTGAACAGTGACAGGTACAGTCAGGGTCCAGTCCCTCCCACCCCAGGGGCTGGGGGTAGGGAGGCCCCAGAGAGGTGAAGCAAAAGCCCAAATGGCACGGCAAGAGGGCACGGGATTAGGACAGCAGCCCAGACCTAGGAGCCTGCCAGGCCCTGGCCCAGTACAGCTGTGCGGCTTTGTGGCTGTGTGACTCTGAGTGAATCCCTTCATTTCTCTGTGCCCCATTTCCTCACCTGTAAAACAGAGGCTCTGATAACTCTGACTCAGAAGAAGCTCAAAAGGACTAACTGGCCAAAACATGCGTGGTGCCCACTCGGTGGGCCAGGCGCCCGGGTGGCGAGCTGCTGTTTCTATTGTCCAGCCTCAGGTGAGGCCCTGCCTCCACGTGCCCTCGGCACACAGGCTTGCAAGGTAGAGATGCTGTGGCCTCCCGCGGCCAGCGGGCTCCAGCCTTCAGAATGTCACTGATGCCCCTTGAATGTGGCCCGTCCCCCCCTTCCCCCCAAGAGGCAGACGCCCTCACATTCCCTGGCTGCCCCAGCTTCTTCCAGAGCCCAAGCCCAGAGCCGCCCCACGGGTACCACTGGGGGCAGCCCAGGGACCCAGGCCCAGTCCATGAGTGGGGAAGCCATTGCGGCTCTCCTGGACGGCAGGGCCCCCACCACCCCCAAGGCAGGGGCCACAGGAGACCCTCCAATCAGCTGGAGGCCTGCTCTCCCCAGAGGGCAGAGCTCCAGGTTCAGATCCGTCACCCCTCGCCCACAACGGTCCTGCGAGTCAAGTATCTGTCCCCAAATGATAAGAAAATGGAGAGTCAGGGAAGGGGACCGCTTGCTCCATGGCATGTGACAACCACTTTTGGAGAGAGTTCAAAAGTCACCTCCTCCAGCAAGTCCTCCTGGCTCTCGAGGCTCCCTCCTGGGAAGGCCGGCCTCAGGCCCCTGAGACGCACCACACTCAGTCTCCTCAAGGGGCTCCTTCCCTCATCGCAGCCTCCCTGAGGCTGACACCTCCTATCCCCACTCCCAAGTCACACAGCTGGTGTCCACCCCTGGAGCCCTGCTGCCTGGGGAGTCAGGCTGCAGATCCCTTCACTGTCCCTGGGCTCATCCCCCAACACCTGGGAGGGAAGGATGTCCCCCAAGGACCTGGCCTGGAACAGCTCAGAGCCCCCAACCTTCACCTTTTCTAGTAAGGACAATCTGGCCCCAGCAACCCGAGGCTCACAACCACAGCAGCATGGAGCAGCAGCCGGGGGCCACCAAGGCTTCCAAGAGCAGGAGTGGGCGGGAGCAGGGACCCTGCCCTGATGAGTGGGTCACACAGTCACCCACCTTCCCCTCCCCACCCCTGCCACCACCCAACCACAGAATGACAACTCTATAAAGAGCATGGAACCTGAGCCAGGCATGGGGCAGGAAGATTGCCCTTCGCACTCCTATTCTCCCACTTGGTAGAAGTGGAAGACGAGGCACTGAGAAGTTAAGTCACTTTCACAAAGTCACACAGCCACAAATCACTGAGCTCCCATCCCTGAGAGCATTCAAAGCCTAAGGGACACCTGGGATCCCTTCCGGGCCTGGACCTTTAGAAGACCGAGTTCTTAAAGCTGCATTTCCAAGATCTCCACTCTCCAAGCCATTGCAGGGAGTGACTGGGTGGAGCAGCTGAGGTGGCTCTGGAAGGAGATGCTCCTCAGAAGGTCACCTGGCAGTCCAGGAGTGAGGACTCCCCAAGGGGAGATCACCCCCTCATATACACAGGTGGACCCAGGGGCCACCCTTTCCTCCCCTGCTAGACCCAGCTGTTGCCCACCCGCTGATGTCCTGAGAAGACCCCACCCCAAGGCCACACCTAGAGCCACCTGGCTGGGGCTCTTCTGGTCTAACAGCCTCGCCTGATACAGGCATCACCCTCTTCTGAGGGGTGGCATCCCTGCCCACCAGGCACCACCCACTGACCCTTTGCTTCCCAGGCCAGATGAGGCACAAGAAGGGTGACAGCCTTCTTCAACAGCTGGACCCCTGGGGAGATGCAAGGCCCAGAGTGACACCATGTTCCCCTCCCACCTCTGCTGCACCCCTGGTCTGCCCGATGCCAAGCCAAGCATGGAGCCTGAGACCAGAGCCTGGGGGCGGGCAGAGGGCTGCTCGATCTGCCACCCGGCACAGGCTCAGAGCCAGGACAGCCCTACCTCAGGGGCACCCTGCCTTGTCAAGGTCCTACTATGCACCAGATCCTGAACCGCTCTCGTTTAATTCCTCTCTCTACTCCACCGAGTGCCAAGCACAAGCCTCGTTTCATGGCTGAGGAGCAGGTGCCAGCCAGGGAACGACTTGCCCAGCCCCGCGTCCCACCTGGCCTCCTGTCTCCAGAACTTTGTCCTGTGCTCCTTATCGTCACTTGCTCCTCCTGGGTCTGCGTGCATGCCAGCTATTCTCACCCCTGAGGAGGGTGTCTTCAACCCCATTTCACAGAGAGGAAGCCCAAGGCTGACCAGTGGGACAACCTGCCCAAGAACAGGTGGTAGTATTGGGATTTTGACCCTGAACAGCGATTCCCAAATTTTTAAGGATCTAGAAATGCAGCTGAGAAAGGGTCCCCAGTGGCTAGGACAGGCCAGGTGGCTATCCTTCCTAGGGACCTCTTCCCCTCAGCCCCCAGGGGAACTGGAGATGAGGCAGGAGGCCAGTCACCTCATGGGTGCCCTCCCCACCCCAGATGGGGAAGGCTGATGAGGAACCAATCCTGAAGCCCCTGCAGGGACCCTCTCTAGACAGACTGGCGGCTGGGGCTGGAAGAGGAGGGCGGCTCCAGGCCAGGCAGCCTGGGAGGACGGACCCCTCCTTCTTAGCCCAGGGGATGGGGCCAGGGCATCACTTTTCCTAGAGCTGCCCAAGAGGTGGGACCTAACCAGCTCCCGGTACCCCACCCTGGATCTGGGCAAGTGCCACAGAAGAACTCACTTGGGACCTGGGTCCCTCAAAGGGGAGAGGTGGTTCTTCCTCCAACCCCTTCCTCCTGCTTCCTGATGGAGCTGGGACCAAGTTCAACCCCCAGCTGCTGCAGTCACTCCAAGGGACATTCAGGGGTCACCTCCCACACATCTCTACCTGCACACATGTGCCTCCCTCAAGGGTCCTTGCTCATGCTGAGGTCACCCAGTCACTCACGCACACACACTCTGATGGGCCAAGCACACGCCCACCAGAGGTCTCTCCACACTGGATCCCTGAGCTCCTGCGGGCACACATGGCCAGGGTCCTAGTGGCCCAGCCGGTAACAGTGCACAATGGGTCACCCTCACTCAACCACCCACAGGGGGCATGGTGGCATCGGCACAGAGAGTGGGCACACCCCACAGGTCCCAGGGCTCCTCACTGGGGTGGCCACGCTGCACACACACTGGGTCACCTTCACCAAGTCACCCTCCCCCGCCCCCTCGGGAGTCCCCACTGCCCTACTGGTGGCTGGGGGGAGGCGACCTGAGAGAGATCCAACGCACACCCTCCCCCAGCAGAGGAATCCCCCCAGCAGAGGAATCCGCCCGGCTCCCAAAAGTGGCCGCGGTCTGGGCACTCCCACGAGGCAAGCGCCGCGCTCACTCTCGCCCCAAGACACACCCAGCCCCGCGACCCCCGCCGGCCACCAGGCCCTCGCGGTGCCTCTCGGGCCGCGGCGGGGGACCCCGCTCCGCCCGCGGGAGGCGGTCCACCCGGCTGCCCGGGTGGCGGGGACCTGCGGGGACCTGCCGTGACCCGCGCTCCCGCCGGGGCCTCCCTCGAGGGAGGGGTCCTCCGGGAAGGGGACGAAGCCCCGAGCGGCGGCGGTGGCTCCCGGGCGGTGGGGGAGGGGCTGCGGCCCGGGCGGGGGTCCCGGCGGGTCGCCGGCGGGTGTCCCCGCGGGGCGGGCGCGTCACTCACCCCCGCGGCGCGCCCGGCCAGCAGCAGCAGCAGCAGCGGCGGCAGGAGCAGCCCGCGGGCCCCGGGCGCGGCCGCGGCCCCGTTCCCGGCTGCGGCCCCGCGGGCGGCCCCGGCGCGGTGCGGCGGCCCCGGCTTCATGGCGGCGGCGCCTTTGTTCCGGCGCTGGCGGCGGCGGCGCGGCTCGTCGGGCTCCGGCTCGGGGCCGGCTCCGGCTCCGGCTCCGGCTCCGCCTCGCTCGCGGCTCCGCGCCCACAGCGGCCGCGCCCGCAGGAAGCGTGCGCCGCCGCCGCCACCGGGCCGCCCCCAGCGCGGCGGGCGGGGCGGGCTGTGCGCGGGTGCGCGCGGGGGTGCGCGCGAGTACGCGGGAGTGCGCGGGGGAGCGCGCGGGGGTGCGCGGGGGTGCGCGCCGAGTTGCGACCCCCGCCCGCCCCGCCCCGCCGGTCGCGGCAGGCTCGAGCCCGGGGCTGCGGGACCCAGTTCCGTTCCGCGCGCCCTCCCCCGCCGCCGGAGGGCTGAACCCGAGGACCCCGCGGGCCATGCCGTTCCTTCTAGGGTCCGAGGCGAGGCGTGGATGGCGTGTGTGTCCCCAACCCAGCAGCCTCCTGTGGGCTCCATTCATTCCAGGACTCCCATCTTCACCCCACGCCCCAGCCAGCCTAGGAAGGGGCCAGAGATTACCCAAGACCCCGACCTTCGTGTCCTCAGAATGCGGACGGGCTGTTGCCCTCAGACTAGGCCTGACCCTCCCTGGGCTTCAATTCCCCCCACCCCCGCCCCCGAGACCACCATGGAATGGGAGTGTGGGGTGTTGACTTGGGCCCTGTCACTAGGGTTGGAGAGGAGATGGTGGGCAGCCCCATGGTAGCCCGGCTTCCCCAGGTGAGACTCAGATTCCTCCCAGTAGAATGGAGACCACTCCCTGTAGGCACAGTGGGAGTAAAGAGCACCTCTGGGTGACCCGAGCCCCGGAGGCCTTGTTGTGTTTGGGGTGGTTTCTCCTTTGCTTCAGTCTCCATCTGATGTCCCACAGTCTCCCTATTTATTTGAGTCCCTGCTGCAGTTAGTCACTGCTGACCCCCACGCCAGCCTTGCCTGGCATGCAGTGGGTGCTCAATACAAATTCACAGAATCACGAGGTGTGGTGGCACAGGCCTGTCTTCACATGGACTTGGGAGGCTGAGACAGAGGGATAGTAAATTTGAGGTCAGCTTTAGCAACTTGGTGAGGTCCTAGGCAACTTAGCAAGGCTCTGTCTCAAAATAAAAAATAAAAATGGGCTGGGAACGTGGCTCGGTGGTTAGGCACCCTGGATTCAATCCCCGGCACAGAGAAACAACAAACCAACCTGCAGAATCAAGGAGTACGGTTCTCATTCACCTGAACTCACCCCACACAGGTGTTTTGGGGAGAGAGGGGGAGGGTTAAACACTTATTAATCCCTGAGCACATGTCCTTGAGCAAGCACTTTCCTTGGATTATCTTGTCAACATCTCAGGAGCTCCCTGAGGTCGGAACTGCTGATAGCTCCACTTCTTTGGTGAGGAAACTGAGGTTGTTTGCTGATGATGGCGAATTCACTTTTGCTCTGGCGCCTGGGTCCCTGCACCCAGTTCAGGGCCTGCTGGCAGGAAGAGGGATCTGCTGTCAGCCCAGGGGTGTGGGTGGAGCTCGGAGGCAAAGCACTTGCCTAGTATGCTCAGGGCCCTGGGTTCTATTCTACCCAGCAGCAATGAAAACACACACACATACACACACACACACACACACACACCTCAAAACTGGAGCCGTTTGCCTGAGGAAAGAATAGTGGAGCAGACAGGGGCAGGCCCGGAAGGACATACCCCTGGGAGTAACCGTGGCCTCTGGGTGTCAGGGCCTGCAGCCCCTTGGGAGTAGTCCAGAAAACAAAGGTCAGCTCAACCTAAGGTAGAGATGTGTTAAAAGGGGTCCCTGAGGGGAGAGGGAGTAAGTCGGTTCCTAAAGGGTGTGTGAGCCCAGGCTAGCTGTCCTTAGGCAGACATCCTGCAGAGAGAGAGGGAGAGTGTTCAACTTTGTGATTCAAAAATCCCTAGGACACCAGGCACAGTGGCTGACATCCCAGCCACTCAGGAGGCTGAGGCAGGAAGATCACAAGTTCAAGGACAACCCCAGCATCTTAGTGAGGCCCTATCTCAAAACAAGGGTTGAAAGGACTGGGGGATCTGGCTCAGTGGTAAAGCACCCCTGGGGCTCAATCACCAGCATCCCCACACCCCAAAAAAATATTCCTAAGAATTCTGAGATCCCAACCTATGAAATCCCATTCCCAAATCGTTTGGAATTGAGCCATCTCCTTGGGGAGCTGGATGGGGAAAGGCTGGGGGCCGTGCAGATGGGGAGTTGGTCTTGGTGGAACAGCACAGCCTGGAGCTGGAGAGGTCTGGCTCTGGGTGGGTCAGTACCTGGGTTCCAATCCCAGTTCTGCTGTTACTTTGGACATGTTTTCTGGACTACCTCCAAGGGGCTCGGGAGGCTGAGACAGGAGGATCCTGAGTTCAAAGCCAGCCTCAGCAACGGTGAGGCCCTAAGCAACTCAGTGAGACTCTGTCTCTAAATGTAGTACAAAATCGGGCTGGGGATGTGGCTCAGGGGTCGAGTGCCCCTGAGTTTAATCCCTGGTACCAAAAATAAAATAAAGGAAGGGACCCGGATGTGGACATAAAATTCCCTTCCAGAGAGGCTGAGAAGACCAGCAGGAAGACTGGCTCTGAGGGACCAAGAGGTCCAGAGTGAGGGTTAGGAGGAGCCAGATGCCAGCACGGTGCACAGGAGGACTTCTGAACACAGAGGCCAGTGGCTATTGTGAGAGGGGGTGAGTACTCTGTTTTGGGAGGTGAGCAAGATGCAGGGGGCCCTGCGGTCACCCTGTAGAAACTAGGCAGGGAGCAGGACCATCCGGCTTCTGGAAACAGCAGCCTCTTCCCTATGCCTGGAGAAGCGGGGAGGGGTGTGTGTGGAGAATCTTTGGCCAGGCCAGGAGCGCCACCTGCTGCTCCTCAAAGACCCTGGTCGCAGCCAGAACAAAGGTCGGGACCTCGGGGACCAAGCTCCCCATGCCAGGGCTCCCGGGCTCCTGGAGCTCACAGACGCACACATCCAACTCCCTCAAGCACGGCACCTCCACACAGTCACCTGCCCCTGCATTGGGCCATGTCCCAGCCCCATCCACAGTGCCACTACACCCCGCAGGCATGTGATGCTGTCCTCTCCCGGCACAAACTCTCGCAGCCCACCTGGCCCCGCAGTCACATCATTTCCTCTGGGAAAGCTTCCCAATGACCTTGGGGTGAGCTTCGCTGGTCCCGCTCTGCCCAATATCCTGATCACACCCGTCCTGCATCCCGACCCTGTTTCCAGTTTCTACTGTCTGTCTTGGCTGGAACTGAGGGCATCCCCAACAGACAAGGGCTCAAGTACAGCTACTGCTTTAGGACATGCACACGACATCATCCCCACCTTCCAGATGAGAAAACAGGGCACAGGGAAGTGGGGGACAAGCCCAAGACCCCATAACTGGCAAGTGAGGCCAAGATCTTGATCCTGACTTTTAGCAATGACACTTGCAATGACAGGTCTGGCGGCTGGGAAGTGTCTGCTGATGACTTAGTCACTGAGGAGCCACTCACCAACCTGGGGACACAGATGAAGCCCAGCACCCCAAACCCCTGCCCATGTCCCAAGCAGCTGTACCACTCCCACCCAGCCTCACCCGGGGACCTTCCCCTACCCTCCTGGTTCTAACAAGGCAACCAAGGGTACGCCCAGGCTCAGCACACGGTGGGTGCTCACAACCCAGAAGGCTGGCTAACCAGACTGGTTCTTTAGAAGGCAATGTACCCAGTAATAACTAGAGCGCCCTTGCCAGGAGAGCAAGTTCCCGTTACTCTTCTCACTGTCCTCCCAGGGTTGCTGCCAGAAGGACCAAATGAGCTGACTCTTCCGAGAGAGCCTGGCGTCCAGGAAGCACTGTATATGTTTTTGCTCTTTACTTTGTCCCCTTTTAACAGTCAGAGAATCTAGGGCTCAGAGAAGTTAAGTAACTTGCCCCAGGTCACACAGCCTAAAAGTGGGTGAGCCAAGATTTGAACCAGGCAGTGTGATGACAGAGCTTTAGCTTTTAGCACTGTGCCTTGCTATCCTCATGGCCTCAGGAGGATTTAATGAACCGGGCTTCCCAAACACAAGTGCCCTCCCCGCTCAAGACTACCACAGGGCCTGGAACACAACTCCCTGTCCCCCTCCCCCACCTCTAGTCCACCCCCTCCCCACTACAACTTCCTGATTTGCCCTGGAGTCAGGAAGGAGGCCAAAGCACAGCCTTGCTTCTGGGAAAAGCCCAAAGGGTCAATGACTCTCAAAACTCAGAAACTAAAACAATGTTCTCGCAGGAAAGCTCCTGATGGGGAAGACTCAGAGTCCTCTCTGGAAGACTTGGGGAGACTCAGAGGCCTTTTGCTGTAGAAGTCTAGTGTGGTCGGTAGGGTTAGAAGGATCCACAGGCCAGGCCAGAGGTGGGGAGTGTTGGTCCCCACCTGGCTGTGAGGTCCCACGGGGCCACGCCCCAACCTTGGCTCTGGGCAGGCTGGGTGAGCTCTGCCGGAGGCCCCTCTGCGCTGGTCCGGCCCTGTGTGGCTGGTGGCACCCCAGCGCAGCCAGGTCTGGGACCAGAATTTGCACGTGGGTCTCTCCTAGGCCTGTTACCTGGGAATTGACCCTCAGGGACAGCGGGGTGGAGGGGAGGGAGCAAAGCTGGGCTGGCCTTGCAGGAGGGGCCAGTGGAGCTGCAGAGACCCCCGGCAGCCCCCGTGTGGGGCAGGTCTGGCCAGGCCTGGAGCAGGGGTTCTGCAGGGCAGAACAGGGCTCAGGGACCTCGGGGACCTCAGTGGGGTGGGGCCTGGCTCCTGGAACCTGAACACACAGGCTGGGAGGGGACCACAGGTGCAAAACCGGGAACAGCCTGGGAGGGAGCGAGCAGAGGAGGAGACCGAGCTGCGGCCCGCTCATTCAGCCACTTCGCCTCTGAGCAGAAGCGGAGGAGTCCAGGGGGCCTGGAGGGAGGCCCACCACGTGGGGAGTCCAAGAGGGTCATGTGTGAGTGACTCTGGGACTGTTCTGGGGCTGCGTGCACCACCCCCTGGGGTGGAAAGAGCTGTCCCCTGCCACCCCTGTCATCTGCCCATTTCACAAGTGAGGAGAGTGAGGCCGGAGGAGGGGGAGCTCCTGGCCCCAGGTCAGAGCCTGTGGCGGAGCTGGGAGCCGGTCCCTGCCCCCTGTTCCCTAGGCCCTCTGCCCTGCGGTCTGCGGGAACTCCTGCCACTCTCAGGTCAGGTTCAGGGCCAGGCGAGGCTGGGCGGGGCTTGGGCAGGGGAAGAGGGCAGAAGGGGGCGGGCCAGGCGACCTCCACCCTGAAGCGGCTCCACGAAGGCTGCCCCCACCTTCCTGGGAATAAACTGCACATTTAGAGTCATTTTCCTGGAAGAAGAAAAATAAACTTCCTAAAAATATGTGTTCCCTCTCACCTCTCCGGCGGGAGCAGCCCAGCTGCAGAGCCAGGGGCGGAGAGCCTGCCCAGCCCCCGCCGCGGGTCACTCTCAGCACTGTCCTCCTGGAGGCCCCCGCCTTGTTTCTTTTCTGATACTGGGGATTGAACCCAATGGCATTGTACCACTGAGCTGTAGCCCCAGTCCTTTTGATTTTTTTTTTTTTTTTTTTTTTATAATTTTGAGACCTCACTGAGTTGCTGAGGCTGGCCTCCAACTTGGTGTCCTCCTGCCTCAACCTCCCAAGTAGCTGGGACTCCAGGAGAGGGCCCTGGCCATCCTGGAGATCCTTGACACACGTGGGGTTAGGGGGTGTTGGTTTGTTTTTAGGATTCTGGGTGGGCAGCACCGCAGCGAGCTTGGAGCAGGGGGTGAGCTGTGGGTGGGCACAGGCCTGGCACTGAGGGAGCACCCGTGCGGGTGTGGGGGGGTGAGAAACACATAGGTGACTGCAATCCAGTGGGATGTCCCTGCTCTGTCCCTTGTCCTGGCCATGTGCATCTGGTAGGCACTTTCCCTGCCTGGATGTGGGGGAGCGGGGTAGGGGAGCCTGGTGTCCCATCCTAGCTCTTGACCAGTGTCTCCCCAAAATCCAGGCGAGGATCACTAACAGCTCAGGACTTAGCTCAAGTCACTCTTTGCATGAAACCAGGAGACAGGAGACAGAAGCTGGGGCACCTCTGGGGGGCTGAGGCTCCCTGGGAGTTGCTGGTGAGGCTTTGTCCGAAGACCTGTGTCCTCAGGGGCTCTGAGGAGCCTGGGGGTCTCCAGGAATCCAGGCCAGCAGCGGGGGCAGGTAGGCAGGCCTCCTCTCAGCTGGAGGGCAGGTGTGGGCTGCAGGCTGTTCTGGGCACAGCCATGTTCCTGCTGTTGAGTTCTCTCCTGGGGAACAAGTTACCCCAGACCCAAGGTTTAGACAACCATAGACTAAGGCGGGTCAGGAAGCTGGGAGCCCCCCAGGTGGTGGCGGTGGTCTGGGAAGGGTCTCCTGAGACGGCAGCGAGGGCATCAGTGGGGCTTAATCCTGACCAGCAGGACCCATCAGGGCTGCGTGAATGTCCCCCGAGGAAGCAGAGGTTGTAAGGTCTTGGGTGACCTAGCCTCAGATGTCACACTCTGCCCCTTCGCAAGGTCCTGCTGTTTCTGTGGTGACACCCAGTCCTGTGGGCAGCGACTTCACAAAGGTGAGAATATCAGGAAGCTTCTTGGGTGACTGACTTTGGTCTTGGAGAGTGCACTAGGTATTGCATCTACCTTCTGGTGTCCCAGTTTGGAGGATAAATTTGTCACCCTAGTGAAAATTCAAAGAGCCCCAACAGGGAAAAATCAGAGACAATGATAATAATAACTGCCACCCCTGGCCGTGCGCCCAGTCCTGTGCCAGGGACCTCCAGTTTACCTTGTAAAGCAAAACTGTTGTTACCCCATTTTACAGATAAGAGGAATAAGAAGTCAGGTGACTTACAAAGGTCACACAGGGCCAGCTGGAGATAAAATTTGAAGCCATCAGACTTGAGAAGACTTGGAGGTGTTGGTGGTTTGTGAGTTTTACCAGCCAGTGATGTGGCCGCAGGAGACCTCAGGACCTTGGGCTGCTCTCCCCAGCCCCACCCATCAACCCCATACCAGCCCTGGGAGAGAGGTAGTCTTGGGCTAAATTAATACCCCAGGTGGCTTCTGGGGAAACTGAGGCCCAGAGAATTCAGAGATGTTCCAGGAGTGACCCAGCAAATCAAAGGCAAAGCTTGGGCCTCTGCCACGTCAGTCACACCTTCCCGTTCCCAGCCAGAGGGCTCAGCCCTCTGGGGCAGGAAGGGATGAAGGAGGGGAAAGGCAGATGCCAGAACTCTGGTGACCTCTTCTCCCTGGCAAGATTCCAGACAATGCCTCTGAGCCATCCCAGCCCTGACCCCTAAGCCCAAGGCGTCCTCGATGCTTGCTCTGGGCGGCCGCCCCCTCGTGTGGCTGCAGCCGGTAAATACAGAAAATCTCAGGTTCTCTCCCCGTGGGGGGTGCCTCACCACCCAAGAGAAGGCAGCCACTGTGGCGGCTGGCAGGAGGTTGCCAACAGACAGCCATCAACAGAGCCCTGGACTGGGCGTCAGGGGACACAGGTGAAACCCTCCCCTTGCCACTGACCCGAATGGAGCTTGAGTCTCAAGTCCTCACCTGTACAAAGGGCTGAGAGGTCAACCCCATCTACTCCCCAAGGCTTTCTCAAGGACCAAAGACACCACAATATGGAGGTGCTCAGGGTCAAGGCCTGTGACCACACAACCGAGGGAAGAATGGCCACTGGAAGGACTCTGGAAGAGACACAGGGACGCAGGTGGTGGCAGTCCCAGACATGGCCTCCTTGGGGCAGACTCTGGGAAGCTCAGGCTGCAGTGACAGGGGCTCTACCCTGGCGAGCGGAGGGGACACTGCAGGCCCGCAGCTGTCTGAGCCCAGGACTTGCTGGAGAAGCCAAAACAGTGTCTCCCATCCATGCCTCTGAACTGGGGGTAATAGCCACATTCTTTGCAGGTTTGCTGCAAGAACAGTCAGAAGAACACGTGGAACCCCCTGGGCACACAGCAGCTAGTTCCCGATAAGTAAATATGGTCTTTCCATAATGACCAAAACCTGTGCACAACCATTGGGTGAGTGAGGTTAAAGAGAGAAAAATGGAGGCCCACATTTCCTACTGAAGTCTGTCTCCCTGGCTTGCAGCTGCTTGTTGAAATTCTAACAAAATGGGTCTGGGTGGCAGATAACATTTATTATTCCAATGTGTTGGGCACTGTTAGAAGTGACCTAGTTTAATCCTCACAACCAGCCCTACACGTAAGTACTAATATTCTCCCACCTTCCAGAGAAACTGGGTCTCAGGCACAGCCAGGGGAAAAGGGCAGTTGGGACCAAACTTCAAATTTAATCCTGACGCTGAAGCTTCCCAGGCCTCAAAAGGAGGTGGCAGTGAGAACACTTCTCTTCTAGAGCCCTGCTTGCTACCACTAAAAGCTGAAAGACCCAAAGCAAATCAAAACCTGCTGAAGAACATGCATCAGCAGGCGGGGGGCGGGGAGCAGACACCGCGCAAGCTCACCAAAGCTCTGAGGTTTAGCCTGTCTTTTGAGACTCTTGCTTTCCAAAGGCCACAGATAGCAAGCAAATGAACCCATCTGTGGCATGCATGCTATCTGCAGGCCATGAAGGCCCACAGTGGGATGACTTTGGGACCAGCCCAGCCACAGGTGCCAAAGCAGGATCAGGTCCTACACAGGAACCCTGCAATGGCCGCAGCTGCCTCCCTGCCACCACCTTTTATCCCTGGATCCCCTGGACCACTTCAGTTCCCTTGACAACAACCACTCCCCGCAAAGGCCCCACCAAGCTGGTATGACCTCAAAGCTGGCCTTCCTAGCTGAGCCCATCCAAATCTCCAATGCAGACCAAAGTTTTGAGTGGCAGTTTTTACCAAAGCTGTCTCTGGAGCAAGGGTGGGCTCCCTGGGCATGAGTGACAGACAGCTTGATGAGCCTCCTACACTACCAGCAGGAGGAAATTCCCAGGCTGAGGGTAAGAGGCTGGGGTGTGCCAAGACAGCCTCAGCAGCCCGTACCAAGGAGTGGCACAGGGAGGAGAGTCCCAGGCAGATGGCCCATCGATACTACTAAACCCCACGGCTCACAAATATCAGAGGCCAGAGAGGAAGAGTGAAGAAAGAAAGAACATCTGGAAAGAATGGATCAGACCACAGGGCACAGATTTAAGAGGACAGACTTGGGCCCAAGAAGCAAATAAGTTACCAAGAGGAGGAAGTTGGGCAGATTAAACGCAAACAATTTTGAATCAAATTGGGCTTAAGGGCCATCAGCTTGACACTCAGGCCTACTCCAATTTTTCCCCACCCTAACACCCCTCACAAAACAAGCAGAAAGAAGGAAAAGGCTGTCCTGGGGCATTGTATGGGGGTGGGTTCAGGCAGGCAGGGAGGGGGTTAAAATTAAGCACAAACCCAGATTCCAAAGTTCTGTATTTTTCAAAATAAAGATCACACATTGTTTAGAGACAATCTACACAAGAGTTACAAAAAATAGTTGCCCAGGCATAAGCATACACAGGTTTGTTAATTATACACATATGGTTACAAGTGTGCTTGCAAAAAAGTTCATTGGAAATATACACAAGGCTCTGGAAATGTACACCGTGTAGTGTTACAATTCTATATTCAAACAAGGAAAATTGACAGTATGTTACATTCACTTACAAGTAGACAAAATGCAAAATACAGTTCATCTTCTGTACAAAAAGGAAGGGCAATTCACACTTTACAAGGTGAAGGGGCTGAGTGTGGGGAAAGCTGGGACAGGGCTGAACTTCTGCACGTCCTTTTGACTTTCACAAAATAAGCAAAACATTACTTTTTAGGGTAAAAAAAAAAATACTAGTGTGAACTGAATCATTTTGAATAACATTTAGAAAGGATCTCGCTACTGTCTGACTAGCTGACAAATAAAACCAAGCTATTTTTTTTCTTTTTAAACATTAACTAGGCTGTATAAAGAACATTTATTCCTTCAAAAGAAAAAAAATTTACTTCTGGTTGAAATTACAATTTACAATATACAACACTATATGCTACGACCATAAAAGGTGAGAATATACACTGAATGCACAGGGCTGGCTAATTCTCTTTTCTTACCAAAAAACGTGTTTATGTTGATTCAAACTTCTCCACATTTACATTACAGGTATACAAATGTACAATTGTACAATCAAAAGTATGTTCGACTACTAGGGTACATTATAGATACAGATTAGACATCAAAACAAGAAAATACTACAAATTTGTATATATGCAAAGTCTACACCAAGTATACACTATATATTTATAGAAGCAAGACCAAAAGCAGAGTTGGATTTTTTTTCTCATGCTAAATAATCAGATTTTGCCTTTCAATGTTAACAGAAAAAAATCCAGTAGGCAGTAAACAGTCGCCCCGCCGGCCGAAGGCCGCTCTGGTGTTCACACCTCCTCCCTGCAGCTCAGACTACACCTTCTTCTCAGCAAAAGTCTCCAAAAAAGAGCAATTTTTAGAAGTCTCATAAACTTAATGTCAAAAACTGAGCTTCAGCAACTCTGAAAGATTTGTTCATTTTATATATATATACATATGTATATGTATATTTTTATAAACAGTGTTAAATGCCAGTTTGGGTTCATTTAACTAAAATTCAAACTTCCCAGGTTTTTTTTTTGTTTTGTTTTGTTTTTATTTTTTACTAAAATGAGGAGGTGGGGAAGAGCTATTTGCAAAACTTGCCAGCGAGGCAAATGAGTTAAAAACCTTTTTTTTCTTTTTTTTTTTTTGAACTTTTTTTTGTTAAACCAACCACCCTGAAAGTTTCCACACGTGAAATATAGATACAACATTGAACAAAATATGTGGCCTCCCATGTACATTGGTTACTTATGTACAAGTATCCTATACACCAGTAAAACAGCAGGGCAATTAGTCAATTAAAAAAAATAATTAGTACATGTTATATGTAATAAAATTAAATTTACAAAGGCTTTTCCACTTGTGGATTTGATTCCTTTTTGGAGGAGGGAGCAATCCCGGAGCAACCGATTGCCTATTTCAGATTCCACACTAGGACATTTCTGGTTGCTGGTTGGATCTGCCAGGGGGCCAGTGAGGTCAGCGGGAATGGGGAGAGGGGTGCACTGCTCAGATGATACCATTAGGGGGGCCACAGATGGGCCCCAAGTCCACACCATTCTTCATATAGTATTTCTCCAGCTTGGCCAGGATGTGCTTGCCATAGGTGTACTTGCGAAGAGTTGCTATATGGGGCCGGATCTGGGGAGGAAGGACAGCATGTGTTATAACAGGCAGGCCTGAGAAGAGACTGGCTGGCTCCAGGGAGCTCCCATCCACCACCACAGTCCGCACACATGTGCATTTCTGACAGCAAACCCACTGGCCCAGCCAAATCCCCTGAGATCTTGAGAGTAACCCATCCAACCAGTAGGGCACTGGCACAAGGTGGGAGTGCTAGGGAAATTGGCAGCCACGGGCCACTCCCAGAAGCACACGGAGACAGCACATCCGGAATGACCATCTCAGAGTGCATAGCACTTCCCCACAAACACACCGGCAAGACCCCTTGGCCCCAGGCTCAGCACCCAGGTCACTTAAGCAGTGGGGGTTTTCAGATGTGGGCACCATTAATCCTGACCGTGTCTCTCTAAGTTCACAGGAAGTTAATACTGATAAAAATTTAAGATTATAAGCTAGGATGGCTACCCCATTTTAATGGTGGGGAGAAAAAAAATGGTAGGTACAAGGTGCATCCATGTGTTGGATGGATCAACATCAAGATCAAATGGCTGGGGGACTGGGGGGCTGGGGATGTGGCTCAAGCGGTAGCGCGCTCGCCTGGCATGTGTGCGGCCCGGGTTCGATCCTCAGCACCACATACAAACAAAGATGTTGTCTGCCGAAAAACTAAAAAATAAATATTAAAATTCTCTCTTAAAAAAAAAGATCAAATGACTGGTAAGGGCACAGGTATTTGAGCCCAAACTGCCAGGATCCCCCCAAAAGTCCATTTGTTCCCCACTGTGCTCTCCCAGCACCCTGAGGCACTGGGTTCACCCTCCCCCTCTATGACCCAGCTGCCTGCTCAACTCTAGAGGCTTTCTCCTGCTCTTCTCCCTGAGCTCATCCAGCTCCCCAAGTCCTGAGCATCTCTGATAAGCAGAGGGCTGCTTCTCCATTAGGGGGGCCACAGATGGGCCCCATTATTCTACACACTTCAGCAGTGTTTACTACCTTTTGCTCAACCCTCAGTCTTTCCACACAAACATAAAGAACCATGGTTTATCAACCTGTTTCCATATCCAAACTCGCCCTAATGCACATAAACACAGGCCCAAAGTGCCAGAGATGATGGGTGTTTTAGAATGAGAGCTCTGAGGGTGATGACCCGGCCTGTTCATTTGTATTCTCAAATGAACCAAGGGTCAAGTAGATCTAGAAACCACCGATGAAACTCACATAGGACCTCAGACACAAATCACATAGTTCACTCCCACCTAAGTGCTAGGAGGAAAGCAACTGGTTCCAACCGTGAGGTATGTGGAAGCAAAAACCTGCCTACCTCCCTAAACTTGTCTTTAAAATAAAGAATGCAAGGGCTGGGGTTCAGTGGTAGACCACTTGGCTAGCATGTGTGAGGCACTGGGTCTGATGATCCTCAGCACCACATAAAAATAAAGGTATTGTGTCCATATTTACAGGGAGGGGGAGATGAGGAGGAAGAGGAGGGGGAGGAGAGGGAGGAGAGGGAGGAGGAGGAGAAAAGGAGGAAGAATGGAATAATGCTACATTTTGTCACTAGAACTTAAGGTTAAGGATCCCCTTGATTTGGGTAGCTCTTCTCCTGAAAACTAAGTGAGATTCAACTCATTTACCTTTATGGCTGGCTGGCGAGTCACGTCTCTTATTAAAAATCTTTAACTGTCTTCCAGTAAAATAACAACAAGAAGGCACATACATGTGTGCAATCCTGGTGTGCCCTGGTCTCTTATTTGGCTTAATAAGAGGTCAAAGATAACCAACCCACTCTCTTCCCAATGTTCCCTTTGCTGACAGGGCACCACCTAGTGATAAAAGAGGGGAAGAAGACCTAAGGACATTCCTTCCTTGACTCCCCCAACCAATCATCTGCAAAACCCTGCTGATTCCAACTCCCCAATTCTGTCTACTTCTCTTCCATCCCAAAGTTGTCACCAGTTACTGGCTTAACTATTTTAACAATCTCCTGTCTAATCTTACCACTCCTCCAAGTTACAATGCCTGCTCAGCAGCCAGGACACTTATCTGAAATGTACACACATTGCTATCACCACAGTCCTGCTGGACTTTCTAGAATATAAAGTACAGTCATCTCTCTTGCCCCAAGACTTTACCCACCTTGTTCCCTTTTCCTGGAAAGGTTTTTCAAATGTTACACATATAGGGGGCCTTGTCCGTACCCATATGTCAGAGGCATACTGACATATTCTTATATGCTCCCACCCACAATCCTTATTTCCCTGACACTACCACACTAATCTACACATAATTTGGTGTAGCCATATAATGCTTGTGCAGAGGATGGCCTGCCATAGAGCACACACTTAGTATTTGCTAAAGGAATGAATGGATGGGCTTAAACTCCTTGACATTTCCAACACTCCTGTGCCTCCACGCACCTCTCTGTGAAACTCTCCTGTCTGAAGGACCCTGGAATCCCCCAGACTTCAACTGTCATTGCCAGCACCAGTGCAGTGGTGTGGTGTGTGGTGGCCTCGCATGGTGTGGTATGGTGTGGTGTGGTGTGGTTTGGGTGGGTTTGCACAGGAGGTGGAGGGTGTCTGTCTGGCTCAGAATTGAGTCCGTAACAAAGATTCTCATTACCGAACTCTGTTCTCAGTGAGGGCAAGTGGGTCATCATTGCCAGACAGCAGCAACCCCTGCATTGAGAAGGGCTAAGGGTTCAGATCAGTGCACCCTGAGGCTCAGGGCACTGCTTGGCACAAACACAGCTGAGCATGCCCTTCCTGCCCGCGGGCTCAGTTTGCCTCCTGGGCGCTGTGATCTGGGTGGTGCTGGGTGGATCTGCTCTGACTATTCCTGAAGCTGTGGACCTCCTCTTCAGGGGACTTCTCTGTTGGTTCCCCACTTTTCAAAGTTTTGTCTCCATTCCCCTAACTCCTCTCAGTCTTGTCTCCCTGCCTTCCCTGGGGGACACAGTGAAGGGAGAAGGGACCCTCTCACACGTGTTCCTCTGCTTTCCATTGCTCTTCCCCACCAGACCCCACAGCCTGAGGGCAGAGAGGTCTTAGCTGTCTCTGAGCCACCCAGATCAATGTGCCAGGTGTGCAGTGTACTGGGCAGGCAGCTGTTCAGTGAGCGCTGGTGGAATGGGTGAACAGGGAGGAGGGAGAACAGAAAATAAGGCAGGCAGGTTTACTTGTCTAAATTAATAATAAAGTGATCTCTTAGGGGTTATGAAGAAAAATCTCATTTAAAAAAATGAGCTTACAGGGCTGGAATTGTGACTCAGCGGTACAGCGCTTGCCTAGCATGTGCAAGGTTCGGATCCTCAGCACCACATAAAAATAAAATAAAGATTAAAAAAAAGAGAGAGAGAGCTTACAAGGTTTACACAGTGAGTTATTAGCAGGAGAGGTAAACATGTGGACAATGGCAACTTCGCAGTAAAAAAAAAAGGGGGGGGGGGGGCAGGAGCATTAATGTACTCCTGTAATCACAGAAACTCAGGAGGCTGAGGCAAGAGGATTGCAAGTTTGAGGCCAGCCTGGGCAGTTCAGCAAGACCCTGTCTCAAAACTAAAACACAAAAAGGGCAGGGATGTAGCTTGGTGGTAGAGAGCCCTGGGCATCAGCCCATAGGACCAGGGGCAGAGAGAGACAGACAAAAAAGAAATGCAGCACAGGGCACCATCTAGTGGCAGACTCCGCAGAAACACACAAATGTCTTGCACACCTTCTCTCTTTTGAGTTTCTGGCCAGCCTACCTTATGCATGACAATCTTCCGCTGGCCTGGCTCTGCCACATCTATCATTTTCTGGACCACATAGTTGGCATACTGGTCCTTCATCATGGTATATAAGGCACTGTGGGGACCATCGTTCATGGTGCAGACCTCATCGATGAGCACAGCACGCTCTGTACGTGAGGCGTGGGTGACGCACTTCTCCACAACATTGCTGTAATGAGACGAATCCATTGTCAGCTGTCAGAAGAGGATCCCCTCTTAGGTTGTGCTTCTAGCCTCTCCCCTCACTCAGGATTAGCAGCAAGAGAGATCTCGCATTCGTGGAGAATTAGTGTATCCACTGTCTGGCTCTGTAAGAGTCTATCTCTGCCACCTGATGTGTCCAATAGTGAATCATGTCTGAGACTAGGTCTTTCAGGGGTGGGGACCTAAACTTCCATGAGGTGAGGGTAACAAGCCTGGATGAATAAAAAAAACAAGTTTATGGGACTGGTTTTGTTAACATCCCAATTGGCTGATTATTATTTCAACATTTATCAAAATCTATCAATTCTTTCCTCACTTGATGTCTATCACCTGCTATTAGCACAGAGCATGATACTTGGCAGAAACTCTAGTCTTGCTGAAGGAACCCACAAGGCAGGGCCATGGCACTTTTGGTCAACTACCACATGCTATCTCTCAAGAGTATAAGAAGACCCAAAGTTTGTCAATACATCTAAACATTTCACAAATATGTCATATTGAGAAAGGAAAGGAGGGGTGCAGTTCCATTAGAGCAGTATTCCCGTAACCCACAGGGCTACAGATGCTGACTGAATTACATGCTGCCGCGCTGATGGCCGTTTACCATCCCACAGTGACTGTGCACTGCGGCTTGGTGCTGTGAGACGACACTGTGCAGGGTCATGAGCGATGCCCATGCCATGTGCTTGCGCTGCTGGAGTCGAACCGACGCCTGGCAGGGAGAACTGGAGGTTTATGTGTGCACATGGTGGTGGTGGTGGGATGCGCTGAAGGCTTCACAAAGTGTTCACAAAACGGGAAAGAGCTGCTCCAGGTCACAAAACCCTCAACCAGAAATGAGCATACAGCTAGTGCATAGCACTTTGCTAACTATTCTGTGAGATGGCCACTTCACTGTAGGCTGGAAATTGCCAATGACTCACAGGTGGCTACTTTCTAGGGCAGCCTAACTAACAAGTGAGGTCTCACTGAATCTCCTGCCTTATATACCAGAGCACACACATTTAGGTGCTGCATTTCTTTTCTCTAGTTTCCATGCTGCAATGTTGTAAGATTCGACAAATTAAAAGGGAACATTAATAAACATCAAGGTTTTTGTATGAGTCCTATTACCTGCCTTGCAATTCACCCTAAAAAACAGAAAAGAAAATATCCTAAAAATAGAAAGAACTATGTTATGTGGGAAACAGGAAATACAGAATCAACTCAGAAGGCTGACCACAAGGAAGAGCCATCAATTTTTCTCCAATCTCTGCTACTTACAAGTTAACAAAAACACCTTTGCCAACCTAGGAAAAACAATCTCACTGCATTCTTAAGCCTGCACACTTTGAAGCTGGAGAAGAGATTCTGAGAACACTAAGGCCTGCGCAGACATGGCCAACTGCCTCTCTCAGCCAGAAAGAAGCCTGCCTCACGAACATTTCACAATTCCAAAACACTAAGTTAATAAAATGCCCAGTGAAGTAAAGTGTAATACTTTAGAAACACAGTCCCCAGATTTCACTGTGGCTAGTTTCTCAGGGAGTTATATAAGGGACCTCTTATGGTCCATGCTTTGTAGAACTATTTGAGTTTTTTAACCTGTATGTACTAATAAAAATAAATAAATAAATAAACATCAAAAAGAAGAGAATGACCACTAATTCTTTATCTTAGCTGAAATACTACTTAACCCTCTCTTCTAGAAAACCAGCTTTATAACTGAAAGCACATACCTTGCAAATTTGTGCTGACTCAACACAAGTACATTGCCTCGAATTTCTGCTACAATTTTGCTTTTATCCTCAGGACGACCATGTTCTAATACATGCTGGATTACATAATTTCCATACTGATCCTATTTGAGAAGCAACAATAGAAAGAAAATTTAAGTTAAAAACCAGTTCTGTGGGTTCCCTAATTTCTTGGGATTGAATAAGGGGTACTACACCACTGAGCCACATCCCCAGTCTTTTAAAATATTTTATTCAGAGACTTGTTATTGTGAGGCTGGCTTTGAACTCCTGATCTGCCTCAGCCTCCGAGCAGCTGGGATTACAGGCATGAGCCACCACTCCGGGCAGGTTCCCTAAGTCTTTAGCACCTATCTTTCTTGTAGCGCCAGGAAGGCTCTAATGAACACAAGAATTTTTTTAATAGACAGGTAATTTTTCCCTGTCATTACAAAATAGGAACACATTATTAGACAATGGAATATTTCTCTCCACATGTTTATGCCCAGAAGCTCTGGTTAGGTTCTTCATAAATTACTAGATATAGAAAAGTAGGCCTATATCATTTTAGAAGAGGAAGGGAGGGAGTAAAGAGTCATTATTCTTAAACAGAAATGTACAAATTCCTTTACCTTTCTAGGCTGGAGGAAAAACTGGAAAGATTCATGTCCCACAAAATAGGCAGGTCTAATTACTTAATAATTGGAAGAAGCAGAAATAGAAAGTAGAAAGCCAAAAAAGAAGAAATCACCTAATCCACTTAGTTCATTGGATAATAATGAGATTGAGACTCTGAGGGATTAAATAGTCTGTCTGAGATAAACAGTCCACCCTAGCTCTCAAAGCTATACCTCCCAGCTATAGGCTTGGCCAGTGCTCATTGCCCAGGTTCAAGACACTAACCACCCTGCTATGAAAACATGCCCAAAAGATTCAAAGAGCATGAATTAAAATACATTAAGCCGGGCACAGTGGTGCACACCCTGAAATCCCAATGGCTCCAGAGGCCGAAGGAGAAGGATCACAAGTTCAAAGGCAACCTTAACAATTTAGAAAGGCCCTGACTCAAAATAAAATATAAAGAAAGCTAGGGATGTGACTCAGTGGGTAAGCACCCTGGGTTCAATCACCAGTCCAAAAACAAAAGGACACATCAACCTTTTCTGGAACAGATACTTATGCTAACAACACACACAAGAATGGGGCCTACAGAAGCCCACCAGCGCTTGCTCATTTTATCTACTGGCAACTCCAGTACCTGTACAAGTTGCTCTGTATGCTGGTGAAGTTCCTCTAGAATAGGGAGGGTCTGGTCAGGGAGACAATGCTCCAGGATTCTCTGAATCACTCGGCAGCCATAAGGGTGCGTGGACAAAGCAAACACCTAGATAAAAGATACAAAGAAGAAATTCAAAATGGCGCTTGTCACTTTCAATGCTTCAGTAACATTTATATCATTGATATTTACAGATTTAACTAAATGGCCTTTAAATTCTCTCTACAAATATAACATTAGAAGCATGTGTCTATTATATGTAAATAAACCCATTTCTTAATTATTTTATGAATTCATATGTATGCACATTCAGAGCTGAAAAGAACTTTTCCAAGGAACCTGGAAGGAACACAGAATTAGTCAAGGTCAGGGAAAACAGCTGAGAATCAGGAATGTCAATCAACACCCAATCCAAAAGACAGGATTAAAAACAGAAAAAGGATGGCTGAGGGATGCAGCTCAATGAGAGAATAATTGTCTAGTGTGCGCACAGCACTGGGTTCAATTCACAGCAAAGCCAAAAAAATAATAATAATTAATATTATTATTATTATTAAAAGAGGAAGAAAAAGGAAAGGGGGAAACCAACCAACCATCCCCCCCCCAAAAAAAAAAAACAGAAAAAGAGCTAGGATCAAGTCCTGAATGCTTTCACATAAACACACCAACTACATACAATCAATCATCTGAGTTTAACTGGTGTGTTTTGCTGGGTTTGAAGAATTAGGAAAGCACAGGTGCTATAGATCCAGAATACCCAATCTTGTTTTGTTTTTGGTAGTGCCGTGTATTGAACCCAGGGCCTTGTGCCCGTTAGGCAAGCACTCTACCAACTGAACTATATCCCCAGGCCTCCTAGAACACCCAATCTTGATTCAGCCCTTCTTAGCTAAATGACATGCAGCCCACATCAGTAACTAGGAAGAATAATGAGAGTAGTAAGAGCAGTAACAACTATCACTTACTGAATACTTACTTACAAAGAGTCAGTTGCTGCACTAGATACTTTATGTATATTATATATGCAGCTTTATTATGCTTACAACTATTACTTAAACAATATACTATTTAGTTAGGCTTGAGATTCGTTTTTGTTGTTTTGGTTTGGGGTTTTTGGCACTTGAGATTGAATCCAGGGGTGTTTTACCACTGAGCTACATTGCCAGCCCCTTTGTTTGTTTATTTATTTATTTTTAAAAATTATTTTAATTTCGAGAGAAGGTCTTGCTAAGTAGCTGACCCTGAACTTGGCATCCTCAGGCTTCACTCTCCTGAGCTGCTGGGATTAGAGGGGTGTACCACCATACCTGAATTGAGTTCATCTTTCTAAAATGCCACATATTTATAGTCTGGATCAACATTTCAAAATAATGTTTCCAATATTCACTTCCAAAACTGGATATCTCTGCAGTGTACTTTGTGTAGGTGACTATGAGATTTTAAAGTCAAAATATCATTTTTAAAGTCAAAATGCCTAGCTTATAGACATCTTCATTGTTTAGCCTTTTCCTACTAGGGGTATACTACTGTTTTAAAAAGATATTGGGGGAATACCATGTACAGGTGTTTCACCAGAGAGGAACCTAGGCCAAGAGTACCAGATTATAAGAAATACAAATGTTAGAATTTGAATACTATATTGTGTCCTAAAATGGTGCAAATATAAATTTTTACCAGAACTATGTTGGACCCCACATTCCTACCAGCACAAAGGAAATGACAGGTGGGAAAAACCATTTAGGTATTTTCCTCATTACTGATGGAATTGACCACTACTTTTCTTTTTCTGTTTTCTGTTTTGTTTTGTTTGGTACCAAGGATTGAACTCAGGGGCATTCAACCACTGAGCCACTTATGTATACTGGCAATTTGTGTTTCTTATGTGAAATATATTCAGGGACCATTTTTCGTTACGTTGTATTATTTTCTAGTTACCAATTCTTTGACAGATTGTTATCCTGAAAACATCCTCTTCCTGAGCTGGGATGCTGCTTAATGGTAGAGTGCTTGCCTGGCATGGGCCAGGCCTTCCCTGAGTTCAAGAAAAGGAAAAGGAGGGAAACAAAAAGGAAAAAGACTCTCACTTGGTAGCTTAATTCCTTTACATTTTATTCTGTAGTTTGATAAATGTAATACCTTAATTTTAAAGTTAAAAAATCTACCCCCCTTTTTTCATTAACTTCATAACTCCCAATAACCCCCTGGGTACTGCTTGCAGACTCCCTAACCACCATGGCAGTTCTCAGAACTCAACTCATACTTCAATACAGGCTGAACAATACAACTCATAATCTACACCTAGATTACCACTGGTCATGATAATCAACTTGGTTTTTCCTGTTTTACCCCCTTTCTTAAAGAGACTTTTTGAGGGGTGTGAGAAATGTTCTTTCTCCCTGTCTCTTTAAGAAAGGGGTAAAACAGGAAAAACCAAGTTGATTATCATAAAATGAGACCTTTTAAATTATCCTTTTCCACCAAATTAGAAAAATGTGAGGAAGCTTTTTGTTTGTTTTGTTGGCAAAAGAAATTAACAATGACAGCCAATTCAGAGAAAACCAAGAATTTAACATTGCTTACAAGTAAGTGCCAAGAACAGACTTTTGACATACAGGTAAAAAGGAAAAATTAGAAATTATCTCTGGTTATGTGGCCAGTTCAAACCAATATGAACTGCATTCCATCCCCCCAAAAAAATCTAGGCAAGTTAACAGTTATTTTTCAATTAAAAATATATTCATGGGCTGGGGATATAGCTCAGTTGGTAGAGTGCTGGACTTGTAGGCACAAGGCCCTGGGTTCAATCCCCAGCACCCCCCCCCAAAAAAAAAAAAAAAAAAAAAGACATTCATATTGGGCCTGCAAGATTACTTCTGCTAATGACCTACATTTTTAAAAACTGATGAATTCGTTTAAATATCAGAATAATACTTAACAATGTGGGGAAATTCTTCAAACATGAGATTTCATCTTAGCTCTGACAGAAATATTTCATTCCAAGGTGAGCAGACATCTACGTTAATGATGGAGAGATGGCCCATGACCGTTATGGGAAGGGACCTGGTACCTGACCCGCACTGCACAGCACTGCTTTTCCTGCAGGCTAAGACACACATAGCAAGCTGAGAACATGCCTCAAATCATACCTTGTTCTTTGCTGACAATGGAGACACCCATCAATTTATTTCCCTTATTTCTTTCCTAAGTCACTTACCTGCCCCTTAAACGCGTCAATAATAAACTGCAAAGACTGGGGCTGCACACATTCAATGCATTTCTGGACCACATGATTGCCATTCTGGTCTTTTACACATTTCAGGACGTGGCCATCCAGTTCCCGAACCATCTCGTTCTATTGAAGACAAGGGAAGAAAGCACCACCAGAATCACAGCAAGCAAAAACCCAGATGTCCACACTCTTCTTACCAACACCCAAGCACTAAACAGACTCTAAGACAATGAAGGTGGAACAACTCAACTCTGACAATGTGACAATGTGACAACAAATGAGGACTCAAGTTCTTCCATGTGTTCACATATTTACCATGCAGTAAAATTCACTATAGCAGTAACCAGTACCCCAAAAGGACTCTTACTTAGAAAACACCTCTTGAAGCTTTAAAAAATGTAGATATCTTCAAATAGAAAGGACTCTATATGAAGTAGACTGCATTAGAGAATTTCAGACATAATTCATCTACCATAAAATAAAATTTGTTAAGCAGTAACCAGTACCTGAAAAGATCTCAAACTTATTTTTTTTTTCTGACAATCCTAAGTGGTATATTAGTAATAATGATGGTCATTAATCTACAGTTGCCCCTTGGTTAGACAGGCATACATCTAAGTACTTAACATGCTGCACTAAGTCGAAACAATCCAATGCAATGGGCACTGTGATAGATGAGGAAAAGAAACCATAGACAAAAGACTTGTACAAAATGCAGACCTAGATGGCCAAGATTTAAACTTAGCTCCATTGTGTGTTGGCAAACCAACTATCAATGATATATATCCTGCACAGCTCTTCCACCCATCTAAAGCTATAGACAGAGACAGCAGGATGGTGCACACCTGTAGCCCCAGCCTCTTGGAGGCTGAGGCAAGAAGATTGCTTGAGACCAGAGGCTCAAGGCCAGCTGGGCAACACAATGAAACCTTCCAATGAGAAATAAGAATGGAAAAGGGCGAGGGGCGGGGGGTGGGAAGGAGGAGATATCCTATAAATAGAAAGCAACAGAATCAGAATTTTAGTCTAGACTGTGACTCCAGCATCCAAGATCTTTCCAACAGGGCACAGTAACTGTGAAGAGAGCAGGAATGGTAAATTAATGAAGAGTACCCGAATTCAAGAAGTATACACAAAAGCCAGACACTGAGGGTGTATTTGTATTTGTATTTGTGTGGTGTTGGATGAAGGCTGACAAAAGCGCGGGGGTAACTGGATGGGGTGGGTGTGAGATTGATCGAGACTGATTGATTCTGGGCCCTTCCCAGAAACTTACTGCCTCTGGTCTCAGGAATGGAGGTCAGATGTGTGCACACAGCTGTGCCCTGGACCTGCTGCCTCATTTCCTCACTACCTCCAATCTCTGTAACAATGAGCTCTTCTGTGCTGACGCTATTTCTGTTAGAAGACTATAGCCACTTTAAAATAGTGCTGTTTTGCAATGTCTTCAATTCTTGAAATGTGAAGTATGTCAAAGCTACTAAGATATAACTTAATTAAAGACCTTTAAGACTACAATGGCAGAGTACAAAGGAAAGAAAGTTTACCAATCAAATGCCAGAAGGAGAGTAAACTAGCCATCAAATGCCAGAATGATGATTATTATAGGAATGATAAATAATGCTTATGTAAAGGAAAGTTATAAACAAAAGGAAAGGGAAATGGCTCCCGTGAGTATTTATTTGTTCCAAGAGGTAAAAATTCAGTTGGCGGTTAATTTCACCTAAAATAATCGATTTGCATCCAGAAATCAGTATATTTTCCACAGCACGCATATGTCAGACTCAGGAAAAGGTACCACAAACAAACACAACCAGAAAGAAATATAAGATAAAAACCACTTCCATAATACAACCATCCAATTAAAAAAGAGAAAGAAAGGTAAAATCTGAAAATGTGGAGATAAAAAATCAACAGTTTGCCACATCCGTGGTAAAGCTTAAACAGGAGAAATGAATAATAAAGAGTCATGCTTCTGCGTTCTTTCAGCAAGTGAGCACTATGATCAAGAAAGAAGAAACCTCACATTTAAATAAACAAGAAAATTAAAGAGGATCCAACTACCTATGAAAATTCTGGGAAAACTAAAATTGACCTATACATAAGAAAACTAAAAATAGCCTCGCATCTGTTTATAATTACTTATCAACAGCACTCTATCAATAATGCATCTCTACTGCTGAGCACTGATTGAATGAGCTTGAATTTTGCTGCACATTTCCAACACTCCTGTGCCTCCACGCACCTCTCTGTGAAACTCTCCTGTCTGAAGGACCCTGGAATCCCCCAGACTTCAACTGTCATTGCCAGCACCAGTGCAGTGGTGTGGTGTGTGGTGGCCTCGCATGGTGTGGTATGGTGTGGTGTGGTGTGGTTTGGGTGGGTTTGCACAGGAGGTGGAGGGTGTCTGTCTGGCTCAGAATTGAGTCCGTAACAAAGATTCTCATTACCGAACTCTGTTCTCAGTGAGGGCAAGTGGGTCATCATTGCCAGACAGCAGCAACCCCTGCATTGAGAAGGGCTAAGGGTTCAGATCAGTGCACCCTGAGGCTCAGGGCACTGCTTGGCACAAACACAGCTGAGCATGCCCTTCCTGCCCGCGGGCTCAGTTTGCCTCCTGGGCGCTGTGATCTGGGTGGTGCTGGGTGGATCTGCTCTGACTATTCCTGAAGCTGTGGACCTCCTCTTCAGGGGACTTCTCTGTTGGTTCCCCACTTTTCAAAGTTTTGTCTCCATTCCCCTAACTCCTCTCAGTCTTGTCTCCCTGCCTTCCCTGGGGGACACAGTGAAGGGAGAAGGGACCCTCTCACACGTGTTCCTCTGCTTTCCATTGCTCTTCCCCACCAGACCCCACAGCCTGAGGGCAGAGAGGTCTTAGCTGTCTCTGAGCCACCCAGATCAATGTGCCAGGTGTGCAGTGTACTGGGCAGGCAGCTGTTCAGTGAGCGCTGGTGGAATGGGTGAACAGGGAGGAGGGAGAACAGGAAGGGGAAGGTGAGTTCAGTTAAAGTTTGGTCTGCCAGAATGCTCAGTTTATATTAAGAAAATGAAAACTTACTATTATTTTGCCTGCTTCAATTATTATCAAATAAAAACCCAACTATAAAATTGTATCTACTAAAGGCTAAGTTCTGATCAGAGAAAAGTGTTGGAAATTACTGATTTTTACAAGAAGACACTTGATCCACTATAAATTTCAAAATGAATTTGCACAATTCATGCTTGCCATGCACTGAAAGGCAGCCATAAGCACTGAAGTAACTAAAGACTGATGTTTTCATAGGGTTCACTGAACATACCACAGAGAAACATCAAACACCAAGAGAAAAGTTAAAGGGGAAACTTACAATTACCTGCTGGTCTGAGGGAATAAATTCAAGAGCTTTCTGGATAACTCGGCAGCCATACATCTGTAGTGCTAACGACAGGACGTGGCCCCGAATCCGTTCTGCCAAAGCCAGCTTCTGTTCATGGCTGCCAAACTAGACATAATATGTGGGTGAACACCATTACTTAGGTAGAAGAGAAGTAGAGAAAACAAAGCACTCATTATTTTGTATCAACCACTGACATGATCTCTTTTCACCCTGTTATGTAAATTAACTGAACCTTTTATTTAAAATAAGAGCCTTTATTTCTTAAAGCCTGCAATTCTCAGTCTCTGATCATACGAACCCTTTTTTTAAAAAATATTTTTTTAGTTGTTGATGACCTTTATTTTATTTATTTATATGTGGTGCTAAGAATTGAACCCAGTGCCTCACACATGCCAGACAAGTACACTGCCCCAGCCTCAGGAACCCTTCTTAATGCTGGGAGGTTGGGGGGGGGAGGGGGGGCCGGGGGTTCAAATATCTAACAGTGGTTTCTGCTAAGTAAACATTTAACTCCTCAGGCTACCATTAATTTATTAATACTATTAAATGAGGGGCTGGGGATGTGGCTCAAGCGGTAGTGCGCTCGCCTGGCATGCGTGAGGCCCGGGTTCGAGCCTCAGCACCACATACCAACAAAAATGTTGTGTCCGCCAAAATAAATATTAAAAATTTTCTCTCTCTCTCTCTCTCTCTTAAAAAAAAATACTATTAAATGAATCTGTACTCCACTAATTACCAGAACACATACATTTATACTCAAATGAATAATGTGTGGGAGACACTGTTTTGTAGGGCTTTAGGCAATGTCTGGGAAAAACGCAAGGACTTCTTGCAGTGATTCTACAGGACTCGAGGTATCTGAGGCCCACTGATTGAAAAGTTTCTTCATCTAAGTGAAGTGCCAAAGCACAAACACACACACTGTTTAGAATTATTGTCTTTCCAAGAACTGATACTATTTACAGGAGACAACAGACTTAGGAGGGGAGAAGATAGGCCAATCAAGAAGCAAGGCTAGAGTTAGGTTCATGGCTCAGTGGTAGAGTGCTTGTCTAGCACGTTCGAGGCACTGGGTTTGGTTCTCAGCACCGCATATAAATAAGTAAATAAAATAAAAGTCCACAAAAAACTAATAAAAATATTTTTTAAAAAAAGAAGCAATGCTATATGATCCTAAAATGGTACTAAGAAGGATTTCCTGCCTTTAGCTTTTTAATCTCTACTTGAATAGCATTAGCATCAGACAAGAGAAGAATTTATGAATTATCATAAACCCTCCTTTTCTGTACAAATATACTAAGCTCCAGCTTGTTCTAAACCATAGGCCTACTCTCCACTGTATGGTCTGCTGTCCCAAGCTGTACCAGCCACCAGAGCTACAGTTCTCTGCTTTTGTATCTGTGGCAAAATGGTAGTACAGAGATATTCTAAAATCAGAAATACAGTGGTTACATTTAGACTGGTTTCTTAGTTCACAGCTGGAGCATTTAGTCTAGAATATAAGTCCATGTGAGAAAAATGAGGAAAAAAAATAAAACCTGTGAGTTCGCCATTTTTTAATCCTCAAACAAATGAAATAAAATAAAATATAGGACAAATCTGTTTGGTGGCAAGTTTTATTCAGTACCAACCCCACCAGATTCTCCATTTTGCCATTTTGACTTCAGGTTGGTGGCAACTGTCAAGCAACAAATCGCTGCCTCCTTGAAATTTTTAATTCATTAGAGGAATCACACATTAATCCTTTCCAATGACAATGATACAAAAGTACACATTATTCAAATTGCAAAGTAAAATAAGAAGTCAAGGCCAAAGGATCTCCCAGAAAGCAATTAGCAATCATCATGGCCTGGCCTACGGTGGAAAAAAACTGAAAATGGTATTCAAAGACAATTCTTTCTAGGAATCTTTTGAAAAATTTTTCCCATTTTTCACAGTGCCTTAATTTGTGATCCTGCTAAAATACCTTAACAAATACCATCCTAAAAAAACATGTTTGGTGAAACCATTTTGACAATCAGAAATAATGTGCTAGGTCCTAAATGAGAACAATTGTCAAACTACACTGCCAGAATACACTGGCATCATCTGCTTGGGTATTTAAACCATACAAAATAAAGTGTTGCTAACAAGTTGGAAAAATACTGAAAGAGAACTTCAAGAAGACCACACACACTTCATTTTAAGACAGGAATAGAACTGCTATTCTTGAAAATGCCAATGAAAATCAAAATACTCTAGATATCATATAAAGTCAAAGAACAGAAAGAACAAAGACTCACTTCAAAGAACTTCTGAATGACATAATTTCCAAACACATCCACCATTAGTTGGTAAGCAGCCTGGAGGATTTCATTGAAGACAAGCTGGCGCTCAGCTGCTGTGGCACGCTCTAGTTTCAGCTGAATGAATCTGAAGTCAAAGTAAAAGGGGCAAACACAGCATGTTAAGAAGACTTGGAAATTAACAAGTATACGACACTTTAAATATCAGTACTGGGATATGCATTTGCATCGGCACACAAGAAATTGAACACTGTTTAAATGCATCTCTTGAAGAAAAAATTTCTGAAAGGGGGAATTATCCCTTAACTTAGCTGAAATTTTAGAAGTATATTTAAAATTTTAGTATATTTTATTACAGAAGGGTGTGTATACAAAACTGTGAACTTGATTTTGCCTTTAGAAATAAGTCTTACTTCAATGACTTCCAACCTTATGGTCCTTACTATATTCTTTGACCCATATCTGTAAGAAGTAGCATTTATTATCTTCTGAAGTAATGGCCATTCAGTTTGCCTTGTTTGATTCAGGTGACTATATCAGGAAAAGCATGGTATTTCTTAATCTGGCCTATAGAATGCAAATATAAAGTTGGGTGTATGGGCACATGCCTTAATCCCACAAACTTGGGAGGTTGAGGCAGAAGGATCACAGGTTTAAGGCCGGCCTCAGGAAATTAGCAAGACCATGTCTCAAAACAGAGAATTTAAAAAATGGGCTGGGATGTGGCTCAGTGGCTAAGCACCCCTGTGTTCAATCCCGAGTTTAAAAAACATTATCATAATCCAAATATAAGAAATCCTTGCACAACAGTAAGTCAGCAAAACTTGGAAGAGGAAGGAGGTTATTAAAAGCTTTTTCACTGAACACCGACATAGAGAAAGAAAGAAGCAGAAACAGAAATGGGAAAGAAGGATAGGGATGTCGCCTAGTCTCTAGGACCATATTCCCCTTCTGCAAAGTCCTAGAACAGCCCAACAGGAAGGGTTAAGCCAAGCCAAATCTAAATCTAGTTTCTATGTTGGCTTGTTCTCTCACCTCCATAGCAGGTAGACTTGTCTTACTCTGAAGCACCCAAGATCCAAAATTAGGTTTAAATGATGTCTTTTTGAGAGCAAAAGATTCTTTATAATGCTTCAAGTAGCAAAAGTGTTCTTGTATAGTGCCTCTATTTCTTAAACTACAAAGTTTTTGGAGATTCTCCTAAACTAGAAACACAAACTACCACTCTGTCAGACAGGCAGAAGGAAGGGTTCCTTGAAGCATGTGATCCAGACAACTAAAGGCTCTTTCCAAATATTTGCTTCTCTGGCAACCCTCATAATCCACATCCCTCTGAAGTGAACGGAGTACCAGGAGGCACACTAGCTATATACTTTGTTTGACTAATACTATGGCTATTTGTTTTCATACATGCCTACCTGAGGTATGGAATCTCAGGCATTAAGGTTTCAATTACTTCCAGCGCCAAAGCCAACTCCTCACCTGGACCCATGCTGGTCTTGGGAAAATTCCATTATATGTCCAGCAATCTCCCGAAGTTGCAAATTAGGGTACCGGTTATTTCGAAAATCTTCCAAAAGTCTGCTCCTGCCAGAGGGCATGACATCAGACATTCCGTATCGTAAACGAGAGGAAGAAAAAAGGGTGCTGCTGGGGCTGAAGAGGCTGGAGGCGCTGCTTGCGCTGCGGTACTTGGCTTCAGCGCCGGGAGCAGCAGAGATGTATCTTCCACTGCCATTTGTTAGTCCTCCTGTTGGTTACAGAACAGAAGGACTTAAGACCATTCTTGTAGAATGTCATTCAAAAGACGAAAAATCATCGCAATACATGAAGCCTGCATTGCATCATCTCTGATTTCTTCAATTCTGTTGCTTTTGTGTTAACTCGATTTTATTAGTGCTGCAACTTCATAACTTACCAAACTGGAAGGAAACTTTCATGCAAAGATTGAGAAGGAAATGCTTTTTACTACTGACAGTAGACTGCTGGCAAGAATGGAGCAATAGTAAGTGCAGCCTTTAGTAAATAAAATAAGGAAACGTGCCGACCGTGTGAACCCAGCACCGAAGCACCAGCAGCAAGGACTCAGAAACCACAAAAAGCACCGAGCTTCGGTGGTTGTTCACTCTAAGCTCTGTGGAGACTCCCTTTATTCCTAAACTCCACTCTCATATGAGACTCATCCCTAAAGATCCAGATTAATCTGTTTATATAAACCCACCTATATATGAAACCTCCAAAATCTTTATTTGAAGGAATAATTCTGTTGCCAAATAGACATCTGAAAACCACTAAGACATGCAAGATAGAGGATAAGAGGGTAGAAAAAAGAAGACACACTTTGAGAACTGCCGCTCATGATTTCTATGGGATAGAGCATGAAATGACTGCAGTAGCAACAACCTTCATGCCACTGACACCACTGTTAGGACTGGTGACAAGGGAATAATTGTGACTTCCTGAACAGGTAAACCAGACATATGAGCAAAAGGCTAATCAGAAAGTAAAGCAGGGATAGAGGTGTAGCTCGGTGATTAAAGCACAGGCCCTGGGATTAATCCCTAATACCATTTAAAAAAAAAAAAAGTAAACCAACATACTAAATTATAATGAGAATGTTTTCCAACACAGTTTTATAATATAAGCCTTTTTGTTTGTTTTAGGCAGCGCTGGGGACTAAACCCAGGGACTTGTACTAGGTAAGTGCTCACCACTGAGTTATATCCCCAACCTTAGACTGATTTTTCTCCGCTCCTCTTAAACAAACAAAACAACAACAACAACAACAACAAGTAAAGTTAAGTAAGAAATACCACATAAACCATGAAGAGCTTAGATGAATAAAAAATTAGAATCTATGAGAAAAGGCATCCACCTGAACTGCTTATTAATTTCTTCAGATGTTTAAAGAATGTCTAGATTGCAGGTTAATGGTAACTGCAGAAAGATACCTGACTTGGATTTCTCCACGAATTCCAGGGCCCACCTTCAAAAGTCTGGGTCTGAATGAAAGTGATGGAACCAAAAAAAAAAAAAATGGCTAGTGTTAAATTCTGCTCAATGCTTACTGAGCATGAGTCCTATGCCTTGTTCCACATTACCAGGTTCTCTGTTGCACACATTCTATCAAATTCTCACTGGTATTTTTAGAAAGAAAATTTTAATTCCCATTTATGTAATAGGAAATTACATCTCTGAGAGATGAAATGCTCATCCAAACACACAATATCCATAATTTTCACAGCCAAAATTCAAAACCAGTCTCTCAATTCCAGGATCATGACCCTTGCAATTACAAGAGTCATTTTCAGACTCAGTTACATTGTTTTCTTGTTCTCCAGGACATTGCTATTTTTGTCAAATTCGATGGTATTTCTTAATCCAAATGGAAAAACAAAATTTTAAGGAAAGGAAAAAAGAAGATGTGAAAAGAAAATAATAGCCATATGACTGTTACTTTACTCCATTTCAGAAATCCCTCTTTTTCCCTGAGCAATGGACGAAAAAAGTCATGGTAGGGTGGGACAGTGGATGCTGGGGAGGCAGGGCATCAACAACTCGCTTCCAGGAGAAACGGAACAAACGCATACAGTTCTGAAAACATCTGAACAGTAGTATCTTAAGGTGCTGGTCACTGATCAAGGCAGAACATATACTGGAAGAAAGCCAGGTCCTTGGTGACATCACTGAATGATGGCACAAACCAACCAACCCTGTCACGACCCTACTAATATGCTTTCAGTCGTATGAGCCAATAAACGCACTTCTGGTTTAAGCTATTATGGTTGGATTTTTCTGTTATCGTGGCCAAAAGTGCGCTAATTGGTAACATAAAAGGCAAGAGGGAATAATGGTTAATATGAGTATAATACATGTTGGTACATTTGCCCTCGAGTTTGGGTTTTTTAACTCTAGTCTCCGTGGTTGTCAGACATGTATAAACACAGGTCTGCATGTGAGCACACACATCGTTTTTAGTATTGGGGAAAAAAAGAAATATACAAATCTCCAAGAGGGAAAAGAAACGTTTCCAGGCACTAAATAACAAATGTCAAACTGATAATTCAGACACACTCTGTGCAGGACAAGCAATATTTCTTTAAATGGTAAACCAATGCCTAATCTTTTAGTTGAGATATAGGTTCTTTGGATGTTTTATGAAATGCTGCTTAGCAGACAGTAGACCATCAGTCAAGTATTTGTTGATTTAATTTCAATTGGATGAGGAATATGAAGGAGCATATTTTTCAGCTCCTCTCAGTTGGTGCACCTACACATACCCAACCATGAGAGCCCTGAAAGTGCTCGAACTTGCAATCTGTTTTGAAAGATTTATTTGTTTGTTTATTTATTTATTGTAGTTGGACACAATAACTTTATTTCATTTATTTATATGTGGTGCTAAGGATTGAAACCAGGGCCTTGCACATGCGAGGTGAGCACTCTACCAGTGAGCCATAACCCCAGCCCAGAAAGATTTCTCATAATGCTTTACAAACAGCCTCCTGTGGCTTCCCTATTTTCTACAAGGTTTTGACAGTGGTAGATTTCATTGGGCTGTGTCCTATAACAACTTGCCACAAAAATTAAGAGCTTAAATGTTTTCATTTAAATTACTGTGAACCCTAGATGTTTACTATAATGTTATTGAGGGTTTTCTGCCAATGACCACCTCTGTTCCATCCTATTGGTGCTCACAGATTGAACAGATGCTTAATGAGCAAAGACTCAGCTTGCCACCTTTAAAATAAAATTTGGTTCTGCATATTTTTATTGTATTTCCACCACCCTAAAGGAATGAACAAGCAGAACACTCTTCTTCCAGAGAGAATGTGAAAAGCCTGGGAGTTGTCAACCATACACTTAATGATATATTTTATCTCCCATATCTTGATTCTTGGAGTTTGAAAAGGTATAACCTAGAATTGTGCAGAAAACCATTAATCATCAGAAAGGGAGGGGATGGGTATAGGACAAAGAGATATATGGGTAGGCAGGGTTTCAGGACATAAAACCATTATGAATCAGACTTTGGGGCTGGGTGTGGTAGACACGTAGGTAATCCCAGCAATTCGGGAGGCTGAGGCAGAAAGAAGGACCACAAGTTTGAGGCCAGTCTGAACAATTTAGCAACACCATATCTCAAAAATTTAAGACTGGAGATACAGCTCAGTGGTACAGCACCCTGGATTCAATCTCTAGTTATCAGGAAAAAAGAAAATCAGACTTTTCATATACTCAAATCCACATCATCTCCAATGTCTTTTCTTAATGAGAAAGGAAGCAGAATTTACTAGCGGTGGATACTTTAGGCATAGGTGGGAACTTATGGACTTCATCTAACCCGCACAGAAGCTACAAATGAGATTTATACATCCAGTTGCTAATAATGGCATTATTATTTACCTATTGATACATGTAAAAAATAATACTGTTAAATTGAGAAATACAAAACATACTTAAGCCAAACAAAGTAAATACTTAAGAACATCTGCCTTAGCAAGGATTACAAAAAAAAAAAAAATTATATGTATTACCAAGCGTGCTTTCATGCGTACACATGGGAGTAGGAGATTGAGAGAGAAAAAAGTGATTTCACTTTTTAAAAATTATAATTTACGCCAACAACCCTGAAAGCCTAGATGAAATGGGACAAATTCCTTAATGTCATGAATTACCAAAACTGACACAAGAAATACAAAACCCAAACCTGTAAGACATGAAGGATGTAAAGAAATTGAATTAATCACTAAAAATTTTATTTTTAATTATTTAAAAGTACAAACAAAAGATTACTTCACTGGTGAATTTTATGATCATTTAAAGAAGTAATGCCAATATTCCACAAACTTATAGAAACTACAGGGGAGTGATAAATTTCCAAACTCATGCTTAAATATATCCCCCTGACACCACATAAAGATATCACAAGAAGAAAAATAACAGATATCCTTCCCAAATACAAATGCAAAAATCTACAAAGAAAAACATTAACAAACTGAATCTAACATGACCATGTGAATTTTATTCCTGGAATGCAAGGTAGGGTTCACACTCCAAAATCAATTAATGCAATGTACCATATTCACAGAAGGTTAAAAAACACTTAATAATATTCAAAACCCAATCATGACAAAAACTCAGTAATTTGGAAAAGTAGGAAATTACCTCAACCCAATAAATAAGACTATTTAAAACAAATTATAATCATACTTACAGGTAAAGATGAAAACTTCACTCCCAAAATCAGATCAAGGCAAGAATGTACGCTTGCATCTATTATATTTAACACAGAATTGAAGTTCTGCCCAGTTCTACCAAATCAGGCAAGGAAAAAAACAAATGCATCTACATTGTAAAAACTGACCTTTTTTTTCCCTCAAGAGATAGGATCGTACATATAGAAAATAGTAAAATTTCACCGCAAACCAGAACTATAAGTAACAGTGAAGTCACAGGATAGCATATGAATGCACAAAATTTTATTTCTATAAAGCAAACAAATAATCCAAAAACTAAAACTAGAATACAATTCCGTTCATAATAGCATACAAAATATATACTTTGGAATAAATTTAACAAAAGCAATGCAAAACCCATACACTAAAAAATTACAAAACTATGCTGAAGTTTAGTGCCAGAACTAGATATTCATGTGAGGAAAGATGAGCCTTCACCTAACAAAATACACAAGAATCAATTCAAAATGCATCATGCTTAAGCCCAGCAGCTTGAGAGGCTGAGACTCAAATTATCAAAGTTCAAAGCCAGCCTCAGCAACCTCGAGGTGCTAAGCAACTCAGTGAGACCCTGTCTCTAAAAGAAATTATTTAGGGCTGGGGGTGTGGCTCAGTGGTCGAGTGACCCTGAATTCAATCTCAGGTACCCCCCCCCAAAAGATCAGCTTAAAGTGAAAGCTAAAACAATACGATTTTCAGAATAAATACAGGATAAAATCTTCAAGACCTTGAGTTAACCAAAGATTTCTTAGATCCTATACCAAAAGCACAATAAAAGGAACTTACCAAAGTTTAAAAAAAACTGTAGCACTTTAAAACACATTTGGGGCCTGAGGATATTGTGCTCAGTGGCAGAGCCCCTGCCTCGCATGTGTGAGGCACTGGGTTTGATACTTAGCACCACATATTAAAAAAAAAAAAAAAAAAAAAAAAAAACTAAACAAATAAAGGCATGCTGTCCATCTACAACTATTAAAAAAAAAAAGATCATGAGTTATTAGGGAAATGGAAAATAAAATCAAATGAGGTAGACACTGGGGGCTGGGATTGTGGCTCAGCGGTAGAGCGCTCGCCTAGCACGGGCGGGACCCGGGTTCGATCCTCAGCACCACATAAAAATAAAGGCATTGTGTTGTGTCCATCTATGCCTAAAAAGAGAGACAGAGAGAGAGGGAGAGAGAGACCGTTTCATGACCCCTAGAATAGCTGTGTAAGACAGATAATAATAAATGCTGATGAGGAAATAAAGAAAATGGAATCCTCACACTACTGTTGAGAAGGTAAAATGCTGCATCAAATTTGTAAAACAGTTTGCTGACAAGTTTCTAAAAAGCCAACACAAAACTAATAAACAACCCAGCAATTCTACTCCTAGAGAAATCAATGTGTCCACAGACAGACTTGCATGCTAATGTTCACAGCAACATTATTTCTAACAATCAAAAGCTAGAACCAATGAAACATCACCAGCTATGAATAGGGCAAAATGTGATATCTCCATAAAAAGGAAGGCAATTCAACAATAAAAAAGGAAAATCTACTGACACATAATAGAGATCATGGATGAATCTCAAAAACATGAAAAGAGAAGGTGGGCCCAGGAACACAAGCAGCTTCAGAGACTTGAGGCAGGAGGATCACAAGTTCCAGGCTAGCCTCCACAACTCTGCAAGACCCTGCCTCAAAATAAAATTTTAAAAAAGAGCTTAGGGTGTAGGTCAGTGGTAAAGCACTTGCCTACCATGCATGAGATCCTGGTGTCGATACACAGAACAGCACTCATGCCCCCACCTCCGCCAACACCCACAAAATAAACCATGCAAAGAGAAAGAACCTGGAGAAAATGAAAATTTAGAAAGAAAGTAGATCAGGGTCGACTGAGGATGGGAATAGAGATTAACTTCAAATGAGCATGGGAGAATCTTCTAAGGGGGTGGAAATATTCTAAAATGGATTATGGTTGCACAACTGACAGTTTATAAAAACTCATTGTATAATAGTTGAATTTTAAAATATGTAAAAATGTAACTTGGTAAAAAAGATTCTTTTCTCTAGATCTGGACTTTCAATTGGTAGTGAAAAGCTACTGAGGATTCTTACATAGGCACTCAGTAAGTCATTGATTAGTAATAGTAAGCAATGAAAAAACTACAACAACTTTTTAAGAATTCTAACATGTCTAACTGCTGAGAGGATGTGTGAAAATAATGTGACAGAGAAGAGATCCATATTGGAAAAACAGAGATCTTGGGCTGAATGTGCATCCAAACATAATATACATGTGGTATTAGAAAGTTCATTAAATAAGTTGAGTTTAATTCATGTGTGCATGAGTTAGAAAATTCTGAGTATTCAACACATTGAGTATCAAGTTCACAGTATGGCTGCTCATGATCTAAGAACTGACAGCTGGTGGTAGCAGTGAAATAGTATTAGGAATTAGAAACTATATTTTAGGTGTGCCTAATATATATTTGATAAGTTTATTGCACCAAAATTTCTTTAGGACCTTTGGATGGACACTGTTAGTAACCAACCACCACACCTCTATTTTCTCAAATTCTCAATTTTTCTCTTTTAAGATTAAAGCATACAAAAACCCTTTTCTAAGCAGGAAACTGAGCTAAGGCAAACCTACTGATCCAGACATGAAGCTCCTCAGGAATGGCATGTATGATACATGTATTATATGCAGCAATGGTAGTCCAATGCAAATGCATCAGAACAAATTACTTAAACAAGGTAAATTTTTTAGAAGGAAAAATATGTTAAACACAAATCTATGCATGCAGTAAGTCATTAAAACAAGAAACAATGCACTGATAATTTGTGTTCTCTTCTTAAATAGGAAATAATTAAGAAGTATCATCCTATTGCTGCTACACTAGAAAGAGGAATGGCTGCAAGTTCCATTTTCACAGTCCAACAGCCACAGCACCAAAGTTCAACAGCTAAAAACATTACAGCCCACAGAACAAATCTGGCCTGCTAACTATTTTTGTAAATAAAGATTTATTAGAAGACAGCTACACGCTCATTCATTTACCTTTTGCCTGTGGCTGCTTGCACACTTCAACAGCACAGTTGAATATTCACTAGACAGCCCACCTGGGCTTAAAAGCTTAAAATATTTACTAGGTATCTCTTAAAAGCAATTAACAAATGGGGAGATTTATTTAGTACTTAGTGTGGAATGGCCTAGTTCATATATTTAAACCAAGTATTAAAAGGTTACTTCTGCATCTGAAAATGCACTGGTTCAAAAGATACCCTAGGCACATCATGTGACAAGATGCACACGGAAATTGTCTGCTTTGGAGTCAAAACTTTGTTCAAATCTGAGAGAACGTAGACAAGACATTTGAGTTATGAGGCTTGCATCTGTAACATAGGGATAATGCCTACACCTTTCAAAGCTGCATGTATAGGACCCAAAACTATTAATACTAGCTATCATTAAATGTTCATTCATTCCTCTCTTCTAATCACACATCAAACTGGAACTTTCACCCCACCTCCAGATTTTGCAATAGACCCCAGTCTTTAAAGCCAGGCATTCTGTCTCTTGGAAACACTATTGTACAAAATACCACACATTCACTGTGGATGTACCAATCAGGGAATGTTGCTGCAAATTTTCTAAACCTCAAAGTACACACATCAGCAAACAAATGAATATACTCAAATGCTTTCAAACTCAAAGATTCCACTCTCATTTCTAGAACAATAACTTGACTGCCCCACACACTTCAGACTCTTTTTGTTTTTATATATCATTTTCTAGTCTTTGTTTTCTATAGGAAGGCATCACATTTGCTTTCAGTTAGTCCTCACTTGAATCCATGAAACCATGCTTAAACTTGCTGGTTAAAAACAGAATCTTTTAAGTAAAATGGCCAGGCATGTTGACCTGCCCAGGACAAAACTGATTTAGGCTTATTAACACAGAAACATTAATAGCACACCCATTCACTTACAAAAATATATGATCACTCCATTTCTACACTTCAACTTTCCTCCATCTGAGAAATCAATCTGACCCTCAAAACTCAAACATGATGTGCAACTGGGAGAGCGGAGGGTACCCCATGTGATAAGAAATTATCTCCTACCTCCTGATTTAAGAGATTTGCCACCCAAAATGCTAATATAATTTTCTCTTCATTCTTACGGCCAGCTGCTCAGACTCTTCATTTCCTAGATCTACATAGTAACATTTAAAAAATCCCAAACATAAGGTAATCTAAATAAACTATAGGGAAATAGGTATCTACTGATTAGCATGCTGTGTAGTTTAAGAGTATACTTACAAATACTAAAAATTTGGCAAAAAAAATTATATAAGATGTTTTATGTGAAAAGCAAGTTATTAACTGTATATATGGGGGGAGATCTGAAAAGAAATAGTAAAATATTCATAGTGGTAGTATTTCAAGTGATGATGCTAACTGAATAAATCCTGTCTCTGTGTTCTCCACTTTCACTGAAATGAACCTGTACTGTGTTTATGACGAAAGACTCCCACAAGTAGCCAAAGAACACAGAAGTTTGTACTAAATCTAAAGTGAATATACAGGGAATGTACCCAAATGTTAATCAATCACAAACTGCTATACTAGCTATAGGCACAGCCTGAACAACATGAGGTATTTACAGAAGGCACAGAACACCCAGGACACTTCTAGGATAAAGGGTTTGGCCTTTGCTTATGCAAAGTACTTGTAATGTCATCGGTGGCAAGAGATTTCTAGAGTTCAAGGTGGTGTTAGAGTAATGGTTCTTACCCAGGTTTAAGCTTGAAGAGGATCCATGTGAAGAGAGGGAAGGAGGTGGTGTCTGTGAATGTCCTGGTCCCTGACTAGGGAGAGGCATGCCCACGGGTCCAGGAGAGGAGGAAAAGCTAAGGCCGTTATAAAAACTGTGTCCAATGGGGGTCAAGCTGCTCGATGTCCTCTTATAAAGGTCACTGCTGCCAGTCAGGGAGTCACGGCGGGAGCCACTGCCAGTGTTGGAGTTTGCAACTAAAATGGAATTAAAACAATGCAGATAAGAACAGGCCTGTTCTTCGAAGAACAAGCCCAGTGACCTGTTCCTAACACTTTGATCCAGACTCCTTACCACCGCAAATTTGTCAGCAGAGACAGCCTAATTATTAATGTAGCAGTTCTAGGGACAGATAAAGTAATAAAGAGGACATGGCTCAGGTAAACATGAAACTTTTGTTCAACAACATCACACGTATATGGCAAATTTACCTTCCTCTGGTGTCATATATATTATGGGATGGGAACGGGTTAAAAAACTCTGACGGCCACATGAGCTATGGGAAAAGGTGAAAGAAAATGGACTAGAAAGAATGCCTTTTATCCACCCAAAGTAGAAAAATGGAATACAGGAAAAAAAAAAAAAGTCTCTAAATGGGGCACTGCCCCACTACATAAGACTTACACATGAAAGCCTGTTTTCTCAGTGGGCTCAATCAAGAGTTACTACTAGCCTCCAATTCCAATTAGGATACTTTCTCTTAATCATGCCTTTCCGTTTTGAGATCACATTGTTTTATAACTACTGCAATTATCCCATTGTTCACCATACTACATTCCTACTTCTTTTTTCCCATCAAAACATTAAAAATGTTTTGTCTCATATCCTTCCTCCCAATTTTCCACAATGTCTTCTTTAATGTTGTTTGAAAGACTGGAGAAAACTCCTAACTCTTTATGGTCTGCAAGCCAAGCACTGGGCACAGTCTGGAATGTGGAGTACCCAGCCCTGTGATCCTCCAAAGTACTCTCCATCAGTTTTTAACATCCACAATTCTATAGTGCCTTCCATATTCTTACCACTGCCTACAAAAATCTCCTGTTTAAGTACCTGAAACAAATTAACTATGTGAATGTAAATAAGTTGCAACATGAGCATGGACCTAAAATTGATCCCAACTGTGCAATTTGATTTCAAAAGTCCATCATCTCAAAGATTGTGTGGGCTGGCTGGATTCCCACGGGGCTCGATCCAGATCTGCCTGTGATATCTGTCCAGGGTTCCAGAAAGATTATAATAATAATTAAAATTCAGTTTTAACAGCATATCAGTTTGATTTCTACCTGCTGTTCCAAATCCTCCAAGGGCTGATCCCAGGGTGGCACCAAGAGAACTGCTACTTCCAAATCCCAAGGATGTGTTGGCAGGTTGGGCAGAGCCCTGGGAGAAGAGGGAGCTGCTTTGTGAGTTGCTGCTCAGAGAGTTGTTGCCATAGAAAGAACTGGATGCCAGGTTGTTACTGGGCTGCTGCTGGGGCTGGGGCTGAGGCTGCTGGGTTCCTAAAGGGCGAAATGGTCCATTTGTAGTTCCAGCAAGACCACCAGCAGCTCCATTTGCTGAAGCTGCAGCCGCTGCAACAGCTGTGAAGAAAGCAAACCATTTAGCTATGAAAGGGCTTAGGCGCATTTCCAAACTACTTTTTTTTTTAACCCATTTTTAAACCTCTTAATGCTACCTATCTTTTCAAGGCAGACACAAACGTTGAAAAGAACTATACAAATCTATCTTTGATCCCTTTATTTGAAGCTTCTACTTTCTATTTCTACTTTTGATTTGAAGTCAAAATACCAAGGGAGCAAGCTCACTATGTTGGCAGCTTATTTAAAGCATGTGTAGTTTAAAAGGGGTACAAACATCAAATGTATCCATTAAATACAACTACTTTCTAAAATCTCAAATTCCACACATATCTGTGATGAGATTTTTTTTCAAACCGTGACATACATATACTAAAGCTCCCCCAAAACCTATATTTTTATACCACTCTCTTCCAGATATTATTTTTTCTTATCTCTGGTTGTACACAAAGTAGAGTCACATTCTTTGTGTCTTCATACATGCACTTAGGGTAATTTTTCCTACACCTATGCCCACTTCCTTCCACTTCCTCCCCTTTTCCCCTTTGCGCTATCTAGAGTTCATTTAATCCTCCCGTTTCTACTGCTGCTAATTTTTAAAAATGCATTTAAAAATTAATATAAAAATCTCTCACTGCACCCCAAGCAAATATTTCTTGCCCAGTTCTCACTACTTTTTCCCATTTCCTCTATCCTTACCCTATGCCAAACCCCCCCCTTATACACGCCCACCAAATTATCTAAAAAACAATGACTTCAGTATCTGTAACATTAGCCTTGGAATGCTGCCAACAGTATATTTTCTATGAGTAATCCATCTTCCAATGATCTCAATGGAGCCGGTCCTGTGTCTAACCAGATGGTAAATGACATGCCCCCCCACCCACCCAATCAGAATCAACAGAGGTCACTTACTGCTTCTTATTCTCTCTTTGAAATATTATAGGGTAGAATTGCTATGCTGAGAATTACCAACTAAGGTACACTTCACCAGCAGTTCCCTCCTTGCACCCCATACCTTTAGCTGAAGCACCCAGATGAAGCTCACCTGCTTGTGCAGCTGAGGAACTAATGATTACTGGGGCAGGAGCTACAAGCCGAACAGGAGCTCCAATACCATTTCTTGCTCCTGCATTCACCACAAGGGCACCAGTTTGGTCATAGTAAGCAGCAGGAGCCAAAACTGGATAACCTAGGAATATCAAAGTCAGCATATGAAGAGATATACTGCAGTTCCCCCTTATCTACAGTTTTGTTTGTCACTACTTCAGTTACCATGGAAAAATATTAAATGGAAAATCCCAATAATAAACTATTCAAATAACTTTTAAAGTGTGCACCATACTGAATAGCATAACAAAAATCTCATGCTATTCTGCTCCATCTGCCAGAGATATAAACAATCCCTTTGTCCCCCATATCTGTTCTATAAATGATACCCACCAATTAGTTAACTTAGTTCTATCAGACTGCCTTAGTTGTCAGATCAATTTTGGTACTGCAGTACTTATGTTCAAGTGAACATCATTTTACTTTATAATTGTCCCAAGTGCAAGAGTAGTGATGCTAGTGATTCAGATATGCCAAGGCGGCATTAAGTGCTAAGTAAAAAGATGAAAACTCCTGGTTTAAAGAAAGAATGATCTCATATGCTGAGCTTGCCTGAATCTACAGTAAAGCTATGGTTGTTGATATTATGTGCTTAACTTATAAATTATGCTTTATATAAGTATGTATGTATATACTATCCATGGTTCCAGGCATCCAATGAAGAGTCTTGCAAGATTTCTAGCATATTAATTAAGTGCACAGTAAAGAAAAGTGTTGGTTATTCCTCTGCTGATAGTGAGAAAGGTGACTGAGTAGGATAGGAATATGTGTGCTCTTTGGTGCTAGCCAAGGTTATCACAAACAATCATATACCAATAATCTGGGGTTTTTTTAATATTTATTTTTTAGTTGTAGTTGGACACAATACCTTTATTTTATTTATTTATTGTTACATGGTGCTGAGGATAGAACCCAGGGCCTCGCACATGCTAGGCGAGTGCTCTACCGCTGAGCCACAACCCCAGCCTTAATCTAATTTCTTAAATACGAAAATACAAGAAGCTATGAGGATTACAATTGTCATAGTATTTCCATACCACAAATATCCTAAGTCAGCAGGAAAGGCTTCAAAAGATGAAATCTCTAATAAATCTTAATTTGAGCCACATGGGATAATAAAATGTAAAGGATTAGTGACTAACAAATGAAGCAAGTTAACTTTATTCATTGAATTCATGAATGGATCAGTTAATTTGGCTATGTTCCACAGTCAATAAAGGCACACAAAATTTAAGTTGAGGTCTCTTTTAAGTGAAGAATATGAAACTACAACTGATCCCCCACAAAGCCCAGGTCAGCAAACCAAGAATAATACACCATACATTCATTTTACATGTATCAGAAGTAGGCAGTTTAAAATCACCTCTATTATTGATTAAAAAAAATCCTAAAAATACAAAAAGACTGACCCTATCAATAACAGAACTTTCTTCCCAGTGTGCTATTCAAACACAAAGGCATGAAGACTAAAGCCTTGGAGTGGTGCTAAGATAGGCCAACCACATCCTTAATTCTAAGCGAGAAAAAGTTGACCACCAAAGAAAAATCACATTATTTCAAGCTGTGTGGACATTCATATATCTCCAACATGTAAAACTTAAAACTGGCTCAGAATAATGCTCTCATCAACGAACTATGGTCTAAGTGAGGGCAAGTGTATATCATCCTTGCCAGTATCCAAATCTTGACAAGCCCAAACAAGCTGAAAGCTTGAATTATGCACATTCTTCTCAGTATCACCCAAAAAAGCAGACTTTCCTCCACCCTACTCACAGTGTTAGGAACAAGGTGCAGTATTACCTGGCATGCCTGCAGCCAGACCTTGTCCAAAGGCAAGAGCAGAATTTACAGCTGCAGCTGCCACTAGTGGGTCTGTTTGCTGTCCCTGCTGGTTCTGATTTGGGGTCAAAGGACGCTGGCTGGCTCCTCCACGGAGAACCTGGAAATGGGAGATAGAAAAAAGTCAACTACTTTCTTCTCACTGGGAGTATTTAAGACCCCCCATATGCTCAAGTTCAAGTCGAGTCAACTTTTAAAAATTAATAGTTGTAAAACATTTAAAATGTTTTACATGTGATACGGCTGTTAGGATAAAAATCCAATTAATGACATCATTCTACCATACTTAGTTTTTAAACATAGCACCTCTATAAGTAGGAAAAAGTGGACAAAAGTGATGACTCTTTCATTAATCAGATATTTGATTCCTGTCATGTGGCAGATGCTAGGGACAAGGCAATGAACAGAGCAAGCAAAGCCTGCCTTCATGGAACTTTTACCTTAGTGAGTAAGAAAGATAATCAACAATAAATACGTAACGTCAGTATTCAGACCAAAAGTGAGTGTAGAAGAAATGGTAAGCAGGAGAGGGAGGGTGTACTCCAGACAGGACAAACAGAGAACTTAACCCACACATTTCAGTTAAAATACCTGTGTGTACGTACGTGTGTACATACATAATACAC